>NC_051259.2:637500-1270000 GCF_015237465.2 Chelonia mydas
GGGGCTGATGGTACAGACTGGCAGAAGGCTCGTGAGCTGAACTGTTCGCACAGTTGCTGATGTAGCCAGCGGAGATGGCAATGTCTTACTGCAATAAAAATCAGAGAGTGAATGAGGAGTGGGAGCTCTGAGTAGACAGGGACCTGTCAGTCTTCTGGCCACTCAGAGAATTACCACGGTAGATCTATGCCTTGGGGTTACCTGTCAGACTCAGTGGTGCTTTCATGGCCACTGCACCAAACCACCTGAGGCAGATTGTGCAGTCTGACAAAGGCTGCTTCAGCATGACACCATGCCCATGCTGTTAAAACTGGCCATGACACAGGGTCACAGAATGACAACCTGTGAGCAACAAATACTTGGACTGATCTAGACAAACATTTGACAACGTTGGTGTCAGCTACAGCTCCACGGGGTGTCATTGCAAACAGCCTCCATCTGGGTGACTGGCAGAGAGGCTCCACAAGACTCTATATCTTATACCTCCATGAAAATAATACGGCAGCCAGCATCCTGTCCGAGTGTCAGGAACAAATCAGTGTCTATCCTCTGCTCCAATGTTGTAATAACCATGAGAGACGGTCAGTCTCTCTCTCTCTCACACACACACAGACACAGACACACGTCTGATAACTGGAGGGGAGAGGAGACAGAGATTGTCAAAGTTAAAATAGGAAATACCACTGGATGCAACTTCACGTGGTGTAAAGCCTGTGAAATGCTAGAGGGCCATCCATGGAATAGACAATCTCTCACAAACACTCAGACGGACTTGGCGTCCTGGGACTTGATTGCCTAGAGAACGAAGTCCCATGGAGATTTAAAGACATGTCTCCAATTTCATGAGCTTTGGAGGAGGTCCCATGGGAGTCAGCGATAACCAAGCTGATATTAACCTCCTCTACAATGCCCTGAAAACCTACTAGCAAGGGCTAGTGGATGTTTTATGCACTAAGTCTGACTTCCTGCCAGGATATTTTCATATACAAAACCTCCTCCCACTCCATCTTACTTAATTCTAGACTCGCATCTGAACAGGGAAGCAAAAGCACGTGGCCAACAGACTATGCCAGCAAGCCCTTGCCGGCAAGTGACAGGGAGAGACCAGCTAGGAACCTTTTTCATCCTGGGCTTTACAAACTTCTGCCACTGCTTCAGCATTGAACCTGAGCAGCAAGAGGCTGTTTCTGTGAGTGACCAAGACACCTGGGGAGTTCCCTTCACCTGATCTCGCGGCTGGTATCTTGCAGGAGGAACTCTTCCAAAAGCAAAAGGGAAAATCCCTTTGTGACCTGGTTTTGGAAATTATGTAAGTGTGGTTTTGCCTGGGCTAGCCTAGCTGTCAGGCATGTCAGCTGCCTTTCTGGCAGCATTTTCAGTGCAGCTGGGAATATTTTGCTGATCAATAAATGATTCTGATGACTGAGAATGAACAACGATTGACCTTTATAAAGCCAATACAGATAATATGTTTGTCCAGTGGATGCTGCTGCTATCCCCTCTGCAAATAAAGAGCATCATCCACGACAGTGAGCACAGCCATATGCATGCCTGCTAGAGATGTCACATCTGCATGTAGTGCTGAGTGTTGCATGTTGAATGCAACTGCAACTATGGATCGCATGCAGTGATGCATACAAGTACATCTAATCCTTCTTCACCAACGCCCCCAGGGTCTGGTTCAGGACTGTTCCTGAGATTTCCTAGTTCTTTCCACAGATTATTTTTGCCATGTCTCAAGCATAAGGGCATCCACCACTTCCTGTGGAAGGCCAGTCTGCAACCTAATAGCTACCCCATACATTTGGAAGAGGAGTGTATTGGTGTATGTCACTGAGTGGCCATCCTCCAGTGCCCCATGGTGACCTCAGGGGAACCCTGCAAACTGCCTCTCACCTCAGTTTTCCATCTTGGACTGCTCAGTAAACTTCACCTATAAGCTTTGTGTGGCAAAAAACACCCCTCCTTGGAGTCTAGATATTTTAACATAAAAATAAACTCCAAGTGCCAAATTAAAGTTCAGTAAAAGTCCACACAAAACAAATTTTTCTCTTCCTACACTACGGCCTTCCTGTGCGGGACTTTCCTGCTTTGGTAGGCCACTCCTGGCCTGGAGTCTTAGGCTTTGTCTACACTGGACTTTCATCAGCAAAGCTTCTGTTTTCAGGGTGTGAAAAAACACGCTTCCCCCCTCAACAAAAGTTTTACCGACTAAAAGCGTTGGGAGAGCGCTCCTGTCAACAAAGTTACTGCCTCTCGTTGGGAGTGAATTTTTTTTTGTCGGCAGGAGAACTCTCTCCCGCCGACAAAGAGCGGCTACACTGCGCATCTTTTAGCGGCATGGCTGTGGCAGCACAGCTGTGTCGCTAAAAGGTGCGTAGTGTAGACATGGCCTAAGTCCTAAGACACTCTGCAGGAGCCTACTTACTCTGCTCTCCCTGAGCAAGTGAGCATCCACCTCCCCTTTCCTGCAGCCTCCTGCTGTTCTTTATAGGGAAATCAGAGACAGACAACATAGGGGTTTTCTGTCTGCTTTCCAGCTATTTGTCTAGGCCCGAGGAACAATACACAGAACTGCCTCATTCACTGACTTTTGTGTTCCGGGTAAACAAAAGCCAAGGCAGTAGCACTGTGGTCACTCTAACAAGTTGCCACACTCCTTTATATTTTGTATCAAGGTTAGAGAAATCCTGGCTTCCTGATCTTTACTTTTCACTCTCACACTGAGGGATAGACCTTTCTCGAAAGCAAACTGATTTCTGCTTTGTGTGGGGAAGGTTCCTGAATAAGCAGGACTCCTCCCTTGGCCTTGCCTTTCATTTTTGAAAAACAAACCTGGTTTCTTCACACAAAATGATAACACTTGTGCTTCCAGTTCTGCTCACCCCTTGGCCTGGGGTTTGCAAGTGTAAGTGCAGATTACGAATGCATGTACAGCATCTGATATTCCTAGGAAGAATACTTTATAACTGAAATCTCTCTTCTCCTGGGGATGAAAGCAAAAACAAATTTAAGGATTAAATCACACAAAGGTATAATCCCCAAGGGAAACTTACTTTAGTTATTATGATTATATTACGATGTACGCCTCAGTACAGCAGAAGCAGTGTGAATACCATTTCAGTGGGGAATAATTTTTAGTCTTACCGCATATAGTACATTATAATGCATTTCTGGGAGCCTGATGAATAATAACTGCAACGCTCAGATTTTTTTGCTTTCTTCAGTTTATTTTGGCGTTTCTAACCCACTCCCCTTTCTTTGTTTGTTTGTAAGACCAGGTTATCCTTAGATAAAAAACTGCAATAATTCAGTTAGAGACTCTCTAACCAAATGTTCATTACATGTCCTACACAGTGTGTGTGCGCTTCATGTTTGTGCAGGGTTTGAAACAATAACCACATATGAAGCATTTTGAATACTCTTGTCCTGACTTCCCAGTGTGTAGTCAGTGACACCTGTGCTAAGTGAGTGTCAAATAACCATTCTGATTTGGGAACATTTGATATACACTTAGCATGGGTTTGACTACACAAGGTGCAAGGTAGTGGAGAATCTGGATCTGTATTTATTTGAATCGCACACTGATACAACGTATTGATCCCATAATGTACCACACTAATATAGCAGGTCGGTCCCCCAAAACAGCTTGTGGGTCTGGTATTTGGTAGCAGTGCCTTGTCGGATTGATGATAATACCATGTAGCACATATATAGTATTTTCCATTCTCCGAATGCTATACTAGAAAGGAAAATTATTAAAATCCACCAGTAGAGAAAGTGGCTGTGAAATCTTAAGAGACACTATGTGAAGCAGACAACATTCCTGATGTTTGAACAATTAAGAAGGAAGTCAGGCTGTTTATTTAAATATTTTTTCCTTTTATCAGCTTGAAGTGTGTTGCCTTTTAATTTTATTGGATGTCCCTTTCTTCTTGTATTCTGAGAAGGGTAAACAGGAGCTCCAAATTTACTTTCTCTTCCATTCATTGTTCTATATACCTTTAGTGTGGTCATCTCCATTTGTCTCTTTTGTCAGCCAAATACACCTTTGGAGGAGCGTGAGCATGCTGAAAAACTCATGAAGCTGCAGAACCAGAGGGGCGGTCGCATCTTTTTGCAGGACATCAAGAAACCAGATCGTGATGATTGGGAGAATGGGCTGACAGCAGTGGAGTGTGCCTTGCACCTGGAAAAGAATGTGAACCAGTCACTCCTTGATCTGCACAAGCTGGCAACTGACAAGAATGACCCTCATTTGTGTGACTTCATTGAAACTCACTCCTCTTATGGAACCCTGTCCATTCCTCTAATCGTTGTCATTGTCCATCACTGAGGGTTTTCTAGCACTATGTTCTTTATGAGATGGGGTGACCAGAAATGAGCAAAAGATTCCAGGTGAGGCTTCCCACTGGTTTATATCATGGCATAATATTTCAGTAATCAGTGTTGTTGTAGCTGTGTTGGTCCCAGGATATTAGAGAGAGGGTGAGGTGAGCATAGGATTGGAAGCGACCTCAGTGGGTCATCTTGTCCAGTCCCCTGCACTCAAGGCAGGACTAAGTAATAACTAGACGATTCCTGACAAGTGTTTGTCTAACCTGCTCTTAAAAACCTCCAATGATGGAGATTCCACAAGCTCCTGAGGCAATTTGTTCCAGTGTTTAACTACCCTGACAGTTGGGAAGTTTTTCCTAATGTCCAACTTGCACCGTTCTCACTTCAGTTTAAGCCCATTGCTTCTTGTCCTAACCTCAGAGGTTAAGGAGAAAAAATTTTCTCACTCCTCTTGTAACAACCTTTTATGTACTTAAAAACTGTTATCATGTCCCCTCTCTGTCTGCTCTTCTCTGGACTAAACAAACCCAATTTTTTCAGTCTTTCCTGATAGGTCATGTTTTCTAGACTTTGAATCAGTTTTGTTGTTCTCCTCTGGATTTTCTCCAGTTTGTCCACATCTTTCGTGAAATGTGGCGCCCAGAACTGGACACAATACTCCATCTGAGGCCTAATCAGCGCTGAGTAGAGTGGAAGAATTATTTCTTGTGTCAGAATTATTTCTTGTGTCAGGTTGGTTGGTTGGACACGATTTGACGTTGACTGTTACTTATCACCTTCTAATCTTCTTTAAAATTGGGCATTGTTTCATCTGCGAGGCAGTGGGAATTGCAGCCTATGATGTCGATGGTTTGCAATGTCTCATGTGACTGAATAGTTCAATCCGAGATTTGCATACATAAGGGCATCACATCAAAGAACAGGCAGGTAATAGATCATGTGTATAGGCACTTCCATACTACAAGAAGGCTGCCAACAGTCCAGGTGAGGACTAGTGCTTCCTGTCTACATCTAGCTTAGGACCTTACCTAGCCCCATTACCATAATACTGAAGCACCAAACAAGCTCTTATGTATTATTCCTCACAACATCCCTGTCAAGTAGGGAAGTGCTATTAGCCTCTCTGTACCTCATTTCCCTATCTGTAAAATGGGATCAGTGACTTGACAGGGTCACACAGGAAGTCTTTCGCAGAGCAGGGACATGAACCCAGGTCTCAGGCTAGTGTCCTAACCGCTGGACCATCCTTCCTTTCCAGTCTTAAAATCAATATCACTTGCACAGATACACTGTTTACAGTTCCAGAGCAACTGCCCCAGAATACTGTGCTCAGTGCAGAGCACATCATTACCAGAAAGATATTGATTGATATATTGAAGGGAGTTCAGAGAAGAGCAACAAAAATAATTAGGGAGTGGAGAGATTAACTTGAGAGAGTGATTTATGAGGAAAGATTAAGCGAGATAAATATGTATAGCTTGGCTCACCAGCAGTTAAGGAGGGGACATAAGTCTGCAAATATTTAAAGGGTGTAAATAACCAAGGGGGAGAGGAGTCACCTGTGCTGGTCCATTCTGATTTATAATGTTGTGACTTTACATGCTGTTGTTGTAAGATGCTATTTCACAACCTGTCTTGGCCGCAGAGCCCATCTCAGAGCTCCCTGTGGAAAAGGCACTTTTGGAAGCTAAGGATTCAGTGTTGTATGAAGGGGGAATTCACGGGGCTGGTGCTCACAAGGAAGTAGCCAAGTATGACGAAGACAGTGCGGCTTTGTTTCACCTGAGTCTGTGTGTCAGGAGAATGAGTCTAATATTTGTAAATGCAACATTAAACCCCCCTACACAGCCCCAAACTATCAAAGGTCTTTCACTTGGCTTTCAGGAGACTGGGGACCATGCCAGCTGTCCCTCCATCTGCAGCCCCAGCCCTCACCCTGGGATGCTGCTTGCCCAAGGTGGAGAAATGGCACCTTTGCACTGAAGAACAATGTCAAAGAATAAAATATAAGCCTCTTTCTGCAGTCTGCGCTCCCCCCTTGCACATGTTTATAAATCCCCCCTGGCAGCCACAGCAGCACTGCATCTCCACTGCTGCATTGAGCCAGAGACAGTCTGGCATTCAGGGGTGTTAAGTAGTTTAACTTTGCAAGGTCACTCACTCCGCTCCCTGTGGCCAGGGCTTTGAAGAGGCTTCCTGACCTGGAGCTAAACTCAAAGTGTGTAAACCACTGTGGAGCTAACCAAAAAATTGGTTAGTCTCTAAGGTGCCACAAGTCCTCCTTTTCCTTTTGCGGATACAGACTAACACGGCTGCTACTCTGAAACCTGTCAAGAAATTTCTGTTAACATCACTTACATCAGTTGCCATAGTAACCACGGTACTTGATTATTATGGAATAGCAGAGCAAATAGCCACATAAAGTCTGTGGACGTTCTTGGTAAATTGGGGTATGGAGCTTCCCATTGTTCCACCAGCCATAGGACCGGTTGGAAAATTTTGAAATATTTCAACAAGAAAATTTTTTGCCAAGATTTTCACTCAAATGGTTCCCATTTTTCAAGCAGCATCTGAGACAAGAGGGGGAAAGAGGGCTTCATTCCTTCACCCTCCCGTCTCCAACAGTTACCACAGCTACTGGGACAGTCAACAGCTCTCCCCCAGAACACACGTCACCTTCTGAGTACGCCAGGCCGTAGGTTGGTTCTGTAGATTAACAGGCAAGTTTGTAATCTGTGTAAATCCAGCTCCTGTGCTCTGCGCGATCAATCGTCAGTGTAATTGGGACACTGCACCTGGAATACTGCCTTCAATGCAGGCACCTCAGTGTTGACAAACTGGAGGGGACAAACAAACACAAGGTTTTGACAAACTGGAGGCGATTCAGACCAGAGCCCCAAAAATGGGGGGCTGGAGGACTGGGTTCCCAGGGAGAGACGAGGTCAGCTAGATACATTATGCTCACCAAAATGGCAACAAACGGGGGGAGGGTATGAGAATGGCTTCCAAATATTTGAAGGTTGTAAAAGCAAATGCCATATTGTGGCTATAAAGCCACTGATGCTTCCTGGGGTACAATTGGAGTGAGCCACTGCTGCACCCTTTGAAGGGGTGCAGAGTACTGTCCCCCGCACAGGACAGGTTCCACTGGGTTACCTGTAGAGGCTTCTCCTCCCCTACACTCCCCACCAACTCGGGGAAGCCTGGTGCTGTCTTGGCTCTGATAAGAGGCACACTCTGCATCCCTGTATTTACCATGGGCAGTTGGTGTGCAGGCTCTGAACATGATGATAGCAATAGCTCTAGCCACAGGCTCAAGAAGGAGTGAAACCAAGGAAGGAGATCGGTATTCAAGGGCTGGGTGACGAGGTGCCATAGCCTAAAGCTAAAGAAGGTGCCTTCAGGTTAGACTGAAAGAAACTCTCCCTAACGGTAAGACCCTTTCAGCAAAAAGAAGGCAGCAGTAGGGGACAGGAGGTCCCAGGACTGGGTATGTCCACAGAGAGACTAAATCCCACACCTAGGGAGAATACAGGCAGGCAGCTGGATTTGATGGCCTGAGAGGTTTCTTCCAGATCTCACCCCTATGATTCTGCAACAACATGCGGGCAGTCTCTTTACACAGTGAAGATGAGACACTGATCCATTCCCCTCCTAGCATGCAGCGTCCCCGAGAATCCCTGCACCCACTCCACTCAATAATGCAGGCTGCTGTCTAACCCCTCTGGGCAGAAAAGACATGTCACCTTGAGCAGCAATCAAATAAATAATAGACTGCGGCACTGTCACTCTGTCTGGGGGGCAGCGAAGGCAAAAGCTTGCAGGTCTGTGACCATCGTGAGGAAAATGTCTCCAGCACTACTAGGGAAAAGAGGGAGTCATTTAATTCCTTTTTAAAAAAGAAATCAACAGATTTCTTATTTTTAAAGGAATAAAGGCATTTCTGTGGCGCTTTAGAAAATGTCTTTGCTCCTCCAAGAGAGGGACCTTTTCCATGTGAGGAACCAGGAGTATGCTCAGCATGGAGAGTGAGGAAAATGGTGCTAACACTTATATTGCATCCAGGAAGAAAAGCCCTATAGAAATGCATAGTAAACCATTTCTAGGTTTTTAAACTATCCTATAGAATTGACAAGAGAATTCTACAGGATAGTGCAAAAAAACCTATAGAAAGGATCCCATTTTTTATTCAATTCTATAACTTTATATGATAATTTCTGTAGGAGCCTACTAAATTTCGGTTGGACACTATTCGTTTCTTCCCTACCAAATTCTGTAGGGCTTTCCCATGAGGTGCTCTGTATCTTTCAAGTGTTTTACAAAGTTTAGCTAGCCTGGGTCCTCTGTCCTTTCCTTACAGCTGCTGTGTATGCTAAGGTCCCTCTGAAATGAAGACAACAATGGCTTATGCTGGGGGCGTCAGTGAGAATGTCAGCTCACTGGCCCCAGACCTGGGGCTGGTATATCCTGGCCCAAGTTCATCAGCCCACCTGTAAAACCTGAGCCATTTGTGGCTGTTGGGCCAAAGTCATTGGTACTGTAAATGTGGAAAACTCCCGTGACATCAATGGAGCTGTGTCCCTTTATGCCAGCAGAGAATTTGTCCCAACCTAAGCCATGGAGGTTGCAGTAGGATCTATGTCATGCATAGGCCTGGTGCTGGCCCTTTGTCCATAACTGAGATTGGAATTTACTAAATCCATTCTCCTGTGGATGTGGATTGTGAGTTGGGTTTAATGTGTGGGTTGGAGATTGGTATTGTCTTGGGGTGCAAATCAACTTCATTTTCTGGTCAGTTTTTCCTCAGTCAGTCTAGAATGAATGGCTATGCAGCTCTCTGGCGGTTATGCACAGAAAATAACAATACCTACGACAAAATTACACTGCTGTTTTCAGCTGCGAGAAAGAAAGGTGCTAATACAGAGCCACATGTGCAGAACTTCTTGGGAGAGCATTCTTGCTGCACAAGCCTTCTCCGCCTAGTCCTCTTGTGCATATGAAAGGAAAGCCAACAGTCTGTGCTCCCATTCCAACTACTGACTTGTGCATTCCCATTTTCTTTTCTTTTCATTGCTAGCTCTGTTTGTAGTTATAGCTGGGTCTCTACAGAGTAATTTACTGGCAGAATCTCTCCCAGAATCCAGCTTGAAACCAAGCTGTAAAAACAGCTGAGAGTGTAAATAATTCATGCAGACAATATGACTTTTTTATGTAAATTCGGTGCATTAACCCTCTATTATAATGATGGACGACAGATATGGGCGACGTTGCCTTGGTAAGAGCTAATGGATGGCCGCCATAAATTCACTGCACATTTTATTGTGTTGCTGGAAATTGTGCCTTCAGGCAATGCTGTTTACTTTTATGTAAAACTCAGGGTTCCCTAAATATTACAAATATTTTACATCCGACTCCTCAGCATTTGGGCACAGCGCACAAATCAAGCTTTCTTCATGCGAGTTGTAATTAAAGGTTTGTTATTTTTTTCAGGGACAATTATCTAAAACTATAAAGAGAAATATTTTTTCCCTTTAGATGTTCAGTCATTGACTTATTAGCAATCCTTTGAAGAGAGAGATATTAAGTAACTGCAACATATAACTTTGCATTGGGCTGTATGTCCTGTGCATAGCAAATTCAGAAATAGTTTCTTATTACTCGTTTTTATTTTTACTATTCCTTGTGCTTATTTACACATATAATATTCTTTTTTCCTCTTGCATATATTTCTGTCTATAATTCATATCCACTTTTTCAGGATAATTCTTTGAACCATGTCCTTGAGGAATTCATCTCAGTAAACATAGAAACTTGAGTTCATTTGGGGGAGTTTCAAATAAGGATTTTGTTTTGTTAGTTTTTGGTTTAGTTTGTGACTATTCTGCACGTGCCTTAGACGGGTAAATTGGGCTCAGACCTGAGTGATGGATTTGCTCAAAGTATTTTCAGAAAAATGTATCTCATTTGCTGAATTTAAATTTTTTTCTCTTTAAAGGTTTTTTTAGATATAAATATATAATTAATTCACCCTCCCTCCGTCTGCTGTTTTACTTTTCAGTGCAATGCAGCTTTGAAGAACAAAACAAGCAATAATTATTTGTCCAAAAATGATACCACTGCTTTCTATAGGGTCAAGTGATAACAGTTTGTAACAAAGGTAGTTAGCATTTGGAATACCAGCATGCTTGCCCTCTAGCCTGTGTGCTAAGGACCAATTACTAGCCCTGAGAAACATATGGACCAAAGTATTCTCACTAAGCACCTGTATGAAATATGCTGATCAGTTTACTGGATGCTGCATTAGAATTAATATAAAAACGTGGATTAATAATTGTAAATCACAGATATTTTTAAACGTTCATGCTATAAACTCCATTGTTCTTTCTGAGTCCTGGATACAGGGGTCTTTCCCTGACAGGTTTCATTTTCTTATATGTGGAAAAATGGGCTGGGCAAAGTTGAATCTCAGTATTTTCAACTGAGCTAGCTCCAGTAGCAATGTATTAGACTTTTCAAAAGACATTAACTTCCTGAGCACTAAATAGAAGGCACATTGTAAGGGGAGTGAAAAAACACTTATTAAATAAGAGTGGTATGCAAAAAAAAAAATCTGTTAATGAAATCACAATCTTGTGAATCACATGTGGTAATAAGTGAAAGACTAACAGTTTAATTGCATGTAAACATATTTAATAATTGGATTTATTTTGCTTCTTGGCTGTGCATGTAGCTTTCAACTATATTAGCAGTGTCAGAGGATAAAAGTGCGTGAGCTATAACCAGGGGCATTGACTCATTTTTTTCAGTTTAGTATTGTCTGAGATTCCTAAATTTGGACTTTCAGATTTTGCACCTTATTCTTCTGACGTGTTTTACTGCCCTGAAGCCACTTTGCAAAATTCACAGCGGCTTTCACATGCTCTGATGCTTCTTGGGACCAATTCAATCTTGAACAATAGATGTGTGTTCAGTAGAGCCAAGAAATGTCACACTGGAGATCATGGGCTTACTCCCCAATAACATTTTGATTTGTAAAGTATTCCACTATATAAAACACACACAGGAGACTGCATTAAAAACATTAGGTCCCCATATCCAGTAAGACAGAAAGGTGACATAAAATACAGACTGACAGCATAGCCTAGGATATAAGCAGGACATGCTAAATATTCATTGGAAATGTTATGACAAAATGTTTTCAATATTTTACATTATTTTTTACAGTCTTAACACATCTCTCCTGGGACTGCCTTTTGCCTTCAAAAACTATTCAGTTTGTAGCTATACAACTGAAACTTTTCCTTCCTACTACTTAAGATAAACATAGTTTTTCCAGTTCCCACATTCATACACGGTCAGCTTTCCAATTTTGTTTCCTTCGTGTATTTTCTCAGTGCAGAATACAGTCTGGTAGAGGTGGGGCGTGAGAGAGGGAGAGACGTGGGTTTGGTTTTTTTCCCCCAAACTCCTTTGGTCTATTTCAAGTGGATCTGTTCTGTAATCAGGGTTCACATACTGTCCAACAGGATCAGGTTTCCCTGTTCTCTTTGTAGGGTAGCGAGACATTCATGATTCTGCAGTTCAGCACTGTACGCTGCTTAATGACATGCAGAGCAGAGCAGCTGCTTAATGACATGTTCAGGTGCTCAGTCTGTTTTGGACCCTTGAACAGTAACCCCCAACCCTTGGGGCATTAATCGTCACCCTATTCAGGCCACCTGACTTTAGTGTCAATTGTCACAGGAGCAAGGAGACTTTTGGCAACATTGGAAAAGAAGTTCCTCTCTTCTCATTGCCAGCGAACCAGATGTGTTGGATTGCACAGCACACAGCTGTAAGATGAAGAGCCTTGTGTTCTGGGATGAAAAGGAGGCTTGAGAGCCAGCAGGCTGCCTTGTGTTTGTGTGATCTTTGTGGAGAACGCTCCTCCTGTCTGAGCGATGAAGTCATCCCTGGGTCAGTCCAAACACAGTCTGCAACTACAGAGTGTTCCAGATCAGAGCGCTCCAGATGGGGCTCAGCTAGGGAAATTGCAAGAGCCTTTCTTCATAATTTGTTCCGAGCATGTTCTATTTGTGTATTCTTCATGGGATTTTCTAAGCTGTATCAGATCAGCCTAGCATGTCATGCAGTTGTGAATTGACACTCATGGGTGTTTGGGGCAAAGTTAAAAGAGAAAATATAACCCTCAAAGCAAGCAGGAGAACATTAGCTGTGTGGCCCTGTTATACCAACTTGCAATGGAAAGGCTAAATCCCTGGGTGGGACGAGTAAGACATGAGGCCCCAGCACTGCAGCGAATGGTGTTGCCAACAAAGCAGCAGTGTCCGTTTCATGAGCAAGAGGTGACAATGGGATGGGAGTCCTGTGATGACACCTTTGTAGCCTTAGTACATTTGTCCCTGGTGCTCTGGGGTATTTGTTATATTTGCCTGTAAGCAGTTTAAGGGCTATTGGTGGAAGTGAAGCAATTGACCTACAAGGGCAAAAAGAAGGAAATGCTGATGAGGGAGGAGAATGACAGCAGAGGTGAGGTTACAAACCACAGGTGCGAAGGTGGGGTGTTTTAGAAGGTGCGGCAGTTAAGGGGATGGGAATTTCAGTACCCAGCTGACAGTGCCTGTTACACACAGGATGAGGCCCATGCATCCACTGTGACAACCAAAGAACCCTCCAGAACAAGCATCAGAGGGGTAGCCATGTTAGTCTGTATCCACAAAAACAATGAGGAGTCCGGTGGCACCTTAAAGACTAACAGATTTATTTGGGCATAAGCTTTGGTGGGTAAAAAACCCACTTCTTCAGATGCATGGAGTGAAAATTACAGATATAGGCATAAATATATATACTGGCACATGAACAGAAGGGAGTTACCTTACAAGTGGAGAACCAGTGTGGACAAGCCAATTCAGTCAGGGTGGATGTGGTCCACTCCCAATAATTGATGAGGAGGTGTCCATACCAAGGGAGGGGAAATTGCTTTTGTAGTGAGCCAACCACTCCCAGTCCCTATTCAAGCCCAAATTAATGGTGTTAAGTTTGCAAATGAATTGTAGCTCTGCAGTTTCTCTTTGAAGTCTGTTTTTGAAGTTTTTTTGTTGAAGGATGGCTACTTTTAAATCTGTTATTGAATGTCCAGGGAGATTGAAGTGTTCTCATACTGGCTTTTGTATGTTATTCCCAATGTCTGATTTATGTCCATTTATTCTTTATGTAGAGACTGTCCGTTTTGGCCAATATACATGGCAGAGGGGCATTGCTAGCATATGTCACATTAGTAGATGTGCAGGTGAATGAGCCCCTGATGGTGTGGCTGATGTGGTTGGGTCCTATGATAATACTGCTAAAGCAGATATGGGGACAGAGAAGGCAACTGGGTTTTTAACCCAGGAACCAATCCCTGTAAGTGTTTCTGTGGTGTGGTGTGTCGTTGCTGATGAGTATTTGCTTCAGGTTGGGGAGCTGTCTGTAAGTGAGGACTGGCCTGCCTCCCAAGGTCTGTGAGAGTGAGGGATCATTTTCGAGGATAGGTTGTAGATTGTTGATGATGTGCTTGAGAGGTTTTACCTGGGGGCTGTATGTGATGGCTAGTGGTTTTCTGTTATTTTACTTGTTGGGCCTGTCCTGTAGTAGGTGACTTCTGGGTAACCATCTCGCTCTGTCAATCTGTTTCCTCACTTCCCCACGTGGCTATTTTAGTTTTAAGAATGCTTGATAAAGATCTTGTAGGTGTTTGTCTCTGTCTGAGGGATTGGAGCAAATGCGGTTGTATCTTAGGGCTTGGCTGTAGATAGTGGATCGTGTGATGTGTCCTGGATGGAAGCTGGAGGCATGTAGGTAAGTATAACAGTCAGTAAGTTTCTGGTACAGGGTGTTTATGTGACCATCACTTATTTGCACTGTAGAGTCCAGGAAATCTCTCTCTCGTGTGGATTGGTCCAGGCTAAGATTGGTGATGGGGTGGAAATTTTTGAAATCCAGGTAGAATTCTTCAAGGCCTTCCTTCCCGTGGGTCCATATGATGAAGATGTCATCAATGTAGCGTAAGTAGAGGAGGGGCGCTAGGGGACAAGAGCTGAGGAAGCATTGTTCTGAGTCAGCCATAAAATTGTTGGCATCCTGTGGGGCCACGCGGGAACCCATAGCAGTGCCGCTGACTTGAAGGTATAAGTTGTCCCCAAATCTGAAATGGTTGTGGGTGGGGACAAAGTCACAAAGCTCAGCCACCAGGTGTGCCAAGGCCTCATCAGGGATACTGTTCCTGATGACTTGTAGTCCATCCTTGTGTGGAATATTGGTGTAAAGAACTTCTACATCCATGGTGGCCAGGATGGCGTTTTCAGGAAGATCACCAATGCATTGTAGTTTCCTCAGAAAGTCGGTGGTGTCTCAAAGATAGCTAGGAGTGCTGGTAGCGTAGGGTCTGAGGAGAGAGCCCAAATAGCCAGATAATCCTGCTGTAAGAGTGCCAATGCCTGAGATGATGGGGCATCCAGGATTTCCAGGTTTATGGATCTTGGGTAGCAGATAGAATACTCCTGGTCAGGACTCTGGGGGTGTGTCCATGTAGATTTGTTCCCGTGCTGTTGCAGGGAGTTTCTTGAGCAGATGGTGTAGTTTCTTTGGGTTCTCCTCAGTGGGGTCAGAGGGTAGTGGCCTGTAGAATATGGTGTTGGAGAGTTGCCTGGCAGCCTCCGACCTGTTCTTAATCTGACCTGTTCATGATGACTACAGCACCTCCTATGTCAGCCCCCTTGATTATAATGTCAGAGTTGTTTCTGAGGCTATGGATGGCGTTGTGTTCCGCATGGCTGAAGTTATGGGGCAAGTGATGCTGTTTGTTCACAATTTCAGCCTGTGCACGTCTGCGGAAGCACTCTATGTACTCCCAATAATACTAACATGTAGTCTGTCATTTCGACCATCAGGAGGAGTCCACACAGAGTTCTTCTTCTTGTAGTGCTGATAGGAGGGTTCCTGTGGGTCAGTGTTCTGTTCAGTGGTGTGTTGAAAATATTCCTTGAGTCGGAGACAGCAAAAGAAGGCTTCTAGATCACCGCAGAACTGTATCATGTGCGTGGGGGTGGTGGGTCAGAAAGAGAGTCCCCGAGATAGGACAGACTCTTCTGCCGGGCTAAGTATGTGGTTGGATAGATTAACAATATTGTTGGGTGAGTTAAGGGTACCACTGCTGTAGGCCGCTGTGGCATGTAGGAGTTTAAATAGTGCCAGTATATATATTTATGCCTATATCTGTAATTTTCACTCCATGCATCTGAAGAAGTGGGTTTTTTATCCACGAAATCTTATGCTCAAATAAATCTGTTAGTCTTTAAAGTGCCACCGGACTCCTCGTTGTTTTCCTCCAGAACAGTCTCTTAAAGCTGACTGCTCCCTAGGCTGCTCTGCAGCCTGAGTACAGACATTTGGGGACATACTAACGGCACCCCTAATCTGGTCTGATGTCCATCTCAAACGATCAGCGGTCTCTGCCTTCCCGTTTCGGGAGTGAACCAATGAGTCCACGCTACCCCAAGGACTCCTGGGCCCAGTGAGCTTCCAAACTGCTTGGTAGAAATGCTCCCTAGCTGCAGGAGGGCTGGCCAAGCAGTGCGATTGCCTACTCTCCATGGCCTTTCTCCTGCTGCCATGGATCACTGGCAGGTAAGCTCCTCTACCACTCAGACCACTACCATAGACCTGGAGGCTCATTGGTGATCTGAGACTCCTTTTGAGGTCAACCCCAATGGCAAGAGGAAGTTTAAAGGTTTTTGCCTTGTTGCTAAACAGAGAGTTGTCTACCACTGCAAAGAGCTCTCTCCAGCCGGCTCTGTGTGTGATGCAGGGAAGGAGGGAGCCAGGGCCTCCTGGAGGATCCCAAGGAGAGAGAGTTGGGGAAAGGGGCGTCCCTATCCAAACCCACTGAGAGGCTTGGATTTGGTTCATTAAGGGGCTGTGGGTGAGTGTCTCCTGGGCTGGCTCACCCAGCTGTAATCTCTAAATGCAGCTTTGTCAATATATAATAGAGATTTTACGGGGCTTCCCTTCTCAATTTAATACATCTAAGTAGTGCACTCTGCATATCAAGAATAGCTGTTATCAGAAAGCATTCGAAAACATACGTTTTAATGAAATGTGTTGACAACTGCTGAAGTAAAGTTTTTGTTAAGTCTCAAGAGTTTAGCCATGACAAGCAGTATTAATGAATTGAATTAATTAAAAAGCATTTCAAGATGAAACAGGGTCTGCTCTATGTAAAATGCTCTATACATTAGACAAGCATTATGGAAATCACTGCTTTGTACTACACTGTAATGCAGCCATTTATAAAAGCTTCTCAAGATCCATGGATAGCAGTAATTTGGGTTTAGCATGTCTTTGAAATTCACTGAATACAGCATGTGCTATTTAAAAGCATGAAATCTGGATAGTTCCACTTCTATCAAAGCTCTTCTACCTGGAAGATTGAAACTCGGAGCTCAACATTATTGGAACAAGTGACACTGTGCATGAAAACAGAACCAGCCAAACAGCACCAGTCTAGAATGGGCAGAGGCCAGTGCAGGTGTGGATGACATGTGGCTTTAGAGGGTAGGTCTTCTGATTAGCACAAACTCAGGGACTGATGTGAATCTGACAAGTGAGCGATTAAGCTAGAAAAACCATTTCCCTTCCCTGCTGAAGAATGTTCTCTATCCTTTCCTGCTGTCGAATCATTCCTCTCCTCCACACAGCCATACAACCCCCTCTCTACTGCAGAATCCCTGTTCGTTTCCAATCTTTTCCTAGGCTCGATCTTGTTTTAACCTCCTCCCTCCCAATAATACTAATAACAATTAATAAACAGCTGGTGACCAATCTGTCACACAGAAACCCAATGCTTCCACATGGCTAGATGACCTATACGCTGGGTAGGTTGTCCATTTCAACCAATACTCACTTGGGATTTTCTGCCTTAGAGAGCTATATAGTTAGCTTGTGAGTGACCACAATAACATGCCAATACCTGACTGTAGACACTTGCAAACAAATCCATGAGGGTAAGCATAAAGTGAGCTTATTGTAACAGAACAGGTGGAAATGTCCCAACAGCTGCCTGGAGTTAAGGGCAGTTTCAGCTTATGCCTAGACAAAATTCCATCCCTAAAAAGGTGGGCTTTTCTGGCCACTAGAGTTGATCAAAACATTTCCAACCAAAAAGTTTTCTGTTACAAAATGCCATTTTGAATAAACCAAAATTTTTCAAAAAGAAAAGGAGTACTTGTGGCACCTTAGAGACTAACCAATTTATTTGAGCATAAGCTTTCGTGAGCTACAGCTCACTTCATTGGATGCATAAAGTGGAAAATACAGTGAGAATATTTTTATACATACAGACCATGAAAAAATGGGTGTTTATCACTACAAAAGGTTTTCTCTCCCCCCCACCCCACTCTCCTGCTGGTAATAGCTTATCTAAAGTGATCACTCTCTTTACATTGTATTTCCCACTGAATGCATCCGATGAAGTGAGCTGTAGCTCACGAAAGCTTATGCTCAAATAAATTTGTTCGTCTCTAAGGTTCCACAAGTCCTCCTTTTCTTTTTGTGAATACAGATGAACACAACTGCTACTCTGAAACCTGTCAAAATTTTTCACAAAATCATAAATTTTGATGAAATTTTCTGAAAAAAAGTTTTCAAAAACTGAGTTTAGGCAAAAAATTGAAATGTCATTTCAAAATGAAAATGTTGTTTTGAAAGGTTTTTTTCAGTTTTATATGATTTTTACATTATTTCATTACATGTCGGTGGTAGTTGGGCCTGCCAGGACAGGTCATATCCTATTATGGAATTACTTTAAATAATATGACCTGTCCTGGCAGGCCCAACAACTATTAACATGAAATAGTCTATTAAATTATTTATATTCTATTTTTTAAATCATTAAAGGCAGCTGCTAATTGGTAGTAAGTGTAACATCTAACCTTATTTTCTAGATCAAAGCGGCTCCTGTCTGTGTTGTAATGAAACCGTTTGACATTTTAGTAGTGAGTGGCTATCTTATTTTCTTTTACAAAGTGACATGTCATTATGCACTACTACTACTGACATGTTATGAAATAATGTAAGAAAAAAATTTCAAAATGAAAATTTTATCATGAAATTTAATTGCAAATATTTTCCAGTACAAAATTTTATAAACAATTTTCCCCCCAAAATTTACACTCCGAGGGAAATTTCTAAAAGATTTTCTGAACAAAAATGAATTTTAAAATGTCTGTATTTTGCAAGATGGAAATTCCCAGCTTTAGTCAGCTCTGCTGGCAACTTCCTTGGGTGGGAAATGTCCAGATGTGATAGGCTGGGGAAATGAATTTGATTAGTGTTAGCCCTAATGATGCCAAAGTTGTAGCTCCTCCTTGATTTGACAAAGAGGAGTCACAGCCTGGATTTGTAGCAGATTAAGAGAAAATGTCTTTAAGATATTCTTTCTAAGGGACATTACACCAGCATAGTTAAAAAAATCCAGACTTGGTGAGCATGTTGGAGAAACTGGGGGGAAGAGATGAGTTTATATAGATATATGCTGAGCATGGCCCATTGTGGAAGAGTACTGGGATGTGACTCATGGCAAATATTACAAATGGTTGGGCATTTATTACCAAATCCTTTAGGGATCTCATTCAAGGAAGTCGTTAAGGGTATGTCTTTACATTTAGCACTGCAGCGGCATTGTGCTGTAGCCGTGCGTCTGGTGAAGACGCTCTATGCCGATAGGCGCTGACATAACACTGTGCACACACACGCTTATGTCGGTGTAATGTATGTTTCTCAGAGGAGTGAAATATTCACACCCCTGAGCGACACACGTTTTGCTGACATCAGCTGTTGTTTAGTCATAGCCTAAATCACTCAACAGTTAGTAGCTACTAGAGTATTGCTTGTCATGGCAAAAGGACAAAATGTCCTAAATTAGAGAAATGGTTCCAATACATGATATGATGTGAGTGTGGGGAAATTAAAACATCAGGTATGCACACAGCAAAATAGGCCAATAGAAACTTAAATATCGGATTTGTTCAAAATGGAGACAGTATACTTGCCAACAAAAACAAGTATTTGGCAAATTTCTTAAAATTTTAATAAGCATAATAGGCTCAGTTTGGTTTGTCAGGACTAGTAAAGAGATTTGTAATTCAGTGTATTGAGAAAGTACTTCGAAGTAACATGACCTAAAACAGGGGCTCTCAACTTTGCCAGACTACTGTACCCCTTTCAGGAGTCTGATTTGTCTTGCATACCCCCAAGTTTCACCTCACTTAAAAACGACTTGCTTACAAAATCAGACATAAAAATATAAATGTGTCACAGCACACAAGTACTGAACATTGCCTGTTTTCTCATTTTTACCATGTAATTATAAAATAAATCAATTGGAATATAAATACTGTACTTACAGGTCAGTGTATAATATATAGTGTAAAGTTATTGTCTGTATGAAATTTTAGTTTGTATTGACTTTGCTAGTGCTTTTTATGTGGCCTGTTGTAAAACTAGGAAATATCTAGATGAGTTGATGTACCCCATGGAAGACTTCTGTGTACCCCCAAAAGTACATGTACCCTGGCTGAGAACCACTGACCTAAAAGACACAGGGCAGATTATCCTGTAATAAGGTATTACCCTGCCATATACGAAACTGTGGTGGCTGCATCCCTGCTAATATATATGTCTAAACAAAAAGCAATACATTCATTGTTGTGCGAGTTATTGTGGGATTTCTTTGGTGAGGGTTTGTAAAATTTCTGATGCCCTCCTAAATAAACAGCTATAAAGTATATTTGTGGCTGGCCAAGAAGAGTTTCTGCACCCAGCTAGCTGGGCTTCGTGGCATGCATGGGGCATGCAACAGCCATTTCCTCTGCTCTAGTCTCCTCTGCTCTAGTCCCCTGGAATGAGATTGAGCACTGCAGGCCCTATCACTCAGACTTTAAGGTCAGAAGGGACTATCATGATCTTCTGGTCTGACCTCTTGCACATTACAGGCTACAGAACCTCACCTTTCCTCATGCTGTATAATAAGAGGCCAGACCCTGGAGAAGGATGCAGGGCTCTTCTACTAAGGCACTCTTGGGTGCTAAAATGCTGCATTAAGGGTCAGGGTAATTAGTGATGAGTCATGTTGGCAGGTGTGTCCCATTAAGCCAGCCAGGCTATAAAGAGGGATGAGGTGCCCCAGGAAGGGTGGAGCAAAGGCTTAGGTTCAGGTTTACAGAGAATTTGCAGGATGAGAATTTAGGCTGTTGTTTGTGGGATCTGAGTTACCCAGGAAGCTGATAGGCAAGGCTGGATGCTGATCTGGGTGTGTGTGCTGTGCTGGGGGTGGGTTTCACACTCTGCTATTAGAACTGCAAACGCTGCTGAGGAGATTGCACATTCCCTAGTGAGGACAGCCAAACAGCCTAGGGGAGCAAGGTGGTCTCTGAGAGCAGCTGCTGAGGGTATTTGGCCCATGGGCCTCACTGCTGCTTTCTGCCTTTCCCAAGTGGAAGGAGGGTCACTGTGACCTGGAGACTCTGCGGCTGGGGCAGAGGCCAGAAGATCCTGGCCACAAATAGGAATTGCATGTTCCTCTGCATAGTTGTGCTTGGTTATTAGCTATGAGAATAGAACCCCAGGTGCAAGTTATTGCTCCATGATTTCAGTAGTGTCTGGTGCCACTGGGACTCCAGGAAATTGCTGCACTTTGTAGTCAGTGGTGCTTCAGCCCTGGTGCTGCTGCTGAGCAATGAGGGAAATGAGACTTCAAACAATATAACTCTCTTCTGCTAACAGCAGCTCACGCTTCTCTGGCGCCTTTGCGTGCCAACAGTTCACAGACTGGGCACAGAAAGGGATCACTTCCCCTCCTGGCACATGCAGCCATCCCTGGGTGGACAAGGACAGCCAGGCAGACAACAGGTGCACAGCAGCGCTGTGCAAGGGGGGAGACCAGGGGGATTGTGTTCAGGATGCTGGAACAAACCGCAGGGCCCACAAACACCAAGGGATGTTTAATGTTCTCACAGACCATGTGGGATCTTGGCTTTGAGAGTCTCGTCTGAAAGCGCCACGTGCGGTAAACTCTCTGCCCTTGGGAGCTGAAGAGCTGAATAGAACCTGGGCCCCCAGGGAGTCCGGACATCTTAACCTGACACTTGCACAGCTAAATGCTCTGCTCCGGCCAGGGTTAAACCACTAACGCTTGAAGGGCTCTGAAGATGTAAAGCATGGTAGAAATGCTACACTTCCCTTTATTTTACAGCTACTCTCCATATAGATCTTTGAAATGACCGTGGTGGCTCTGGAAATGGGTGTGTCCCTGCTTTGCTCTCCGAGAAAGAGGCTGCAGCCAACAGACCAGTTTCATCCTAGTTGTGACTCCATTGGCCTTGGAGGGTTACAGCAGGCTTGAACCTGGACCAGCATGTTTAGTTTAAAAACAAACCAGCTGTCTTGTTGTTTAACTTGAGTAGCATTTTTAAAATCAGAAATGCAGCTTTTGTGGTGCCTGGGATGGGGCAAGAAGGGAGGAAGAGATTTGTAGGTGAAACAGCAGAGGAGGAGGAAACGAAGGGTGATAAAGGATAATAAAATATATTTTGTTTCCCTCCATTATCAAGAACTTAAAATACCCTGAACCATCCCATCCAATTTCCAGCTGCAATTCTGCATCTAGTGATAGAGAGGAAAGCACAAGAATTGGGTCCCCCTTTTTTTTTTTTTTTTTTTTCTGATGTCCCCAGCATGCTAGGATGGAATTGCAGCCTCACTGGAGGCAGCTGGATGGACACAAGTCCTGATGTTGTTGTTTTGGTCTAAAGTGCAGCAGGAAGAGTCCTCTATGAAGTTATTTCCTGTGATGCTTGAGAAGGATGGGCAGCCCGGGAACAGCTTCTAAAGCTCAAATTGAGGAATAGCTTTTTAATACAGTTGATTTTTTGTTCACTCAGTCACAGCTGAGAATAGCATCTGTAGTAGTTAAATGAACATGAGTATTAATCACTTCAGATGATGTAACTTATCCAGTCTGTGTAACAGCCACTATATGGATTATATTATACAAGGGAGTGATAGTCACAGAGGATTAATAGTTAAGAGTTATCC
This sequence comes from Chelonia mydas, assembly GCF_015237465.2. Lineage (NCBI taxonomy): Eukaryota > Metazoa > Chordata > Testudines > Cheloniidae > Chelonia > Chelonia mydas. Next base: position 659,968 of record NC_051259.2, read on the forward strand.
CTAAAATCTGGCCTGGAATTTCTCTCTCATCCCAAGTGAGGTTATTTTGTATTCTCAGCTCCACATACAGTCGAACAGCAATCAGAATTGCAATGGCACCACTGAACTGCTTACAGGACCCTGGAATTTAATGAGCATTCCAACAAAATATCCTTGCAGTCCTCTCCAAGGAGAGAGTGTCTGCGTATAGTAAGGAGGTGGTAAAGCTTCAAAACCTAGGGCACTAGCCAATCTTGCATGCTTGACAAAGGACAAATACACCCAACCTCCCACCCCTCTAACATGCTTCTTCTCTCAGGGGCAGAGGGTGAATTTGGAGCTCTTATTAAAATAATCTCAGTGTGGTTTTCTCCAAGGATCTCTAACCCTATCATGCTACCATGTGTTCATTCAAAGAACCAATAAGCAGCATGTCTCCTTGAGACGTGGAAGCAAAGCACTGCAGTCCCCACTCCCAAACAGCGCACAACTTTACAAAGACATGAGGAAAGCCCAGCCAGCAGCCCCCCAAAACAAAAGGATGTTAGTCAAACCTAATGAGATGCCTATTAATTAGGGTGGTTAAGTGTTAGTTACTCTTTTGCTAGTATTACCATTTGGAGGATTAACTAACAACCCTAATGGGGCCACTTCTGCAAGATGTTAATTAGATATGGCAATTCCACTTACCGTGCAGCCTCGGCACACCACCATCACACATCAATATTTAATTTAATTACTGATGTTGTGGTGCAAGTCACATCTGATTTAAGAGATAAATATGCTTATTTATTAATGAGCTAAAACACATACAGTATGTCACCTTTTGTCATTTGGGCTTCATTAGGTGCTATCAGAAAAGACAAATGCCACAGCTCCACCTCTCTGCGTAATCCTTATCCTTCAGGTTACATGGACTCTCACTGGATTATAAATAAGACAAACAGAGCTGCAGGTGTGCAGGGCACCATTTTTCTACATAAAGATGCACTTGTGTTTTAAACAATTTATCATTTACATTGTTTTGTTGCCCAGAAAAATGGAGCTTAATCTAGTGTTCTATGTACAGTAAGTGCTGGTCAGAAAGAAATTAAGGTTCGATTTACCCTTTGCTGTGCCTCGGGTTGTCACCACTATCTACACAGGGTTATTTTATTCGGGCGGCTCTGACTGTCTTCAGATTTTCTTCGGGGGTGCAGCGGTACAAAGGCCAGATGTGTGAGAAGTGAGATATGGCTGCGGCGGGGAGGCTTTTTTTTTTTTTTTTTTTTAAATTAGCAACATTTCCATCTGCATTGTCTATGACACGTGCACTGCTTCCCATAGGATGCTAATAAAAAGGGCAGAGGCTGCTGGAACACGATCTCTGAACACCCAGCTGCAATGCTGGGGAGGGTTTAGGCAAAAGGATTGCTTGTGACTGTATACTGTGCAAGGGGGAGGCATTGGCAAAGATAATCAGGCATGTAGGCTGTTATGATTAACTGTATTAAGGTAGCTCAGACAGGACTGAGGTCCCATTGTGCTAGGTTCTGTACAAACACAAGTACTTGTTTGACAAACTTGTAAGAATTCCTAAGTTCCTGACATGCCAAACAAATTAATTTATGGGATCTAGGCAGACTTTCTGGACTCTCCTTTGCAAAATTATTTTGGAGAAGTTCTATGGCATGTGCTGTGCAGGACATCAGACTAGATGATTGCAATGATCCCTCTGGCCTTAAATCTGTCAATCTCCCGGCAGTGTAAAATTTCCCTAAATCTGTGCAGCAATTCTGAAGGACCCAATGCTGTAGACTTGCCATAGAATAACACATTTCCAAGACTTCTGACTTTCAGGCCTTTCCATAAGTGTTTTCTAGGCTAAATACAACAACTTACTATTTATATTTTATATTAAAATGAAATTAAATAGTTGGCAGGTATAATGGGAACCTCCCAGCCTACCAGAGCTCTAGGGCATAGACTCAGCTGGTTGGAGAAGGAAGCTGTTTCAGCTTTACTTTGCGTTGCTTGGGAAGACAGAAATAGTCAGCTCTGTACCATGGTTATATAATTTTAGTGTGTGGGAACACCAGCGAGCCAAGATTTGGGAACAGATAGACAACTGCCCACAACCCAGGAAAGAAGCCATATTAACTGGTGATTTGGTAATTGGAGCAATGGGCCAGGGAAAGTGAGCCTCCCAAAACTTCTACTGAAGGAGAAGGTTCTTCCAGGAAGCAAGTGAGAACTCTGTTTATAAGCTCCATGAGCTGGGGTTGTGGGCGATCACCAGAGCTTGACATCCTAATGGGCTGGTGTGATTTATTCACTGCAGTGTTTCCAAAGGGCGTGTGGGTGGGAGTCTGGGAGGGGGAGGTGTGGAATTCAGCAGCACTGAGCTCACACCTTCCATCTGCTGCCAAAATGGGAGAGGCATTCTGGGAAAAGCTTCCTCTAATTACATTCCCCATCTGGTCCCGACAAGTATGTTCATCCAGAAGCAAAGAAGGAGGGAGAGGGGGAGAAAGGGAGGGATCTAGGTTCTACAGATCCCCTACCATCCACCAGCTTAAAATCACCCGGAGGACTGGTGCACTAGGGATGTGTTCCGTCCGGGAGTCTCGAAGTCTGGATGTCTGGCGCTGGGATAGGAAGGGAGCAAAGAAACAATCTTCATCACTGAGTGGAATTCATGCTTGTTCCCTCTAGAAAAAAAGCAGCACCCTGATTAGAAAGGCTGGGTGAGAGCCTCATTGCCTACTGCTGCATCTAAACTCACTGCAAATGTGCAACTGACCTGGGCGTTTCTGGGCCAAGTTCCACAGTGGTGTAGAATGTGTGGAAGTGATTGTGTTATGGGAAGTGGCATATCTCGCAGTGTTTCCAGCTTTAGTGGGTGTGCAAAGCTAGTGTAACTTCCACACCAAGAGTGTGCGTGGGGAGGCAGAAGGTGTGGGGTGTAGAAGAAAAAGCAGCTCCAATGAGAATGAAGCATAAAGTAGACCCTTTTCTTTGGTGATTGTACAGATCCCTGAGGACAGAATTTAGTCCCTGCACTTGGATTTTAGTTAATAGTTCTGTTGGTACATGAGCAGAAGACAGGCCAGTCCCCCTCCCTCGCTGTGCTGCCTCGGCCGAGCTAACAAGCATAAAAAGGCGGAACGCGCACATGAGCCGCTGAATGCTCAGGCCTTTCCCAGAGAGGAACTGCACACAAGGACTGTGTATTCGGAGAGGATTTTGCAAACACTCAGCACAGCTCTTGCCACAGCAGGTGCTAGTGTAGAACGTGCCCTGTGCTGAGCTCTGGGAGATACGCAGGGCACGTTGGCCAGCCCCTGGATGGGGTGGGGTGGAAGGGAAGCTCCTTGTATCGCCGCCCTCTCCTTTGCTCGCTGGGGCAAGGCTGGAGACAGTCTGGCCCAGAGGGATGATTCACACAAGCAGGCGAAAGCCTCAGCACTTATATGTGTGAAAACCCCACACCCAAACTCTCCACTCTGCAGCACATCCTGGGGCTGTCCCTTGGGATTCAGGAAGAGGCAGCAGCCGCCGCAGAGGTGCCCCCAGCACCCGCGTAGTGCAGGCAGTGCCAGCTGCAGCATGAGACTCTTCAGCTTAGCCTGGCAGCTGTTCCCAGATCCCCCGTGCCCGCAGGAGGGGAACCCGATCCTCCCTTCTCACCTCTTCTCATTCTTGCCAGCGCCCGACTTCTGCACTGTGGGAACTAAGCTTGACCCCAGGATTCCAGGGGAAGACATCATGCCATGGATTAATAATAGTAATAATTTAATTTAGAGTGTGCAACCCCAGCTGAGACACTGCACCACAGGACAAAGCAGATTAAAATATAATCATTTTATAGTAATGGAATAGCACTCACCATCCCTCTCTCAACACAGCCTGACTTCTCCTTCCTTCTGTGGCCGTTGCAGCATACAGTTCTGCACAGACATCCTCCCTGTACTATCCACAGTGATGCCTGGATCTCTAGTTCAGAATCCATTCGTGTGTATTAGTAGTTTAAATTGTTCCTTCCCACTGCGCACTGCTTTGCACTTGTCTACACTGGAATCTAATGGAGTGGTACTGCAGAAGATTCACAGCTGGATATGATAGTCAGAACCAGATGTTCACACCCTAGGCCAGACACAGCTCTCTGTGTAGCAGGCAAGGGTTGTATAACACGTAAATGCAGAGAGGAGCCTGAAAAAAGTCTAAGGTAATCAGGTTGACTGGAGACTTAGGCCATCTGGAATATAGCCAGAGGGTAACTTATTTTGATCTCTACACCTGCTGAATGGGAGTGCTGTGTGTGAACTCTGAGCCTCGAGTGATACAGTATCCTCCCTTTCTCTGCTCTCCACTCCCTGGGGGCAGCGCTGATTGGTTGATAACATTCTGCTCTCAAACTTCTTTAAAAAAAAACCCTGAGTTTGTTGGCTGCAGAATGAGCGGGAGAGATTCAGGCAGAGAGAAACAAACGTGATGGGAGGCCTGTTGGAGGGGCAGTTTGGTTTGTGTCTGAAAATCAACCCGTTGGCCACCAGAGTGTTCTGGGGCTGCAGCTCCAGTGGCCTGCGCTGCCTGATCTGTGCTCCCAGACGGGCTCTGTGTCGGCAGTGAGGAGGGGAGGGGAGGGGAGGGGAGGGGATCGGTGACTGGTCAAGGCGTGCAGGGTGAGGGAATGGGGCAGTGACTGCAATGAAGGCCGGTGGAAGACACTGCTGAGATGGAGGCTGAGAAGCGCAGCGTGTCTGAACAGCCACGGAGGGTTTAATGGTCACAGCATCGGCTGGAGAAACTCTGAGCTGAGTCACCAGGAGAACAGGCAGAGAGGTTGCTTCCTTAGGAGTGTCTCCCCATCTAAAATGAATTAGCAGCTCTGCACTCCCCGTCTGCTCAATGCCCTACCCAGCCCACCCAGTGCCCTATGGCCGCAGTGCCCCTCTCTGTGCGCAGTGTGACCGGTGCTTTCTGCCCCGTGCCCCGTGCGCATTGTGCCTCACTTGGCTCCGTGCGTGACAGGCTCCGTGCCCCAGGCTCGCTTGGTAACCCTTGCACACTGCAACCCAGGGACTGCTTGGTACCAGCTGGCAGAGGGCGTCTGGGCGCATAAGGGTTACTGGGCTCAGCTGCTTGTGGTATCGACATCCTAGTTCACCAGAGAGTGTCACGTGAGGCCGCTAACAAAAGCCTGTCTCATACTGGTCCTCATAATCATTGTGAAATGTATGGATGGGTGGCATGTAAGGCATTATGTACATATACTGAAAATTGTGTTCTTCAGGTCTGTGGCTTTAAGCAAGGAACAAGTTTACTTCAGGCCAGAGATGTTTGTCTGTCTACATGTAAGCTGAGTATTGTATGGTTCACGATGGGCACACATTTAGAGTCTGAGCAAAATGCTGATCAAATGATTGCAAAATCTCCAGAGCAAACCCTAGGCATAAGAACATGAGAACGGCCATACTGGGTCAGACCAAAGGTCTGTCTAGCCCAGTATTCTGTCTTCCGACAGTGGCCAATGCCAGGTGCCCCGGAGGGAATGAACAGAACAGGTAATCATCAAGTGATCCATCCCCTGTCGCTCATTCCCAGCTTCTGGCAAACAGAGGCTAGGGACACCATTCCTGGCTAATAATTATTGATGGACTGATCCTCCATGAATTTATCTAGTTCTTTTTTTAACCCTGTTATGGTCTTGGCCTTCACAACATCCTCTGGCAAGGAGTTCCACAGGTTGACTGTGCGTTGTGTGAAGAAATACTTCCTTTTATTTGTTTTAAACTTGCTGCCTATTAATTTCATTTGGTGACCCCTAGTTCTTGTGTTATGAGAAGTTATCTGCATTCTTTACACCAATCATGATTTTTATAGACCTCAATCATATCTCCCCTTAGCCATCTCTTTTCCAAGCTGAAAAGTCCCAGTCTTATTGATCTCTCCTCATACGGAAGCCGTTCCATACGCCTAATCATTTTTGTTGCCCTTTTCTGAACCTTTTCCAATTCCAATATGTCTTTTTTGAGATGGGGCGACCACATCTGCACACAGTATTCAAGATGTGGGCGTACCATGGATTTATATAGAGGCAACATGATATTTTCTGTCCTATTATCTGTCCCTTTCTTAATTATTCCCAGGATTCTGGTCACTTTTTTGACTGCCACTGCACATTGAGTGGATGTTTTCAGAGAACTATGCACAATGACCTTTAAATATTCATGGTAAATAGGCCTAATGGCCTGTGGTGGGATGTTAGATGCGGTGGGATCTGAGTTACCCAGGAAAGAATTTTCTGTAGTATCTGGCTGGTGAATCTTGCCCATATGCTCAGGGTTTAGCTGATCGCCATATTTGGGGTCGGGAAGGAATTTTCCTCCAGGGCAGATTAGAAGAGGCCCTGGAGGTTTTTTGCCTTCCTCTGTAGCATGGGGCACGGGTCACTTGCTGGAGGATTCTGTGCTCCCTTGAAGTCTTTAAACCACGATTTGAGGACTTCAATAGCTCAGACATAGGTGAGGTTTTCTGCAGGAGTGGGTGGGTGTGATTCTGTGGCCTGTGTTGTGCAGGAGGTCAGACTAGATGATCATAATGGTCCCTTCTGACCTTAGTATCTATGAATGACTCCAAGATCTCTTTCTTGAGGGTAACATCCAATTTAGACCCCATCATTTTATATGTATAGTTGGGCTTATGCTTTCCAATGTGCATTACTTTGCATTTATCAACATTAAATTTCATCTGCCATTTTGTTGCCCAGTCACCCAGTTTTGAGAGATCCTTTTGTAGCTTTTCACAGTCTGCCTGGATCTTAACTATCTTTAGTAATTTTCTATCATCTGCAAATTTTGCCACCTCACTGTTTACCCCTTTTTCCAGATCATTTATGACTATGTTGAATAGGACTAGTCCCAGAACAGACCCCTGGGGAACACCACTATTTACTGTCTCCATTCTGAAAACTGACCATTTATTCCTACCCTTTGTTTCCTATCTTTTAACCAGTTACTGATCCATGACAGCACCTTCCTTCTTATCCCATGGCAGCTTACTTTGCATAAGAGCATTTGGTGAGGGACCTTGTCAAAGGCTTTCTGAAAATCTAAGTACACTATATCCACTGGATCCCCTTGGTCCACATGCTGGTTGACCCCCTCAAAGAATTCTTGTAGATTGGTGAGGCATGATTTCACTTTACAAAACCATGTTGACTCTTCCTCAACAAATTATGTTCATCTATGTGTCTGAGAATATTGTTCTTTTTTATAGTTTCAACTAGTTTGCCCAGTACCGAAGTCAGGCTTACAGGCCTGTAATTGCTGGGATCACCTCTGGAGCCCTTTTTTAAAAATTGACATCACATTAGCTCTCCTCCAGTCATCTGGTATAGAAGCTGATTTAAATGATAGGTTACAGACTACAGTTAATAGGGCTGCAATTTCACATTTGAGTTGCTTCAGAACTCTTGGGTGAATGCCATCTGGTCCTGGTGACTTATTGCTCTTTAATTTTATCAATTTATTCAAAAACCTCCTCTAAAGATACCTCAATCTGGGACAGTTCCTCAGATCTGTCACCAAAAAAGAATGGCTCAGGTTTGGGAATCTCCCTCACATCCTCAGCCGTGAAGACCGATGCAAAGAATTCATTTAGTTTCTCCACAATGGCCTTGTCGTCCTTGAGGGCTCCTTTAGCACCTCGATTGTCCAGTGGCCCCACGGGTTGCCTAGCCGGCTTCCAGCTTCTGATGTGCTTAAAAAAAAATTGCTATTACTTTCTGAGTCTTTGGCCAGCTGCTCCTCACATTCTTTTTTGGCCTCCTACTTGCATTTTTACATTTCATTTGCCAGTGTTTATTTTCCTTTCTATTTTCCTCACTAGGATTTACCTTCCACTTTCTAGAGGATGCCTTTTTGCCTCTCACTGCTTCTTTGACTTTGTTGTTTAGCCAGGAAAACACAGATGTGTGGGGTGGAGGGTGCAGACAGTGGATTTTTGGACAATAACTGTAGAGACAGACAAACTCTGCAGCTTTTACCTAGAAAGTAAGCCAATGAATGGAACATCACAGCTAAGCCTGGCTGTAATACGCTGGAAGGATTTGGGGTGACCTTTTGCTCTTATGACTGGACAGTGTCTTTATGAGCTAAGTTTAGGCTCTAGTATGCGTGTTATGATTTGGTTTACATATTGCCCTTTTTTCCCAATATTTCTGCTTGCTATCGTTTGAATCTCTGTTTTGTGTTAAATAAACTCATAGTTGCTTTCTACAGAAGCACTTTAAGTGCTGTGCGTTACACAGCACAACCAGGGAGCTGTGCTGGACTGTGCCAGTGGGAACAGAGGATCTGGGAATTCTGTGAGTATCCAGTGGATCAGGGACTGGTCACTCCAGGGAGTTGCTCGGACCACTGGGGCGTTGGAGTATGCCTGTGGTTAACCTCTACAGAGAGAGCAGGGCCTGCAGAGGCCTGGAAGGCAGTGCTTGTGTTGCCAGGGGCAGGTTGTGTTTGGGAGCTCAGGCACAAACAGGCTCCCTCAAGCTAAAGACAGGTGGTAGAGAGGTGCCTCACAACTCTGGGTACCTCTGGGAAGCATCACACACTATCAGTGCACTGGGCACCCTCTAGAACACTTGGTACCGCTCACACACTCAGTGTGCCCTCACGACCTGGGTTTGGTTGTCTAGCTTCTTCTCTACTTTGGTACAATGCTGCAGCTGCAATGGCTGAATCAGGAAATAAACCTCTTCTGTTCCTGAAATGCCACAGCCTCAGGAACAAAGGGCCATTGATTCTGCGTGTACTCGGTGGACAATACATTGGGGCAACTTGCAAATTATTTTGCTGACATCAATTATCACTAAAAAAAATTAACTCCAAAGCAGAGGGGCTGTGGGTGCCCTGAACAAAACTCAGATATTTACAAAGATAAAGGGCCCCTGATGTGACCCAACTGGGACTTCTGGGAATGATATTTCCACCATTTCAGAAATACTGGGCTGCTGGGGCTGTACCATAAATGTCAGAGACAGGGCCACAGCATTGCAATAAAGATGAGCTGGTGGCTCCATGAGCAATAGCACAACTGCCGGGAGGACAGAGTGCCGGTTTCTGGAATAGAAAGACCATCTGAGCATGCTAATACCTGAGCACCCCTCTCTGCCCTGGACTTTATTCATATTTTTCCTGGTCACGGTTTGGATGTGTTACAGTCTTAACAGATTCCTCATTACTCACTGACCTAGCCATCTTCCACTCACGCTCTTGTCACAGCAGTTAGTAATGCAGATTGCACCATCTTCCTCAGCATGTGTGGAGCTGGAGCCCTGTTGGAGTTGACATGGTGCATATGCAGCTGCACAGATTGTAATTGTGTTCACTGCCGTCTGTGCCACTTCCAGCTTCTCAGACATGCAGCAAACAGGCGTTTTAACTTCCTGTTCATGCAAGAGACTATCCTTTGAATACTAAATATTTGTTTTCTCAAGGCAACAGTAAATCCAGTGGGTTTTGTGGAAAAACCCCCACAAGTTCCTTCTTCTAGTTCCCAGCCTTCACACAGGTGCAATGGGTTTCTTATCTACCTATATTGCTAGGACACTGACTGGTTCTTAATCCAGCCAGAATAATGGAAAAAATGGTACCTTTTGTCTTCCTTTTGCTAAAGATGATCATAAGGTATCACTTTCTCTTGATTCTTTGTAACGGCTTGTGGTAGCACAAGGGAAAATTTCAGGGCAATGCTGGAGCTGACACCTTTGAAGGATGCAACACTTGATAAATAAAAGGAGATCTACTGTGTGTTGTAAGTAATAATCAATAATTAAAAGCCTTGTTAAAGTATTGCTGAAATGCAATTCAGAACAAAAGTAGTTATACTGCATTTCATGGTTAATTCAATGTCAATTAGTGGATTGCTAACTTCCCTCCAGCTAAATCTTGTTCAGTGCAGAGAAGAGAAATCAAAAGCATTCTAGCTTTCACAAGCCTGGTGTTTCAATCATTCATCTCTGGCCACAGGCTCAAAATCAGTGTCAACAGATGTTTCATTTGAATTTTATCAGCCATTTCTGCATGTCATTGTTTTCTCAGCTGCCCTGATTGTCCCTAAAAACCTTCTGTGGGAATCAGAATTCATTTCAAAGAGAAATCCAAGCAGATATCACTGACTCTTTGGTTTCCCTTTCATTTAGATAACAGCTGGTGATGGTGTAAAACTGAAATTCCTAAGCCACTCTGGTAATTTTAGTCACCACCAAAATGTCCAAGGGAAACTGTGTAACTCCGCAACCCCACCAGTATCTAAAACCAACTCCCAGCCAGGTTCAACGTCTGCAGTTAGCTGCCCAGGGTTGCTTCAACCATTGGTGTATGTAACTTCAGCACCACGGCCAGAGCACAGAGACTGAACTCTGGAACAGGACAGGCACAGAAAAATTAAGTGGAGGAAGAAAATGCTCTCAGGACCTGCAGCCCTTTCCACATTGGGCAGAACCCTGAATGCCTTGGCAAACCCCTCAAACATTGTTTAGATAGAAAGTATGGAAAAGCTAAAGTGACTGTTACAGTTCAGGACTAACTGAACTTCTGGTTCCTCTCTTAGTGCCCCCTTCCAAGGTTTTTGCCTTCATGCCCTTGCCTCACTGGGGTGGAATCTCAGAATTCTTCTACGCTCTGGCCACATGCTGGGCTGTGTTTGTGAATGGATTCAGCAGCCTGCAAGTCTTCCCTTCAGGAACTGTGAGCGTGTGAATAATGACCCCAAACAGCCTTTTAAAAGTATTGTTTAATCCAACGGTAGGAACAAAGTATAACAAGCCAAAGGGTCTATAACACAATGAATAGTCTACATGCGTAACTGTCTCACCTAAAGCCTAGGTAAGCCTCCACTTTCGGGGACTGGGGTTCCATTTGCTTTCCACAGTCTCTGACCCTCTCTCCCCTGTGCTCCATGGGCTCTGTTTTTAATCCAGTCCAAAGGTCTTTGTTTTCCTTTTCCTGCCTGATGGCCTCATGGGGTATCAATAGGGACCTTCCCTGTGCCTAGACTCTTCCCCTATTGTCACCAGCCAAACAGTCGGTCCCAATACTTTTGTTTCCAAGGAATTTAGGCATAGAGAGACTGAGTGATTGGCCCAAGGTGTCATACCAGCATCCACAAGTAACGCATTCTGTCGTCTATGGCTGGGGAGGTGATTCCATCCCACCGTGACAGACTATCCCCTGCCCCTTGTCGTACCACGTGCCTTTGTCGTGTGGCTGGGCTGCAGCAATGCGAAACGACATGAAGCCATCAGCCCCCTGGAAACATCAGATAGTACAGAATGCTGCAGCCCAACTCCACGGCGGCATGGGCTACTGCAACCACATCAGTACTGGCCTGTGCTCGCTACACTGGCTTCCCATATAACACAGGATCACATTCAGGGTCTTCAGTCCTTATCTTCAAGACACCCAGTGGGTTGGGGCCTAGGACACCTAAAGCTCTGGATAGAGGGCTGCAGTTGACAGCGCTGCTCCTTGGGCATGGTGGAACCGTGCAGGAGACGGAGCTTCAGACGGTGGAATGAACTCCTGCAGGAGCGAACAACCATCACCTCCCTCACCACTTTCTGCTCCAAGTGCAAGGTGCGCCTTTTCGACCGGCCTTTGCCAATGTAGATGCAGAGCACAGGCGATATGCTAAATCAAAAAACAAAAAACCCCAACACAATTTCCCCCAGGGGAGACATGAGGAGAGAGAATGAATTACTCATGACAGCCGTGAGTTATGTTGCTTAATGCACTCCTGGAAGGGGCTCTGACACTATGGGTATGAGGACACTATCAGAACCTGCATATAATAGAGTCTGTTGCGGAGCTGGGAATTGAAACCAGCTCACCTGATTCCCCGGCATGGTGCCTTGAGCGCAAGACAATCCTGCCCACACCAGAAGTGGACAAGGACTAGAGAGAAAATTCCAAGTACCTACATGATTATTCCTGAAATGCATGCTGGGTGTTTGGTGCCTCTAAATAGGCAGAGCCAGATACTCTCACCGCCACCTGGAAACGGCCTTAGCAGAGTGCCCATCTCCCTGCCAGTGCCTTGCTATGTCCACTAAATCCTTCTTGGGAAAAGGCCTTGGTGTCACTTGTTTCCCAAGCACTGGGTGCTGCTCTCCAGGAGAGGCAAACAGCAGGCATTGCATAGTGACGTGTCAGTGTTTCCCCTTCCTTCATCTGATGGGTGGAATGCCCTCCATCCTTTGCTGCAACAAGACTTTCTTCATTTAAATCCCTCCCAAACCCTCTCTGCTCCTGTGAAACCCACAGTAAAGGAGTCAATACACCGTCTTAGTTACTGAAAAAAATTAACGAACCCCTGAGTCGTGACCAGGCCTGAACTAATGGTGTTGGAACCCTGGCCCATGCTCACTGTGTCATGAACAACATTTAGCCTGGGGCTCTTTGGCTCAAGAACTGTGTCTGCTGTGAAGTTCCCAGCCAGCCTTCAAACCAGCAACCCTTTCTAACGAGAGACGGGGGACAGCTGCTGTCTGGGTTACCTGAGGTGGGGCGGATGGGAAGGCTCTCGATGAGAAACCTTGCTGCATGGCTTCTGCTCAGCTCATTCACAAGATTTTTTTTCTTTTTTGGCCAATTTAATCACATCACAAATTTCAGTTTTACTGGTCTGATGTGTTCTAAAAATAAATTTCTTGCAGTGTTGTGTTATAAACCAGAGAAGCCCAAACACAGCTCTGTGGAATTACTGCTCCCTGAAATGGCCTCTGATTTACAGTCACCCAGAGACCTGATTTTCAGCACAGCTTGGGCTTGTATTTTAGCCTTAAAATTCTATTCCCAGGTCACGAACGGAAGAAATAATGACTATTGAGGTTTCAATTACTCATGCCTATGGAGTTATTTTGAGGGCTGGTTAATGATTTTACTAGAGACAGCACTTGGCAGAGGAGAAATGCTGGAGAGTGGAAGTAGCACCAATGCACGGCACATAAAGATAAAGAACTAGAGCAAATTTGCAGTGGAGGGCAAATCTCTACTTTCATAACTGAGCCTTTCCTCCTCCCTATCACCCTCTGTTGCTTTTGCTTTGTTCTCCTGTGCAAGCTGAAGCTGCTGCCATTAAAACATCTACCAAGTGACTCAGAAAAAATGGATCTTGGCCCAGAATTGACCTACAGCCAGCTCACTACTCAGCTGGCTGTAAGATTCTATGTCAAGAGGCAAGAAAGACTTAGTGTGAATAATAAATTGTCACTGTAGAGTACAATGTACTCCACTGGCTCTCCTGTGTCTTTGCTGAGTCCTGTTCTCACACTACTAGAAGGCACCGGACTTGCCTTTGAGGACTGTGGCTTTTGGCTACTTGTTTCAGAAGTGGTACGTACGAAGCCAGCTCTTGGTAAGATGTCAAGCCTCAAGGGCATGTCTCCCTATTAGGGGACAAGGGCTGTGTCATCGCCGTTACCCTTAACACTTGAGTTGGTTCTTCAGACATTATCCTCATTCACCTTGGACAGAAAGATTTAGTGAAACCATGTGATCTGTCTCCTCACCAAGGGCAGGAGAAACTTGGCATCACTCCAGGCAGCATCATTTGGTCAGTGTTGCTACCAAGGTGGATTGGAGGCAAGCCAGCAAAGTTGTGGCTATTTTCTGGGCTCCTAGTGGGGTCGGGAGAGGTGTGAAAGATGCCCATGGCTCAGGTTTTACAGAACATTCTGCATTTCCATTGCAGAGCAAGCTATAAATGCAATAATTGCCCTGGCTCGTTTCATTCTGGCGGGTGTGCTGTGCCTGAAGGTTATGTAGGGTACAACAGAGAGGCAGGTTAAAATAACCCACCCACAGTCATAATGTCAGAGTCTAAAGAAGTGAGCTTGACTTGAATTTATGACAACACCAACCATATTCCCTCTAGTCACTGTCAATGAATTCCTGGCGCCTGCTTTTCCCCTTTTCTCTGCTGCTTTTGTGAACTTGTTATGCTAATTTTCTCTTCCTTTTCCTTGTTGCTTGTAGACAAAGACCCTTAAAAACAGAATGATGCTCAGGGGAAGTCCAATATCAGGTACCTGCTACCCAGCAGGTCATTCATCATGGAGTTAGTGGTTTTTTTTAAAAAGAAAAAAGCTTCTTTTGTTCTTCTTGTCACTGTAATGTAGACTTCCGTTACCATAGCAAAGCTTTGCTTTAGCACCTTCTATCCCAGATCTCCTTTGCTTTGCTTTTGGACAGTTCTTTTGCTTGTCTTACTACTTTGCTAAACCTCCCTTTTTCATGTCCTTGTCCTTTCTTCCTGTGTTGGAATCAGAGATAAGGATATATCAAGAGACATCCAGGGCAAAGAGACTTTGTGGCTTCATAATGCATGATATGTAAATGCATGTCCCAGTAGCTGATCCAAGGGTCAAACAGGAATTCAGAACAGGATATAAGAAACAGTCTTCTGATTCCCTCAGTTCAGGGAAAGTCCTTTGCAGTAGAGCCATAAAAAAACTATTTTCAGTTATCATTAAGGATCCAAGTGAAAGCATGACATGTCTTATGGACTGCTCTTAGCTGCTGCAAAGTTCTCAGCATTTCCAATGACACATCCCAGTTGTCACCCAGGCTACTGAAACCCCAGACTTTGTAATGCACCCTGATGTGCTGCTTTAGGTTGCACAGCACACACGCCAAGCCACAGCACTGTCTGACTGGTGAGCTCTGCAATCCCCAAGTGCAATGAGAAGAGGGAAAGAGAGGTGACTCAGGGGTTGCAATTTCCTTTATTAGATTAAGATAAGACACTTAAAGTGCCCTTCGCATGGTAATAAGACGAACACGCTCACCAAGTCTGTAGATGGTTGCGCCAGCAGGAGACTCTAGGTGATCGAAGGAGCAGTGACAAAAGAGGTGCTCAGAGGAGGCAGGGGAGATAAGTTGACTGAGTGCTATTGTTCGTCCAGGGTCATGGTGGTCTGTCTCCCCTGGTGGATTGTGAATACGTTTTAGGTCATGGTATAAATGCTCCTTGTTTGTAATGCTGCCACCCTGTCCTTTACTCACCCATTTATTTGTTTCACCGCTTGCTGCATCTTGATTCAAACTAAGGTTATAAGCTCTTTGGGACAGGGACAGTACAGCATCCAGCAGTCTAGGGCCCAGTTCACTTGGGACCTCCAGGAGGCAAAGTAATACGAACAACAATCGTGCACTAGTGGGCGAACCCCACCGAGGCTTGGTTTAGATAAGCACAGAGAAGCTGAGTCTGTGCTGGTGCAAAGCTGACCTCAATTTATTTGATGGAGAACTCTCATTTGACCAGGCTGCTTGGTCAGATTTCCTGTTCTCCCTAGTGCTACCTGGAGCAGAAGTGCCCAAGATCAGACTCTCTCACAGCAGCTTAAGAGGCTTTTCCAAGCCTCAAACAGTTCTGGTCAGACAGATTCACCTTGATTTGTCTATCAGAACCAACAAGTCTGCCCCAAACATGCTGCAGAGCTGCCCTCTCTCACACAATAGAGCTGGGCCTTTATACAAGTATATTGAAATGAATATTTATTTTTACCATATAAAGTTTTTAAAAGAAAGACTCAGTCTCCCATGGAGGGATGTTCGTGCGAGTTGACAAGACCCATCCTGCCTGCTGATATTCTGAGAGGTGATGTTTTCAGTGCAGGAAGGCAGCTCTTCTCCCAGTGGAGCCTCTTTCCCCTAGGGCTGCAGGAACAACAGCTGATTTCTTTTTAACTTAAATTAGTTCAGGATAAAAAGAATGAAACATCCTGGGAAAAAATCTGGAGGGAAACAAAGAGGGAAAAAAAGTTCAGTCTTAAAAATTAAAACTTTTCAGGATAGAATGTTGCCATTTAGATTTTCCTGCTTCTAGGATAGCAGGCCAATAAATCAGTGTCTTATTTTCATTAGGAAAATTGTTTTCATTTTCCTGCAATGAATGAATAGACTTTTTTTTCTAATGATGCAAAAACTTCAGTGCAGCTGCTGAAGAGAGAGAGAGGGATCGACTATCAGTGCCTCACTGGCTAAATGTGATTTGAGATGCAGTTTGCTTTTCTGTATCTCAGATCTCAGGGCTAAACCACAAACTGTACATGACACAACTAAATTAATATTTAAAAATAATTACTTGCTGCCTGAAGGTAAACAGAAAAAAAGGGTAAATAATTGATAGCACTGGGACTGCCACACTGTAAGTCTGCTGAGCGTTTATGATGTGCTGCGAAGGTTCAAAGGGATTGCTCGTCTGCTGCCTCTGAAGGAGGTTTTAGCTAATCATTCCAGGGCTTGTTTTGTCAGCCAGAAATGTTTTCCGAGTTCTGATGCACTAGAATAGAATGCCAGCTTAATTTAGGCAATTCTCTAACTTAATTTACTAACTTTCCTTCCATGATTTGCATTGTAAATTATATGATTTTTTTTTTTTTTTAATTTACTCTATGAATTTTTTTTTACCCACCATCTGAAGGAAGATTTCATGTGGTCTCCTTCCAGGAATGTAGAATAATGTATATTTAAAGGAAGCTTATATAACATGCCACCTTATGACAATGTATCTCTGCGAAGCTTCAAAATGCACTGACTCTTGGAAATTATTCATGTCCAGTAGTAAGTACCCACCTCTAATTGCTGCCTGATAGTCCAGCATCAGAGTACCCAGGGCAGAAAGGCAGAGCATGAATCAGTGGGAACTAAAATTCTTCTCTGGCCAGAAAAGAATTTGCACTGGTGATTGCACTGGCAATAAAAAGGGTCTCTCTAAACCAGGCTTTGCAATTTGCTGGAATTAAACAGAGCAAAGAACAGGATGCTGGCAGAAAAAGGAAGGGCAATAGCTCCAGGGTAATAAAGTTCACTACACACCTACGGCAGCCTCACCTTTATCGGCTAAAGACAAATGTTACAAAAAACAGGACACTTGTAACTGTATAAAGCCAGCAGCAGCGCTGGCAAGGCCCTAGTGATCTGGTGACACTCACCAGTCTGGGATACACCTGTGACGTGTCTCTCACCCATCCCTAGGGATTGGAGCTTGGGTTTTCTCCCAGCTCTTTGCCCAAGCGGCGTTGCAGACTAACAGTTATGCTAATGCTTAGCACGGCATCATCTCTTGAAAGTGCAGCGTAAACAATGATTAAACCTTGCAGCTCCCCTCTAGGGTTCATGGGTTCTGATTATCCCCATTTTACAGACTGAGAGGAGACGGAATATGGCCATGCCACACAGCAAATTCCTCGCAGAACTGGCTGTAGAATCAATGAGTCCTGGCTCCCAGACACCTGTTCTGACCACTGCAAGCTCCCTAGGCCATTCTCTCTCTCTGATCCCTTGTGGAAGCTGCTGCAAATACCTTTCCTTTCATTGGCAGAAGGTAGTCTAGGCATGGAACTTGAGGGGAAGAAGGGTTGCCAACCCTGATTTTATAACCAAGAAATATCTGAGATTTTTTAACAACGATAAGTAAGTTTCTGGCTCCCGAGGTTTTAGAGAGAACCCAGAAAATGTGACATAAGTGAGAACCAACGGTTCAGAAAGCAGAGGACAAAGAGAGAGAATCCCAAATGTATTACGCTTGTGGGGGGAGGGCCCACCTCATGGTTTTTGAATGCTTTGGGTTCCTGTTACAGGGGAAGGCAAACAGGAATCTCCTCTGAGCTCTGACTCGACATGCAGGGCACCATGCAGGGTTTCTTCCCTAAACACTCACAACACATGTACCACTGCACATACAGATTGTCAAAAATCTCACCACGACTCTGGTATGTTTCAAAGAGATACGTCCAGCCCCCCCGCTCCCCCCCCAGACACCGCAGTGTGGCCTCACTGAAACAGCACATGGAATTGGGCATTCAAATGGCTTCTGTTCTCTTTGGGAAGGTGGTGAATAGGGCTGGCAGAGGAAGCAGCTAGAAAAACAGATATTGTGTAACTGTTTGCTGCTTTCAGTTGAATGCCAAGAGCCTGGCATCCTTGGCCTGTCTCTGGACTTGCAGAGGGAATTTTCCATTTATCCCCATCTGTAATAGAACTGACTATTTCAGAGGAACAGCTTCCCCCACGCCTCGAGGTTGGTTGTTATTTTGCCTTGGTCAGTGGAGTCGGGACATTAGGTTTTTAAGGTATGATCAGGACTTGCAATGTTACCAGCTAGAATAAAAGGAGAGGGAAGGTTCTTAATCAACTGGAGCAGTCATGAAAGAGTTTAGCATGGACCCTGCACATTAGCCCATCTGGGACACGGATTTGCAGCTAATCCCAGGAGCAAGGAGTTAGCGTCTTGTTACTGATGCACAGAATGGAAGGGACCTGCCCCCAGTCAGACAAGGAATTATGAACAGAGCTAAGAATGGAACCCAGACTCCAGATCTCCAACAGCACACGTGTGCCCTTGCCCAGCGAGTGGGTGCAACACACATACAAACACATGCTGGTCACAGATCCCTGACACTCCTTATCAGTGCCGCCTCTGCAGTTGCGCCAACAAGCAGCCTTAGAATCAGAGAATCCTAGAATCTCAGGGTTGGAAGGGACCTCAGGAGGTCATCTAGTCCAACCCCCTGCTCAAAGCAGGACCAATCCCCGACTAAATCATCCCAGCCAGGGCTTTGTCATGGCCTTCAGCCGTGGAAAACTATTCTTGTTTGAAGTCTCCCACATCAGCCCACTCGGTTGTTCCCTGGGGTAGCCCCCTTATCTTTCCCCCTGTGCTTAGGCCTTGGGATACAATGCTGTGCGAGGGATTGATCTCCTCGTGACATCATGTGCTCTCCTTGGCAAATGCTGACATAAAGGGATACCTATTGTCCAATTGCAGCTTCCCGAAGCACACTTAATTTTTCTCATCATGCTAAAAAGCTGTTCCCCTGTTCCCTTGCGTGCGTGAAGGGGTTTGTTCTGGGTGGCCTGCAGCTTGCGTGTGTTATCAGTAGCATGAGCCATGCTTTTGCTGCTGCTCTGTGTCTTAAAAGCGAATTGTCAGTATGAATAGCAGGGTTTTTCCCTCTCTGCTGGAGCACCATTTCTCTTGCCTAGAAGAACTTAACAGAAGGATTGGAACTTGGTGTGTACATATTTACTGACTTTGCTGTGCCGTGCCAGTTCCCACCCTCCTTTTCCAAATGTTTGTCTGAAAAGGAGAAGCAAATGAGACGTCTTTATAGATCAAACTGCTGCCTCTCTCCTTGTCCCTTTGTGTATCTGACTTTAAAAGAAATACATGAAGAATCAAATCAACAACATAGTTCTCCAAACCTCCACCTTACCCCTAGGCTGCTGTTGTGGCAGGATACTTCTCTGGGCCACATTCTGCAGCCCTTAATCAAACAAAGCTCTCATTGAAGCCAGTAAACTTATTATGAGGTTTAGCTTAGGCTACTATGCAGCCAGTGGTTGTCTGCTCAGGTTTGTTCCTAGGGTCCTTATATGGCTACACAAAGGTTAAATACAGTTTGTGGCTTTTGTGAAATAATTATATAATCATAGAAATGTAGTGCTGGAGGGACCTCAAGGGGTCCCCTGGACTGAGGCAGGAGCAAGTATACCTAGGCCATCGGAATAGGTAGGAAAGATCTGATTTTAAAACACAGAACTAATCTACAGATCTAAACATTTATATTGCTCTAAACCAGGGCGTCCATTACCAAAAGAGGGTGTTTGGAAATGTCCCAGGGACCCCATCAGCTGCAAACTTCAACATATCATCTGCAAAATGGAATGGCTGAGGAGCTGTGGGGATTAGCATTGCCAAGAACACGGAAGAGGCCAAAGAAGAGACTGGTGGTAGAGCAGAAGGGAGGGGGCTTCCTTGACTGCCCTTAGCCACAGTGTCTCTGTCTGAAGCACGTTCCTTATGGAAATCCCTCCTGACAACTCACCTTTTCTGTGATGCTGGTGAGTCAGGCGAATTCACTCACTGAGAGCTTGCTCGTCCTTATCTTTTCTGTATATTAAAAATAACCCATAATGGCCCCACCGCAGGGTGTGCACGTGTCTAAACTGAATGACTGTATTGCTGTGGCCTTGCCCGATCCTACCTTTTTGCATCATGTCAGAACTTAGATGGTGAGCTCCGTGGGGCACAGGCCTTGTGTGTCCTTGTCCTCCTTGGTGTTCCCAGTGCACTTTGAGATGCTATGAACTTGTAAATAATAAGAACAATTAGAAACTTGGAAACAGGCTTTTCACACAGAGCTAGGTACTAGTTGGCACAGGTTTACTTTGGGCTGCAGATTTTGTGATTCTGTAACTGTCTCAGTAAATCAGCCTGAGCCCATTTCAATAAATGTAGAAGGCTAGGAGAGAACCAGACACTCAGGATTTGTGGTCAGCAGGAGGGGCAATTCAATGTAAAACTGGTGAAAAGAGCCTGGACCCCAGTGGGAGAGCTGCTGAGCGTTCCAGGGGTGGGTCAGCTCAGACTTTTCATTCTGGATTTATTTATCAAATGTCGCTGGAATCTACAGCAGGGTTTCAAATCTGTTTTGTTGACTTGGAAAGAAGGCAAAGGTTCAGCATGTATCTGGTATTTAAAACAATGGCTTCTAAATCAAAACTTTGTGCTTTTGGTTTAGTGGCAGGTTTATTTGCAAACTCAGACTCTGAGCTGGAATAATAAATGCAAATGAGCAGCATTGTTTTTCTTGCTAGATCCTGTTTTCACAGAGTCCATGTCAATGCTACTTCCCAGGCACAAGCAAGGAAATGCAGCAGTGGAAGGAATAAACACACCTGGGCCTCAGATTGTTTATCTGTAGCAACCTATGTTTAGTACCGAATGCAGATATAATCTTCTCTATGGCCACTTCCACCTGTACTTTGTTCCCTCTTTGTCAGCCAGATTAGGAAGCGGAAGGAGAACCATCAACCACAGACCAAGTCTTGTCCCCACAGTACCTGTGTCAGGGTCCCACTCCAGAGTGCAATAGCCAGAGCTTGGACTGAAGTCATGCAGACAGCATGCCGATAACAAAGGACAGCAGAGAATACCAGGCAGCCTGACTCCCTGCAGCGTCCAGTATGTTCTCTGCTTCCCTCCAATCTAGTGTGGGCTCTGGTTGAAGGTGAGGTTTGTTCCAGGAAGAGTGGGAAAATCAGGAGTTCCTAGGGGGTGCTCGGCAGGCCAAAGGGATGCTGCTGATTCTGTAATTGTCTCACTGCTCCTTCCCTGCAGCTACCACCCACAGTCTGGAAAAGGCAGATTAGAGATGGATTGCAAGCTGGTGAGCAGAGAGCACATAAGTAAGAAACAAACTGGGGCTTGAAATTGCTGCTCAGCCCACATCCACAGAGGGAATTATTTGCTGATGTTTTCCCTCTCAATTTCTCTGCGGAAGATAAGTGGTGGGATCCAGTGTTAGGGTCACATAGGTCCACGTTGCCCAGACCCGCAGGGAGCAAGGAAAGTATTTCTACCAGTTTATCAAAAAGGTAAAGCACAAACAGAGCAAAACATAAAACCAAAGCAGCAAGAATGGAGCCAGTCCCACAATCCATTCCTTAGCCTGAATCACAGATAGTGCCTACAAACAGCGACCATGGATGCTTGTGTTTCTGAGGTGTCCAAGCACAAGGCAGGGTAAAGTGACTATTTAAGTGTTAAAATGATAGTACAGAGTTGCAGAAGGACCAAAGCAAAGACACTTGAAATTCAGTCTATTCCCGCAGGCCCATTTCCTGAGTTGGGCCAATGCAGGGCCCTTTGATAAAGGACCCCACTTCAGCTTTGGTTAATATTGTATGTAGAGGAGGACATGCAGAGGGTTAAAGTGATGGGAGGAATTTTCAAAGACACAGATGGCAATGAGGTGCCTTCCTCCATTATACCTCCCTGTCATCTGTGCCTGGAAAATCTGCTCCTGTTTTTGTTGGACTTGTTATGCTATTTATTTCAGGCCAAACCACCAAAATGCAAGCCCACCTTAGTGGTGGGCTTGGGGCTCATTCCCTGATTTACCCCATGACAAAGTCTCTGTAGGGGAGTTAATTGGCACTGCTGTGAACAAAGTGGCATTGCTAAAATGGGTCTCATTTAGCAAGGGATTTTCTACATTATTGGTAACGCTACGGTTTAGTCATGGGTATTTTTTAGTAAAAGTCATGGACAGGTCATGGACCGTAAACAAAAATTCATGGCTCGTGACCGGTCTGTGACTTGTACTATATACCCCTAACTAAAACTTGGGCTGGGGGGCTGGAGGTGCTCTGTGGGGGCAGCCTGGGACCTCTACTGGTGCTTTGGGGGGAGGCCTGGGTTGGCAGGGCTGGCAGGCTCCCTACCCAGTTCCGCGCAGCTCCCTGGAAGCAGCCGGCATGTCCCTGCAGCTGCTAAGGGAGGGGAAGGCCAGGGGGGCTCTGTGTGCTGCCCCCACCACAAGTGTCGGCTCTGCAGCTCCCATTGGCTGGGAACTGCAGCCAATGGGAGCTGCGGGGGTAGTGCCTGCAAGCAGGAGCAGCGCGCAGAGCCCACTGGCCCCTCCACCTAGGAGCTGCAGGGACATGGCAGCTGAGGTAAGCCCCCTTGAGGTAAGCGCCGCCCCACACCCCAACCTCCTGCCCCAGCCCTGAGCTGCCTCCCACACCCAAAGTACTGCTACTGCTGGGGGTGGGGCATGGTGGCCAGACGCACCAGCCGCTGCGGAAGTCACTGAGGTCACGGAAAGTCACGGAATCCGTTCCTGCCATGAGCTCCATGACAGACATGCAACCTTAATTATTGGTATATCTGTGAATTGAGTGCAGCCCTAGAAAAAGGACAATGGTTAAAGCAGCTACTGTGAGTTTATGGAATAGAAAACTGAAAAACACCCCCTTGGAGAGAAGTCCCCGTGAAAACAGCAAAACTTTCCTAAGTGCATACAATTGACTCTGGAGCGAGCAAGCCTAGGTTAAGCCCCCAGGATAACGCAGTAACGCATGCAATTGAGAGATTTTGCTAGTGAAATATCCACTTGTGAACTGTTCATGGGTAAAAGAAAAATGGAGCTGAGGCTTTGCCACCTGAATTCCCTTCCTCTCCTTCAGTGGGTTATCAGCATGAAAACAGGAAATGAACTGAACCCCATTAATAATACATGAAGCCTCCGTGTTCAGACTGTGTGCTCTATCGTCCAAGTGTATGAGACACTGTGTGCGGAGGAAACACAAGAGGAGTTAAACCCACAAGTTCATTTGCTCTTTCCAACTACGCAGCAAACTTTGGGCTTATACTTAAATTTTAGTCTTTCTTTTCTGCCCCTAAACTTTCTGCAAAGCTGTTAATCGCTCATATAAAAGCCCGAAGGTTTGTTACTGAGCAGTGAGAAATAGTTCCCCAGAACCTAAAGATTTCCTTTTATATAGACCATAAATAATTAAATGCTACATGTCACCTCTTCCTCTAATGGGGCCTTTTTCATTAGGTTTTAGACCTTCAGCCCCCGTTTTACACATTTTTCCTATTGATTGTGTGGTGCAGACATTTTCCACATGACAAATGCTGGTGTTTGCCAGGTACACCCCCAATAACTGGACACATTGCTACTTGCTTATAGATTTTGAGATCATCTTTGCTTGAGGCAAACATGGTTCACTGTTTGATAGGGGGGTTGAAAAGAGTTTTGTAAAAATGTTAAATGCATCCGGTGAAGTGGGCTGTAGCTCACGAAAGCTTATGCTCAAATAAATGTGTTAGTCTCCAAGGTGTCACAAGTACTCCTGTTCTTTTTGCGGATACAGACTAATACGGCTGCTACTCTGAAACCAACTAAAGAAGGTGTGCCCCAGCCAACTTTTCAAATGTCCATAGGAATTAGACCGACTAGCCCGCCCGTTCTAGTTGTGATTCAAAGCAGGGTCATCCAGGCCTGCAATAAAAGCTGGCACACAGTCTGAAGGCAAAAGCAACCAGAGCATGAGACCTATCAAAGTATAATGAAAAACCCACAGGGACTTTGCCCAGAGAATGTGGCCTTCCCGGGTTATAATAAAGGCCTGGGATGGCTTATGGTGGAGTTCAACTGTAAAATGCCTAATGAAGGTGAATTATAAAGAACACAGAAAGCCATTAACTACAGTCGTATGAAAGAATCCTTTGAGACTGCCGTAAAAGGGCTCATGGTGGGAAGAAACCAAAAGACTTGTCCCAGCTCTGAGAAGGCCTATTCTAACCCAAACTGAAAAGCTAACAGGTGGTAAGGCTGAGGTTCTGGTACAGACGCACACCAGTTTATTCTTACTGCAGCGGATAGCTAAGTCAAAGGACAGGTGGCATGGTAAGAAGATGCTTATCACTGCTGTAATGAGAAGGCATGTGTGACCAAGCAGCTCATCTCCACGGTGGTACTAATATGATCCAAAGTGGTCATGTGATGGAGTTTGCTATAAATGTAGTGCAAGGCTGGGTGCAGTCCTAATAAAGTATAGTCGTGTCAGAACAGCCCTACTGTATTTTTGAATCTGCTAGTACGTCCTTCCCAGGAATGAATGTGGTGGCCCCAGCTCCTTCGACAACATGCTGGGAGTGGTGGACTCCAACACAAATGTCTGTGTGAGTTTAGATGACACCAGCTACCATGGACTATGTTGTATGGGCTTTATCAATGTAACAGCCCCCTACTGTGTATAATTCACTTTCATATGTGGCTGGTAAGGAATCCTCTGAGCTGTCCCTTGGTTTCAGCGATGGCCTTGGGTTCGGGCCCAAATGTTCCTCTGTCCCATGTGGATCTGGTGGTGTTATCGCCGTTTTGATCACTGTGTTAGAAAATCATTCCTCACTGTAAATGAAGCCAAGGCAAGGTGTGGAGGCTGCTCACATCACTCCCTGATCATCACCTTGTGCCTTCTCCTGAGACTGTTTCTTGAGTCCGTATTTTGGATCTAAATTCCTCTAACTAGTCCTGCTCTGTAATAGTCTCGTTCAAAAGTGCCTCCTTGCTAGTCCTGTCTCTCACTTAATTCCTGCAACATAGATGTAAAGTCTCCGACAGGGTGAGAAACCTGGAGAGCAGCAAAATTCCACGTCCAGCAAAACTACAAATTCAGAGTCATAATTCAATCCAATTAAACAGAATTGTATTGGCCGCCTTCTCTAAGTTGATAGGAAATTGGATTTGGCTCATTGTGATACAAGGGGCAGTTTGGCAAATGCATGCTTTCAGCCAAAATCATTAATCAACTATCAAGCAGAATTATGTTTTCATTGGAGTTTACATTACCATTTGGTTTACTTGTTCTTGCCGTCTGGCTCCATCCATAACAAGTGCAGCCAACTTCTAATTCCTAACTGTTCAAAGACGCTTATTCAGTCCTATTAATATAAGTGAAATGCCAGACAATTAATCAATATCCACAGTATTAGTAAGGAACAGTCTGTGTGCAGAAGAATCTATATTGCCATCTCAATTTCGAGACACTTAATGTTGCTCGTGTTTTTTTAGATTATGAATGTAGGTTTTGGAAATAATCACATTTACAGTGCCAAAGTACATAAATATTAAATCTCCAGGTTAGCTGTAAATCTGCTGTCCAAAACTTTATTGACCAATATGCCCTGTATATGAAAAGATGATAGATGTGCAGTATTGCACCCCTGTGCAATCTGTCACTCACATGCCTATGCTCTTAGACATCTGCTGTACCAATGCCATTGCACAACAGACACCATATGTATTATTTGTATTCCTGTAAATAACTTTCAGCCACTGCAAGGGAAAATCTCACTTTGCCCATTTTCCCTTGAATAGTGCGGGATCCTATTCCTTCGTCTGCTTTCTTGGATTCTTCCTCTCTAACACTTCAGAGTAACTGTGGCATTTAACAGCAGCAGTTCCTTCTTTGGGAGTCTGCATATAAAATTTGTAAACCCAGAGCGTCCCCCTTGTGGATGTGCAAGTCACATTGACAACAGAAGATCAGGTGCCAGAAACAGTAAGAACGTTAGAAATAGTTGCATGAGCAGCACAAAGAGATCTCAAACACGCAGTGTGACATGTTCTTGGTGGAGGGAGCTCTCAGGAGGGTGAATAGGATGAGGAGTGCCAGTGTTCTATGAAACCCGTTCAGCACAGGAGCCCCTTAGCCACTCCATGCTTCAGAGCCCACTCAGATGCACAGCTGGTCAAACCCTAAAAGATGCTGTTATGAAGCTTTCCTGGCTGCTACTGTAAATAGGACATAGGACTAGATGGATCGGTTCTTAGGATCTGTCATTTGCACCAGATTTCTTTGTGAGGTCAGGTGTCTATGCAGCCTCTGTCAATGCACAGCTGATAAAGCCCTACCAAGATGATATTATGAAGCTGTACATTAACAGAGGCTGCATAGATGCCTGACCGCATAAAGAAATCCAGTGCAAATGATGGATCCTAAGAACTGATCCATCTAGTCCTATGTCCTGCTTACAGTAGCAGCCAGTGGCTGATGCTTCAGAGGCAATACCCCATAGTAATAGCAGACGTGAAGGCCTGCCGAGCCCCACCAACCCCACCACTAGTTCACTTGGTCAGTTGAGCAAATGCCACAGCAAGGGAGGTGACCCGAGAAGTTCCCTGGCTGAAGTTGTGAAGTGCCATGTTTGAGATTCACTTGCAGTCTCATAAACAGGCCCTTTGTCTCTGGCAGGCTGCATAGGCGCTTTCAAGTCTATACGCTGCCTTATCACCAACATTCTTCTGGGATTTACACCCTGGTACAGCCCAGTGTTGCGGGGAGAAATCTTGGTCTGTAAATAAAGAATAAGATGAAAGGGGAATAACTAGAGGCCACAAAGTATGGTGCTGCAAGCCTTCTTCCCAGCCAGGAATCACCTTCCATTCAGAGTTTAAGGTTATTGGAAATGGATGAAATTCAACAAGGAGGAGTGAAGAGTAATGCAACTGGAGCCTTGCTGTGTATGATCAATTGAGTGGAAGTCTGACTGAATATGCTCACTGAGGGGGTGAATGCCATAATATGATTGAGGGAATGTGGGACTGAACATGATTTATTGGGTATAATTGAGTATTCAGTATTGGAGTAGGAACAGGAGTCACTTAACTTAGATTAAAACACAACAGCACCTGGTGCTTGCTGCCAAAATATATTCCAAGGAAACCCGGGGGAAAAGGCTTTATCTTTCTTTTAGGATGTTTTGCAAATAAAGTTCCTCTACTATTTTTGGAGAGGGTTGTATGGTAAGGGGGGGAAAGTTAAATTAATAGAGATGTCAATGTCACCCACGAATCTCCATTCATTTACCGTGGGAGTCAGTTGGCTACAACCCAGCCTACAGCCTCAAAGCAGAGCCGGGAAAGACCGCTTGGCCACAGCTCAGATGCTCTGCCCCTCTTCACAGTTACTTCTTACGCCCGTCCCATTAATGTCTTATCTGACCTATTTCTGAGGCTTTACCAGGAATGTGCCATCTTCACCTCCCTGCGGGAGTCTGAGCTGCTGCCAATTGTTTTTATTGTAAGAACTTTTCCTCAATGTCTAGCCTAAACTTTTCCTTCCTTAGCTCCAGGCCACTGCTTCTTGTGGTACTATCTTCTGTGAATAACCTCTCCGGTCATTCACATGGTTAATTGGAAGATAATTAGAGACTCTGATCCTGTTTCCTTGAGTCTTCACTTCTCCAGACTATGGTCTGAATCCTGTCCCCTTGTGGCAAACCCCACCGAGATGGGACAGGTCCTCTTGGGGCTGCTCTTTGCTTTTCTATCTCGTTCTTAATATGCAATTCTTTTGATGTTATAATCAATGTTATAGTCACAGGAGACCCTAGTTAAGCGAAAACACCACAGAGTGCCTCCTCCCCCAGCCGTTCCCTTTGGGTCAGCTGTGCCCAACTGAGCAAGGGGGGAACAGTACCGTCCCTGGCCACGTGCCTGTCTCGCAGCTTCACAATTTCCGTGCCATGTACAACAGCAGGAAGAGGGCAGTTCTTATGGCTCCAGCACCCCCAGCTCTGGGCTCAGCAGGCCCAGAAGACAATAGCCCAGCACCTTTTTAAGGGTCTTAGCCTAGCAAAGCAAAGCTGTCTAATTGTCTCTGCCTTGGGAAGGTGCCTAGCAGGAACTCTGAACCTCCTGCGTGGCTTTAAGTTTAACCTAACCCCACACTGCTGTCTGACTGGGCAGGGTGTGAAACCGCTTGCAGTGCCCTGTCCTAGAGGTCCTTTCATGATCATTGACTCTCAGCTCCCTCGGCTAGCCAGCTGTTACTCCGTGCTGTTCACTGTGGGCTTTCCTTTGGGTAGCATTTATCTGCTTTCTTTGCCTTTTATTATGCAGCATGAAATCTACTGGTTTACTGGAATCTAAATAGATGCTATCAGCTGCATTCCCTTTATCTGCAAAATCCATGACTCTGGCAAAGTAGTCTATTAGATTTGTTTGGCGTGACCTATTTTTAATAAGCCCCTGCTGCATGGCACTTGTTAGCCCGTATTCCCATCTGTTTGCCCACTGCCTCCCTTGTTCTGTGTGCCGGCATATTGCCTGGAATAGGTGTCAGGCTGACTGGATAGGAATTCCCTGGTTCGCCCTTCTCCTGGCCATTCTGAAGAGCTATGCTGACTCTGCCATGCACACGCTCCAGGACTCAGGCAGGAATCTGCAAAGGCACCAGGATTTCTCCAGCTATGGGCTTTGTCTATAACTGCCGGTGTGTGATCCACCTCAACAGTCCCCTGTGTCCCATTACAAGGTTCTGTAAGACACAGCAGTGAGAGGCGCCAGATCCATGGCCTCTCCTCAGGCCCTGAGCAGGGCACAGACAAGCAGTGGCAACGCAGAAGTCCCAGCTAGTGGACCTCAGTCCTGCTCCACATGTCAGTTCAGGGTATCCTGGGCCTTTCTGCAGAGACTGTCAACAGGAGGGGATGGGGAAGGTGATAGCAGCCTCTGCCTGGGGATTTATTTCCTTTGAACCAGCAAATACCAGAAATAGGGAGGGAACTGCGGAGACCTCAGAGCCAAAACAGAAACTCCAGTATGGGCTTGGCAGACTGCAAGCCTCCCAGACTGGGAGGAGAGGATTCCATTTTTAGGGAGCTCTGAAAGGAAAGGACTCTGAAGATGGAAGCCCTTTATTGCTGCTCTTTGACCTTTTCATTTAAACTCTTAGGTCACATTAAAAGCCCCCAGAGCCTCGCACCTCCCTCAAAAGTGCCGGGATAAACCTCCCTCTATGGGGCCAACTAGTGCTGATTGTGGTGGCTCTTACTGTGACATGGCCACTCGTCCCTGGGAACTTGGCAGAGAACCACAAAGGTCGTCTCTCAGGTGCCACAGAAAACAGCTGTGACAACTTTCAACCTGTCCGGAGTTGGGTTGGCCGCTGTGACCTCCCACTGGAAGGCACCGCAGCTCATTACCAGCCCCCTGAGCCTTCAGCCCTGCTGAGCCTGTGGCTCTGTGCGACACCCCATGTCTGTCAGAATGGGAGATCTGCTCCCACGAATAGAGTGAAGCTTGTGAACTGAAGCTGCTTGGGAGTGTGTTCAGACAGGCACAGAAAGTGGCTTGGGCACAATCTGAGATTCCGGTATCCATTGTTGTATCGTATCCAAACCAGGGTTGCTGCATCTCTCTGGGCAGACAGGCCTGAGGTGCCAGCACAGTGCCTGGGCTGGGGAGCAGCCAGGTCCCAGCTGCCTGCATTAGAAGTGATTGGCCTCTGCTCATATGCCATGTTGTGTGCTGTTCTTGCACGTGTGTGAGCCTGGCCCAACTCCTGCCAAGTGACAACCTGTGACCTGGCACAGGGACAGGACCTGCACCTCAACAGATGAGTGGTTAACTGCTGGCATCTTTCTGCCCACATTGTTCCAGGGAAAGCTACCAGACGGGCTTCTGGACAGAGTGCAGCAAAGAGTGGCCGGGCACAGGCAGACCCTGGGGGCTGGACCAGCCCCATGTTGTGGGGGAAAGGAGGTCTGTGCATATGTTCCCTGGTTTGGTTTGTGTTTATAAAGATTCTGACAGGCTCTGTCTGCCTGGTGCTGGGGTTTGGTTCAGCCATCCCACCTGCTGACCAGGCAAACTATGAAACAGACAAAACTGAAGCCTCCATAGAAATGTGAAAAAGCATTGGAAATACTGCTAAAAATAGCATATTGAGAAGCTCCATTGTCCTTGTTAGTTGCAATAAATCAGCTAATTGACCCTGATGGGATGCAGCGTCACGACATCAGGTTGTCTAAAAAAAATAGCTTGGAGCAGCGGTAAATCCTAGAATAAGCCAAGTTTGTCTGACAATTACCTGAGCCTGACTGTCTGGTACCAACGTGGCCCATCTGGAACTGAAAGGTCTGGCTGTAGCCTCAATCCAGCCACTAAAACAATCTGAAAAATCCCAAGGATTTGTGCTGAATCTCCAGGGCCAGCCCATCCCTCAGTGCACCTGGCCAGCAGGGGTCAGTATCGGATGCATGAGGAGGCAGGGGCAGGAGTGAACCTCCCAGCTCTGCTCACTCAGCGCCGGCAGGGAGATCCAGCCAAGGGTGCTGGGAGATAAGTTAAGAGATGTGCGGCGGTCATGCTGCAATAGCTGCAAAATTCTTCTGACCGTCTGTGGTCCCTGCCGGCCCCACAGGTGCTGCTGGTGCCTGCTGCCCTGGTCTACCAGCCACTGGCTGCCCGATGGCTCTGAGTCCTAATCGACCGGTGCAGAGGGAGGGGATGAAGACAGCTGAGGCTGGTGGGATCTGGAAGCTGGAGTAGATGAAAGTGACAGGTGATGGTGAGGTCAGAGCGAATGCACAGCAATGGGGCTTGGTGTTTTGACTTTCTCTTATTGCCAGTAAGTTGCCTTACAATGATGCCTAGAAATTCCAAAGGAGGCTGGGGCTCCCTGGGGCTGGGAGCTGTACTTCTGCCAAGTAAAAGACAGTCTCTGCCCCAAACCGCTCAATCTGGCCTGAGGGTGAAGGGGAAACCCAGAACCAGAGAGGAAGGGCCTTGCCCATAGTCAGACAGCAGGTCAGTGGCAACTAAAGTACTCTCCATGTAACACCATGTGGGACATCTCTGGGATCAGTATCTGCATGGCGCCTGCCTCCCTCTCCAAAACCTCCAGCCACCTCAGTGGAAGAGAAATAGCTGGGAGAGAAGGTAGTTTACGAGCAAGCAGGGGTTCACAGCAGACTCCAGGTGACCCTGCCAGCACAAAAGCTAATGTAGGTGCCAAGAAGGGCAAACCAGGGAAATTCTGAGACCTTGTGAGAATCTTACTTCTCGGGTTAAGGTCCGAGCGATGGGATTGTTGCGTTCAGTGGTGCAGCGGGTCATTCATCTCGGCCTGTGTTAGGCAGGTGCTGTTACGTGCAGTGCTGTGTTCTAATGTGGCATCTGCTTTTTAATTACATCTAAGTTTTAATCCTGGAAACAGACTTTTAAGAAATAATTGGAGAAAGTTGATACAATTTAAATGAAGGCTTTACTGGTTCCATTTCCCACAGGAGCGGCTTAAACTGTGATTGGATAAATGTCAGGTGAACTGCAATTGAGAGTGTACTTGTGCAGAGAAGCATTGCCAACACAAATCTTTTAATAGTCTTTCAGTGCCTGTAAGGCCTTAAAATCAATCAAAGGATTAACTAAGCAAAGCTGGTTTTATGATACATGATCCTGCTTTATGCAATTGGATCTAAATTTGCTTAGGCACCTAATTACGATCAGACTTGCTCATGTACCTTTGTGATTCAAGGAGCCTTGAAGCCAGGAGAAATTCTAGCAAATCTCTAAGGCTTGGAGGCCACCCCTCCCTAAAGCACTGAGCTGCCAAGGGGGCCTGATGGCAGCTCCAAATGTCCACAGTTACAGGCTTACTCAGCTTAGAATGAGAGCCAGACCGTACCAGTTCTGGATGGGAATCAGGAAGGCAGTGTATGGGAGGAAAGGCTTTATGGCAGTTTCCATAACGGGATGCCTAATGCACTGCACTCATCCAAAGACACTCACTTTCCAACCGTCCAAGAATGTCATTTGACTGGGCCTTCCACAGGCACCAGAGGCCAGTCCAGCCAAAAATTGATTAAGAGTTGGCACACTGCAATCTCTGTGGCTGTTTATCAGGATTATCAACTGCAGATTGAAATGCTGTTCCAGAGGATGGCAGTGATATCTGCATTGCCCAGCATCATCAGGAGCTAGGTCTGGCTAGCAGGGCAATTTGTACTCCTGAGGGAATTCTGCGCCAAAAAATTAAAAATTCCACTCTCAATATTTTAAAATTCTGCATATTTTATTTGTCAAAATAATGCAATATAATCACTTTGGTTTCATTTATTTAAACTACAATACAGTGGAGTGAGAGTGGGGAGCGTTGGAGGAAATCCCCAAACCCTCTTGCCTAATAGTAATGTAGCTGGGTTTGACACTTTATTTCTAGTTATTAGTCAACAAATATCTGCAGCCATATGCTCAGTGTTACATCGTAGGCAACTGAAGAGCAAGTGAGGGATGGAGAAATAAACTCACAATTTATATTGGCTACTGACCGTCTCCAGAAAGGTCAGTAGCAAACAGTTCATGGAGCACATTCTGATAGGAAATGTTTTCAGCCCAAAAATTTAGACCAGTTCTAATCACTAAAACACCATAAACATTTATAAGGCCATACTGTCCTTTACACCCTCTGGCAATGTGAAGGAGCCTTAAAACTTTTACACCTGTTTTATACTTCTGGGGAAATTCACAAAGACAATTCAGTAAGCAGGCAGGCTGCTACATTCTGCTCTGACTGAGGGGACAGAGCCTGCCCCATACCGACCTCCTCAGAAACACCCCGAAACCCTGCCCCTCCACGCTGAGCATGCCGCAATAGCAAGAGGGACACAGAGTGTCTCTTTCTCTCTCACACACATGAGGGCCGCCCCGGCAGGGATTTATGTCTCTACTGGCTGCTCTGGGCACCCAAACCAACCTGCCTCTGCCTGTGGTGCTGGGGAGAGGTGCATGACCACTCGTGTGTCTTCCCTTTGCTTCCTCATCAGAAGTCATTTTTCTGTGGGGAAGCAAAGAAATCTGCAGGGAACATGAATTCTGTGCACGCACAGTAATTCAGAATTCCCCCAGGAGTAAATTAAACTGTACAAAAAAGAGACACTCGCCTTGTAGAAGTGACTTTACTAAAATATTACCGTGGCACGGAATGTGCTAAAATGGACCGCTTGTTCCTCAGGCACCTGAGCCGGGTTTGTATTGGCTAGATTATAAACATTTCTGGACAGGGGCCATGTCTCTGCCAGGTACAGTGCTGATCATGCTGCTGGCACTTACCTGTCACAAAACAAAATTTTTGTTTGTGTTAATATTGTTTAAGGTGGCATCAGGACACACTTAACCAACCTGAAACCTTAGAAATCTGTCAGTCAGAAGTGAAGGAAAAAGGTTGCATGCATTTCATATGTAGTAAAGCGAGGAAAGAAACACAGTGCCCCATCTGGAGCACTAAATCCTTCAGCTAGCAGAGGTGCTGTAGCCCATGTGCACGGGAATCTCGGTGACGAAGGAGCTGATTGCTCAGACTAGCTGGGTGCATCCTTCAAGCAAGAAGGGCTGGGAGCCTCTCCAAGGTGGCTGCTTCCATCCTACATGTTCTGCAGATTCACCTGTAATGTTGGCCATACCACCATGTGGAAAACAATCAATCAGGAAGTCCAGAACGTTTGTCAGTGTGGGAAATTCTGAATGCTTTCCCAATATTTTAACTGTTCCAATACTTGGTGAGTCCTATAGAGATCTATAATCATGACTGGTGAGGAGAAAGTAAATAAGGAAGTGTTATTTACTCCCTCTCATAACACAAGAACTAGGGGGTCACCAAATGAAATTAACAGGCAGCTGGTTTAAAACAAACAAAAGGAAGTATTTTTTCACACAGCACACAGTCAACCTGTGGAACTCCTTGC
The DNA here is from genome assembly GCF_015237465.2 of Chelonia mydas. NCBI lineage: Eukaryota > Metazoa > Chordata > Testudines > Cheloniidae > Chelonia > Chelonia mydas. The sequence continues at coordinate 693,820 of NC_051259.2, forward strand.
CAAAAGATGTTGTGAAGGCCAAGAATATAACAGGGTTCAAAAAAGAACTAGATAACTTCATGGAGGATAGGTCCATCAATGGCTATTAGCCAGGATGGAAAGGGATGGTGTCCCTACCCTCTGTTTGCCAGAAGCTGGGAATAGGCAACAGGGAATGGATCACTTGATGATTACCTGTTCTGTTCATTCTCTCTGGGGCAACTGGCACTGGTCACTGTCAGAAGACGGGATACTGGGCTGGATGGACCTTTGGTCTGACCCAGTATGGTCTTTCTTATGTTCTTATGTCCTCATGACCGTTGGTGTGCAGGGATCGCCACCTATTCTGCTGATTAATGTTGTCTCATTGTTTCCTTGTACTCTCCCATCCGTTGCCGCTTGTCTTATATTTACATTGTACACTCTTGGGGCAAGGACAGTTTGTTCTGTGTTTGTACAGTGCCTAGCACAATGGAGTCCTGGTCCTTGCCTGGGGCTCCCAGGTGCTGTGGTAATACAAGCAATAAATGACACTAATTCTCTCTCCCCACCCTTCTCAGTATAGAGAGAAGGTTTATTTGTCCATTTCACCAAAAGTGGCATTTCCTGTTTGGGGCGGTTTTTATGATATTTGCCTTGACTTTTCTTTCAATTTTTCTTTCATCCCTTAGTTCCTTGCTTGTGGTCCCTTCTGCTTCTCTCAGGAGATATTTTTTGTTTTTCTCTCTCTCTCTAATGGCATTTGCTTTTCTTTTTAAAAACTTTTATTTTCTGTGATTTTTTCCTAATATTCTTCCTCGTGGCTTTTTCTTTTAGTTTTAACCTTTAGTCTTTTTAGAATAAGTTTTCTGTTTGGTTTGCTTGTTTTACTTACACACATGCACAATGGTGTGTGGGTGGCTGCACACACACGTCTTTTACTTAATATACATTCAGTACCTGACTTTTTTATTCCATTGTTGTATTTTCTTCCTAAATTCATAATTTATTTTTCCCATTGCAAATGAGTCACATTGGCTAAGCTGGAGTCAGAGGAACACAGGAATTGCCAGCCTGTGGCTCTGTCAATCTAGTCCCATGTCCTGGCTCTGACTGTGGCCATCAGCAGGTGCTTCAAAGGGAGGTGTCAGACCCCTGCGGTAGCAGATATGGGATAATCTGCCCCCCCAGTAGGTCTCATCCTGGTCGCTAATAGTTAGAAGCAAGAGATTTATTATCCCTCTACTATAAAATGGGTTATAAGTAGTTATTATAATCCTGCATGTTGTTATCCATATCAATATCCAATCCCCTTTTGGCTCTTGTTAAGGTCTTTGCCTCATCAGTTTCCTTTGGGATTCAGTTCCACAGTCTAATTACACTTTGTGTGAAAAAGCATTTCCTTTGATCAGCTTAGAATTGCCCACCTTTTAATCACTGAATGTTTCCTTGTTCATGTGTTATGGGCCAGGGAGAGTAGACATTCCCAATACCAGTCGTTATTTTATATACTTCTATCATGTCCCTTCATCTCATTTTTGAAGTACCCAGTCCCAAATGGGGTGACCAGTACGGTACACCGTAGTTCAGATGAAGCTGCGCCACTGACTGATACAATGGTATTCTACTAATTGCCATATTAGTCTCCATCCCATTCCATATGCAACCCAACATTTTGTTTACTCTTTTGGCCACAGCAGCACATTTCAGAGGCCTTCACTGAGCTGTCTATAGTGATGCCCAGGTCCCTTTCCTGAGCTGATACAGTTAATTTAGAACCGTGTTGGGATAATTTTCCCCCCCACTCCAACGTCCATTACTTTACTTTTATCCACCTTGAATTTCACTTGCCATCCTGTTGGTCGTTCACCTAGCTTGTTTAGGTCTCTCTGAAGTTCCTCACATGTGCAAGGCTGTGTTCATGTTGGCTAGAAATCCCAGGGAACGGACAAAAGATGAGAAATAGTTGTAACTAATATTCTAGTCTGCACCTGTGTTTAATCATTATGAAGGTAGAAAATGCCTGATGTATGAATAGAGACTTCTGTATAATCTATCTTGCTTTTTGGTGAATTTAACAACTTATTCTGTTTAAATGAAGCCCTGTTCTCAGTTAAATTTAGCTTTACATTTTCTCTCTCTTCTTTTGAACTTCTCAGTGCCAATCCCGTCCCCAATACCTTCTCTCTCCAAACTATAACCACCGCTTACCACTGCCACAAATTTGAGAGCTAAACCAGGAAGCTTCTGGGAATATTCATGTTTGCTGACAAGAATATTTCTGAGGAACCAAGTTTGGGCTCTGCCAAAGAATCCGATCAATGTGCAATTATAACCTCAGTCAGATTGGGAGGAAAAATGCAACTCCATCTGCACAGATCAATCCTTATATTTGTGACTCTATTTAAATGTGGGTGGCTTGAGCTCTCTAATCCTTGCAAAATAGTTCTTTATGGTTTATCTGACTCACGGTGCTTAGTTAAGCAGTGACTGAGACTCATGTAGTTTAGGATATAATATAACATACTTCTCCAGGATTTTCTTCTCTTCAGCTGAATTTAAAGATTATTGAATTGAGACCAAATAGCTCTATTTGAAATCTGTGATTGTTTGTTTACTATGGAAAATCTAGAAAATCAGCATCAATAAGAAATTTTATTGCTACAGAAGCTATATCTGGCAACAGTCCAACAGCCACTGACAACAGCTGGATGTTTGCCAGGGGTTATTTTCCTATGGGCATAGTGACTTCTTCAGCTGTGTTAAAAGTGCTGTTTGCCTGCAACATTAATTTGTGATGAATTTACGTTCCAGGCCTCCAAGACCACAATTTATTACTTATTCACGGCAGAACGCTTTAGAATAATGACTGCAAAAGAATGACTTAACAGAATCCTGATTATTTTTTGCTGTGAAATCAAGATTCAGTTAAAGATGAAAGTTCACATGTAAACCCGCTATATTTCTGGGTGCAGAAATGTGCAAAGTGGGGAGAAGCAAATGCCTTATTATCAAGACAATGGCTCCAAAACCATTGGTCCTTTCAAACGCAGTGTGCAACACTTACACCTGCCTGAGGTAAGCCAAGTCAGCAGGGAACAACAGAAATCGAGCATCACATGGTGGGTGGGTGTGTAAAACTCCTGCGCGGAGGAGTAGTTCTGGCTCCAAAAGCCTTGGTGGGAGTGAGAAGCCCATTACAGACCATAGTTTTACTGGTCATTTACAGCTTGATGCTAACAGGAGCCAGAGAAGCACATTTCAGCCCGGGGTGGCAGAAGGAACTAATGGTTGGGAGTAGATTGGGAAGATTGCAACATGCCAGTGGGCTCTGGGAGAGGTGTTGTATATTAGCAGTGCAGAAAAAAAAAACCAAAAACAAAAAAAACACATGGAGTTGCTTTAGGAGAGTTAGTCAGTCCCCTCCTCCAAATTTCTATTCACAACTCAGTATTTCTTCTTGCAGCTATTTAATGGTGACTGATCATTTACAGCTGACTGCTAACTAACATTCTCCAGCAGGCTGCTTATGAAATCTCCTTCCCCTTTGGCCCCATAAACCCCTGCAGCAATGGCCCTTCTCTCCTCTGGGCTGAATTTTAAAAACTCTTCCCTGAGTGGGGCCCAAGAGAACTCGTGGCCGTTTTAACGCTCTCTTCCCTGATTTCCCAGGGCTGAGCTGAAGACTGGGGCAATAGGTCCTGCACCAATGGGACCTTCTCCCATGGGCTGCCCGCTGGAGACTGCAGGTTTCGAGGTGCTGGGGGAAAGTCTCCATTAAGCATGTGCTGCTGATGTCCTGACAGATACATGTTTCTATTTTATTTGATGACAACAGGAAAAGATTCACCCAGCTGACATGCAACAGTTTTTCGGTTTCAAAACAGGTGTAGGAGTGTTTAGCTTTTCCAAAGGCAGTTTGCTTTCTCTCAGCCTGAAAGACGTGTCATTGCTGGAAGTTACTCCTAGTGACAATGTATAAATGAGAGACACTGCCAGCGCTCTGACAGGAGTCTGGATCCCTCTAAACACTGTGAAGAGACACAGCTCACAGGTACGGGAGTGTTTATACTCCATCTGCTAAGCATTTGTAACAACTAGGTGACATGAGGAATAGCTAAATTTCCCCACCAGAACAGATTGAAAGGCAACGTATAGTGGAAGGATATTTGTTTCTGTTAAATCCCAAATACCTTTAACCGGCTTTCTGGGAAAACCATCCTCTGCCCCTTTCCCTTGGGTTTGAAGTCTGGCTGGTGCAGTTCTGGTAGGTCACACTGTGTGAGTCCATGATGTAATGTAACACAAGATGATGTCTGGCTGCTAAATTATCCTACTCGTCAGTATCTGAATTGACTTGTGAGCCTCTCAGCTTTAGGCCTGTCAGCCACCAGGCGTTCATCTATGCAAATCTACTACAAGAAAATGAGATCTATAAATAATAGACACCTTGGGCCTGCAAGTCTGTACAAGGTAATCCATTGTCTTGCCTGAAATTCATCCAGTTATATTTCATGCTTCTGTGTGAAAGTTACAAGGAAAGAGAAGTACCCAGGAGATAATCCCACCTTCAGTCACCTTTTGACCTGGAACTGAGCCTGTTTCCCTGAGACCTACCTGTAGAAAGCAGATAGCAAGCCAGTCCTTTGACTTGTCTTTCTGGGAGGAAGGATTTTGAGAGCCATTTCTGCTCCTTCTCTTCTTCATAATCATTCCCCTACATAATCATTCTCTAGTTATTGCCCATCAGGTTTTATGTAGAAGGTTATTTACACCCCAGGTTTGGATTGTGTAGTATACACCTATCCTAGGTGTGACTCTGACACAAGACCCACAACCTTCACTGCCTTTAAACATCTGCCAACACACCTCCATAAACTGGGCCCATCTATTTGCATGTAGCTTCTTCTGGTGTAGGATTAAATGTGGCTCTTCTCCTCTGGGGGCTGCCTGGGCTCTTTGCTCAGTGGGTCAGACAAACCTGGAGAAACAGAGGAAAGTTCATGCATTTGGGTACATCTTTTCAAAGTGGAAACCTCCCTTTTTGCACTTGCAGATGAATTTGCACCCATGGACTGGATGCAGATGTTCAGCCTTACACTCACAAAAGGAAATGTGGCTGTAAATCTGAGCACACGTTGTACCCTCAAAGATGCTGCCTTGTTGCCCGTGTGCCCCTTTGTCTGTTTCTATGTGAATTACATTGGCTCTGGAAAATACACTAACAAATAGCAATAATGCCAATAGATCGTATTTGTGTGCTGAGGCCGAATTTTTCATCTTCAAAGCACCTTGCAAACATTAATTACTCCCAGGAATCCCAGAATGCATTGCTTTGTAACAATCATGGGGAATATATTATCCCCACAGGTAGAACAAAGAGCTGGAAATCCCATATTCAACAAGTGAGTGAAAACCTGGGATATTTTAATCAGCCAAAGCAAAGGGCACGTGCTGAGGTGGATGAGAAGGGGAGGGAAACGTTGGGCCAGGTGCCCTCTTCCTGAGCCTAAAATACCTCTGACAAAGGTATTCTGTATGTCGACTGACTAAAGCTGGTTCCATAACTTCTTGCCATCCAGATGTCTTGTATTAAAACAATATAGCTGAGGTAATTAACCACATCAGGCTTAGTCCTATTTGGAAAAGGATTTCTGCACCTAGGGATGCGAGACATTGCAGTCTGACTATACCAGTTATTAAATAAAAAACAGAGGTCAGGTATCTAATGGAAATGGTACCTAATGCAGGAGACAGAGGTTCGCAGTGCTTAATGATGCAGACAGAGGGGGCATACAACCCTTCTGAGCTTCTGCAACTCCTAAGGCCATTCCACTTTCTGCATGTTACATGGCAAGTTCAGACCAGATACTAAGGGCAGGAATTTAAAAATTGCATGAGGAATTAAGTGCCAACACCCAAGGGTGTTTTCAGAACCTGATGCTAGAAGGCAGCTCCCCTGTGAATCTTGTCGATACACCACCTACTCATCTGCACAGGATGCCTGTCTCAGGGAAGAGTGCTTGATGTTTCCCCCAGACTGTTAAATTTGTAATTGCCAGTGTTAGCATTTAACTGGCCATGTTTGACCCAAATAAAAAACCTGCACATAGCTCTGTCCATGTGTGCAGAGCTAACAGTGGGGTCTCAGACAGTTTGTGTGTCTCTGACTTGTAACAACTGGCAGGCACGCACCATACATGATTATAATTAATCCTTTTAGGAAATGTATTCCCTGTGCTCCCCGCAAAGAACAGGGCCCACTAATCCTACAGTTCTTGTGACATACAGGCAGGTGCTTTAAAGCTAGTTCAACAATCATCCATGCTACACTTTGGGGAGGCTATATTTCCGTTACCACCTTTGAACACTAACCAATATTTTGATTAATACTCTACCTGGAAGAGGTGGGTACCAGCTCAAGACATGCAAATTCCAACATACTGAAGAGAGAAGCGATTACACCCCTTTGTTTTGTTTAATTTCAATTAAAGTTAGGGTGGGGGTATCCCTAGCAGTGGACAATGACCAACTTCCACAAGAGGACGCTGGATCACAGAGTTAACAGTCCTGAAATTAAAATGATGGTACATTTTCTGATCAGATCAGATGAAGGCTTCTTCTAAGAAGACCTCAGCCCTAAGATAGTCTCACAGACCAAATATCTGTTCTGTCTCTGCTGTAAGTGGCATCTGGGCATCTCTCCCAGTTTAACTTCTTTTCTTCTCTATGGTCTCTTTCTCTCTCTCATACTCTCTGTTTCTCTGATTGTTTTCTCTGCTGCTTCGCTCTCCCCACTTGCACTCAGACTCTTTGCGTTGACTGCATTTTACAGCCCCTCTTCTTCATGACTTGCCAGCCTTCTCCATTTCAATAAGTGCAGCCAGCTAAACCTACCATGTTACATTTCCTAGCACTGCATTTCTAGCTGTCCCATCTCATTAGGCTGTCAGAGCAGTGCACACCCACCAGAGAGAGACCGAACGGAACACAGGCCTTTGTTGTTTTAATTGGTCTCCTTACTCACACACAATTACAGACTAGATTGTGTTCAACCCGCTACGACTGTACGAGGGAGAGGAAGAGCATCAGGAGTTAAAAATTAAAGCTCCATGGCCAAGTAATTCTTGACTTGAAGCTGTTTGGTTAGCTAGAGGTCTGGACAGTGTGAAGAAAATTAGGATTCTATCCCTTTCAATCTCCAGGGCACCGTTTTCTCATTTATACCAACTGACACCAACTGAATTACTCCTGATGGGGTAAGTGGGAGGAGAGCCAGTCTCTCATTCTGCTGCTTAATCCCCTCCTATTGCTGGGAGAATCCTTCTCTCACAACTTCACGTAAACAAAGGCATCCTTTATTTTAGCTTGTACTCGGGCTTGGTTCAAACTGGCTCTTCTGGGAGTTGGCTGAGAAAGGACTAAGTGAAAACAGAGGCACGACCTCAGGGTTTTGCATGATAGAAAGATGCAGCACAGGGCTCGTTATGCCAATAACTGCCCATCAGAGTCCATACTGCCCCTTCTCTGCAGGTGGGTGAGAGAGGAATATGGTCCCTGTGTACAGCAGAGCCTCACAGTGCTCTAAGTCAAACTTATTATACCAGAGAGGTTTAGAGGAATTGAGCTTTGGTAATTTTAAAGATTATTTCCACATATCTCTTGTCATGTGTTCGTTACACGGCCCCTTGGAGAGGAGGTATATACAGTTCTGATACACTAAGTATTTAAAATAAGTTTTGGATCAGATCAATCAAACTGGTTCAGGGACAGAAGGATGAAAACCCTTAGGCTGAAGGTTCTTTATGGGACTTTTTCATAGCCAATCTTGTTGCGTTTCACTAAATCCTGAGTCCGACCCTGTTTGTTTCAAATACATGTGTGGTTTGTCTGCCAAAGTGTCAGCAGTAATATGCACATCTGGAAGAAGTAAGCATCTGAGAAATCATACAGTCTTTTTGCAACGACAGAAATGTACTCGGGTATTAGGAGCAGGGCCTTTGTAACCATGCGGTGATGCGTAAGTTTGCTGCGGTGCATCATGCGACACAAGTAAAGGCTTCAGGAGATGCATGGTGAAGCACACAGATTATTGTATGAGCTCATGGTAGGAAGGGGATGTTTAAATTGTGCACCAGTCCTTATGCCTCTGACTGCAAAGAGAGACATTTTCAGAAGGTAGCCGCTATTGTGCACATGCAATTTTGCACATCTAATCACTTGTGTGCTCAATTTTTGAGCACTGGCACTAGTGCATGAACCTGACAGAATTGCAAATCAAGCACAAATGAGTTTTGCACCTCTAAGTTTTATCTGCCAGCTCAAAATTGTGCACAAACAATCAATGCTGAGCTGAGGCGCCTTTGGGAATCTGACTTGGAATATTAAACAACCCTCCTGCAGTGTTTTACTCAGCCAGGGATTTAAACAGTTCTGAAAGGCCAAACCGTTGACTCCTGGGACAGAATTTGCCACAAAAAGATGGATAGAAAAAAGAAATAAAGATGAAAAGCTGTGACTGTTGTTTAACCTTTTATTTCTCTTCACTCCAATATTTTATGGCGTCTTCTCAGACTTCTTTAACCAGCCTCTTAATGAGGACAATGGGCCACTGTCTCTCAGTGCCCTCGTTAGGAGCGTTGCTCTCTGCTGTATTTTTACGTCATTCTTAAATGACTGAAGCATTGTGTGCAATGTTCCCTCTAATTTTTGACAGGCTGTGTGCACAAAAAATTTCTTCTGTCCAAATTGTTCAGCTTCTGTGCAAATTTTTGTCCCGTGGTGTTTCGCCATGTGCGTGGGGTTTAGGATCTGTGTGCGCACGCACACGCGCACGGCTTAGAGGGAACAGTGATAGTGTTTGCAGGCTCCAGCCCCTCCTGAACCAAGGAAACCTTGTTGGGAGAGGGGTGGATGTGGATGGATAAACAGGTGTTTGTACAAACTCCCAGGTTTCTATCAAAGAAAGCATCGTTTTCCCAGGTGAGGATGGTGAAGCAAGCCCTGCTGATGGAAACACTGCTTCTCAGGTTCTACCCCTGCCCCCCCACCCCCAGAAGCAACACAGCATTGCCTTTTCATGTGGATAGTGTTTCTCAGTGTAGGGGATGCCCCAGGGGCACAGCGGTGCTGCCTGTTACCTGTGAAGGCATGTGTACAGGTTTTAATGGTGCCCACCATATATTGGCTCCTATGAGAACTCCCGTCGTGCCCACCCTCGCTCTGGTCTAGTGTAGATGGCCCTGCTTTGACATCATCACCTCTGCTGGTGATCAGGGCACTGTATCCAGGAGGGACAATGCCCTGGAGATAAACTGAGCATGTCCATCTCCCCAGGGACACACCTGCTCCTGCTCCCATCCAAGACTGGGAATTTTGCAATGACCTCACTAGCAGCAGGATCAGAGGAGAATCTGCACGCTGCTCCTCTAAGCTGATGGCATCAAGTCTCAAGCATCATGAATTGACTCCTGCTTCTCCTGTAAGAAAGAGTTAATAAAGGCAAAGCTTGTCTGGCTGGCGCAGTTCCAGTGTGCACACCCTGGCCCTGCTCAGTAGAGCTGTGACTCAGAGGCATTGAGCATCCTGCCAGAGCATGGAGCAGAATCCTGGTTCTCAGCCCCTCCTCTCCAAACAGGCTTTGGGGAACAGTAAATATTGGTCCAGCATCATGTATGGAGGAGTCTGTGCCTCACAGTGTCTGCTCCTTTCCAGCAGTTCAGTAATACTTGCTTAAACAAGGAAGCTGCTTGCATCTCTGTCTGTCTGGCAGGGCCTGGATTGTGCCCTACCCATCCACATGTGGAGGGGGCCATGTGTGCTTCATGGCACTGCCCCCTGCAGACCTTGTCAAGAGCTCTCAACAGATCTGTGGTTCCTGCAGCAGGAGGGGGCTGGGCGAGTGGGGAGGAGTGGGCAGGCTGGAGGGAATGCACATCCTTCATCCCCCTCTGTCCCACCCAGCAGGCCTTAAAAATCCTGAGACGATATTAGAGCTGGGGGCTCCCTTATCACTCTCCCCTACCCCCCTCCTTGGAGCTGCTGCCAGCAGGAACGCTCCAGGGCCTGGGATTCTGCTGGGGACCTAGATAATGGGGAGGTATGAGACTCCCTGCAGGCCTCCCATGGATTCACCAGGCTGCGTTGGGTGGGCGTCCCATGGCCTATTTTGTGAGGGGCCCCTCTATCCCCAAGAAAATGACTAGGGAGAAAGTCCAAAAACAGATTTCCCCCCTGCCCCTTTGCTGCTGGGATTTTCCTCAGTATCTAACCCATCAAACGAAATCCGCTTTCTGGTGAGGTAAATACATCGTCTGCTCCTCTACTCAGTGATGCTGACCTAAAACGTGCCTGAGTAAGGATGAGAAGAGGCACCTCTAGCCAGTGTCCGTTGGAGATTCTCTTGAGAAGTGAGTTACTTTAGAAACCGCTGTTCTTCGTCCCTCCGAGCCATAGCTCTCCGCCTGAATTATTACAAACCTCGGCCACAGCAGCCAGTAGTGAATCACAGAAGTGATAGTTCGGTTCCAGGCCAGCAGGAGTGAGAGAGGATAGTGGGACTGGGTCACCACTGTCAGTCTGGAGCATCTCCCATCAAGTGTGTGGAGATGTTCTGGATTTGGCATCAGTGTCAGGAAGTCAAACTCCTCAGCAAACAATGAGCGTGGGGGGATGCTGATTAATTTACTGTTCCCAGGAACTCAGCTCAGAGGGAGTCACCTTTTCTGGGCATTTTCCAAACCTTCCAAACTGAATCTATTTTGGTAGCCATGTAGGTAATGATCAAGTCATAGCCCGTCAGTGTTGAAAGGCTCCCATTGGAATCATGCCTGGTTAGAATAACCCAGATAGCTTGGGGAGGATGCAGGAATTTATGTCTTGTGCCAAATCTCTTCAGAGAATGAAAATAAAATAGCACTCGCTGCATTTTGAGTTTCTCGACAATCCAGCTCTGCAGTTTGCTAAACTCCATCTGTAATCTCTGCTTAGTCAGTGTGGGAAATAATTATATGAGCGCTGATGAATTTTGGCAAACTCTGAGTGTGGTGATTTCCTGGGTATCCTGTCACTCATCGCACCCTGGTGTAACAAAGGCTCCTTCGCCTTATTAGAGCGAATGTTAGATTGACAAGATCAAGTGACAGCACGATTGTAGAGACACGTCTATTTGCTCAGTGCATAATCCTCCCTGCTGAACACCAGCCAAACTCATCCTCAGGTCTTATCTTTTCAAGACTCAGTATTTATTCATGTGGTTGTTTTATGTAAACTGTAAAGATCCTCATTAAATGGAAACCTTAACTCATGAGCTTCCTTATTAAGGTGGCACTGAGTTCAGGCCACCCAGGGCTGCTTTGGGAAATTACTAGGCTGGTGTCTTCTATTTTGGGCAGTGGAGTTTGCTGCCTTAGGAGCCTGATCCAGTGCGGCGCTGAGCACCCTTGGCTCCTGCTGGGTGTGGTGGCCTTTCAGCATCTCTCTGGAAGCACTGGGCACTTTGCAGATGTTCACATTGGAGTCAGTGGCAAAATGACCACCAATTTTAGTGGTGAAGAACTGGGCCTTTATCACTAAAAACTAGTCTGGGTGGAGCCAAAGGACTCTGCAAACTGCTAATAAAGAGACTCTCTGATGCCACTGAAAGAGTCTGGAATCTTTTGGGTGGATCTTGTTCTGGGTTTGGGATTCAGTATGTACACGAGAGGGGTGCAGGGAGTGTAACCTGGGGCCATGGACGAGAAGAGGCCAGGAGTGTGAGCTGAACACTGCTGAGGGGTTTGCTCGGTGTGGCCTCTGTCCCAGTGTGGGCTGGTCTCAGGCAGTCTCCTAACACAGAAGGCTGCCATCAGCAGCATTGGTAGTACCCTGCCCCCAATCCAACCAATGGGAAAATCCCATTGACTCCAGGTGGAGCAGGCCTGGGGCCTATGTATGAAGCTGAAACAAGCATGTCTGCCATCTCCACTACTGCTGGAGATGTGGAATAGGGTCTGGGAGAAACCCTAGTATCTGTAGGTCAGCAAGAGACTGCAGTGGGGTCTCCCAGCACAAGAGCTGCAGTCGAGGCTGAGCAGGGGCCTTAGCCATTTGGAAACTCAGCCTGTAGATTCCACGGGATTCCAGGGCATTGGCTGCAGTAATAATTCTAAACCCCAGAATGTTGCCGTAATTCGAGGGTAGACAGCAGCGTTTCTACTCTTCGGCCCTTGCTCAGCTTCATAAAGCCTCTAAGTTTGTAACTTTGTTAAATTCACACCAATGAGAGACAGGGCTAGAGGAAAACCCGTCTCCTTTAAGGAAGTGCTGGCAGCAGAATTCTCTCTCTGGAGCTTACCTGTACCTTGGTCTGAGAGATCTTGGCCTGTGTGCTACTCAGCAGACAGAAACATGCACCAGCTGGAATAGATTGCTGTCTGGAACTGTTGCACCATACAGAGGGGCACAGCATTTTGTTACTAAACAAAGGGGCAGCCACTAATCCCATCTGGGATGAAATTATAGAGGAAATCAGTACATCTGAAATTTGCATTTTTCTTTCCAACAACTGAGTTTTCAGGGACCAGCCAGATATTTTAGAGCCTGTTTTCCACAATAAAGAGCAGCTTTTCAATTCAAACCCTTTCAGGAACATGAACGTGCTCAGTGCAGGGCTACATCCTCCTATAGTTCTTATCTCAAGGACAGCACCGCCAACAGCAAAACGCCCCATCCATCACCTGGGAATATTAACAAGTGTCCAGTGTTCTTGAGTAGGAAGAAAACCTGTGACCCGCTGGCTTCATGCCAAGTCTGCTGTTGGCAAAACCAACACCGCTCAGGACACGGATACAAATGGCTGGGTTGCGTCTGACATCAGGGCATGCGCAGGTTAAATAACGTTACATTTATGACACCGACTCACAAAAGCCAAGCGTGGTTTGCTGGCTACTGTGATACTGCAGCATCCAGCGCTCATCCCAGATCACATCAATACCAGGGCACAAAGTGGGGAAGGGGGTGAAGCAGGCTGGGGTGTCTCTCTTTACTGCCTTTAGAGAGTTTGTGTTAGGCTTTACCTTGGTTTGCATGTGACTTTCCTTTTTGTGGTTTGGTATTTTTAATTACTTGGGGGCAAATCTCCAAAGTGAGAAACTTTTAGAGCTGACAGAGCTTTTTAGAGTGGGGATTATGTAAATGCATATTATGGGGCCTTCATAAATAGGGATTATTTGCCAAATATATTTCAGTGCTTCCTTTGGAGCCATTAAGGTCTGTTGTGTAAATAGGAATTTAGTGACTGTCTATTCTGCATATCGTTAATTCAGTAATAGACCATAACAGCAATGTTTACATTTATTTTGGCCTATTGTGCAAAGGTGCTTTTAGACAATTTTCAAATCATATGTTGCTGTATGTAATAAGAAAAGCTAATCATGGGATAGCTGCACGTCCACATTCATATTAGCTACTCTACAAATTCAGTCTCTGTCTAATTTTGCAAGTGACTATGCTACTTTCTGGGCTAATAACTTGCTAATTTTCACTTGCTAAATTAAGAGCATGTTTTAGTGTTTACATCAGCACAATAAAGAGAATATTTTACCAATAATGTAAAAACATTTTACATGGTTATCTAAGAAGAGGCAGATTTTCTGAATGAGTGTGAGATCTGCACTCCTGAATGCCAGGTTCCAGCTGAAGCTCATTGAAATGAAATGCTATAACCCATAGGCAACGCCACCTTTCAGCTGATAATCTTGGGAGGTGAAGACCAAGTTTGCACTGGAAATACTGGACTTTAGGATCTCAGTGGACAATATCTGTAGCTTTCCCTGCTGCAGAAGTGGTGTCAAGCCATAGCTCTGACATCTGACCAAATTGCCTGACATGAAAGCCCAGTCAGGAATAAGAGCTGCCTTACCCGCAGCCCCAAGCTTGTGAAGGCCCAAGGCACTGGTTCAGAGGTCATGCAAAAGCCATGTGCCAATAGATGACATATCAGTAATTTTGAAGCCCTCTCTCTCTTCCCTTGCAATGTGCTCAGAGTTGTGCAAACATCAGAGGTAGTGATACAGTCCCTACTGCAAAGAGCTTCCACTCCAAAAAGGGGATTTTTTGTAACCAATGAAGGTTACACAGAAAATACATAAGTGCACAGATTGCAGGACTGGTTTCCACTGCCTATCAGCAGAGCTATGGAGCCCCACCCTCACATTCCTCTGCTGTTAGTTTCCAGTGACATGGACCGGACCTTTGCCCATTAGCAGAGACCAGTTACATCGTTTCTTTTCTGCTTCCTTTTTGCTTTATACTGGGGGGAGAGGAGGAGTCTCAGTAACCTACAGGTCGAAACAGTGGTGTTTTCACTGACAGATACAGCATAAAAGAAGACCGGGCCAAATCTGGCCCACTTTACATCCTATACAACTCCACTCATATTGGGCTGAAGGCTCTGGCTCTGAGTCAAGATGGAATTGGCCCCAGTGGATGAGAACTCAGGTTTAATGTCAGGACAGTGCCACAATGAACGAGCTGTTTTGTCACATGGAGTGATGTGGCCCACTGGCTGGGGCTCTGCCTAATGATACACCATTAACTCCATTGAATAAAACTCAGTGCAGCTTATGAAAACCACCTTTAATTTGGAAGAAATCTGAATTTTGTTTTTCCATTTCCTCTCAGTGAGAAGAAGGTGAGAAATTGCCAGGGAGTGAGGCACAGAAATGAACTCCGGAAAGGTCCAGGAATGATGGGAGAGGCTCCTAGGGCAAAGGACATCCAACCCTGACTTAGAGAAGAATGTCCACCGTTACATGGAGAAAAAGCTGCCAGCCCGTGTGTTCTGAGCAAGTGGCACATGGACAGGATGCTCACTGCAGCACAGTGGCATTCAGCTGGTGAAGGGCAAAGCTGCCAAAGCCAGCTCAGCCCATGCCTTAGATACCAGGGTACCTGCCAGGAGTGGAGGGAAGCCCAAACCAGCAGATCTGGCTTGTGGAGGCAGGGCAGAGAGGATGCTGCTCCCCCTCTATCCCCCAAATCTCTAGTCCTAGTGTGGAGGCGGTGGCAGTGCCAGGGAGCAAGGTTCGGGAGCAGGCCTTCACTGCAATCTCTTGCACAGAACTGATGGGCAACCCCCTTTCGCTTACAGTGGAGGGAACAAGGAGCAACTGCTCGAGCAGCTGGTGACTGCTGTGCCAGTGACAGAGCACGGAGAGGAGAATCAGATCCAGAATCCGCAGTAACTTCTGCGGCTTCCCCCACTGTGCTGTGGAACTGCTCCAAGGAGGGCTCTGGGCCAGCAGCGGTTGGAGGAGCCTCTGGCAGAGCAATTCCTGTAAAAGCCCAACTGGCTGCCCCTGGATGCCTGGGCTTAGGGAGCTGAACCTCCAGGCTCTTCTGTGGAGAGGTGGAGCAGAGAGGGGCTCAGCTCCTGCCAAATAGAACACCAGGGGTTCTCATGCTGTTGCCGGGAGTAACCCGCCTGTATGGCTGACCCCTACCCTGCATCACATATCTGTGGTTATGCATCCCTGCAGCACTGCAGCTCAGCATTGACCCACGGACCAGAGGGAAGAGTAGGGCACCTGAGTGCAAGTTTCCAGGAGGAATTCTTCTATTCATGCTCTTTGATAACGTACACTGCGGTTGCTCTGAGGAAAGGCTGCGGGTAAAACGCCTGCTGGGCTTTATCACACCGAGGGCAAGCTCCGCTTCAGTAAAGCGGCCGGTTCTTCATGAGACCAACTAGGTGCTTGGTTCCTTTGAAAATCTGCTCCCCACTGTGGGTGCCCTGACCCTCCTGAAAACTTTGGACTAATTGCCTTGAATGGCATCTTTGTAGCCAGATCATCCATCTTCAGTAGTGATGAATTGACTGGTCCATGTCCTTCCTCGGGATGGCACCCTGTAGAATACAACGTGTGGGCTACAGTCAGTGTGTCCCTGCCTGCGGGGTTGGTGGCACATGATGCAGGCTTAGCTCTTTTGTGCACTGTGCTCACCTCATTAGTTTTGTTGTCCCACCAACCCTCAGCCTGGTTACATAAGGCAGGTGTGATGCTGTCAGTCACATAGAAAATGAATCATTTTTAAGATTGCCCGTGGGCTTGGTTATATAGGGAATGGACTGCATGCCAATATTACTGGCAGGATGTAATGAAGGAACCTGTTTTTGCTAGAAGACTTGAATACTCTCCTAGAAGAATTAGCTGGATGGTCTGGCTGTAAAAGAGCACTGTTTAAATTTTTAAAAAGAAAAACTTTCAAGCACTGAAAAATGGACAGGAACCTATGGAACAACACACCTCCTTGGGCCAAAACCCCAGCAGGTGCAGCGACACTGGGCACATATAAATGTAACATTTGAAACTATTGTGTATATGCAGAAATCTTTCCCCCTCCCTTGCAGCTTTACTGTGACTCAATATACTCCTTTGGTTTCACCTCCATCACAAGGTTTTGCAAATGAGCTAATTTGCAACCCAGCTCTGAGTTCTTAAAAGACAGGGTTTCTCGGGGGGGTTCCTGATCTTTCCCTGTGTTTTGCTGTCTCTGTTCCTTAAATTTAGCTGATACTAAGTAAACCAGGACCCTATAAACTTTTTGCGCAATAACTCAGTTTGAAAATACCATTTGGTCAGACATAAACCCATATAGCTGTCCAAAAAGATGGTGACAGGGTCTTAAATTATCACAGATGATCTGTTTTCTCCTTTGATGCATTCTGAAACCATACAGATAAAAGTTTTACATGAAATCCAGTCCGACCTCAGCCTTTAGAAGTGATTAATTTCTATTAATGATATACTGATTTGCAGAGAGCTTATTCTGCATAAAGTTAGAGCCAGGGACATTCATTCATTGCAATTCCCCTAAAAATGGATATAAATATCAAAAGCAATTGGCCATCCAAAATTTGAATATTAAGCCACTGCATCATGGAAAGTTGACATGAATATGAGACTGGGTCAGAGAAAAAAAATATATGAAATGCTTATCCAACTATGATACTTTACAGCATGTTACTGAGTCATCTGAAAGGTTTATATTCATTACAGATGTATGCGGCGTTTGCAAAGGATTCTTCAGGGGAAAAACAGAGCATTATTTTCCAAATGAAATACATTCCATGGTGATCTATGAAGCCCATCTCTCCCTCTGCAAACTCTGGCCGCTTTCTGAGGCTGCCTACCCAAGAGCAGAAACTGGGGTCAGTGGTGGGAATGAATTACACAGCATCCTGCAGCCAAAAATATATATGTTCAAACCCAAACTTGGCAAGGAGAGTGCAAAGCTAAAGACTGCCAGCAGCAAGGTATGTCGCTTTTGTAACTGTTTATCCTGTGATTCAGTGAAAGAAGAGCTAGCAACTCCCCAGCCATGTGATCCAATAGTCAGGTCTCTGAAAAGGGCCCCATCAGTCCCAACTTCCCACATTTTTGCCTGTAGCCACTAGGGGACAGAGATGATTTCTGCCCCTCCCAAACCTGATAGGCTACCGTCCATTTAAAACCACTCAGGGAAAAGACAGACGTTTCCAAATGGGTGAGAGCTGATTGTAAAAGCTGCTCACAAGGCCAGGGGAAGTAGCCGTTCAAGTGTGACGGGATGGGACATACGAACAGCCACACTGTGCGATCTGAATGGTCTGAGTGTGCTAATGTGTGCACTGAGGCAGAGAGACAGGGCCTTTGTTCACACCTGTCCCCAGCTTCCACATCCTAGCCAGCCCCAATGTAAGCACAAGGAGCATGAGTCACCATTGCCTTACACCTTGTGTCATTCACACTCAGGCAAAGGGGGTGCGAAGTGGCTGTGAAAATTGCCATTCAGCTTCAGGGGCATTTTTCACAGATGTAAATGAGGCTACAAGGTTATGAGGCTGTGGAACTCACTGCCACTGGAAGGCTGCAGTGTGCTTACACCTTGCTGGGAAGCACCTGGCCACCATCAGACAAGATGCTGCATTAGATAGTCCTCTGGTCTGATCTACTCTGGCAATTCATACGTGCTTAAGGTGCAGGGCAATGGTGAGCTGAACCCAAAATGCAGCTTTAATATGAGCAGGGATCTGGGCTATTTTCTAAGTGACAAACTATTCAGAACAAGAAGGTAGTGATCGGTGCTGGGTGTAAGGTAACAGGCTGATCCCCATATGGGATCTCGTCCCCATAGATGGCTAATATCTATTATCGAGCCATTGAAATGTCACACACAGGAGCACCTGCTCCAATTCTGATACACAGAGCTCTTTGCAGAGGCAGTCAGTGCCATTACCCCGGCCTTGCAGCTGGGATGTTGCAGTGCAGCAGTTACTCTTCAGAAGTGACCAGTGAGTTCAGGTGCTCAGCTTAGCTTGGGACACGTTGGGCCTGATTTTGAGGAGTGCTGGCCACTCATAGTCAGGGGGTGCTGAGAGCCATTGAATCAAATTGTAAACCCTGTACATAATGGAAACCACTTCAAACCAGGGGGTGCTGCGCACCCCCCGCACCTTAGTTCCAGCACCTATGCCCATAGTCCCAGATAAAGTCAATGAGAGCTTTTCTCTCTGTCCCTGTAGCTAAAACTCACACCCAGCCCATCGTCCCCTCCCGCCTCCAGGGCTAGCCTCCTCCCCACCCCGTGCCCAGCTCATTCTACTTGGCTCCCCACAAAACCCAGCTGCAGCCACTTCCTCTGCCACTCCCAGCACACCAGCCCCCTCCTCCTCCACATCACACTGACCCTTCTTGTCCTCCCCGCCCTGCACTTCCTAGCTATCCACCCCGGGTTCCAGCTGCCTTGCCCCGCACCTTCCACTCTGCCAGGTGAGCCAGCTGCTGCTGATACTGCGAAGACCCTCCCAGACTGGATCCCCTCTCCTCCTTGAGGCCCGCTGTTCCCATGGCACCCACAAGAGCTCAGCTAGGATTTGGGGACGAGGCTGAGGGACAAGTGGGGCCAGCAAATTCCATTCGGCTAGTTTGTATCTATTACAATTAAAATATATTGACTGGATGGGCTGCCTCTCCAGTACCCTTTGCATTGCTTAGAGTGTGAGCTCCTTAGGGAAGCAGCTGGATCTTCCTCTGTTTGTACAGTGCCCAGCACAGCGGGACTCTGAGCCGGGTCCAGGCCTCTGAGCAGAGCCCACATATGGATGGTATTAGATGACAAAACTGCCATTAAGGACTGTGGGGGTTGGCAGCATTCACTGTATGTCAGCGTTCACTTGAAGGCCAGTCTTATTTCAAGAGAAATGCCATATTCTACAAGTGGTGCCAACAAACCTTTGTAAGTAAAAAACGGTTTCACTCTTGTAGCAAAATGTAACTGCAACAGCAGGGGCTACAGTCTAACACTCCAAAATAGAAGGAAATGTGTGATGTTTTGTCATATCAATATATCTGCTTAGCCCAGTGGTTCTCAACCTACCACTGTGGGCCACATATGTAGCTCTCTGTGTGTTATGTGGACCGCATCCACACAATATATATACCACCTGTATGACCCTAAGGATATCACCTGGGCTGCAACTGGGTGCAGACTGGGCCACAAACTGCCTGCTGGCCTTAGGTTGAGAACCACTCGCTTAGATATAGTAGTATGAAAAAGCATTTGCCCTATAATTACACAGTGCCCAGAAATATTGAAATTACATTATTAATACAATGACATAAAGTAAACCAGGGCTGGGGTCATCCCCACAGCTCTGAATGGCTGACAGCTATTTAACTACTAGGGATTCCTCAACTAAAAGACAAAGCAGGCTTTGCTTGTCCCATGCAGCATGTTTCAGTTTGAGTGAGTCCATGTTCCCAGCCTGGACTCTAAATGTACGCATTGGGAAAGGTCTTTTATTTGAATATCTCTGTATAAGGTTTAAAGTGTAATGTACCTGGCTCGTCTGAAAGCTACTAAAACGATTGCATAGGAGACAGCGTGTGGAGGAATGCTCCCATTTACAAAATCTTCTTTATTTTTATATAAATAACATAGCCATAAATGTACAAATAAAGGAAAAGGAGATTCCATGTCACTTTCATGTCAATGTATAAAATCTAATGAGAATGATGCAAAAGCTATACCTGTAACTGCGATGTGGTGTACAAAGCACTTACAAACTAATTCTTTCCCATAGGTATATACGAAATTCTGCCGATGAATGCAACACTAAGTGCCATAGCAACATAGCAGAAACAAAAATTTAGAGAGAGAGGGGGAGAGAGCGTGGCTGAGCTGCTGCAGCTTTGGGCAAGGAGCCAGGCAGTGGGTGGAGAGTAGGGAAAAGACACAGGAGGCAAATCCTGCTGTCCTTACTCGGGCACAAGACCAAAAGCCAGCTGGCAGCAGTGAGAGTTGTGCATGTGGATGGAGAGCAGTAGCCAGCCCTTGTATATGTTTATAGTTATTTTCAATGGACAGGGCCTGGAAGATGTGAAAGGATGTGATATGCAGAGCTCAGTGAAACACTCACAAGGGATCATTTATATAGCATGTTTGTGGTGTCCCTAGCCTCCGTTTGCCAGAAGCTGGGAATGAGCAACGGGGGACAGATCACTTGATGATTCCCTGTTCTGTTCATTCCCTCTGGGGCACCTGGCATTGGCCACTGTTGGCAGACAGGATACTGGGAGAGATGGACCTTTGGTCTGACCCAGTAGGGCCATTCTTATGTTCCTTTTCCAATTTCCCACCAGACAGCAAAATCCTGCCTTAGGACTTCGTGGTGCTGCCCATCACTAGTATCTGGGCATCTTCTGTGCAAACTAGAGAGGTGAGGGCAAAGTCTCTTGGCCGTCCTGGTGTTCCGGCTCTTCTACCTTTTCAGGTTACACTAAAGCCTCTGCTTGGAGCAGAATTTCTGGGTTGTGTTTTTTAGGGAGTTGCACTTGTTGTAAAGGTTGGAAAGCAAAACTGACATTCATAATGTGAAATTACTTATAAATTTCTTTGCATATTTTCCCCTGTGCAAATTGCAATTCATAGACGTGTTCATTGCAAATATACACAATTCAAGCTTCAAAAATTCGACTATGATAGGCTAGTCACGTTCGTCATCTGGAATTGTTTGTTTCTTGACTGGATGATTTCTGTACCTAACAGACAGCCTTCGCTGTGAATTTCAGTTACTGTAGCTAAATAAGCAATTAAAAATTCGTTCCCATTGAAAAGTCCAGTTTCAAATTCATTTTTGACAAGTATCGGTGCTAGTAGAACCTGGGCCCCTGAATGTTTGCAGAAAGTTAACACACAAGGGTCATGAACAAAGCTGACTGAACACGTGCTTTTCACTTGTGATGGATTTTACCCACCATCCTTGCAGCCGCTCTGGCCAGGTCCGGCTAGGTTAAATTAACCCTGTCAACAGCCAGCAGCTTAAAGCGACATTTCCCACCTCTCGACAGACCTGCTCGGATTGGGTGCAGGGGCCAGTGGAAGGTTCCAGTCCCGTGGCTCCCGCCAGCAGCTCCAGCCTCCAACACCTGCACTGTACACACCTGTCTCTTCCCGCCAGGGATGGGAGGGAAGCGTGGAAGTGGGACAGTCGGGGAGTCTCTGGAAGGAACTGGCGGGGGGAGGGAAAAGGCCTCAACCCACCCCCAGTTCTGTTGTAGGCACTGGGCGCACTTGTGTTCACCTTGTCTTCGGCAGCACAGCACAGAGACACCGCGACTGAACAGTTATTAAAACCCAGTCCAACAAACCCCCTCCGCGACGTGTAAAGCCTGGGGAGGACCCGCAGGGCAGGGCGGGCATGGGACTTGCTGGTGCCCTGCTCACTGCTCATACCCTGGGGCGATGAAGAGAGCCGAGGGGATACGGAGCTGCAGAGAACAGGCTGGTGATTCCAGGGTCTTGGCTTTGCCAGGGGAGCCTAGGATCCACCAACCCCAACCCCTGCCCTGTGCACGTCTGCGACTACTGACCGTGTATGGGGGGAGCCCCCGGGGGCCTGTGCAAACCCGCCCCAACAATCCTGCCCCAAGGCGCTCCCTGGCTGAGGCGCTCAGAGCGCAGGAACTTTCTCACTCAAACCCGCCGCAGCATCCCCGGCCCTCTGGAGCCGCAGAGCCGGCCGCCTTGCAGGGCTTTCCCAGCCAGCCGGGCTCCTGCACCCGCCGGGTGCGAACAGCGGTGGGCAGCTGAGCCTGGAGCCCGAGAGCCCACAGGTCCCAGGCTGCCAGGGACAATCGCTGCCGCCGCCCTGTGCACCCCGCACTGGGGGACAGGGCGCTCCCCGGGTGCTCTCTGCACCAACAGCTGGCAACACCCGGCTCCGGCCGAGGCCTGGGTGGAGGCGAGCGGGGGCCCAGTCTCCTGGCTCAGACTGACCTTAACGGGGGACGTTGACACGAGGGCGACCAGATGTCCCGATTTTATAGGGACAGTCCCAATGTTTGGGTCTTTTTCTTATATAGGCTCCTGTTACCCCCCCACCCCGACTTTTCACATTTGCTGTCTGGTCACCCTAATTGACAGTGACCGCAGGCACCGCCTGCCAGGTGAGGTTTCTCCAGCAGGCGCCAGGAACTGCGCACCCAGCAGAACCCACATCTGACCCTCAGCTGTGTACCAGCCCCTGGTGCCCGGCAGTGAGCTGTGGGAGCGGCCAGCTCCTGGCACAGGTGCTGAAACTCGGGGTGCGGGGGGCTGCTGCACCCCCGGCTTGAAGCGGTATCCATCATATCCGGGGTTCGCAGCTTGGTTCAGTGGCTCTGGAACCCCCCACTAGGCAAATTCTTCCTGCACCTCTGGCTCCTGGTGTCCGCGGGCTCCCCGGGGCCGGCCTCCCCCGGTATTACACCGGCCCAGAGCCCTGGAGCGCGCTGGGCAGGCCCTTGGATTGCGAGGGTCAGCCCCAAAGCTCAGGGCAGGCGGTGCCACCGTCTCCCGACCAGCCCCCCGCACCGCAGAGCGCGCAGGCCGACCCGGGGCCCGCTAGGCAGGGGCCCCGCTCTGCCAAAGGCCGGCCAAGCCTGCTCCAGCCGGGACCCACTTTAGCACGGTCAGGACCAGCAGCAGGGGCCCCATTCCTTGGGCCCGAGCGGCGGGATCCCCCCGGCAGGCTCCGCGGAGTTTCCCGCTGCAAACCGCACTCCGAGGGCGGAAAAGCAGCCGAGAGGCCGAGCTCCAAGGGCTGCAGCCAGAGGCGCGATCCATGGGTAGCTCTGGAGACTTCGAAAGTTAAACAGGGGCCTTTCTTCCTGCGCGGAGCCTCTTCAATGGGGCTGTGTGATCCCTTCGTGCCCTCGCCATGGCAACCGGCAGCATCCCGGTGGAAATGCCCCCGCGCCACGCAAGGCCACCGTCCTCACAAAAGGCAGCATCTGGCCCCTTTAACCAGCTTTACGGCCGTGCCCCGGCCACGCCTGGGTGCCTCGGCTCGCCCCGTCGGGTGGCGGCAGCGGGGGAAGCCGTGGCGAGTCACCGAAGTGCCGGGGGATTCTCCCTGCCCGTGCGCCACGCCGGCCTCCAGGCGCCCCGAGCTCGCCTGGGTCCCTGGGCTTTGCTCGCCGCCTGCCCGCCCGCCGGGGCCGAGAGGACATGGCCGGTGCGAGGCCCTCGAGCCTGGCCAGGGTTTTCCCCGGCACAGAAATCTCTGCCAGCCCCGCCTGAGCCAGCCCTGCCCGGCCGGGCGGCTGCGAGCCGGGCGCGGCGCTGCCCGACCCGCCCCGGGGAAGCTCCAGCGCGTGGAGCGGTGCCGAGCCAGCGGGACCGGAGCGGCCGCATCCCCCGAGCGCCGGCGCCAGCCGGGCCGGGCACCTGGGCCGGGCCGGGCACCTGGGCCGGGCCGCTGGGAACACAACGCGCTGCCCTGGCCGAGTTGCCCGGGGGCGCCGGACACTCCCCGCTCTGCCCCGGGGGCTCCTCGTCCCGCCCGTCGCCGGCCAGCCTGGGCGGGGGGTCTCCCTTCAACCGGCCAGTGGGGCGGGGGCTGAGCCCGACGGCCGGGGCCGGGCGAGTCTCCAGCCGCCCAGCGCCCGCAGCGCGACGCCCCGGCCCCGCGGGCAGGAGCCCCGGCCCAGGCCGAGCCGCGCAGGGCCCGGGGCGCAGGGGAGCCGCACAGAGCCCGGGCGGGGCGCGCCCCGCAGCAGGTGCCCCCCAAAGCCCCCTCCCCACGTGGTGAGTCGCAAACCAGCATGAATGAACAGCCTCCCTCCAATCAGAACCCGCCCCGGTGCCCGGAGCACGCGGACTCCCCAGCCCCAGCGCATCCCCCGGCCAATCCCTGGGAGCCGCCTGCACCCCCTCCTCCAATCGGGGAGGGAGGCGTGAGGCAGCTCCCCGAGCCGGGGGCACCCTATGAAGGCGAGGAGCCTCCTGCCAGTCCCGGCCGGCGGAGCCAATGGGGCGCGGGGGGGAGTGGCCGGGAGCCCGGCACCCACCGGCGCCCTGCAGCCCGGCTCTAAAGCGCAGCGCTCCGCCGTGCGCCCTCAGTGAGCGCGGGGAGCCATGGCCGCCGCAGCCCAGTACCTGCCCCGCAGCAGCCCGCTGCTGCACCCCGACTCGGACCGCATGCACCAGGGCACGACCTACCGCGAGGTGCAGAAGATGATGCACCACGAGTACCTGCAGGGCTTGGCCAGCGGCTCCGGCCACCCCATGAGCCTCACCCACCCCCAGTGGCTGCCCAGCGCCGGCTCCGACTGGGGCAGCGGCTCCCACCTGGGCCAGGCCGAGCACGGCAAGGGCGGCGTGCAGGGGGCGGGCCGGGAGGAGCTGCCCGGCGCCTTCCACCCCCGCTCCCACCTGGTGCACCAGCAGGCGCCCGGCGGCCACCCGGGCGCCTGGGCGCAGGGCAGCGGGCACCACCTGGCGCCCATGTCCCCCACGTCCAGCAGCCACCAGCCGCTGCTCTACTCGCAGTCCGCCTACACGAACCTGAACGGCATGCTGGGCCCCCAGGCGCCGGCCCTGCACCACGGCCTGCGGGACCCCCTGGGCCACGAGGAGGCGGCCGGGCTGCACGACCCCCAGCTGGAGGCCTCCCCGCAGCACCTGGGCCACCCGCAGGAGCACTCGGACGAGGACGCGCCCAGCTCCGACGACCTGGAGCAGTTCGCCAAGCAGTTCAAGCAGCGGCGGATCAAGCTGGGCTTCACCCAGGCGGACGTGGGCCTGGCCCTGGGCACCCTCTACGGCAACGTCTTCTCGCAGACCACGATCTGCCGGTTCGAGGCGCTGCAGCTCAGCTTCAAGAACATGTGCAAGCTCAAGCCGCTGCTCAACAAATGGCTGGAGGAGACCGACTCCAGCACGGGCAGCCCCACCAACCTGGACAAGATCGCGGCGCAGGGCCGCAAGCGCAAGAAGCGCACCTCCATCGAGGTGGGCGTGAAGGGCGCCCTGGAGAACCACTTCCTCAAGTGCCCCAAGCCCTCGGCCCACGAGATCACCTCGCTGGCGGACAGTCTGCAGCTGGAGAAGGAGGTGGTGCGGGTCTGGTTCTGCAACCGGCGGCAGAAGGAGAAGCGCATGACGCCGGCCGGGGTCCCGCACCCGCCCATGGAGGATGTTTACGCGCAGGCGGAGACCTCGCCGCTGCACCACCCGCTCCAGAGCTCGGTGCAATGACTGGGCGGCGGGGCAGGGGGCTGAGGGCGGCGGGTGCAGCTCTGGAGTTTACAGCGAGGGCCCGCGGGCGGCAGGGACCGCGCCCGGCCCGGCCAGGGGGCCCGAACCCCGCCCGCGGCCCCCAGCCCCTCCCCGGCGGGAAGTCGCGCTCGGGACTTGGTTGCTGCCGCTTGGCTTCGGGCCCTGGATGCCGAGACTCGCCGGGCGGCGCGTGGAAGACGCTCGTTAATTTATTCCTCAGACTGGTGCGCAACTGAATTTGTCTCTAATTTAAACCGCTGTATTTATTTGACTTCCAAAAATACCGCGCGCTCCAGAGCCCCGCGGCTCTGCAAACGCCGCGAGAGGAGAACTAGCCAAAGGTTTGAGATCTAATTTATTCTTCGTTTGCTCCCATGCCACTGACCCTGCGGGGGGCTCTCTCCGGCCGGCTCCCCGCCCCCCCGGCTGCGGGCTGGGACGGGTCGGGGAGGGGCGAGACCTGGTGCCGAAGCTCCCCCCCGCACCCACCCACCGCGGGCCCCTGGACCGGTTCCGATGGCGCTGACCCCCCCCCTCCTCCTGGGGGGCGCCTGCCCCCGGCCGCCCGGTGCAGACTGCGGCCTCTTGGCTTCCCGGGGAGCGGAGAGTTTCCCGGGGCTCGCTCCAGGGGCTCCCCGGGCCTGGCGCTGCGGGGCCTGGGAGGGGCGCTGGGGAGCGGAGGGGTGTGCGGGGCGGGTGGCGGTAACTTTCCCAGCCCGGCTGTAAATATGTGAGATATGTACACACGTGCCCGCCGCTCCGGATCCCCGCTCCGTCCCCCGGCCGGTTTTTTACACGGACTGATTGCGAGAGGCTATTTTAATATCGTTTCCCGTCCCGTTTCTATTTATTTCTAACCGCGTTCAGAGCCCCCCTTCCCGCGGGCAGGTTCGGTTCATTCCGCAGCGTTGGGTTCGGAGTTTTTGGTTTTGAATCGCAAAAAACTATGTAGCCCGCGAAGTTACGTTTCTATTTATGTTTATAGTAAATATTTTTATTACGTACATAAACCATCCCCCCCGGAACCGGTCTCGTGTCTTCTTTGCAGGCTGCTGGAGTCAGCTGGGACCCTGCCCGGGAGGCTGGCGAGGGCTTGGAGTTAGGGGAGCTGGGCTGGGCACCAGCCCCGGCAGGGAGAGGGCCAGGGGCAGCGCGGAGCGGGCAGGGCAGGGGCCCCAAGCAGGCAGGACGCTCCCTGGTCCTGTGGCCCAGGCCAGGCGGGGCTGCCCGTTGCTTCAGCCGCTCCGACGGCTTGTTTTTTTCATCCCCGTAGAAAGTTTGAGGCAAGTCGGGATTTTCCTTTGCAAGGACCATTCCCACCGCCTCGCCTGGCTCTGCAGGAACCAAGCCCCCGTTCCCAGCAGCAGGGGCGTCCCGTGCTCTCCCTGCAGGACAATGGGGCAGCTCCAGAGAGACCGGGACTGCAACTGTTGAAAAACCGAGGCAAATAAACGCCCCCGGGGCAGGGCACCTGCCGGCCTGATCGCTTGGCATTTAAACTTGGAGGGGGGAGCCGCTGATTCCGCATGGGGAATTGAATCCTAAATTATGACTTCGGGTGTTCATGTTTGGTCCAAGGGGAATGTGTCACAGTGAGATTCAGAGTCCATGTTTACTGGCTGCATCCTTCTAAAATCTTATAACTCAGATCCCCTGACTCCTAAGGCTTATAGGCGGTGTTTTGCCAAAATTATTCTCCATTCTGCAGTGTGTGCAACTTGCTATTGATACTCCAGGAGCTGTGGACTCCATCAGCAGGGAAGTGTAAAATCAAGCTCTTTAAACAAATGTGTGGAAGCTCTTGCGCTTACAAGGGTCTCTGGAAGAGATGAGCTGCCCGTACAGGGATCTCAGGAAAAGTATAAGTGTATTGTGCGGCCCCAGCTAAAGGGAAAGAATCTGGTCTGATTTGTTCTTCCTACCCTGCATTTTTTCAGTTCCAAAGATTTCCCAAAAGAGAAGGTAGAATTAAAACAAAATGTGACTGTTGCAAATCTCTTCCCCATCATATTCGCAGTTAGTGCCGTGAGAAAGAGAGGCGCAGAAAGGGCCAAATGCTCACGTGTTACCTGAGAGAGAAAGGGAAACCCTTTTTTGGTTTTTTGAAGCGGAAGCCACTAGTCTAGAAATGTACATTTTACCTGAAAAGGGAGAAAAAACTCCTCATTTTTCATTTATCATAAACTTAAATCTGAAAAGACAACGTTATTAATTTATTTTAGAGGTAAAAGACCTGTAATTTTATTTTCCTATTCAGCTTTCTAATGTATTGTTCTGTTTAATATTATCTTTGCTTTCAGATAAGTCAAATATGTGAAAAATCTGTTACTCACCTATGTTTACAATTGTTACCAATACAGTTAATCAGCATTCACATTCCTGTTAATTACACTTCTGGGAAACTCCATCTTCATGGCTTAGGCGTTTATATTGTGTGTCTTATATGTACACACGCAGAGCTTTAAAATGTATAATACCGGTGAAATAGCATAATGTGTATTTGGGGTGCTATGATAGTCCATTGAGATTAATACGCCTTTTTGGAATATAGAATACAAGCAGAAAATGTTTTTGGTTTTTTTTTTTAAAGAATTTTCTCACCTTATATTACAGAAAATAATAAACAACAATGTAATACAAGAAAATTCCATCCTAGCACTCAAGCTGTGCTCTCATGGTTTTTGATTTCACCAGATCCTTCTATAGAGTATCATATCCTAATATTTATGCCTATACCAGGGTCTAGAGAATACTTATTTATTTCATGCTCTGTATTTCTAGAAGAATTAACTTGTATCTTTTTAAAGTCTGCTTTCTCTCAGAATTTGTGAGGAAAGGTCACATAAGTGGATTCTTTTCACTTTCACAGATCTTTTGTTTCCAGCAACCTTTGTATATTGAGAGAACTTTTGAAGCCTGTGTCTGGAACTCACACACTGGAGAAATGTTTAATTGCATAAAGTGGGTAAAATGTCAGATAATATAATTTGCTAGAAAACTTGCTATCCGCAGTCTATAATATTTGACACATTGCTACTTGACTTTGGATACATCTCTTATTTTGTGAAACAGCAGGTGTAAAGGGAATTTTGGTTGACGATCGGGCATTACTGTGTGTCAATTCACAAATTAATTTTTTTAGGTGTGAATAATGCAGTTTGCGCCCAACATGAAAAATCTTCTGTTTTCCACAAAAATCTTCTGCTTGGTTTTATTGTATTTGTGTGTCTTCAGTGTTTTGTTTGCAAATGCATTATTGCTCAGGCAAATGTCACAATCAGCCATGTTACTATAAATTATCCTACTTTCTCTGTCATTTTCAAAAATGTAGTTATTGTGTAGTGGCTAATACAAAGGATATTAATAGCTACAGCTTTCCTACTCTTATCAACTGTTTCTTTGGATTTTTTTTAATTTAAAAAAAGTCACGATGGTGGACCATTATCAGACTAAATATCATGTTTGATACCCATAAGTTAGCACACCAGCAAATGGGTTCACCTTGCAGTACAAATAAGCTGGCAAACACTGCAGAAGACCACATTAATAACTCCTCTAGAGCAACAAAATAACGCAATATTGTTTAAAAGATTCAACACACATTATTAATAAAGCATTTTGTCAGCTTTGATTACATGCTCATGTTCTTAATTTCTTTCTGCTTATGTGACTGTTCCACAAAAAGGCAGGGACTTGTAGTTCAGCACCATGAAATGGGGTGTGGAATTCTGAATACAAAAAAGTTTGTGTGTGTTTTATAAATTTTAGAATTTGTTGAGCGTCTGCAATGGATTGGATAGCGTACGCTCATCAGAAATAAAGTAACAATAATTATAAATACATGCAAACCAGATTATCATCCAAAATACCTTTATGAAACTATGGAAACATTTCCACATTTCAAATCCTTTTACAGCTTTTATTTTTTTCTCAGTTTCACCCCCAGACACTTGCTTTTACTTTTGGTATTGTAATGTTGAGGCCATTTTTAGAAACCTTTTGGTGATACCTAGTCGGGTTTTTGGTTTTTTGTTTTGGTTTTTTTTTAAAGTCATAAAGCCAAAGAAGGAAATAAGTAAAAGAGAGAGAGAGAAACTTCACTGTGTGGCTTGCGGGAAGTCTTTCCCGTTTGCATTTGGGGATTAACAGTACAGAATTGAAGCCCGTGCCTGTGTGTATCATGAGCAATTTAGGTAGGCTAGTTAAAAGAAGAGAGACCATGTAGCAAACAGTATTACATTGCTATTTAAAAAAGAGGGGTCAATTTTCACATTTCATCCCCATAATGGATAAGATGTGAAGTGAGTTCTGCTGAGGACGAACACCCTTGGGTTGTTTGGTTTGTCAGAATATATCAGGCACTTGCAGCCCCGCTGCATTAGCACGCTCATGCTATTCCACAGCACAAATAAGACACTTTATTTGTGCAATTCCATAACGCTTAGTCCTTTCAAAAACCAAATACCCCAGGGTTTGCCTTGGTGAAAAGAACAGTTACTTTTCTCAGGCCAGGAGTAAATAACAATTAGGGTGTTGGGGGATTTTTGTGGAGGTGGTTTTGGTTTTATTTTTAACCTTTAGTGAGTGTTTTAACATGAGCATTCAGTCTACTACATGGACATAACACAGGTAAAGATGGGGAGGTAGTTTTAATAGGTCAGAAAAAGTACAATTATGAAAACACTCTCCACTACCAGCAGGTATAAAGGGAACTTAGACTCTGCTCCCATAGGCAGTGGTTGGCCACAGCATACATGCCCAGAAAACAGAAGGTGTTTCCCTTGCACCTGCATTCAAATTCTCTTCTAGTCTACATAGGCTTGTATACTGCACTCATCAGTGGTGCTGAGGGGCTGCCACATCCCTGGCTTGAAGTAATAATTAAAAACACTAAATACATGGTTTCCATCAGCAGCACCTCCACTATTAAAATTGTTCCAGCCCCCCCCGGCGCTCATCACCGGACTAGTCAGGCTTTTAATTAACATGAAACTGCATTATGAGAAATTCCCCAATACACCAAGGAAACAATCCTTGGGTTGGAGCTCCAAGTTGTTTGGTTTCAGAGGAGTAAAGGCTTAATCCATCTTGCCTTGCTCACAGGCGTAGCCCCAGTGGGTGAAAGCCAGAGTAATGGGGCTCTATGTAGCCGAGGGGTGGTGGGGCCGGGAGGTAAAATCCACCCGCACACCCAGGGGCTGAAGTCATAGCCACAACCCCTCCGTGCCACTTGCCAGCTGGGACAGTTGGAGCCCAATGAATATGTCCCTGTCACCAGACCACCCCTTCCCCAGCCTTCGTGCTGCCCAGTGCATAACAGTGCAGGGAGCCTGATGAGCCAGGCGGGAAGGTCACGCTTGTTTGGGAGCGGAATAACCTGCCATGATTATCTAGCCAGCGTGGAGGGGGAAGTGGTTCCCAAAAGGCGTTGCCCTAAATATTGTTACCAGATATTTCAGGGAGAGAGACGGGCTCTATTCTGTGAGGCAGGGGAAATTTTCAGCAGCGTGGTGCTTGTTTTCTCTTGTGTCTTTAATAGGGTAGGAAACTGATGGGCGAGCCTGGTGGTGACAATGGATGCTTTGCCCGTCTGCCTGTCTAGCCAAAGGTCGGGGGTGTCAAGAACATCTTCACACTCTGGATTCGTGTCTAAGAATGTTATGGCAGCAACCTGCAAAGGGAGGAAGACTTTGTCTGTGAGGAATAAACCTGCCCTATGCTAATCGCACGCACACAGCCATGGAAGTGGCTGGAGAGCATTGCAACGTGGGGAAATTTGCCGCCTTAGACACTCTTGGTTATTGATGCCCCAGAAACCTATTTGATCTCAGCAACAGAGCCCTGCTATTCCACTAACTGAAGGTCGTGCCTAGATCCAGTGCGCCATGGGGCCTGATCCTGTTCAGCTCTTGGTAGAACGAGCTGCCGCTCCGCAAACGAAAGCAGTAGCAACACAATCCCTGTCTGGGTCAATTCAGCCCTGTTATGAAACTTTGAAGCGGTGAGTGACAGTTGACAGTTCCTCAGTTGGCCCACTCCGGCCCCCATTGCAGGATTAGGCTGTGTGTGACTTGATGTACATTTAACTCTGTGTTATTAGGGCAGTGGTTCTCAACCAGGGGACATGTACCCCTGGGGTTTCACAGAGGTCTCTGAGGAGTTTGTCAACTCATCTAGATACTGGCCTAGTTTTACAACAGGCTACATAAAAAGCACTAGCAAAGTCCATTCAAACTAAAATTTCATACAGACAATAACTTTATACGGCTCTATAGAGTATACACTGAAATGTAAGTGCGATATTTATATTCCAGTTGATTTATTTGATAATGATATGGTAAACATGAGAAAGTCAGCCGTTGTTCAGTACTAGTGTGCTGTGACACTTTTGTATTTTTATGTCTGATTTTGTAAGCAAGTCGTTTTTAAGTGAGGTGTGACTTGGGGGTGTGCAAGACAAATCAGACTCCTGAAAGGGGTACAGTGGTCTGGAAAGGTTGAGAGCCATTGCTCCAGGGCACAGACTGGCTAATTTTACAGGTCTTTTTTTTCCAATCAGTAAATTCTGTGGCAATTGATGGCAAAACTTCCATTGTTCAACAGAAGCTGGATTATGCCCTGTAGTTGAGTCCTTATTTTCCAGGATTGCGCTGGGATCATGCATCAGAACTGAAGCCAGTAATTATAAAAACATTTTATTTATCTGCCTCTTTTTTTACAATTATGTAAATTGAACTTAGCAAGTAATAATAAGCAACAGACTCAATTGCTTTTGTTTGTAGTTTGTTATGTGGGCTGGAGAAACAATGCATGTCCAGCTGTGGCACTCATGCGTGCTCTGCGTCTCTTAGCCACCACATTGGTGCCTCCCTGCTGCCCTGAGAATACCATGTAGGCTGACTGCCCTCTATTGGCCCTTGAAGGGGAAGAGAATACAGGAGAGCAGATTAGCTCTGACATTTTGAACGGGACCTTGTGGGGGGGTGGGCAGAATTAAAAGGTACACCAGGCAATTCGAATGTCTGGGTTTGGTAACTTCTCTGCTCACAAGGGCCTGACCCAACAAACCCTATTCACATAAGTAATCCCACTGAAGCCAACAGGATTACCCTGGCTTTACTCTAGTGTAAAAGAACTAAAATCAGGCCATATTATATACATAAAAAATTCAGAGAGATACAAATCCCAAACCTTTGATCCAGAGTCCCACAGAGCATTGCAAAGTTGGAGTACAGCTTTAGGGTCAAAGTTTGTGTGTCAGGCTGATTTTTAACATCTGTTGGGGGTACATAAATGCGCCCACACTTGCTCTCTCTTAAATTTAGCCAATTGTAGCTAATCAAATGTTTTCCTTTGTGATTCATGTAAACTGTGCCTGTGAAAGTTCCCAGTAGTTTCAATTAGAACTAATAAGACCAGGCTTCTCTGTGTAAGTAATCATGCCAGGTCTGGGACTTACGAGGTTGCAAAGGCAGCATTAAAGCATATGATACTGTACACAAGAAATAATGTTCATGTTAAATCAGACCCCATGAATAATTCATGCAGCTTGATATCACATTGTTTTTGGTGCTAGTCAAAATCAGCGTTATTTCTTGTAAGCCCTGCAAAGAAGGCCTTTGTTAATTACACTTGTGCTGTAGGGTCACAGGCTGCTGAGAACACTATGGGGAAGTGTGCTGCCTAGGTTAGAAAAATGAAGAAAACATCTTTACAAAGTATGATTTTTTTTAAAATTTTGTATTTGGCATCTTCATTTCAGAGGCCTCTGGGGAATAAAGACACCTATGTTCCAGCTCCAGCACCCAATTCCTTTGCCTTTTTATGAACTGTCCTGTTTTCTTCATTGATTTCACACAGCCCTACAGATTGTGATTCACTCCTGATAGCTTTCCCCATATTATCCTTCAAAGTCCTGTTATTATTTAATCCCCACAGAGTAGCTGCTCTGTGACAATGATCTTTGCAGCTGCAGAATAGTATTTCTTTTATCATTTTCGAAACTGACCTTTCTGCAAGTAATTTGGGTGAGATTAGGATTAGTATCTCAGGGCCCTGTCTCGAGCGGCTGGAACCACTTAATCCCTAGTGTGTCCGAATTATATGAATGAATAAATGCACAAAATTCTGTTTCTACATACCATCATATTTGTACATGTTTAAATACAACCTGCTAATCTGGAAGAGTGTCTTCTCCTCACTGGGAGCTTGCTCCAAAGCCAGTGGAAGTTTTCAGTTTTTTATAGTGTTTCCATGGAAATTTGGCCTGTTTGTGGTTCTTCATCACCTCATGTTCATTTCTCTCTCACCCACGCAGGGGGACACAAATTTTAGGAGATGTGGCTGAAAATCCTCCTCAATTTAGGGGCTGAGAATAAAGAGCCATTTAAAAACCTTATTCAATTTAAATTTGCAACTGATCAATTAAAAAAAGAAAAAGAAAATGAAAGCTATAGACTTGTATGTTTGCATTCTTTTGTCCTGATATCAGTAACAATGACCATTGTATTAATTTAAATGGCCTGCCCATTGCACTGGGCTTCTTATTTTTCTATTGAAAAATTATTAAAGATTTTGTTTAAAAGAATGTGGATATTTTTCTGTTTCACAAACACAATTATCAAGGAGCAAATAGAGTAAAGACAAAACAAGGGAGGGCTTTTTAAATGAGTCAACAAAAGCATGGGGCCCAGGAGGGAGTGTGGTATGGAAAAGAAGTGTGATCTATTGCTTGGAACAAGAGGCTATAGACTGGCAGTCTATCTGAATTTTATACCATGCCTATCACCAGAGCATCAAGGCTTCTGGATTCTATTCCAAGTTTTGCTATTAACTTTCTAGGTGACCTTGGTCAAAGCACTTCTCCTCACTTTGCTTCCAAAATACCGTAATGCTACTATATAAATCCATGGTACGCTCACATCTTGAATACCAGGTGCAGTTCTGGTTGCCTTATTTCAAAATAGAATTGGGAAAAGGACAGAGATGCTCAACAAAAATTATTCGGGGTACGGAACAGCTTCCATATGAAGGGAGATGAATAAGGCTGGGACTGTTCAGCTTGGAAAAGAGACGACTGAGGGGGGGATATGAGAGAGGTCTATAAAATCATGAATGGTCTGGAGAAAGTGAACAGGGAAGGGTTATTTAGCCCTTCACATAAGACAAGAACCAGGCCAAGTGAAATTAGTAGGCAGCAGGTTTAAAACAAAGCTGAAGAAGTACTTCACACAACACACAATGAATCTGCAGAACTCATTGCCAGGGGGATGTTGTGAAGGGAAAAAATATAACAGGCTTCAAAAAAGAACTAGATAAGTTCACAGAGGATAGGTCCATCAATGGTGATTAGCCAGGGACCCAACCCCATGCTCTGGATGTCCCTAAACCTCTAACTTCCAGAAGCTGGGACTGGACAACAGGGGAGTGATCACTCAATAAAGTGCCCTATTCTGGTCACTCCCTCTGAAGCATCTGGCTCTGGCCGCTGTTGGAAGACAGGATACTGAGCTAGATGGACCATTGGTCTGACCCAGCTTGGCCACTCTTATGTTGCTATGACATGTTCTTAGCGCCTGGGAGCCCAGTCATGCACCAGGACCCCACTGCGCTAGGTGCTGTACACACACACACACCAAACACACAGGCCTCTCGATAAACAATCCATCCCAACTAAGCCCCCTTATCATACTGTACCACAGAGGCACTGAGGGGGTTTTGGTAACTTTATAAGCTTTGCGAATGCAACTGGAGTCATCAGAACCCCCCACTGCTCAAAACAGAGACAAGCCTCTTGGTGAGCGCTGTGAAAATACCTGGCAGGTTCCCTGCCCTGCAGCCAGCCTTCTCTCGCAGGAGCCTGGATTCTTCAGCAAACCAGAGCAAACAAGAAGCACCATGGGTTTGCTGTGCTGGAGTAATTGTTCCTGGCGCCTGCCTCGCTGGGGCTGGGGTACCAGTGAGACTCACTCAATGCTGCTCCCAGGTCATTCAGAACTAGACTGAAACCTGATGGGATTTACTCCAGCTTGCAGAATTAGTTGGCTCTTTGTTTTCCTGAAATTGCTTCATTTATCCTCAACAGCTACATGCAACTTTGTCTTCATACAGAGACTATAAAAAACACTTAACTCATCACTTGCAGCACCTGCCGCTTCCAACGCCGGGGGGCTCCTGGACTATTTCTCCTGAAAGGTCCTGCATTCGCGTGTGGGAGGAACTGCATGTCCCCTGGTTTTTGTCAGGACACTGACCCGCTCCTCAGTAACTCTCCTGCCGCCTGATTCCTGGTTACTGTCCATAGCACATCCTAACCTCTGAGCCCCAACGCACATGCCTAAGGACTGCAGTAGTGCCCCCCCGCCACACACACACACACCCCCTGGGTTGCATACAGTCGTCTCTAAACTCCTGGAACAGAGCTCGCAGGAGCCCCCACTCCTGCAGCCCAGAGAAGGTCCAAATGCCCCAGCACAATGAAAAGGTGAAACTTGCCTGAGGTCACACTTGCGCATGCCAAGGG
Source organism: Chelonia mydas (assembly GCF_015237465.2). Classification (NCBI taxonomy): domain Eukaryota; kingdom Metazoa; phylum Chordata; order Testudines; family Cheloniidae; genus Chelonia; species Chelonia mydas. The sequence continues at coordinate 729,863 of NC_051259.2, forward strand.
TGACTTTGACCTTGAAGGTGCTTTGTATTCAATCAGTGGGATCCCCAAGGTTCCTGCTAAGTCTGGTTCCTTTGACCAGCAACAGTCTAATGGAGCCCACAGTTGGATGCGTCTCCTGATGCTCAGCTGACGGTCTCCTGCCATCACCAACAGCTGTCCCCTTGCAGCAGCTGTCACAGCTTGTACATAACCAGCTGGGATTGCATGGGTCATAGCTTCAGGACTGGCCCTCTGGCCCAGTGCAGCTCATTGGATGTGGGGCTTTATGCCACATAAGGGGTACTGGCCATTTAAGTCTGGAGAGGCAGACTGGGAATCCGGTCACCTCGTTCCATGACTGACGTGAGCAAAAGATAGCCCTGGGGGTAGTTAGTGTCGGGGAGGGAGAAGGAATAGGAAAATCCAGGCCACTGTTCCTTTAAAAGCCCAGGACCAGGATCCTTGTAGAGAGGGCGGGGCATGGTTCCCTTCTCCCAGCCAGGTGTTTGGGGTTATTAGACCCAACTGCAGAGGGTCAGGGAGTGGGCAGATGACTGGGCTGGTGAATTGCAAAGGAGGCTGCAAGACCAGTTAAGGACAGCCAGGGAGCACTCAGCCAGGTTGCAGGCCCCGGGGGGGAGGGCTATGAAAACCTTGACTTGAAGGGGAGAATCTGTGGGCTGAGGAAGCCAAGCCACTGGCCTGAGAAGGCGGGTGGAGCCCTGAACGCCAGTGTGGGAGGAGCACGGAGAAGCTCTTTTGGCTGCCAGATGTTGTGCAATAAATTAGCCCTCAGGAGAGGGAGAATTCTGGTTAAAGACTCAGGGCTAATCTAGTCACACCCAGACACTTGAAGGGAAACTGAGGCAGGGATTACTGTAGCACCAGGGGGCACGGCTCAGCGACTGCATTCCTCCTATTCCATCAGCTCCAGGCTGCTGGGTGCCAGGCTGCACCGGGGGGAACAAATTAGAAGAGACTTAGTGCTGCTCTAAATTGGGCCGGCTGGTCATGGCCCCAGATTGCCAGAGCCTACGAGCAGGCTTTCCACGGGCCACACCCTAATGGCAGGGTGGCAGAGCTGGGCTGAGTTCAGCAGGGCAGGTCTGCAGGCTTCCTGCTGGCTCTGCAGTGCTGGAGTCCCATTGAGTGGGCAGACAGGGCTGAGGGTCAGGCAGATGGGCTGTAGTTCAAGGCAGTAGAAGGCTGGCCTGGGACTCCGTAAGGGCCAGGCCCCGGTCTGAGCTGACTGAGACCTTGTTCAGTCTCTCACAGGAGTAGGGGAAGGTGATCTGGGGACAGTACTCTACTTACACTAGTTAACCCCTTCTGTCCCATGGGGTAATCTCGGGCTTATTCTGCTTAGCCATTGGGCATGCCAAGAGCCAGATTTCTTCTGAGCTGGCCAAGGATAAATCAGTGCCAGCCGCACTCGCTTTAAGGCCTGCCAGTATATTACCTAGGTCTCCAGTCAGGGCTCTGAGGTATAGTCCTGTGCTTGCTACAATAGCCGAATTTGGGGCGCAGTGTCTGTGCTGCAGCCTGGCTGGAGAATGAGAGCTGACAACCTGGTGCGTAGAGAAGCTTTCTATACACGCTGGTCCCCTCATACTGTCCTACCTTCACTTTCCACCCCCCCCACCACAAATCACTGGCTGTTTCCTCTGATGGAGTCTGAATACTGACTCCTCTAGCATCTTGTGCTAGAAGCAGAATTCTAGTGGAGGTGGCTGCTCATTAGTGCAGAACATCAGAGCAGAGAAAACCCATAACTGCTCCCATTTGTCTGGGCCTCGCACTGCTGGGGAACAGACAGACAGATGTCGCATGCACCGTTCAGAGTCATTAAGAGGGGAACTCTTGAATCAGTCTTTTGAGTGTTTGATATTCTGCTTAGTGGAACATTTGTACCATCTTTAATTACTATTTCTAAAAGCACCATGGGATGAGAGGCAAAAGCCAGAAATAAATCGCAAAGGATGATCAATTGGGCATGAAACCCTTGTTATTGATCACCTTTAACCTCTTCTTAAACTAATGACAGCGCTACCATTTAGCTGTCCCCAGGCACAAAGCACATCAATTGCACAAGTGCCACATAAATCATCATGGGTCACAGTGCATTGCCAAGTGGCTCAAGAGTGAGTCTGCCTGACAGCAAGCAGTGCAGGCATCCCGCGTGTACTGTGGAGAGGTCACACACAGACGCCAAGCTATAGCGTTTTCTGATTCACCACGTCAGGCTGTGCTGGGTCCCTGCCACTGAAGCACAATGGAGCTACTTCCTTCCGTAAATAAAAGGTCAGCCTCTCCGTGCGAGATTTGGCACCAGAGAGATTGTCCAGGTGCAAGACCACGTCACACCACTCCAAATCCTCATCCTCACTATGTAGTAGCTGGATTATGGAAATGCCGGTTACTTCCCAGGCAGCGTCCTTGCCCCGAAGAGTTTATGGCCTAAAAGAAATACACTCAGCCCAACGGGTCCATCTATGCCTGCTCCTGACAGCCAAATCCTCTGAGCGTGGCAGCGCAGCTGAGGGTTGTGGGAATGTCAGAGGCGCACGCCTTCACAGGAGGAGCCTAGGGGACTTTAGAAGAAATAAAGTTTCTGTGTCTAGGCAAACGTGCTAAGCAATACAGAGCTACCAGACACGGGCAGAAGGGGGCTCAGACTTTCCCACAAGGCGTTAGCTGCTTTTAAGAGAAAGGACACTGAAAATTTCAGCTTTTCTGGAGTTGCCACTTTTCTTTGGCATGAAAAAATCAACACATGCAATTGGCAGCAAAGCAAAGTTAGCACAGCCTTTCCCAATAACAATAATATTAATCAGCATTCAGTTTACAGATTATCCCTGGAAACTTCAGCCTGGAGATTTGCTGGTTTCCAAAGCAAAACAACACTGGCTGCTAGATTTCCACCATGGTAGCCTTTACTAGGCTGTGTCTAATGGATGGCATCATAGCACTTATCAACTGTCCATGATGCCATGTAAGCAATATGAGAGGACACACGCCTACACTTTGAAGGAAATGCTTGTACTTAATTATAGTGGAATGATCGGCTGCGCTGTGAATTCTGCCCCATGAAAGACCAAGAGATGGTGCCTCCTTTAAGCTCCTGATTTTTCACATGAAACTGTCTGTCATCGGATGCCACCTAGATCTAATAGACGCTGTTTATTGCCAGAAAGTATTTCCATATACAGCCACCCTGGGCCCAGGGGGAAAAAAAATCCCATAAACCAAGCAGAATTCCATTGCACAACCTCTCTGTGTGCTTCTCTTTCCCAGAAAGCTCTTGGGATTCCTTCCTTCACAGAAACTGGGGAACTCCCTTTCTGCAGCTAGGTAAAGGAGAGGCCACGCTACTCTGGTAACTTCACCAGCACGAGTCTGTGCATGAAAATCCTTCAGCCAGAGACCTCACAGGCAGACTGCACTTGGTGGGACAGACTGCAGCTCTAGGGCCTATGGGTCACGTTCATCCCCACGCTGGAACAGGGCTTGATGATTCGACGAGGGGCAGAGCAGTGTGGGGTGAAGGCAGCCGTCCCATCCGGTGCTGGGACTGATGGGTCCTGTTCTGCCCTCGGGGCAGGTTAGAGTGCCTGATGGCTGAACTAACTTGCACCCAGATGCCAATGGTCCTCCTGGGCTGTTCTGGCAGGTAACAATCTCTGTGGCCCAGGACACACACACCCGGGACTCCTACAGAGTGCGGAGATGGGCCAACTACGCTGATATGGCGCTTGTTGAGGAGTGGGGGATGGAGCTGGTGTGAAGGGGCCTAGGTGGGTTAAAGCCACTTTGTAGGAATTAAGAGCACTTGGGATATGCTTACTTGCTAACAATACATTCTCCTCCTAGGGGCATGACTGACACACGCTCACTCACACACACTCTCCCTCTCCCCCCCCCGGATGCTGGTGTATATAAAAGTAACAGTGACAAAGTCATGCCTTCGGCGCAAGGCCCTGGCTCCTTCCCGATTCTTGTCCTATAGGGCCTTGTGCCCAGACACCCCTTCCATTCAGTGCTATTGCTAACGTGTCTCGGTGGGGCAGGCCTTTGCTGCGATGGACTTGAGCCCTTTGGAAACACTTTAGAAACACATTTCTAGGGGGCTTGAGAGCCTTGCCAATCTGCCATATCCGCCTTCCCCTTTGTTCGCTCTCCTGCGGCCAGGGCAATGCTCACGGAGGGTTTCTCCAGCTAGAGTGTTTGGAGCCAATGCACGTACTGGGATTTGAGTCTTACTGTTGTTATCGCTATATTATCTATTGATTGCAATACCCCCATCACCTTGGCAGCTGGGCACCAATGTATTCCAGTACTTTCCAGCTGAGCCTCGCCAAAGAGCTTCATGAGTTTTAACTCGCCCCACCCCCACCTCCACCTCCCTCTGAGGTGAGGACACAGGAACTGTGTTATCCCGACCATTCAAACACCAAGCACTTTTCTGCTATTAAATGTGCTGGCTAAAGTGTGATGCTAAGCACGCATTCTGCCTGCGGGTGGCTCCGGTACGCCCAGCCCCACAGGACATCCTCAGCAGGACTTGGATTAATATACACTCTACCTCCCTCTCTGCCATTTGGAAGATTTCCACTGAAACTCTTAAAAATCATTTGGGTGTCCTCATCCATCAGCTATTGGAAGTGTTATTGATAATGCAATCATTCCTCCTTGGGTCCCTCCGTTTCCCTTTTTCTCTGCTGCAGACATTGTAATTTGTCACTGCCGTCCTCCTGTAACATTGAGAGATTGGAATCTCTGCCCAGGTGGATTCCTGGAGCATTGTAAATGCAGCTCAGGGAGGCGGCCTGCATTAGTTACAGCCAACACTTATGAACAGGGCTGTACCACGCTGGAACTCACTCTGCTCTTCTTCAACCCCACTACAGTTCTGTCGCAGAGCCCGGCGGGAGACGGAGTAATGTCCCTGCCTGTAAGTACACTCAGGCGCCACTCCAGAGCAGCCAGCCCCACTTACGGCTCTTGAGAATGAATGACCACTTTGAATGAAGAAGGTGGAAATGTGGGTGGGCCCATGCGACTCAGGAAGCAGCTCCGGGAACTTGGCCTGATTGTGGCAACAAACAGGATTCACAATCTCCAAAAACTCTCCACAGCCGCATGGCAACCACCATGATGGGAACAGGAGCACGTGTTCAGCTGGTGTCCTGGAGATATAAGGGCTGGGACTGACTCCTGCTTTCCTCTGCACCCCTGCTGTCCCAACGGTGTAAATTCCTGGGCACCCTGGCTGCCAGTTAAATGGGGCTGCACAGCAGAGTTCTTGCCAGGGGCTGTTCAGGCTAGTACACGACAACAGCATTTGTGCCACAGGGTCAGGAGGAGGGAGGTTTAAGTGTCCCCTCCAGAGCATGCCCAGCACCGTGGGTGCAGTGGTACGCCATTGGGTGCCATCCTGACACAGGGAACTTGGAAAGAAGATTTGGAACCCAGGCCCCTTCTGCCCATCTCTGGGGGAACATTGTAGAAGGGTCATCCTGGTGTCCTGGACAACAGGCCCTTCTCAGTAAAGCAGGTTGCACCATCCCATGGTTGGCTGGGAGATCACTGAACACAGAGTGTCTGGTGCCGTTTACCTGCAGCCAATGTCTAAGCTGGTGCTTTGCAAAGCATTTCCTATGGAGGGTACAAGACAGCTGTCCCTGCCTTGCGACACAGGGAGAGGAAGAGCCCTGCTTCTGCACTACGCTGGGCTCCTTGCTGAGGGGCAGGTTTAGACCAGGCCTTTCATTTTGAATGTTGCTTCTCACAGTGGCATTTACATTTAAAATTCACCTTGCTGAGCCACTGTGGGTCCTGACATCTCTCCCTGTCAGGGAAGGCCATAAAATCCAGCCAGCTTGGTATGCGCTGGATCATAGCAGACCTTTGCTGGCTCCTGGCATTAGAACATGAGAATGGCCATATTGGGTCAGACCAAAGGTCCATCTAGCCCAGTATCCTGTCTTCCGGCAGTGGCCAAGGCCAGGTGCTCCAGAGGGAATGAATTGAACAGAACAGGTAATCATCAAGTGATCCATCTCCTGTCACCTTGGCAAGCAGAGACTAGGGACCCCATCCCTGCCCCCATCCTGGCTAATAGCCATTGATGGACCTCTCCTCCATGAATTTATCTAGTTCTTTTTTGAAGAACTATGTGGGCATCTCATGATATTGAGCCATAATGATCTGGAATCTGTTATGCGCCATTGCTAGTGATGCTGTCACAGGGTGGCTAATCCGTCTCCCCAGAGGACGGCTGAGCCACACTCTGCCCAGCCCAGTTGTACCTGGGGCAGCCGTGAACTTCTCTGAGGGCTCTCTGAACATGTCACCATGTGAGCTCCATGTGCTATAACGTGGGAACGATTCTGGGTTTCAGCAGAATCCTCCCATGTGCCCCTCTGACTCCTGCCACCATAGCCGCTAGCATTGCGTGTTTGTACAGCACCTAGAACGATGGAGCTCGGAGCTCTGACTGGGGCCGCTGGGTGCTGCTGTAGTAGAGAGAATAAACACTGAGATGAGGCACATCGCTGTGATCGATTCTGACTGCACTGGGGTTTGACTTTGGGGATAATCATTCAGAACGTGAGGCAGCTTGCCTCTGTTGCCTCCCCCATTATGATTACTCCCCAGGGTTTTGCAGCAGTTCTCTAGCTCAGCAAACTGCCCCTGACAAAGGTTTTGGCCTGGGAATGGCTCCCATCCAGTCTTGGTCCTTGCCCAGGTTCCAGGGCATTCTCGCAGAGGGAGTGCTGTGCACATCCGATTTGGGACCCCAGCTGGCTCTATTTTCTGCTGTTGCAATCAGCTAACCAGTGAGTATGTCTATGGGGATTCCTGCAGCTCCAGGTAGGCAGCATTCTCTACAGCTCCCTTCCCAGCGGAGGAAGGAATAAGCCATAAACAAAACAAGCTCTAAAGTGAGCTCCAACTATCGATGGCTTCCAGCAGGGGTCTCTGTATCTCAAAGCGGAGGAGCTGCCTTGTTAGATGGCCTCTGTATCATGCAGGAGACCTCGCTGCAAACGCTTCTCAGCTCTTGTCTGGCCCTGAGGCTGCACTTAGCCATGTGGGGCCCTTCCATAAGGAAGAAGCCTGGTGGTGAGACTCTCCTAGGAAACTTGCTAAAGGCAGGAGCCTGCTGCATGGAATGTCAAGTGGACGCTTTCACTGTGCCATGAATGGTTTCTGTTCTGGTGGAAGGAAAGTCTAAGCCACAATAAAGTCCTCTGACATGTCAGTGTGCAGGGGCAGAGCTCCGTTCTGACGACAGCTGGGCATAGAGGTTGGCATGAATTTGCATAGATGAAATGATTTCTCCTGCCATTCATTCAGTCTCTCTGTCTCTCGGCTTCGCTGTTCCTTTTTGGAATCCGGCGTCCACACAGAAAGCATTCACTGCCTGACAAGCTCTTTGCTGTGGATTGCTTTACACAGATGTCCGCTAGCAATTCCATGAATTGTTGCTCTATACTCACTAAGCTGTTTGGGAAAACATTTCAGATAACTGTCCTACGCATTGGGGTGACTGAATTAATGGCATTTGGATGGTCAAAAAGATAGTGTGAATCGAAAACAATGCTTTCCCTGTGGCAGCAGAACCAGGAGAATTCCAGCTGGTATTTTCTGTTAATAACTGACTCTGGGAGTGCTCTGCAGCCCTGAATACCTTGGAAGGGGCTGGGGAAATGTATAAACCAGCCTGTCAGTTTCCCTTCTGAACTTTGGAAATGCCAGGAGAGGAATTCTTTTCAAGTTGTGACTGACATTTCCACAAATAAGAAAAGCTTCCCCTTCCTGCTGCTCTGCCTCAAGGGTGGGAGAGAAGGTCAACCCAGCCTTGGCGGTGGGCAGCACAGGTGTGAACCAGCCCCGGTGCATGGGGGTTAATCGTCCTCCGGAAGGGGGCATGGGTGTGACTCTCTCCTTGGTAGAATGTGCATCATCTCAGGAAGGTGCAGAGTGCCAGGAGGGCTGCAAGTCAGGGCTGAGGGGCAACAGCAGATCCCAGGCCTTGAACAGCTGTGGGTGCTGTGGTCTGGGCAGAGGTGCCTCAGCGGAGCTGTGTGGAGGAAGGGGGGGGGGGGCGCTTGCACAGCACCTGCTCACCCTCCAGCCAGCACATCTCCCTTAGAAAGGTTACCCAACTCATGGGTTTGAAATAGCCCACCCAGTCCCCAGTGCCCCGTTTGACTGCATAAGGTGCTTATCACAAAGCGAAGAGATTCCAGCAACGTCCCCTAGTGCAGCTCGAGGCGTCTCCCCAGCTGATGAGCAGGTGACCCTGTTCACAGCCTGGGATGTGGGTCCCATTAGGCAGCGTGCCTAGCCCTGAGCCTGGTGGTCTGGACTCGGAAGAGTCTTTGCTGCATCTGGGGCTCTGCGAAGCGCTGTGATCCCAGCCATACATCATCGGGGAGAATGTGCGCTCGGGTAACACATTAGAATAATACATTATTAGAGCAGTGTTGCTATGGTGATGTATTAGGGCAATACATCACTAGATACTGTCCCATTGATGATGTATTGCTCCAAACATGGCTCCTGCCAGCACTGGCACAAGGGCCACTGGAAAAGGCTTTCCTTTTGTGCATTTTTCTCCCCTTCCCCCTAAGGAAAAAGTCCAAATCTAATGGCTTCATTAAGGGAGGCCAGACCGGGCTGGCCTGGAGCCCCACAGCCTCCCTCCTGGGGCCTTTGAAAATGATGTTTGCTCTGTGCTGAGCAGCCTGCTGTGGGGCCTGGGAACCTGGGGGGCTCATGGGACGTGCCTAGAAAATATGGCAGTGTCTGTAGGGCAGTGTGACAGTGTGACGGGACCTCAAAGCGGCTCTGGCAGGCAGAGGGTTAAACACCCACAGCCAGCTGCCCCAGCCCTTGGCTCTGGGATGCTGGGGAGATGCACCGGCAGCAGCCGTCACCTGATGCCCTGAGGGGTGGGCGATATACAAGGAGAAGGGGTCAAGAGTCCTGCATTTGGCAGCCCAGCCACACCTGCTCATACGCCCTCCCCAGGCCTGAACACACCAGCCTGGGGGAAGTGCACTGACCCGGGAGCTGGAGCTCTGGGCTTATCTCTTCTACTGACTGATGGTAAGGGCATGAACTGCACAGAAATAGTCCTGGTGACGAAGGCCTTGTGCCCTCATTGTAGGAGGCAGGCAAGTGCCATTCCCCCCATTCACACAGAGGGTAGCTGAGAGGCTGCGGAAGGTCACCTCAAGCAGATCTAGGACGAGAACCCCAGGCTTTTGCCACCACAGAGCCAAATCTCAGCCAGGCTGCTTTCCTGGTTGAATGTGCCCTAGCTAAGCTAGCTGTAATCACTAGGCCACAGTCTGCCCCCAGAGCCAGGCACAGAACTCAGGACTCTGCCTACCTGGTGGAAGGAGGAGCCATGCCGGCCAAAGGGCCCCTGCAGGGCGTCCAGGTCTTCAGGCGGAAGAAAACAGCTACAGCTGTTGCTCACTGCAAAGGAGGAAACGGTCTCATTAAAGTGAATGGAAGACCCCTGGAAATGACTGAGCCAGAACCCTGCAGTACAAACTGCTCAAACCTGTTCTCCTCCTGAGCAAGGAACGCTTCGCTGGTGTTGACATCAGAGTCCGTGTCAAGGGTGGCGGCCACGTAGCACAAATCTACGCAATTCATCAATCTATTTCCAAAGCATTGGTGGCTTATTATCAGAAGTATGTTGATGAAGCTTCCAAGAAGGAAATCAAGGACATCTTAATCCAGTATGATAGGACCTTACCGGTTGCAGATCCTCGTCGTTGCAAGTCCAAGAAGTTTGGTGGACCTGATGCCCATGCACACTACCAGAAGTCTTACCATTAAAATTGTTCTTTACCCTTGTATCTTGCAATAAATATGAGGAAAAGTTAATAAATATTTCAAGTTTCTAAGTCTAGGGGGCGGGGGGGAAAAAAACCTCCCACAGCTCGCTCTCCAATGCTTGTGTAACCTGTAGGCCAAGGGTGCTGTGCCCTGCACTGTGGGCTAACACACACAGAGGATAACAGCTTACTGCTCCTACCAGCCACTCCTTTAGCTCAAGTGGAAGAGGTTGGGCTGAAGGTCCTGGAGTCAAACCCTGCTGACTCCCCGTGTGGGAAAAGAGTAATATGGAATCACATAATTAAAGACTGTATCATGATGCATATGCACAAAGGGGCTGAACCAGGGTGCGTGGGTACTTTAACTCCTTTAACGTAGAGGGTTGGCGTTGTTGTTGTTTAGTTTTTCGGTATGATACCTGTAATATGGGGAACACACTTATGTTAGTGCCAGGACCCTAGAATAATTGTTGAAACTATTTTATATTACAAAAGCGTTGTACTTTGAAGTACATTAGGGTGTTGTGTTAATATTTGTTTGCTTGTAATACTGTGGTAGTGTTTGTATTTGGCTAATGGGAGGTGTCCCTTTAAGGACAGGATGGCGCACTTGATTGTCGAGTGTGTTAGCCGAAGACCTGGAGCCCTGTGTAGGAAATGTTTCCTGATTGTCAGAGAGTGGAAGAATCTATCTTTCTGGGCTCCAAAAAGGACAGGATTTCACTGAATAAACTAGACACAAAGACACAGCACTAAAGGCCAGGCCCTTGCACCAACCCCAGTGATGCGCACGGTCCTCTTACCTCTTGAGCCATGAGTGTGTTTAAAGGCTGCCTTTCGCTGCAGCAGCTTGGCAGGAAATGTGATTTAACACAAGTTTAAGACAAGCATCAAACCCACTGGTGTGGCGGGTTCCGCTCGTGCCAACCAATGCTTTAGCCATGTACACCAACGACTCCCTGTAACTGGGAGCAGGGTTCTGTGCGACGCTGTGTATGCACTGGGCTCAGACAAACCAAGCCTCATTCTGACCCCTCGCCTAGGGTCAAGGGCCCAGAACTGAGCATGCCTGGCCTCTGACTCCCAGCAGCTATGCCTTTGCCACCAACCGTTTCTGTGGCCCCCTGGCTTGGTGGGTCATGGATGGGGAGGCACTCTCCCAGGTCCCAGACCATTCGGAGCTTTGGCATTTAAGACCAGGACTATGAACTGGTCCCAGAAGTTAATGGGGGACTAGCAGACAGCCCAGAGCCCCAGAGAGCTTCCACTCTGAAGGCAAGACAAAGGAGGATGGATGCCCAGGGACGGCTGTGGATAGTGGTATGTGCAATAGAGAAACCATAGGCAGAAGCAGGAGCAGCCAAGCACTGCGGCTCTGAGCACAGCCATAAGGAGGACATCATCCAGGGGTGCTCTTGGAGCCATCTCTGTGCCATGGCCCAGCCTGCACCCCAATTGCAAAGGGGAGCAGGGGCTGGAGCATCTAGTCATTGGCACTTTCTGGAGGGAAGTCAGCCATTTGCCAGCTCGCTGGCATCTCGGGTTGGTTCCTGGAGATGCTGCCATCCTGTAGCCTGTTTCCCTGAGGCAGGTGTGTTCCTTTCTCTGACCCAGGTGACAGTGATGCCAGTCAGTGTGTGGCCCACTTCGCTGACCCCCGCCAGCTGTCTGAGGCAGGGCTTTGAGTCACGTGTAGTGACCCAGCTCGCTCAGGGCCGGCTAGGGGTGTGAGATGCTCTGCCCCTGACTGGCTGCCGGGCCACTACGCCGTGTTCAGTGGGTCATTGCTGCCGAGGGGCCCGGGAGCCGGTGGGGTTGGGTCTGGGGTTTAGCTGTTGTATCGCTTTGTTTACCTTTCCTCTCTGCCTGGTCCTCACACGAGCTGTGCAGGCACCTGCGTGCGCCTGTGTGGGGGGGGAGGGAGGGGGAAGGCGTGGTTGGGAGGGGGCGAGCCCTGTGTTGGGTCTCTGCCTGGGTACATGCTGCTGTCCAAGGGCCTTTCCATTCATTAGCCCCAGTCCAGCAGGGAAACTGCAGCCAATTGAACCCTAGCTCTTGAATCTCTCTCTATGAGGCTCGATCCCCTGCCCCCCTTTCCCCACACAGCCGAGGCACCGTGGGGCTGGCTCACTCTCTGCTCAGCCTGGCTTCGGACCCACATCAGCCATTCTTCTCAGACATGCAGCCGTTCTGTAAAATAAACAAACTGTGCCTGCTCGTTCTTCCTGGCTACAGGACATCGACAGGCGTTAACGTCGTTTGCTACTTCATTTGTCAAATTGCATGAGCTGGTTCATTTGTCGATGGATGGGAAGCTGCTCGAATATCTGATCTGTGGTGAGATGGAACATGTGCCTCGTGACAGATGGGGGAGCTCTGCAGCGGGAGATTGAAAATCTTTCTTAGCAACCTTTTTATGTAGCACCCTGTGTCACGTTACTAAAACTTTAGGTACCCAGACGACAGGCAGAAGAGCACTGAACAAACTGACTCACAATCCACAGCCCTCTGAGAGCGGCTGTGTGCTGCAACACAAAGTGACAAGAGCCAGCCGATCAAAGTCAGCAGTGCTGCTCAGATCTACCGCACTTCTAAGGCTCAAGGCAAGGCACAGAGATTAGCCGACGAATCCTCCCAGCTCTGGCGCTACGGATGGAAGTGCAGCCGCTCCAACTTCGTAGAGGAAGAAGCTGAGGTTTGGAGAGGGGAAATTACTTGCCCCAGGACACCCAGAAAGTCTGGGGATACAGCTGAGCCCTGCCTGACTCCCAGCCCTGTGCTCACTCCTCAAGGTGTCTTGGAGCTGATGCTCCAGCAAGAGCATGTACCACTTTGAGCCTTGAGATGAAGCTGCTGCTAGTCATACGCGCCATTCACGGTCAGCAGGCTACAGAGGGGACGGTGCTTGGCTCCCACAGAGACAGAGGGTGCACTGAACAGGGGGCAAACTCCTGAAGTCAGTGGTGACACCTCCAAGCCTCCAGCTGGAACCAGTGTGGTACCACCATTGTCTGCCTGCTGGGCCCGTCCTGCCCCTCTCTGAGGGACCAGTTGGGTTTCGCAGGGGGATGATGGAGTTCTGTTCGTCAGAACACTGGACAGACCCCCCAGATTGGCGAGCCTGGCCCAGGCCCGATGTCTAACCTACCAGGCTCTCCAGCACTCGGTCTCCAGGGCTCTTGTGATCAGTAGCGTTCCCAGCCCTGAGCGACCTCAGCAAAGGATCTGGGCTGTTCTCAGCTCACCGGAGAAGGCTGAAGAGAGCAGAGTGGGAAAGCAGGTTGCTTAAGCGGCAGAGTGTGCAACATGCCTTGGATGTAATTTGATTTTAATTAGTGAAGAAAAAAAGTAGCGGAGTTAATAAAGTATGCACCTCCTTCTGCAGAGCTGTCAAAGCTGAGCTCATCATGTATGCAACCAAGTCAGGAAAACAAGCACAAGGTGAACTGAGGCTGGCCTTGCACGGGCCTCGTGACAGCAAATGGTGCTGCCATGGGGGAGTCCTGGGCTCTGAGGAGCTGCAGGTGTGTCCTCACCCTTCACAGGCACGACACGCACACACGCGCTCGCTCGCACTCTCTCGTGCACACGCACTCTCATACACTCCCACAAAGTAACAAAATGGGATTTACCAGCTGTGGCTTTGCCAGTGCGAGAGAGCAAAAGTGCCAGGAAGTTTGTCCTTTATCATCAGAGCTCGTCCCAGGGACTGTCTGGCACCTGCTGAGTCCTGGAGGCTTTTCACCAGGCCAACCGTGGAGCCTGCACAGATGAGGATTGATTTTTCTGTACAAGGCTGTTTCCATTTCAGGCCCAGAAGTGCAAAGTGAAGGCTGATGCTGGGAATTTCCATGGGAGCATTTTCCTCTCCCTGCTCCCCTTGCTAGTTGCTTCTCCCCTTTCCTGAGCACAGGAAGAATCCTGGGTCTCTGCACCCTCCTACAGTGCTTCCAGGCAAGGCTTTTAGCCTTCCAATCAGCTGGATTAAAGGAGGTAACACACTGAGCCCCAAGGGGGGTGGGGTTCTAAATTGTCCCTTAATCAGCAACGCATCCTACAGCAATGCAGAGAAGTTTGCCATCTAATGCCTATCACATCCCATGCAGTCTGAGAGCAGAGATCTACACAGCTGGGAATACAAACAACTCCCTGTACGAGCCGTGAGTCTCTGGCCAGTAATGTGTGTGCATGGAGAACTCTGGTTGTGTTTGGACTCCAGGCTGCTGAGCCCAGCTTCCCCTTCCCCCGCCCCCACCCCCTTTTCTCAGGGCATAACTCATGGCCAGTGTGGCCAGTTCAGGTGCTGGGGGCTTTGCTGTTGACAAGACAATATCTCCAAGGGCCCTGGGTTGTGTTCTTTGCCTTCTGGTGCTCCCCTCTGAGCTGGGCTCTCTCTCGCTGAGGGCAGCCAGATGATTTGGGGAGCAGCAGCTGCTCTTGTATTTAAACCCTCTCTCTCCTTAGTGTGCTTTCCATTGAGGGGGATGGTTTATGCCTAGCACCTCACTCCCAGGGGCCCAGTGATGTCTACAGAGCACAGCTCTCTCCCAGGGGGGCAGCCCCACCAGTCCCAGAGCTGTGAGCTCCCCGGTGCACTGGTGTTCTGTGACGGGGCTGCGTTCCAGTGGGCCTGTGATGCTGAATGTAACTGAAGAACGATGTGTCCTGGCTGTGCAGGGGGTCAGGACTCACTCCCCTGATTTTCGGACCCAGTGCCAGGCATTTGCTCTGAGCATGGCAGGGGCCCAAGCCCCGGTTTCTGTTTCTCTGTTGAGCTCTGTGTAAAAGCTGCTCTTTCGGGGGCCGCAAGAGCAAGTCTCTTCCCTCTCTCCATCTGACCTGGAGCCCAGCTCCTGTCTGCTGAGCTCACACTCTGATGGGTGATAGAATCATAGAATATCAGGGGTGGAAGGGACCTCAGGAGGTATCTAGTCCAATCCCCTGCTCAAAACAGGACCAATCTCCCATTTTTGCCCCAGATCCCTAAATGGTCCCCTGAAGGATTGAACTCACAAACCTGGGTTTAGCAGGCCAATGCCCAAATCACTGAGCTATCCTTCCCTCACCAATACACAAGCTTGAGGTGATTTTTGGATGTGTGGCGGGGGGGATGAGTCAGATCTCTCCAGAGCAGGAGCAGCACAATGCCCCCCGTGTTGTGCCCAACCCACCCCCAAGGACTGTGGCTGTTTTCTTGCTACGGTGGATTCCTCAGGTTGGCAGATTCCTGCCAAAGCCCCTGTGGTGCTCCCCACTTGTCTCACCCACTGCAGGAGCATCTCATTTGTTTCTAGAGTTACTGGAAAATGGCAAGCAAATTCTGCAGTGAGTGGCCACCAACAGGGACACTGCAGATACCTCCTCTGAAGGGAGCCCTGCCAGCCTCTCGCCCCCCACTCCACCCCCAGGCAGAGAACGTGGTCAGCTTTGCCTTGTCCTTCCCAGCCACTCAATCAGCCTTGTAATGCCCCGTGTCTTTGTCCTTTGGAAGCTGCAGGTGCGTCAGCTGAAATCCATGCAGGCAGCAGCTGCAGACCCTGGGTAACTCAAATTCACCAACACCTCGCCAGCTCCTGACCCATTAATATTGCACAGGTAATAGTGCAGAGCTCAGCTTGGGGAGCAAATGCTGCATGGGAGGTTTCTGGTGTTGCTAAACAAAGGAGGGTAAAAACAAAGTGAAGGCTTTCTCTCCACCATCCCCCACTCCGTGGCTCCTGGCACTGCTGTCCCCAGCTGGCAGGGCTCTTCTCCCCAGGGAGATGGCGTCCTGAAGCTGGGCCAGGCTGCGAGGGACCACAGACATCAATACACATCAGCATCAAAAGGGACATCATAAAGGTTGTGTATAAGCAAACAGCCGAGGACTTGAGACTGCGATGGGGGGTGATGTGTTACAGGCCCTGAGGCCGGGAGCACCCAAGGAGGCCCCAAACTGAGATTCTTGTTTCTCACATCAGGCAGGCCGTGACATTCTGAATAAGGCATGCAATTCTGCATTGGCATGCATATGGTGCATGCGAGGCCCTGCTGTCACTAATAACTGACCGAATTCTGGTGCCCCCGCAAGGTGCCAGCGCTCTTCATGTGCAGGGAGATGGTCTCTGCTCCACAGAGCCACGAGCGACATACAGAGGGTGCAGGAGAGGGTGGCAAGGAGACCAGATCCCATCACCTTCACGGGCTTTCTTTGAATTACACAGAAACGCTCCATGCCTGCCTCCTCCATCTCGCCACGGCTAGCCAGCCCCTTGTAGACATGGTGGCAGAGTAATGCCTAGCTGGCCCAGTAATGACACCCAGCTCTGCTGCTGCCCTCTCCAGGCACAGAGCTCCAATCACGGCATAGATGAGGGCAGTGTCAGAATCCCCATTTTTACAGACTGGGACACTCGGGCACAGTGCGGGGTGACAGCGGGTCCATGGCAGAGCTGGGCATGACACTCAAGACTCCCAAGGGATATGAAGGCAGCGCGGGCAGTGGCCCTTATGACTCAGTGCAGGGGGTGGCGTGGATGAAAGCGTGGCACAAGCGGGTGAATGGGCGTTGGAGGCTGGCTGGGCAGGGGGTGAGGGAGTAACGCCATCAGAGACCGGGGCAGAGCAGGGCTGGGGCAGCGCAGTGAGATGCTTCAGCCTGGTGCAGCGGAGATGGAGGGGACGTGGTCAGAGCAATGACGGGCTGGAGGGGGCAGTGGGCATCATGGGGAGCAGAGACAACAGCAGCTGATGAGGCCCGATGAGAGCTCCAGCTGCCTGGGCAGGAAGGAGAAGGCGTCATGGAGAAAGGCAAGGCAGGATTTGGACAGAGCCTGAATGTGTGGGAGAAGGAGGGGGAGGAGTTAGGCGCTGGCGTGACAGGGAGGATGAGGATGCCGCTAGAGACTTGGCACCTAAGGGAGGATCCAGCCATGGCCTGTGAGCGGGGTGGCTATCCGGGGCCCTGGGGTTCATTGCCACACCCACAGTCCTCCTGTCTTCTGGATGAGTCTCTGATGGGGGCCTGGATCAGCGTTCACATCACACTCCTGGCCAGTACCCGGCCGGGCCGGGACAGCTAATGATCCAACCAGCGGGCCAGATTCAGTGCGGCATGCTGCTCACGTGCCCCGTCGCACACTGCGCACACGGTCAGAAGAAGACCCCCTAGCAGCTTTGCACCGTGAATGCTGCAGGGGCGGGGGAGCTATCCGCTGGCTACAACCTAGGTCGCCCCTTCGCGCTGTGCCAGCGGCATGGACATGAGTGTTCAGTGACAGCTCCGAGGGCAGTCCTGGCACCCGGGGGTCTGGGAGTGAGTCGTGCCGGGGCTTGTGGGCACGCAGCAGCCACTCAACACAAGCACTGCAGGCGGGAGGGGCAGGGCACCTTCCGCTCGCCCCATCTCCTTCCCTGTTTCTCTGAGGAGGCTCCTGGAAGCCAGGGAGCTCTCCCCAGCCTGCTGACTGCAGATTTCCTGGGGGTTCCAGCCTGGCTGGAGCAGGAGGGGATGTGACCTGGCTCTGGCTGAGGCTGGGCTTGGTTCCTGCTTTCCCTCGTCACTCTACCCAGCCCCCACGGCTGTTTCCTCACCCTACCCAGCCCCCACGGCTGTTTCCTCATTTGCAGATGATACAAAACTACTCAAGATAGTTAAGTCCAAAGCAGACTGCGAAGAGCTACAAAGGGATCTCACAAAACTGAGTGACTGGGCAACAAAATGGCAGATGAAATTCAATGCGGATAAATTACTTTCCAAAGTAATGCACATTGGAAAACATAATCCCAACTACACATATAAAATGATGGGGTCTAAATTAGCTGTTACCACTCACGAAAGAGATCTTGGAGTCATTGTGGATAGTTCTCTGAAAACATCCACTCAATCTGCCGCGGCAGTCAAAAAATCCAACAGAATGCTGGGAATCATTAAAAAAGGGATAGATAATGAGACAGAAAATACCATGTTGCCTCTATATAAATAAATGGTACACCCACATCTTGAATACAGCATGCAGATGCGGTCACCCCATCTCAAAAAAGATCTATTGGAATTGGAAAAGGTTCAGAAAAGGGCAACAAAAATTATGAGGGGTATGGAACATCTTCCATATGAGAAGAGATTAATAAGACTGGGACTTTTCAGCTTGGAAAAGAGACGACTAAGGGGGGTGATATAATAGAGGTCTATAAAATCATGACTGGTGTGGAGAAAGTAAATAAGGAAGTGTTATTTACTCCTTCTCAGACCACGAGAACTAGGGGTCACCAAATACAATTAATAAGCAACAGGTTTAAAACAAACACAAGGAAGTATTTCTTCACACAACGCACAGTCAACCTGTGGAACTTCTTGCCAGAGGATGCTGTCAAGGCCAAGACTATAATAGGGTTCAAAAAAGAACTCGATAACTTCATGGAGGATAGGTCCATCAATGGCCAGGATGGGCAGGGATGGTGTCCCTAACCTCTGTTTGCCAGAAGCTGGGAATGGGCGATAGGGGAAGGATCACTTTTTACCTGTTCTGTTCATTCCCTCTGGGGCACCTGGCATTGGCCTTTTTGGAAGACAGGATACTGAGCTAGATGGACCTTTGGTCTGACCTAGTCTGGACTTTCTTATGTTATGTTCTTACGTTTTATGTTATTGTCTCCGATGCGGGATCCACCATCACTGTCCCTAAATCACAGTGATCACACCACAGCTTCCCAAGATAGCTGCCAGAAAGCCTGAGGGGACAATGAACTGCTTTCAAACCCAGGCATGGTTTGCACAGGCTGGAAGGTGTTCCTGCCTGTGGGAACATCCTGGTTGATACAATGAGCAGAGTGGGTGAGGCTGATCTGATTCCCAAACTCGTTTATCTCCCTAATTATCACCAGAGCCAATATCTCCTGCCCTTCCCCTTCCAGCAGCCAGCAAAGGAGAAAGTGTCCTTCTGTGTCTTTGGGCCTGATCCTGGGAGGTGCTGGATGCCCACAGCTCCCTCCCACTGGAGCCCATGGCCCACAGCCCACATCAATAGCAAAGGTTCTGCTCTGCCAGTGGGATACGACTGAGCCCCGGGGATCAGCAGCCACTGAGCACCTCCCACATGAGCTGGTAGCAAACAACCAGTCCCCAGGCCCCAGGCAAACCTGTGAGAGGTGGCACCAGTATCCTGATCAGTTTCTAGCCCTCTCTTTTCTGGCAGTGAGTTCATCTGCTGGCCGTGGGCCCGGCCCCATCATGCCCCGTGCTACCCTGCCTTCTTCACAACAGCCAAGTTAGCTCCTAGCCCCCACCCCATATGTTCAGGCTGTGTCAAAGCCTACTCTATTGGGGAGCAAGATCTTGGGTTGTTTTTGTTCCCTTTTCACTGTTTAACCTCACCCCATGGATTTCTGCAGCCGTGACTCCAGAGTAGCTGAGTGCAGGATGCAGGAATGCTCCTGGGGCCAACAGGCCTGCCGGCAGAGGGGAAGGAAATGGGACCATCTTCAGTATCAGCTGGTACTTCATTTACAGAACTCCTTCAACCTTCCAGCCTAGAGGGGAGGCAGGTTGGCTGGGAGGCACTCAGCCCTGGGGTCAATCACACAGTATGGGTCGCTCTCCAAGAAAAGAGGGTTTAGATCCCTCCCAATATTTTGTTATCATTCATTATAGCTTTGGATAGTCCTGCTATGTATAGAAATGTCCAGTCCCACTTTGGATCTTGCTCAGCTCTTGGGCTCAGTGAATCCTGTGGTAGTGAGTTCCAGGGGCCAATTACACGCTGCATTAAAAAGGATTTCCTTCTGTTTTGAATTTGTCTCCTTTCAATGTCATTGAATGTCCCTTTGCTCTTATGGGATGGGAAGCGCAGAATCTCTCAGCTGTAGACCAGGCATTATGTCATAGACTTTTATCTGTCCCCTCTTGTTGGACAGACTCCTTTGTAAGGTAACAATCACTGACTTCCGTTATGGGGGTTTTCCAGGCACTTACTCATCCTCCCTGACTGTCTCTGAACCCCTCTAATTCTGCCATTTCTTCCCACAGGACTTAGCTCCTGCCCCACTGTGTCCCATGTCCCTAACTCTGCTCTAACTTCCTTCACTGACATCTACTTTGCTCCACAGGTCAGGAATCTTGGAGTCACCTTCACCCTGGATTTTCTTTTCCTCTCCCATTGTCCTTCTTTTTTAATCCCCTTTCCCCACCTCCAGTTGGGGGCAGCAAAACAGTCTCCTTAGCTGGCAAGAATGCCCCAGTTACCACCCTAGCTTCTCCACTGGTGACCACTTTACAGCTGGCCTCAGAATTTCTGAGTGAGGGGGGAAAGCTACGATTTTTTCCTCTTTCTCTGCTACAAAGGTGTGATGGTAGAAGTGTTTACCGGGAAATTTGCACAGACTCGTGAAAGCAGAATGACTATGAGCTGCTGCAGCTGCCCCGATCCCTGCAACTCCCTCCCCCAGCCTGTGCGCTGGCCTCAGAATTCCAGCCCCTCTTAGCAGAGGGTGACTGGGTGCCTCAGGACTCTTCTGCGTGTAAAACCGCCCAGAAGATCCAGCTGCAAAGCATGTGTCCAGCCACGCAACAAATGTCTCAGCAGCAGTGCAAGGAGGAGCAAAGTGCTCTGCAGGTGTCCTACACACCTGCAAGGAAGCCACTTAGACCACTGTATAGATGGGACACTGAGGCACACACAGACTAAAGGCCAGATTTTCAAAGGTATTTAGGCCCCTAGTGAGATTTTCAAATGCAGTTAGAAGGTTAGATGCTTTGTAAACCCCACTCGATGCCTAGCTGCATCTTTGAGTGCCTAAAAACCTTTGAAATTCTGTCCTTAAAGCCCTGGCCTGGGGTCAGACAGGAAGTCCAAGTGGGGAGTAGAACTCTCAGGGCTAGCTTCCTATCCAGCAGACCAGCCTCTCTCTCTGCTGCATGCAGCAAAAAAAGAGGACTGATAGATGGGAGCAAAACCAAGGCGGCCAGTTCTCTGAGACTCCAGCAAACAGTCCCAGGATGGAGGCCATGGCTGACAGCATGAAAAGCAGTGCCGAGGTCAGGAAGGCTGGAGAGTTAGAGTCAGGTGAGAGGAGATGACTTGACTCCCCAGGGGTGGCAGATTCTGCCCCAGACTGGGTTGTAAAGCAATGGCTGCTGGGCAATTTTACATTTTAACTGAAAACCATTTTGTTCAGTCATTTTTTGTTCTGAGTTTGAGAAAAGGAAGGACTGAGAAAGTGTCGTCTGAGTATCCAATGTGTTTATGCCTCAAATTCTTAGGGTTTTGGCTGTATTCAGGCCAATTCCAGAACAAAGAACAGAAACTGCATCAACAGAGTCCATAAAGTCGACAATTATTGTCATGATTTGCATTTATTCACTGAGCACTATCTGTGTGCTCAGCACTGTTCAGAATATGCCAGAAAATCCAGTCCCTGAGCCAATGCATCTAAGAATGTGTAACTCTGGATAAGATGGCTCAGATATTTAAGTATGAAGGGTATAGTTATTGACCACACATGTTATCCCATGGTCACTGTGATGTTTATATCTATGAGTGGAGACACTGATGGCAATAGAAGGTTTAGTTGATTAAGGACTAGAAGATTTGACCCTCCAACTTTCTTTCTAAAGGAAGAGCTGCCCAGAGCTCCTGTGGCTGTTTATTTGCCTTTCCTGCCTGCAGTGGCCCTGATAGACCTCAGAAGTCTCAGTTTTTTTCTCAACTTTAATATAGAATTTTCTTGGTATTTGATTTTAAATAGTCTCCTGTGAGAACGGCAACTCAGTCGCTGTCGTGTCGTATTTCAGAGCCTTCTGGGAAGGAACGAACCTTTCAACAGAGGTAAAAGCCGTGTTTCCAATTCTCATGATTTTGTCATGAGTCTCATGATAATTGTTTTCCTTAAAGCCCCAGCTCCTGGAGTCAGGTGGATCTGTGATGATTTCAGCCTTCATTCTTAAAGAAAAATGAAGTTTCTAGCCCTTGTGGCTGTGGAGAAAGCTTCAAAATGTGACCCCAGGGCACCCGAAAGGCTCAAAAAGCAGAAGGCAAATAGAAAGAACCCCAAATCTCTTATTTTTATATAATCTCATGAGTTTAAAACCAATCTCGTGATTTCTGGTGAGTCTGATGCATGATTTTTGAACATTTGGGGTTGGCAATACTATGAAAGTGACTTGAAAACGTCAGTTTCACTCCTGTTTAAGGTTAGTTTCTCCTCTATTATGTGTAGTGAAGTAACACCTCTAGAGCCCCAGGCAGGTGCAGTATAAACTCAGGGAGCCCTGCCCTAGTAGGATGTTTCCAAAGTTAAATGATCTCGTCCAAGCTTGATGAACTGGAAAAAAGTGAAAAAACGTTATCTAGATTTTTCTACAATTGTTTCAATTGCTGTATTTAAGAGTTAGTAACAAAGAATATTAAATGTTAAATTTTAATGTTAAATGTTAAATTTTTAAACCTAACCAGTGTCCCTTAAGTGATTTGACACAAGATGTGAGAACATGTTCGTATTCGAGCTAAGTGGGTCTAATATTTATTAAATCCTCTTTGTTTACATATAAATTAGATACAGTGTTCCTGTCAGTTAATTTCTAAGTTATTATCGGCAAAAAAAAAACCCTAGAGTTTTCAGGTGCCTAAGTAGCCCCTGGAATCACAATTAAAGATGCCCTCCCCCACACACACACCAAAATCTGAACTGGCGCCTCTGTGCACCTGCCCATCTGGACCATCCCTGCTGCAGCCTCCGTCTCTGAATTTCACCATCAGCACAGCAAGAACCTGAGCCCGGCACAGGGACACTCCCGGCATTCTACTGTGAAGACCCAAGGGAGCCGGTTCACAGTCGTGGGAGATTCTCCAGGCTTCAGCCTGTGGCCCTTGCCACACTTTCTCATCCCTGAGTCCCCAGCAGAGATGGCTCTGCTCCCAGCTCTCTGTGCAGCTCCAGCACAGACCCAGCTCACGCTAAGCCTGTGTTTTTCGCCTTTTAATGAAAGCAGCTGAAATGTCTGAGGTTGCTTCTCAGCTCTTCTCTGGGGCCTGGCTTGCCAAGAAATGATTGACGCCTTTAACAGAGGCTGTGGGTGCAGAGGAATTTGGCAGGATTCCAGCCTCATGATACACAGAGGACACTGCCGTTCCTGCTCAGGTTTTCAGTGCTCCTGATTGCTCTGAACAAGTTGTCCTGTGTCGTAATATTTCAGTGCTTTGTCTGGGGCCTCCGGAAAAGGGGAGAAACTAATATTTGCAGGGGGCTCAATGTTTCATGTAACTGTTCCCAAGCTGGGTGGCACAGGACCTGCAGGCTGTGTTGTAAATCAGTAGGATGAAGCCAAGCTGCTATCAGCTGTCCTTTTTCTTCTTTACATCACTTCATTGAGAATTAGGGAACCTCATGTCCATAATCCTAGAATCTCAGGGTTGGAAGGGACCTCAGGAGGTCATCTAGTCCAACCCCCTGCTCAAAGCAGGCCCAATCCCCAATTTTTGCCCTAGATCCCTAAATGGCCCCCCTCAAGGATTGAGCTCACAACCCTGGGTTTAAGCAGGCCAATGCTCAAACCACTGAGCTATCCCTCCCCCTAATGCATGTGTGTTCACCTGACTCTGCATGTGTGTGTAAGGCAGTTGTGTGGTTTTTCATGTGTGTGTTCATGTGTTCACATGTGTGTATGTGGATATGCGTTTTCCTTTTTCTTCCATTTCCTGGAGAGAAAACCCTCTTCCAAGCATAAACCGGGCAGAGGTAAACAATCAGCACAGCTCCACTCAACACACACATGGCTCATACACACAACAACATCCCTACACACCCAACTATTGGCATATGCAAAAATACACACGCAATGCAAACCCCAGCCTCTGAGAGATTCAGTCACTAAGCAGTAAATAATAATTACATCAATGATATGTCAAAATCAGCCCTGGTAACCTCCCTTTGGTGGAGAGACGCTTTTCCAGCCAATGTCAGTGCAGAGACCAGTAAGAACTGATGGTCTAGGAGTTTTTTTAGCCTTTCCAGGTGGTATCGCAGAGTGACCGTTAGCTGTTTGTTTAGCTCAGGAGCTACTGCTAGGAGGAGAGCCCCTGTCAGTGCCTGGCTACACTATCTGACCTCAGCTTAGCTTCCGTCTATTAAAAGGCTCCATAAAATCTGCTGATAATTATTGATGTTTCTCTGCTGCAGATGTAGGTGCCCTGTGTATGTTCAGAGAAGTCGTCATCTCTGCAATTGCGAGGCGGACAGTTTCTAGACCCAGAGTAGCCAGTGAGTGTGTAGTGGGTTGATTGTGTACCTCTCCCATCCCCTGAGACACAGTAACAAACTTAGGACTCGCTAGTTGAGTGTCAGTAGTACCGTGTGTTTCCCTCAGCAAGGCAACGTGTGCTTTGTGTTCTCTGGCCAGCTGGAGAAGGGTATCCTCCTTGGCCGCTGAGATTCCCTGCCTATCGAGGTGTCGTGCCTGGAGAGCTGGCCACTCGTCAGGGTTTGTGACGTTGGCCCTGAAAGGGACCCCATTGGACACCCCCTTCTGGCTTCTTTGTCTCTCACTTTTTACCACAAAAACTTGAGCTCCAATTCTGCATTTCCTCTACTTTAGCTTTGCTTTTTGCTGCTGATGGAGGGCACCACGTGAAGGCAACAGACTTGCTCCCCAATCTCTTCCCATCCCATCTTGATCCAAAAACCTCCTGGGGACCAGACCCTTTGCTCCTTCATACATCTGTATGGCCTGATGTTTGCTCCAGCTGGCTACGGCTCTGTGTCTGCAGCTCAGCTGCCACCCTGTGCTTGTTGACACAGAGCTCGATTCGGCCACCCATATTATTATTGACTGCTTGAATTATACACCAGTCTCCAGGCTGTATGTGCTCGTGCACATGGCTCCACCAGGCTTTCAGCAAGCTGCCATTACTGCTCAGTCTGGCTGGAGCTGAAACCAACCTATGATATCTCTGGTTGATGGATGCCCCACTCTCAGGCAGGACAAAGCATGCAGCACCAGCTCAAAGGTCTGCTCATATTCAGGGGAGGAATCCCACTCCTGCGGGCCAGAGCGTGACACCACAGCTGATCTCTCAACGCCGCTTTGTTATGGCAGCTGAGCTCACTCATGCTTGGACAAGGGGTCCACTGGCCCTTTTCCATGCACGGTCAATCAGTGCTGCCAGGGAGCTGAAAATTACGTCCTCCGAGTGGAAGCATCCGTGGGAAAGTGAGTCTAACACACTAAGTACATTCAGGAGTCCATCGCTGCACCTGCATCTTTGGCCACTTGATCGCAGATCCTGGACCAGCCTCAGCAGGCAACTCGCTTGCTTGCCCAAAGCTGTCAGAGCCACGCAGCCGCTTGGCCTGTTTTCCTCCCCACGCTGTTACTGTGGGGCAGCATTGCAGAACATAACTCGTATGGTGGATGGCAGAGTGCCCAACTCACCACCTGGAGGGTGATTTCCAATGCCTGGCCTCCCTTGATACCGAGGTTACCCTTTGGCTTTGGAACCTGAATATCAAGTTCTGATGTCTGTGTATGAGAGAAACAGGAAAAGATCTCTCCTCCCCAGGAGCTTCCTGCCTGCTAGAAATATAACAGGGGCAATGGTTGAAGCCACCAGGGACACATTCCAATACCACAGGGAGGGAGTGGCCTATGAGCCTGAAAAGAAGAGAATACAAGTGAATAAGAAACTCTTAACTGCTGTTTATGCCTGAACCTGGGGGAAATGCTTCCTTTAAAATGTACTGATGATGCTAAAAGCCTTAACCCTTTGGACGCTTCACTGGTTTCCTGCGGGAAAGGGAAACCAGAGCCTCTGCAGTCGAGCTGATCCTTGATCCGTGGCACATTCTTTTCAGCAATGCCAAATGAGCAGCATTATCCAGAGAGTAATGCAGCCTGAACCTTGTTTGTGTGGCCATGGCAAGTGTGGGTTGGAATACAGCTCGGGCTATTATCATCTAATGAACACAACCATTACTCTGTACGAGGGAGAAAGGGTTAGGGCCAGCTACAGCCTTAAGAATAAAGGCTTGTTTGGGAGAATTATTCATCGGGTCCCTTCTGTAGGTGGACGGCAGCAGATTAGAAGGAAACATTATCTCTCAGGGCAAGTTCAGAAGGGCAAATGAAGCCAAACTGGCACGGGCTGAGAGTCGCAATACATTATTCTCTTTGCTCCGTAAATCCGTGAGAACAAAGTACTCAGTGTAAAGGCTAACCAGGGCCTTTTCTTTCCCTGCAGGACTACGAAAGTTCAGCATGAGACGAAGAGGCACGTGTTGGCTATTAGTCCACTACAAAGAGCATTTGAGTCTAAAATTTAGAGTTTCATAAAAACATTATTGTCTGCATCCTGGGACATTTGTTTGCTAGGGCAACACGGCACTGAAAAATGTGACCCTCCTAGCAGCTGTGTGCTTCACCCCAGTGGTCATGAGCTGGCCCTCTTAGGAGGGGCTACCCCAGGCCAAGCACCCATTTGACCTCATCCCAGCTCCCCACCTGGTGATGGTGGTGGATCCCCCACTCGTTGCTAGAGGTGTTGAGTCCTGCACATGGGAAGTGTTGCTGATAAATGTGGTTTCTCATTGTACTTCTCTTATTCACTCTCTGGGATAATAATTCCTGGGAATCCCTCTGGGGGATAGGTTTGTTTTGACTTGAATGGCTATGCACAGAGAATGCACTGATGGATTTACATATGCAAATAAATTTACAAATTCAAAGGCACTCCCTGATGCTAGCTGTCCTCCTCGTCTCTTGTTGGTTTGCATTAAAAATGTTCACAGTATCATTATATTATGTCTGGCCTGCACGCTTTCCTATAAGATGCTTTGGTAAATTTTACAGCCCAGTATTTTGCAAGCATATTGCCTTTGCTAGGATCTTCTCTAGCAATTCACAAGCTCCGCCCTCTGGGCTGGCTAAATATCTGGATAGAAGACTTCCAAGGAACACTTCAGTCTTGCAGCATCTGGTGGGGGTGACTCAGTCAGGGCGCTTTTCACTCTGAGGCCGCGCTTGTCCCAGTGTGGCACTGGAGATGCTGTGATCTGAATCAACGAACACCAACTGCTGCAGCCCGGCAGCCCCTGGCGCTAGGGGCAGTGCTGTGTGCTGTTAAACGCTGGGGGTGGGGTGGGGTTCTTTTTATTTGCCTTCTGCTTTCTGAGCCTTCAGGGCGAACTGGGGTCACATTTTGATGCTTTCTCCACTAGGGCTAGAAACTTACTTTTTCTTTAAGAATGAAGGCTGAAATCCTCCCAGATCCACTTGCCTCCAGGAGCTGGGTCTTTAAGGGAAACAAATAATGATCATGAGACTCATGACAAAATCATGAGAGTTGGCAACTCTGCAAAGAACATTTTCCCCACATAATGACAGGTTTCAGAGTAGCAGCCGTGTTAGTCTGTATTCACAAAAAGAAAAGGAGTACTTGTGGCACCTTAGAGACTAGCCAATTTATTTGAGCATAAGCTTTCGTGAGCTACAGCTCACTTCATCGGATGCATGCAGTGGAAAATACAGTGGGGAGATTTATATACACAGAGAACATGAAACAATGGGTGTTACCCTACACACTGTAACCAGAGTGATCACTTAAGGTGAGCTATTACCAGCAGGAGAGTGGGAGGAAAAAACCTTTTTTAGTGATAATCAAGGAGGGCCATTTCCAGCAGTTGACAAGAACGTCTGACCGCTATTCCTACCTACATGCCTCCAGCTTTCATCCAGACCACACCACAAGATCCATTGTCTACAGCCAAGCTGTAGCTCACGAAAGCTTATGCTCAAATAAATTGGCTAGTCTCTAAGGTGCCACAAGTCCTCCTGTTCTTTTCCCCACAGTCACAGTAAGAGTCACAGGGGCTGCCCGGTTCTCCGCATTGACACGTAGATGCCGTGTTGCTTGGGGCCCAACAAATAACAAAGTCGCATCCAGCTAGTGGAGCAGCTACTGTATTGATAATTGAGGAATGTAGGTTCCTTTGGACGAGCGTCCTGGAGGAAGTATTCTTTAAAGCTCCTAGGAACCATCGCTGTTCGTTAGATTGTGGCTGGAGCCATGAGCATATGTTGCTGCTTCTGAGTTGTGAATGAGGTGTTTCAGCGGCTGCTTGGCTGCCTGTTATAATGAGGTGAAGAGTCCTGGGGCACTTTCTAGACTAACAGGCATATTGGAGCAGGAGCTTTCGTGGGTGAATACCCACCTCGTCGGATGCATGGAGTTAAACGCGTCCGACGAAGTGGGTATTTACCCACGAAAGCTCCTGCTCCAATACGTCTGTTAGTCTATAACAGGACTCTTTGGCACTCTTACAGATGCAGACTAACACGGCTACCCTTCTGATGCTTGTTATAATGAGGTTACTGTAGTAAGCAGCCAGGACCCAGTGCAGGGGCAGTACAGAAAACTCTTTAATGGGGTGAAGCGCAGTTCAGAAGAAAACCTGAATGGCAGAGCCAGCATTCTCCACATCTGAGCTCTGTGCCTGGCTACCCCCACGTAGGAAGCCTGTCTCCAGCAGCCGCCGCTACCTCCAAATGAGCTGAAAGAGGGAGCACGCGCTTTGAAAGGGCTAAAAAAAGGTGGAATATATTATCCATCCACAAGCCAGTGCAGGTGGCCAAGGAAACTGTGAGGGAAAATGCCTTTCTTAGGTCTTCTCTGGGTGTGTGGGAGAAAATTCTTTTGATAAGGAGCTATTGAGAGGTACGGCCAAAAGTCAGAGCCAAGCACAGCTTTGAACTGGTTCAAAGTCCAGGTCAGGAGCATTTCCAGAGCTGGGGTGGTAAGCAGCTACCCACCTCTCTTCAGAGTCCGTTAAAAGGGAGCCTCAGCAAATCAGTCCACCATGAAAATCGAAGCAAATGCATTCCTGAGAGAGCTATTTAACAATGAAAGCAGCCAAAGTGGAGCTGGGGTGGGTATGTCTGGGGGCTCAGGGATGGAGAAGGCACAGGGACAGAGGGTAGATCCAGGTGGCACAGGGGATGGAGACAGCACAGGGATGGGGTGGGTACACCTGAGTGACACAGGCACATTGCTAAACTATTTGGCCAACAGGAGCCCACGCCTGCTGTGTTCTGCCATCTGGGGAGAACAAGGAGCTCTTACCAGCCCTAGCCTTGGATAAGAATTATTCCCTGCAGTGCCCCTTGGCTCATCGTCCTGCAGCATAGAGGGCCACCGGCGCAGCAGAGGGTGCCCAAACTATAGCTTCAAGGGCAGGAGAAGCCTCTCATAAGGAGCGGGTGATGCACGTTCAGCCCTGCAGCAGCCACTCTGCTTTCCTGATGAGCAATGGGCCCCATGTCACAGAGCCCTAGAGAGAGGGGCCCAGTGCACAGCAAGGGGTCTGCCACGGGATGGGAGCTGGGCAGCCTGGGTGAAAGAATGCCCCGCACTATAGTTTCAAGGCCAGTGGCCTACGTGTCATCATGGCTGTCAGACACAGTGTGTCCCTCTTGCTCCAAGCGGCTGGAGATTACTGCGAGTATGTTTACACTTAAACCACTCCAGCTGCACCACTGTGGAGCTTCCGTGGAGCCACTCCCTGCCGCGATGGGAGGGGTTCTCCAGTCGCTGTAGTAAATCCACCTCCCCAGGAGGAAGTAGTTAGGCTGGTGGAAGAATGCTTCTGTTGGCTTAGTGCTGTTTATCCTGGGGGTTAGGGTGGCATAGTATTTTTCACATCCCAGTGAGACGTAGTTTTGACGATGGACGTCTTCAGTGTAGACCAGCCCTAAGGGATTATCAGCAGTGAGGCACTGACATGTCCCCAATGACTAGCTGCAGTTTTCAGGGAGTGTTTCAGTCAATCGCTTGCCGGCCATGTAGCACCTCCCATCTCCTCCAGGCAACCGAGATCAGGGGGCCTTTCCTGGCTAACCACCCCAAGGCTGAGCCTGAATCGGGAGTTCGGAGCATTCTCAGTGTGTGTGTGTCTGTGGATCCATTAGAGACTCTCATTTCCTGGTCAGGTCAAATTACTCCACGGCCATTGAGTCACCTCCTTCCCTCCTGCCCTCCTGTGTGGTTGGGAGCTGACACTGACAGTCCCTGGGCCCAGTTGGGTTAATTTGTGCAGGGCCCAAGTGACTCTGGAGACCAAGTGGGAGCGAAACTCTGCACTTGCAGGCAGCATGCCTGCTGAGCGAGGGCCCTGGGTCTCAAAGAGTTCCCTTCTGACGCTCCCCGAGTCCAGCTGTAGAAGAACGACAGTGAGATGATTAAAAACGTGAAGGAGATACTTTGATTGATAAAGAAAGCAAAACAGCTTATCTTATTATGTAACATTGCTCTGATGAAACAATGCGAGAAAGTTGCCTTGTTCCAATAAATCAGCCACTCAGGAGGCTGTGCTGGGAAGGAGCAGACGTGAATCACACCTTACTTCATACGCCCTGCAGCGCTTTCACGGATCGTTCCAGGTTTAAAGATGAATGGCATTTGCAGATGGAGATTATCTTCGCTTTCCTTTCAACTTCCTTATCAGAAGGGCTCTTTTTAGTGTAATTATTGCGGCTAGCGTCTCCCAGGCAGGCTCAGCCTCCCAGCTGTGGCCCTTTGGGCTGCACAGGAGGCTTGGGCTGAGATAGAAGGTCTGATGCCGCCTCCTCGCCGCCTGGCGCTTCCCACTTCCCCGTCTCTGCTGAGAGCTGAGGTGGGAACTGACGTGGCCCCAAACTTCAGTGCAGACAGCTCAGGAAAGGGATAAGGGGAGAGACACGGCACTACCAGCCAGGCCCCTGGAAGGCAGGGCCTTGGCAGGCTACACAGGGCGCAAGGGCCCAACTATTGCACAGGGCTGGGGGGGGGGGGCCGCTGAGGAGGAGTGGCTCAGGGTGAGGTACCCTTGATATTTGCACACAGCCTCCGGTCTGGGAGAACTGAGCCCCAGTGGCTCCTGGCTCCATCCCGCTCTCCAGGGCTGCATTCAGGGTGGGACAGCCCTGCAATGGGCGGAGGAAGTGTAACCCACACACCTTCTGGGGTTCTGTCCCATCTAGTGGCACCGAGACCAGTTAGAGAGAGTTAAATGAGTCTGCTCTACAGCCTTAGATAAGAGCCGGTTGGCTTTTAACTCATGAGGTAGAGCAGGGGCTCTCAAACTGGGGGCCGGGACCCCTCAGGGGGTCGCGAGGTTATTACATGGGGGGTCGCGAGCTGTAAACCTCCACCCCAACCCCGCTTTGCCTCCAGCATTTATAATGGTGTTACATATATAAAAAAGTATTTTTAATGTATAAGGGGGTTTGCACTCAGAGGCTTGCTGTGTGAAAGGGGTCACTAGTACAAAAGTTTGAGAACCCCTGCGGTAGAGGCTCATGCACTAAGCTCCCAAGGTCCCCGGTTCAATCCCGCCTGCTGACGACCGGGGTCTGTCAGCGTTACAGAAGCACAAAGCACCCACCAGGCTCAAGTAACGGAGACCCTGGCAGGAGCAGCCTTGCCAGGCACTGATTATCCAGCTCACTCACTGCCTCCCAGTCAGAGGGGGTTGTGACTAATCAGCAATCAACTGATTACGTCTGTGACAGACGGGCTGTTCTGTAGGGTAGTGTGATGCTCTCCTTTGGGGCGCACAAGGTCACTTGGGGGCCCAAGCAGCCGAGGGAACAGACAGACAGTGGCAAGCCACATTCCAGGCCCCACAGCATTGGCAGAGGAAACACAAGGTGGGTTGTTAAAGTAACTAAGAATTGTCCCCTCCACCAGTACCGAGCTGAGGCCTGAATTCAGCTGTGACACCTCCCAGCCATTGCCTCAGTGCAGGGTGCAGGGGGCCCAGCAGGTGCTGGGAACAGTCAGCCTTCAAGGGCAAGCCTCCACCCCACGGCAGGGAGCAGGCGAGAGGGGCTGGCGGCTGTCTCCAAGTGGCTCACCCATCTGCCTGCCTGCGGCTCCCCCATCCCACAGCCCATCTGGGCGTCAGCTGCCAATGCAGGGGGAGCAGCTCGACGGCCACCTGGGGATGCAGTGAGTGGGCAGTGGCGAGGGGCACTGCAGAGGCTGTCAAGTGGGCAGAAGGAGGCCACGCCCCATGTGGGGTGGGGTGGAGGAGGCAAACAAGCCAGGGTGTGGGAAGGGGCCCTTCCCCGAACTGAGCTGTGGCTCTGTGGGGCACCTGGGGGAAAAGGGGAGCTAAAAAGCCTGTCCCCCCTGCCCTGGGCTCTCACTCTGCAAACAGAGCCCTCCAGCTTGCCTTGCTCCTTCTCTTCTCCCCCCCACAGCCCTTGCCCCAAACCCCACCTGTGTGGGGCTGGCACCAGCTCTCATCGGCTCTCCACCTGCTCCAGGAAGGCCCTGCCGGCTCAGGCTAGGCGTCATGGTGAGGCTGCTCTGTCCCTGCGGAACATTTGACCAGATCCACGGTGCTTTGGGCCCATGTCTTGGGTCCCTGGGGCTCATCTACTAGGTCTCAGAACCAGCCTGCTTGGTATCACCATTCCAAAAGGCCCTGGGTGCATTTACTGCGGGTGGGAATAAATACTGCAAAGGCATTCAGAGCTGAACCCCCCAGAGCCCTGAGACTGGGTCTTAGCCTGCACATGCTGATACCGACACATGTCCCGGTCCTGCTAGGTGCTGTGTGTCTGATCGTCACTGCGTGCTCCTTGGGGCAGGACCCGTGCCTATGCTTGGCTAGTCAGCCTCGATGCCCTGTGCTGATACTGCCTCGGGGGTGGGGGAGCCCGAGACCTTCCTTCCCCCGCCCCTCGCTGAGGCCCCAGCCCCTCTGACACCACCATCTGCTGAAGGAGTGAGCTGGCCCAGCTTGGTGGTTCAAAATAAAGCCAAGGCCTCGCTGGCGTGTCAGAGGGCATCTCGGAGAACAGATTGATCTCAGCCCAGGAGCCTTCCTGGCAATTCAGAATGGCACGGGCAGTTACTATAATTCATTGGGTGACTGAACTCCCAGCACACAAAGGATTGCCTGCCCATGGCAGGTCACCCTCTGGCTTCAGGGGCTGCTGCCCCTTCCCTTCCACCGGGGACTCAGGTTGCCCTGTGCTAGGAACTGGTTGGGTAGGGCCAGCAATCCCGGCCCCCGTAAGGAAAGAGAACATCCCTACGTCTTGGCCCGGGACAAGCTGTCAGCGGGCTGCTGGGTGAGACGGAGAGGCCATTGTCTCAGCTGACCTGTGCCGGTGGTGGAGGAAACCCTTGCATGTTTGTATCCAGAGCTATCCGCTGCTTTTGTGTGGCACCTCAGTCCTGGCTCACCGCTTTACCGCTCTGTGGGTAAAGCGGTGTTCACACAGACAAGGGCTGCGGTGGCGAGTGGGAGCGCAGATGGGCTGGGACAGGAGCTGTGGAATCTTCTGGAGCTGGAGGGGAAGTTGGAAAAGGAGCTGCCATTGTGGGAGTTTGTTTTGCAAAACAAGAACTGGTCCGGCCAGCTCCTCACTCCAACGCCCCCTGGCTCATTGCACCTCTGTCCCTGTTGCCTTCCAAACAGGGCTCTTCCCGGTCCTTCCGGGTCCCACCAGGCAGCTGGGTCTGGGTCTCCTTTTCTCATGGCTGAGCCTGGAACACCAGGCCCTGGACTGGGTCCAGCACAGGCTTGCTGCCAGCTCCTTGGTAGAATGTGTCCGGCTCAGGGAAGAGAGTGGATAGCAAAGTGTGGGGGGGGGGGGGGCTCCCCAGCCAATGCGCCCGTCACTTCTATTGTGTTCCTCGTGGTGGGTCTCAGCAGGTGGAGACGTTTGTAAGGAGTAGGGTGGAGCAGGGGCAGGTCTCTCTGGGGTTGGGTGGAATCTCAGAGAGCCATTATCCATTCATGCGGGAAGAACGGGCGGGACCATCTGTCTCTCCGTCGTTCATCTTGGGTGGTGGCCTCCAGCTGCCTGGCACACTCCAGGTCAGGCGGAGACCCTCGGGAGCCAGCATGGCCTGACCTCAGAGTTCAAAGCTGCTGAAAACTGCTCCCTCCATCTCTGGCCATGAGAAAGTGAGGCTAGAGCAGCCTGTGCGCTGGGCAGATGCAAAGAGTACGTGTGACTGAGGGGTGACATCCCATTTCCCCAGGTGCTAAAGCTAATCCCTTCCCTCCAACAGGACCTGTGTAAATGAATGGATGCGTTAGAGCCCTGGGCCGTAATGACAGTGTCTCCTCTAGGGCTTAGCACAGCGCCAGTGTCTTGCACAAGGAAAGACCAGCTTACACCAGACGGGCTTTATTATTTCTGGTTTCAGAGTAACAGCCGTGTTAGTCTGTATTCGCAAAAAGAAAAGGAGTACTTGTGGCACCTTAGAGACTAACCAATTTATTTGAGCATAAGCTTTCGTGAGCTACAGCTCGCTTCATCGGATTGCAGTGATGCCTTGGAAGGATCGGGGCTCCGCTGTCCTGGGCCCCGCTGTCCTGGGAGCGGGACAGACCAGTATAACAAAGACGGGAGTCTCTGCCCCAGAGAGCTCACATGTGTTGGACAGGATGGGACAGGTGGATGGAACAGCTCGTGGGAGACAATAATAGAGAACAATGGCTTCTGAAGCTGCAACACCCTGGCCCCGTCCCTCTGAGAGACACTAGACTGTTAGCGCGTGGTGGGTGTGGCTGCGACTCTCTGGGCATGGGTGTATGTACGTTGGGGTGGGGGTGCTGTGTGTCTGCTTTCACCTGGGCAGGGGAGACCCAGGGAGAGAACGCTGCATTTGAGCTGCCTGTTCTATCTGATCAAGCCGTGATTGCTTCTGTGTAAAGATAAACTGGCCATTGTTGCCAAAAATAAATGTTAGTGTTCCAAATCCACACTTCAATAGCACCAGCTCATTAGAGATGCATATCATTTGGCTCCAGTCCCACACCTTCCAGCTCGTTATAAATATGCAGTTGCTGCTGGCTCTACCCCAATCATCTCTGCAATCAGAGCTTTTAATTAGGTTAATTAAATTGTATCAAACCTCACAGGGACGCAGTTCACTGATGCTGATGAAGCAGCCAAAACAGACCTTAACTCCAGCTCTAATGAAAGCCCTGCTGCCTGCTGAAGCTAATGACAATGCATAATAAATTAGAGCTTCCCTAGAAAGGTGCATCAGGGCTAGCGCTTAGGTAAATGATGATCTATATTCACTAACTTACTATTCCTGGCTGCAGGTCTGCCAAGCCAGAAACATCCTGGGACCATGTTCTCACTAAATAATGGATTCTGACCTGCTCAGAGCCCACCATTCACCTCAGATCTCTATCTATGCTCAAAACTTTAGTACATAACATTATCCAGACAGCAGAATAAATATTTTGGTATTTTGCACTTGGTGACAGAGCTTGCTTTGCCAGGATGCGTGGCTTCTCCTGTCAGGAGCTACATCGTCTATTTATTTATTAGAAACTCTCCTCTAGTTCATTTGACCAGGAGCTTTGGGCTGAGAGGAAAAACTGAACTTTGCACCCAAGTGTGATAAGAAAGCTTCTAGCCTGGGATTTCCTGTGAGTCCCACTCTGACTGTTGCCTGTGATTGGCCAGATGTCAGAGGCCCAGCCCACACCTGGCTCACAATATACCTGCCTGTGGGTTGTCCAGTTTGGAGCTGGGAGAATCCAAACCACCCTGGGAGCTCAGAGAACTCAGGGTTTTATCCTGCTACATTTAATAACAATTAATCACTGCCCTGTTATGCTCCTGCTGCAAACATTAATTGCCTTGCAGTTGTCAAAGCCAGGGCTAGAAACCAAGAGCCCTGCCACTGCTCTGCGACCCTAGGCACATCGTGCACCTAAGACTATGAGAAAGGGCTAGGAAGTTTCTGCTGGTCTGGGAAGAGCAGCTGGTCTGGAAGCAGTGTGTTCTATCAGATCAGTGTCTGGGCCACACTCAGAACCCCTGGAAGGCCCTCAGCAATGCACTTCACCAGCCAGGGCTTGTTCCTACCTATGATTTCAATGGCCATAGCCTTTGAACATCTAACAACAGCCCAGCCCCAGTGGAGTATTTCCGAGTGAGCAACACAGGAGCTGCCTGTGCACAATCCTGTAAGGCCCTGAGGCTGGCTGAGGCCTTAATAATGTGCTGTGCTGATTGAATTAATCAATCAGGCCCATGGGGGAAATGCAATAGCTACCTCCCTTCCCACTCCTCAGGCTGTGAGATGGGGCGGGCAGGGAGGAGGCTGTTAGTACAGCAGTAATCTCAGGACAGGAGCAAGACCCATGTGGACAGACAGATGCTCTTTGGGGGTTAACAGTCTCTGCTGCCATGGCTCCAGCCCCACCATATCTGAGCCTTGCACACATTAATGCTTGTCCTTATTGCCCCCCTTTTACAGAGGGGGAACTGAAGCACAGAGGGATTCAGTGACCTGGCCAAGATCACTCAGGGAGTCTGTGGCAGAGCCAGGAATTAAACCCACATCTCCTAACCCTCGCTCAGTGTCTTTACCCCAGTGTGGGTTCCTGGCTTTGGGGCAGCAGGGCAGGGCTGCAGCTGGGCCCTGAGACGGTTTCACGGGTAACTAGGATCCTCTGTGGGGCTGGGCTTCTGGTTATATCCCGGGGCAGGGGCTTTGGTGCTGCTGCTGAACCATCGGGCAATGGAGCTATTGCTGAGCAGTGACTGGGAAATCCAGGCCTGACCTGCCATCTGCATCAAGCTCCCTCTGAAAATGATGCCTACAGGAAAGTCATCTGATATGCCTATGGACGTCTGACTCTTCGGCTAGTAATATATTGCTGTGGTTGCCTAGAGATAATCCTGCAAACGTTTTAATGTACCCTGCTATTAACTTGTATAGGCCGTCACGATCAATTGAGTTCCTGAGCTTGAACAAGGAATTACATGAAATTGTTATATGGCAGAATATTATTCAGAGTCACCTGAAACCCAAGCCGTTAATCTGGGGGGTATTTTGATATCTGCACTTAGCAAGCTGCAGGGAATCTCCTCACTAAGGAACTTGTTGGTTCAGTCATTGTCCTGATCATTTTAGTAGCAGAGCAGCAAACAGACACTCGTCTCCTGCCCACAAGGTCCATTTAAGCACCAGCTGGAGGATGCAAGAACGCACTGATTTCCCCCTCTCTATAGCCTACACCAACTCATGGCTGATGGGTCAATGACACCTCTGTCCCAAGTGTGAAATTATCAAAGCCTCGCACAAGGGCATGCAGAGCACATCTGCAGCAGAGAGCTGGCTGCCCTTACACACACGCACACACAGAGCAAAGAGAGAAGATAAAGACAATGAGATGCAAATGGTCATGCTAAAACCCCTCCTTTTTTTTGATAATTGCCCTAAACGTTTTTGTAATTGTGTCTGTGTGCAGGGAGCAGACTGTGGCTTCAGTGACTCCTGAAGGGACATGTGTCATTCATGGCAGGCAGCTGACATCCAGTCTGACTCCACAGGTAAAATGGGGCCCGAGATCTTCTCCAGTGGACACATACCTTTGATTAAGCCAAGCAGCCCCTGGATGTCATTGCTCCAAACGCACCAGAAACTGCACTGACTTGGCTATAAAGAAAAAAAAAAACTCCTTCCCTTTTCCAGCAGGTGCCCAGCTCCTAATTCTCCTGCTGGCCCCACACGTCTGCACCACAGAGAACAGGCTCCTGGCACCAAGAGGCTGTGTTTAACCTGTGACCGCATTTCCAGTATTTCATTACCTGAATGTTTCTCCTGAAATCGAGCAGTGGCAGCGCTGTGAGACACACAGACACAAAGATGGATGTGCCAGGGAGATAAAGGGACATCACTTTCTTTAGCTCTTTGAAAGTGTGTGTGAAGTTTGTGCTGGTGAAAGATGCTGCGCTGACAACCCAGGAGTTCTCCACTGAGCACAGCCATGCAGGGCAGTGAGCAGGACGCAGGGCTGACATCCAAGGGTGAGGGGGCAGGTGGGTTCACTCTCTAATGCCCATCGAATCCTGAGGCCCTCAGCTGAAGTTGGTAAGTCACATTTCGTAGCATGGACACTGGGACCTTGCTGGAGCTCCCCAACTTATTCCTCATTGGCCATCAGATGCTAAAAATGTTCAGTCACTCCTGCCACATGCTGGATTTGAACTGGTGCCGAGTGTTCAGAGGCTCCATACCACCTTCTCAGCAAAGGAGCTGTTTGAATGTACCCACTGAAGACAACTATTTCCGTGCTCTAGGCACTTGGAGACTTCCCATGGAGAAGGGACCTAGAGCCTGCCCTCCTGTTCATCTGCCTTTAGTTTGCAGGGGAGGTGCTTGTGCCCTAATCGCAGGCAAGAGCCCCCAGGCTGCTGGTGAGCAAACTGAATGAGGGAGAAGTTCCCTGTGAAAGCACCATTACGAGAGGCACTGCATTCACCCTACAGAGTCTGTACGGCCACCAGAGCTCAAATACGCTTTCTGTAAAAGAGCAATGTCTGCTCGAAACCCCACAGACCTCCAGCTGAGTGCAATCAGCTCTTCCATCCCTTACTATCCTGTCTTTTATAAGATATTGGGAATGGCTGGATCATTTCCAGGGGTTAGGTGACTTGCCAATGGTGAGGTGTTTGCCACATGCCTCAGACTTATACACACATTGGACATTCCAAACTCTGCACTGATGAGCCGTTCTAGCTCAGGCTGTGTGTCAACTCAGAAGTGCCTTGATTTCTTCCACTGAGGCTTTGAATTTCTGGTTTTCTCTTCCACCCTTTCTAGTATTTGTTGCAACTCGGCTAAGTTTACAGAAGGATGAAGATTATACTTCTTTATACATTTCGATTTCAGCCCAAGGAAAGCTTCACCCCCAAAGTCACAGATGCATTACACTGGACTCCCTTCATATTGATGTTAAAGAATAATAATGCATCTTACAATTTAGTCCAACTGATCGTTGGAACAAATTTTCCACTCTGTATTACACATTACACCAGAATTCATTGAAAATGAATTTAAAAAAATCTTATTGACTTTTCACACTTTATGCTTTTTGCATTTTTCTGAATATTGCCAACACCAACCCCAAACATTCAATATTCAAGCAGATTGCCTTAACAATCAGGAGATGCCTAAAATAAGTGCACTTTGCATTCTGGTTACTGAGACTCTAAA
The DNA here is from genome assembly GCF_015237465.2 of Chelonia mydas. Lineage (NCBI taxonomy): Eukaryota > Metazoa > Chordata > Testudines > Cheloniidae > Chelonia > Chelonia mydas. The sequence goes on from NC_051259.2 coordinate 768,693, forward strand.
GGTTACATTTCAGGCTTTTCTCCATAGCCAGGAAGAAAATTACTTTTTTAAAAGATGAAAGCTGAGTCTCTAGTAACCACCTGACTCCAGGAGCTGGAGTTTTAAGGAAAACACCAATTATCATGAGACTCTTGATAAATTTGAGAGTTAGCAACACTAGGAAACAGTGAGTTCAGTTTCTTTTTTGTAAGTGAAAGTGACTGATTTGCTAAATTCTGACACGCTAGCCCACCTCTGCCACCATATTGTCTCAGTTGCAAACATTTGAGGGAAAAGTTAATTAAAAAATAACAAAGAGCTGTTTCCCCTGGAATTCTGAACAATCCTGGAAACATTTCTGTTGGGGGAAGTTTTAGAACAGCTGAACCAGAGTTACGCTGACAGCAGCCCCAGAAGCCTGCCTTCAGCAGAATGGTCAGGCCCTGCAGGACCTTGGAATTGAATACTAAGGTGCTTCATGTTAGAGGCAGCTGGCTCCTCGGGGACCTGCTAAGCTGTTCTCTCGGTCAATGCATAAAACGTGGCACCTCCTAATTCAATTAGACACAGGTAGGTGCCACATTTTCTTGTTTTTGTAAATAAAAAGAAAGCTGATTTGGGTTCCAGTAACTTCCCCCACTATGCACCTTGGAGAACCACCCAGCTTGTGCAAGATGCCTTGCAGAACGCTGTGGCCAAGTGCGAAATGCTGAGCCGAATGCCGTGCGTGGCTCAGCAGCAATTATGAACTGAGCATGCCACTTGGAGAACGTCCCTAGTGCCAGCTGGGAGTTGAGTGGAGAAGATACAGACAGACATCAGCTTGCTTTATTGCTTCATGTTCTGACAAGTCCCGGCCCCATGCTGCTCTGCATGGCTGTGTTCACTGGCCAAGTATTGCAGTGTGTGTATCACAATCAGGGCTTCATTCAGACATGTACCTATTAGCTGGAATTACACAATGCACAGTGTAGAGAAGGGTGGGAAGCATTAATTGACATTTATAGAGACAAAATTGCAGGAAGTGCTGGACAGCCCTCCCTCCATGCAGCTGAAAACAGTGGTAATTACAGGACCTGGCCCTGCCTCCCACAGCTTTAAATAACAACCCAGGAGAATGCAAAAAACAGAAAATCCATCAGAAATATTTTTTCAAATTCAGAAGTGAATTCCCGTGCGACCATATTTGTGACTGCGCTTGGGGAAAGAGCACAAAATTATTTGCCAAATATTTTATTCCAAAAATATATCAATCGGCTGAACATCACGTTCTGCAACTTTTTATGAATCTACCCCACTTTGCAAATTGGCATTGTTTTATCTGAACGACGTGGTACTTTCTGAAAAAGTCACCAACGTTTAGAAATGCTTGGAGAGAGACACGGAATTCCTGAGTTCTGGTCCTGCCCAAGTTTTTAAAAAAGTAACCTGAAGACCTTTATAAAGTATTCTGGTGACTAGTGTCTTGGAGATTAAAGTGGTGGCTTTATTTACCAAGCAGATTGCACTTCTCAATCAAGTCCTGGTCATCACACCCAGCAACGCACATCATAGCCAGCGCTGAGTTTTGGGTGGCAGCTGTATGTATCACTTAGTCCTCTCTGCCTCACAGCCCCACTCTGTGGAACGCTACTGCCATCTGCTGGCCCCCTTACCTCCACCTCCTTTGTAGGACAAATTCTAGAAAATTATACTTAGCGCTGCAGGCTCATCCATCATTTAAATATTCTTCTGTTTTATTCACAGTTGTAAGGAAACTTCTGTGGGCTAATGTTTCCGCTAAATAACAGAATGCTAGACGATCACTAAAGACCCCATTTAAGGAGGGACTTGCATCTGCAGAGTTTAATGTCCTTAGTTTAATCCAATTCTGCCTGTCACTCCAGCAGCCATGCCAGAGTCCATTCATGCTGGGTCTGGAGGGCTGGCGAGAGGGTCACTAGCTCCAGCTACTTACTGATGTAGTCAGTATGTTTTACAATATGCCCTGGTATTGGAGGGGGGGCAGTTTGCTCTAATGGAGACTGTGATGCAGGACTAAGGCAGGAGAAGTCAGGTTCCAAACCTGGCTCTGCTCTTCAACATGGGACACTGGCAAAATTTGCAGTCACCTAAAGTGAGGCACTTTGGCTGGGGTTGTCAAAGGAGCCTAAGGAGTGGGGTGCTCAAATCCCATGGCACTTCAGACCCTAGGCATCTTCAAAAGCCCAGCCCTAAATCTGTAGGTAGGCATTTTCAAAACAGCCTGGTTCTGAGATACTGAGCGTCTGGAGTTCCGATTTCAGTGGCAGCTGCAGCTCTAGAAGTGGCCAGCTTTTCACTGTGGTGCCTCAATATACAGTCAGAATCCTAACTTCAGGCACCCCACCTCTGAAAATATTGGCCTGACTCCATTTCGCTCTCTGCAGAAGAGAGAGGAGAGTGGCTTACATGCATCACAGGAGTGTTGAAAAGATTCATTTATCTGTACCATGCTTTGATAACGTACAGGACTAAATATTAGTAGATATTTTGCAGTCAGCACAGTATACAGAATTCATATTAGCATTTCTGCCCTGGATTCTGCACACGAAAGCATCACTGAGTAGGAAGATCTGAGGACAGTTATCTGCCTGCCTAGTATTATCTCTACTACACATTTGGACTGACAACTGTTGCTGAGTTTTTTCTCCCCCAGTAGTGGCAGATGATTACCTGTTCTGTTCTTTTCCCTCTGAAGCACCTGCCATTGGCCACTGTTGGAAGACAGGATACTGGGATAGATGGACCTTTGGTCTGACACTGTCTGACCGGTCTTATGTAGGTAATTCATCACTTGCTCCTACACCAAAATTTTTTATTCTAGCTTCTTAAGGTATGAATATACATAGAGTGCTGCAGGGCCTCAGCTGTACCGAGACAGCTGCACCACTGCAGCGCATCTGGTGAAGACGATCTATACCGATGGGAGAGAGCTCTCCCGTTGGCATCAAATAACCACTTCCACGGGCGGCATAAGCTATGTCAGCAGGAGAAGCTTTCCTGCAGACACAACGCTGTGCACATGAACCCTTATGTCAGTGTAACTTGTCGCTCGGGGGGGTAGAAGAGAGATGCAATGGAACAGAGAAAACAGATGCTTAGAGATTGATCCTAGACTTTTACCATCTAGAGCACCAGGACAGGAGAGCTGCTCTGGAGCCTTCACCAGACCTAGGCAGATCACCATCCCCTAGCCACAAACTTTACCCCTGTCCCTGGTCAGGGTCCAGTCTCCCCTTTGTTTGTGTATTGTGCACACAAAATGCCTATCAAAAATGTAGTTACAAGCTCAGCATCTCTCTCTTGGGGTTTTCACCAAGGTATGTGGACACCCCTTCTGGGGTTTCCAATGTGTAAACACCAAAACTGAAGCAGAAATCTTCTTGGATTTATTAAATAGAACGTGTTATAGTTACAAATACCCATAGGGCTTACTTTGACAAAACATTAAACTGCAGTGAAAATAAGCCTGATGCTGACAAAATACCAGCACTTCTCCACAAGAAGCAACACATTCGTTATGTCAACTATATCTACACAAGGACATCAAAAACTATTTCCCAGAAAAATTAACGTTTCCGTTGGAATTTGAATTTGTAAACAGCTGGGCTATTTATGGTTTCTTTCTTCACCTTCACTTTGTAAGTTTTGTCCTGAAACGAAAACAAACAATTATTTTCTTTCCTATCAAATGATGAGAGAAACGTACCCTACGGGGAGAAAATGGAAGTGCTGGTGGAACTGGAGGTGCAGATTAGCTTCAGTGGTAACTGGGCAATTCCTCATCTTTAGTGGGCAGAAGATATTTTCATCTGCTTTTTCGTCTACTCGTGGTGCTAGCCACACAACCCCTTTCTGTGATTGGCAAGTCCCCACTGACACAGAAAATCTCTTTAGAGTCATTGGAATTTTGAGGATTTGTTCCTAATCTAGAGAGACCACAACCTCCTCGTTCCTCCCTTCTGCTACTCCACAGCTCCAGTTTCAAATTTACACAGCACTTTACAGTAGATTGATCAGGCTACACAGAGAACTGACTCTGCCCTAAATTTACGGAACAAAGGCCTGAATGGGTTCAATATCATATAAACAAGTTATCTGTGCTACCATTACAGCAGGAATGTTTCTTGGTAACTTTTATAAGGAGCTACCTGAAATGCTCCACAACAAGTAAGGAAACGTGCACACACACATAGACAACCTGTTCTCAGTTCTAAGACCCTTAACAAGTAGAGTCCAAAGAACAAGAGTTAAGTCTTTGCTCCCTCACCAAGAGGTCTTTGCGTGCCTGGATCTTCTGAGCAATAATAAACATCTTCTTTTCACGCTCAATACGCTGTTTCAGGAGGCTGTACTGGTGCTTCCTTTGTTGGGCTAATTTCTGAAGGCGGAAAAGAGCATTTTTTAGTAGAGCAAAAGAACAAGAAAAATATATTCTCTCCCTCAACTCATCCCAGGCTGCCAGGGATCACACTTAGGGTGACTCCCTGAGTTTTTGATTAAACAAAAAACCACACAAGTTCCACAAACGAAAAGTTCTATTGAAGTACCCAATACCAATTTTGTGGTTGCTTCCAAAAGGCTCATTGTTTAACTCCTCGAGCTGAGATTTCCTTGCACATACCATATTTCTAGCAGGGACCTAAGGGGTTAACACAGGCAAGATAATTAGGACAATAGGCCTCTAGGTCTTCTCCGATGATATGTGGCTGGAATCTTGGTTTTACAGCTCATCCAAAAGTCAATATGCCACAGCAGCAAAGGACCTCCTAGCTTCTTCTTCTTCTTCTTGTCCTTTGTGACTAAAGATGATGCTGACAGTTTTACAGCTTGTAAGTGTGGTTGTGGCTAAGACCTCCAGTGCACAAGTGGCAGTCCTTTCTGAATGAAAGGCAGAGCTTGCTCAGTGCTGAGAAAGAGATTACAGTCTATACCTGCTGAGTCTGCTACTGTTTACACTCAGCCACTATATGGCTCTTGGGGCACCGAAGCTAATCTTGAACTGGATAACCTTCTAGCACCATGATGGGTTTTAGCTCTGTACTGATTCAGAGCAAAAAGGGTCACCAAGACCAGTTCCTGAAGTCAAGATATTGCTTGGAGACCTCCCAGCCAAACAGTAACCCATCTGATTCTGCTTAACTTGTGAGAGCTGATGGGCTCAAAGCACAAGGTGGCACGGCTGCAGGTGTGACCTCGTTAATATCATTGAACAGGACAGTTCCCCACATGTTTACAATGTGACTAAGTCTTTGGAAGAGGAGAAAACCCATCAGTTGAAACTAGTCCAACCACTTTAACACCAAGCCAGAGTGAGAAGCCTGGCAGGAGGGAGGGGAGTGGGGAACGTTATCCGACATCTGATTTAAGAAGAACATGCTGCAATCTTATGAGCAATTTTAAACACCTTTATTTTTACCTTATTGCACATACTGACTCAAGCTTACAAGACTGCCCAATATATCCAAACTAATTAGGAGGCATTTATACTGCTAAACCCATGCTTAGCTGCTTCTGAGAGAGCGAGAACTGCTATGAAATTAAAACATCAGGAGCAAAGCTGGCGCTGTCTAAGCAATTCAAGCTGGAGAACAGAGGCCTGTGTGAAATATATTTTAAATTAAAGAACAGCTAGGAAATGAGATTTCAGCCTAAATACCTTCACAGGAAAGAGGAGGAGGCAGAGTACTGGATCACAAACCCCACTGTGTTCAAAGACAGAAGGAAAGAGAATCCAAGTATAACTTTATTAACCAAGAGCCATAGAAATAACAGACAAATCTCTGCATATATCCAGGGTATTATGATTGCCAAGTGCAAAGGAAAGAGGCAGAGTCTGTATATTTGTATCTACTAAAGCCACCCATTTCACAGGAAGCTCCTCCGTATCCCCACTTAGGGCTACATGATTCTTTTTTTGTTGTTTTTTTGAAGTGCTCAGATGCAGCATTATTACACTTTTATATATATAAAACAAACAAATGAATGAAGTTTCCCCATACCAGGACTTCTTAAAATCCTGGAAACCCAATTAAACACCATTTCTATAAGGAACAGAGACAGCAGTAAAATACCAAATCTGCACATGGAGTCACCAATGGTTCTATCTGTACTTCAAGCTGTACTTCCGAATAGCACTTTTGGAGTGGATACTGATGATTGCCTCAGTGGAAGAGAATTAACAGGGCCATAAGAAGAGAGACTCCTAAGAAAAAAGTCCACCATCCATGCAGGACTTGTACGATGTAGCACAAATGCTATTGGCATCAATTTAAACTGCCTCTTTTAGGGAGCAAAACTATCAAAAGACAATGAAGCTTCTGCAAGAGACATACTCAGCAGTATAGTGTGCACTCATGCTATGCCACCTTACTACATATGTTCTGCCAATCCATCTCAAGCCTGACATCCAGCACCATTTCTTACTGCTGTTCTGGTAAGGAAAGAATGCCTGTCATGCCCACTGTTTTGCAGTGCAGACAAGTGTCCCTAATTCACCAGGATGTGACTAAACTGCTTTTCTGCTTCTGGTCTTAGGGAAGATTTGATTACAGGATTCCAGATATGAAAGGCTGGCACCATGAGTACGGATGCCAATCAGTCCCTGACTCTTAGTCACTGTGCCCCTCAACCCCTGGTATCACCACCAAAAAGCCTTAGACTATAAAAGCAAACTTGTTCACCCAGAGAACGCTCCAATGGACTCTTCCTAGTGCCCGTTGCACTTTACTTTTAAAAATGTAAGGACCCCATTTGCTACTGAATGCTAAATCACAAAGGGTGGCAAAAGAGTCTACCTTTAAATGGGCTGGCTCAGTGGCTCCTTTTACTGTTTCCTTCTTCAGGGTTTCAATGGTAGGTCGGTTATACACTCTGTCCACTAGCTCTGGGGATGTGTTCAGGTGAGTTGCAACATCAAATTCTTGAACTAAAAACATTTTTTTAAAAGAATTTAAGATTAGTAACGAGAGTTCAGCAAATTTCTCGGGACAGATTCAGCATTTCATCCAAATATGTGGCTTATACTTGCTAGGAGATGCAGAGTACTAGGTCACTTTTTGCCCTATGCAGGTGTGAGGTCCAGCCCAACTGCCCGAGCAAGTGGGACAATCCATCTCCTTCACTGTTCAATAATGAGCCCCAGAGCCTCAGACAAGTCACCATTTCTGAGACAGGATCCCCCTCAAAGAGAAAGGTGTGAAGGAACAACCACACAATTTTAAAGATTTGGGGACAGCCTAAAGATGCTGAAGGGAAGTTCTTTTTCAGTAAATAAAGCCCTAATCTTACCTTCTTTTTTGGTATCAAAAAAGAACACGTGCTTGTTTGATTGCTTCCCCTGAGCGTCCAGCAGGTGGAGCTCCGATTTCATCCTTTCGATTTTCTGTGGGGAGGAGAAAAAACTTAGCCTTCAACAGCGGGCAATGCTTCCTTTGCGTCTCAGCAACAAATATTTTCTTAATATCTAAACTCTTCATTCCTATTAATTCTTTTGTAAACAGATAACAACCAGACAATTAGTCCATGGTTTACATTTGTGTCTCTTTAAAACCTTGTCAATTCAAGAAGAATTTAAAGTACTATCCCTCCCCGAACCCGTGGTTAGGTTTGTAATTTTACAATCATTTTCCTATTTTTCTCTCCTGTTTGCTGCATGAGAAAGCCACACAAACAAGAGGAAACTAACCACATAGATCTCAGAGTAGCAGCCGTGTTAGTCTGTTTTCGCAAATAGAAAAGGAGTACTTGTGGCACCTTAGAGACTAACAAATTTATTTGAGCATAAGTTTTCGTGAGCTACAGCTGAATGCATCCGATGAAGTGAGCTGTAGCTCATGAAAGCTTATGCTCAAATAAATTTGTTAGTCTCTAAGGTGCCAAAAGTCCTCCTTTTCTTTTAACCACATAGAGGAAAGAACAGAAATGACCATCCTCAAAGTACTGGCAAAGACACAAAGGCTTTTGTTTCTCTAGTCTCATTACAGAGATCTTAGGTGCTAGTGTAACAGCAGATATAACATTTTCAGACAGAACTTGATCTAAATTGACTGCATCCCTTTAAAACTAAACAGTTATTTCAGAATCAATAATTTTCAATTCACACTAAACATCAGAAACGAGGCTAAGCATTTAATGTCTAAAATCTACATAATGTTTTACGATAGTTTATCCAGCATACCATGCACTGTCTAAGCAACGGAGCAGTCTAGGACACAGTTTCAATCAAAGATCCCCATATACAACTGAGCTGTATTGACATTTTCTTCTGTCATTTCTGGTATGACTGAAATCTGACATGATCAAACAAATGCCTATCAGCCAATGGAACAAATGAAGGTAAAAATGTATTCATTATGAACAAACTGGACGATAATGAGAGGATCAGTAAAGACTATTACCTTAGCCTCTGCCACTCTTTTCATTTCTATATATTTGAGATCCTGTGTCCTCATCACCTTCAGCTGTTCCTGGGTCACCTCTTCCTTTGGCTGCTTAATTACATGAACTCCATCCTAAAAGCAAACAAAGTACATTAACTGCAGAGATGAACACGCTCCTAAAAGTAAGGCCTTGTCTACACCAGTGGTTCTCAAAGCCGGTCCACCGCTTGTTCAGGGAAACTCCTGGCGGGCCGGGCCGGTTTGTTTACCTGCCGCATCCGCAGGTTCAGCCGATTGCAACTCCCACTGCCCGCGGTTCACTGCTCCAGGCCAATGGGGGCTGTGGGAAGCGGCACGGACCGAGGGATGTGCTGGCCGCTCTTCCTGCAGCCCCCGTTGGCCTGGAGCAGGAACCATGGCCAGTGAGAGCCGCAATCGGCCAAACCTGCGGACGCAGCAGATAAACAAACTAGCCCAGCCCGCCAGGGGCTTTCCCTGAACAAGTGGCGGACCGGCTTTGAGAACCACTGGTCTACACTACAAAGTTTTCTCAGCAAGAGTTATGCCGCTTTAATTAAAGCACTTTAATTAAAACCGCTGTTGCATGTCCATACTAGTTCCTTGTGTCAGCAGAGTGCATCCATACTAACAGCTCTTGCATCGACAGAGAGAGAAATGCACTGTGGTAGCTATCCCACTGTGCAACTGGCTGCAGGGTGCTTTGGGAAGGGCTTGAAATGCCTCATGAGGCAGGTATAGCATCACATGATGCAGGTTTCTCAATCCCATCATTCAAGGGGCATCCTAATAGATTGTCAGTGGCTTTTCAACTGGATCGTGTGATGGGGGGGGGGGGGGGGGAAGCAGGCTCACTGACCTATCCTGAAGCAGGGGGAGGGAACCCAACCCCCCCGCCCTCTCTCCCTTGCCAGCCTCCAGCTTTGCTCAGCACAGCCTGCAGTTGTGATTCCCTCCAAGTTTTCCGACAGCCTCCATAGCTTCTGGGAGCGGCATCCCGGGCAGCTCTGCGAGCTCTCTGTGCTGAAGAATGTCAAAGCAGTCCCCCACCCCCGCCCAGCCGCAGTCTGCCTGCTGCTGTGTACCTAGCGCAGGGCAGAACAAAAGGCGCATCCCAACGATTTGCTCTTTGCGCACTCAGCTGTAAGATACTTTCCAGAGGGGAGGGGCACATGCCTGCAGATCAAACCAGCGAGCAGAGCGATCACGGCAGGCATCGTGGGATGCTGGCGGAAGCCAGTTCCGTCGACAAAACAAACAGCGTGTCTACACTGACGCTTTGCTGCTTTAACTTTACAGCAAAAGGCTTTATGCAGCTTGTTGAGGTGGTTTTGTCAGCAAAACAGCAGAGTTTTGCCGCCAAAAGTAGCTTTGTAGTGTGTACACCTCCCCTGTTTTGCCGACAAAAGCTGCCTTTTGCCAATAAAACTTTGTAGTGGAGACAAGGCCTAAGCTACTAGGGCAGAGGAAGAGCCTTTCAATGCCTTACTCTTCTAATAAAGACTCCAGAGGGTAAAATGAGCATCTCCCCTGATATCAGGGGCAGGCCACTCTACAGCCAGCCACAGTGGGTACCAGGCTATTTAATCATATATAATAATTTTTTTTATGGGGCTGGGGGGGAAGAGAGGCAGAAGAAACCCAGACATTCATTACTCAAAGCAGAATAAGGCCACCCTGTCTGAATACAACAAACCAGATTCTCACCTGGAGGTGCACACGGGTCATTTTAAAATAAAACTCATCAGGATTTTTCTCCAGGGCCTTCTTGCGAAGTGCTTTGAGCACATTCTGCTTCTTGTGATAGTCACTGAAAAACAAGACAATATGTTTGACACCACCTGCATTCAGGTGGGCACACCCATCAAATGAAACGCTCAATACTCAATAATGATGCTAAATCCTCCAGAGCCTTGCAGCTTTGCAGCAGCACAAAAGACATTTAAATAGAAGGAGAAATCCACAGACCATTTATCCACTGGATTTATTCCTTTCTCCAAGCCGCCAGCATGATCCTCTCCAGGTGTTCAGGGCGAAAGTCCCAGCTGCGGCTCACTCATCCCGCCCGCCGGTCCCAGGGAGAGCAGAGCCCACAGACCGGCAAGCAGCTCAGCCACGAACGCCACCGAGGAAAGGGGGTTGGGTTTGTTTTTAAGGTGGGTGGTCGTCACTATCAGAGGGGGCTCCGCTCTCTTAGATCTCAACACCAGACACGCCAGCGTTCGCACGGAACCTGCCAGCCCCAGGAGGACCCCGGAGGAGTAAAGCCAAGCCCCCGCCGAGCCGGCCGCGGGCGCAGGGCCCCAGGGAAGTCGGGGGCGGCAGGAAACCCCGAACAAGGCGACTCTGCTCAGGCTGCACCGCGCACTGACGGCGGGGCCGGGGTCAGCTCCCGGGGACCCCCCGCCCCGGGACCCCCGCCCCGCCCCGGGGACCCCCCGCCCTGCCCCGCCCCGCGCCCCCCGGGGACCCCGGCCCGGGACCCCCGCCCCCCCCCCGGGGACCCTCCCGCCGTGCCGTGCCCCGCCCCCCCCGGGGACCCCGGCCCGGGACCCCCGCCCCCGCCCCGGGGACCCTCCCGCCGTGCCCCGCCCCGCCCCCCCGGGGACCCCGGCCCGAGCCGGGCGCGGCGGGACTCACTCGGCGCGGCGCTTGTAATCCTCCTTCTTCTCCAGCAGGCCCAGCTGCCTGCGGGACCGGGGCTGGAAAAGCGAAGCGAGACACGGGGCTGAGCGAGGCGCTGCCGGCGGGGCCCCGGGGGAGGCTCCCGGGTAGAAGGGACGCGGGGGGGCGGCGGCCCTGCCTCGCGCGCGGCGGTCTCGGGGGGGGGGGGGGAGCGGCCCTGCCTCGCGCGCGGCGGGCTCGGGGGGGGGGGCGGCCCTGCCTCGCGCGCGGCGGGCTCGGGGGGGGGGGGGGGGCGGCGGCCCTGCCTCGCGCGCGGCGGGCTCGGGGGGGGGGGGGGGGCGGCGGCCCTGCCTCGCGCGCGGCGGGCTCGGGGGGGGGGGGGGGGGGGGGGGCGGCGGCCCTGCCTCGCGCGCGGCGGGCTCGGGGGGGGGGGGCGGCGGCCCTGCCTCGCGCGCGGCGGGCTCGGGGGGGGGGCGGCGGCCCTGCCTCGCGCGCGGCGGGCTCGGGGGGGGGGCGGCGGCCCTGCCTCGCGCGCGGCGGGCTCGGGGGGGGGGCGGCGGCCCTGCCTCGCGCGCGGCGGGCTCGGGGGGGGGGCGGCGGCCCTGCCTCGCGCGCGGCGGGCTCGGGGGGGGGGCGGCGGCCCTGCCTCGCGCGCGGCGGGCTCGGGGGGGGGGCGGCGGCCCTGCCTCGCGCGCGGCGGGCTCGGGGGGGGGGCGGCGGCCCTGCCTCGCGCGCGGCGGGCTCGGGGGGGGGGCGGCGGCCCTGCCTCGCGCGCGGCGGGCTCGGGGGGGGGGCGGCGGCCCTGCCTCGCGCGCGGCGGGCTCGGGGGGGGGGCGGCGGCCCTGCCTCGCGCGCGGCGGGCTCGGGGGGGGGGGCGGCGGCCCTGCCTCGCGCGCGGCGGGCTCGGGGGGGGGGCGGCGGCCCTGCCTCGCGCGCGGCGGGCTCGGGGGGGGGGGGGGGGGGGGGGGCGGCGGCCCTGCCTCGCGCGCGGCGGGCTCGGGGGAGGGGGGGGGGGGGGGCGGCGGCCCTGCCTCGCGCGCGGCGGGCTCGGGGGAGGAGGGGGGGGGGGGGCGGCGGCCCTGCCTCGCGCGCGGCGGGCTCGGGGGAGGAGGGGGGGGGGGGCGGCGGCCCTGCCTCGCGCGCGGCGGGCTCGGGGGAGGAGGGGGGGGGGGCGGCGGCCCTGCCTCGCGCGCGGCGGGCTCGGGGGAGGAGGGGGGGGGCGGCGGCCCTGCCTCGCGCGCGGGGGGGGGCGGGCTCTGGGGGGGGGGGGGGGGGGCGGCGGCCCTGCCTCGCGCGCGGCGGGCTCTGGGGGGGGGGGCGGCGGCCCTGCCTCGCGCGCGGCGGGCTCGGGGGGGGGGGCACGGGCGCCTCACAAGGGCCCGACGCGGCGTCTCGCGGCCTCACCTGTCCCCGCTCCCGGTGCTGCCGCTGCCCGGCCTTGGCCGCTTTCCTGAAGGCGGCCGCCATGGCGCAGGCCGCGGAGCTGCGGGGCTCGGCCGGATCGGGCTGGGGCCGGCGCCGCTCCCGGAAGCGCCCGCAGCATCCGGGGAAGAGAGGCGCCCGCTGCGCCCCCGCGGCTTCCACCGGGCCCCAGCCCCGGCGCGGGCTCCCGGAAAACGTCAGCTGAGGCGCGGGGGTCCGGGGTCAGGGGGTGCAGAGATGCCCAGAGGCCAGGGGTCACGGGGTGCAGAGGTGCCCGGGGGTCGGGGGGTCAGGGGGTGCAGAGGTGCACAGGGGTCAGGGGGTGCAGAGGTGCCCGGGGGTCAGGGGTGACGGGGAGCATGGATATCAGGGGGTCAGAGGCTCCAGGGACACCTGCGGGTCAGGGGTCACAGGGAACAGAGACTCCCAGGAGTCAGGGGGTTACTGGGGTCAGAGGCTCAAGGGCAGCATAGTTGAGGGGGGTAAAAGGGATCACAGGGCTCAAATGCCCTTTGCCTTCCTGTCCTGTCTCACTGGACTGGGGTGGCCTTGGCTCCCTCCCCCCACATCCAGCCCCCTTGCGTGCTCTGCTCCTCGATCTAGCGGAGAAAGGTACACCACCATCTAAATGCTGGGAGTTGGAGCTAGACAAACTCAGACTGGAAAGAAGTGTACATTTGTAACACTGAGTAAGTAACCATGGGAACAACTTCCCCAGGGTCATGGGGGAGTCTCCATCACTGATCATTTTTAAATCAAGATTGGGTGTTCTCCTAAAATATCTTCCCTAGGAATATTTTGGGGAAGTTCCATGGCCTGTACTATAAAGGAAGTCAGGCTAGGTGATCACAATCATAGAATCCTAGAATATCAGGCGTGGAAGGGACGTCAGGAGGTCATCTAGTCCAACCCCCTGCTCAAAGCAGGACCAATCCCCAACTAAGTCATCCCAGCCAGGGCTTTGTCAAGCCTGACCTTAAAAACTTCTAAGGAAGGAGACTCCTCCACCTCCCTAGGTAACCCATTCCAGTGCTTCACCACCCTCCTAGTGAAAAAGTTTTTCCTAATATCCAACCTAAACCTCCCCCACTGCAACTTGAGATCATTACTCCTTGTTCTGTCATCAGGTACAACTGAGAACAGTCTAGAGCCATCCTCTTTGGAACCCCCTTTCAGGTAGTTGAAAGCAGCTATCAAATCCCCCCTCATTCTTCTCTTCTGCAGACTAAACACTCCCAATTCCCTCAGCCTCTCCTCCCCCCTAATAATTTAAGCACAGTTGGCCCATCAGGCCTTGGAATCTATGAAACTGGGCAGGGGTGTTAAAGCCAGGCTGGGTGCAGATCCACAGAGTTCAGCGGGAGAGCCATCCCTGTCTACACTGTTAAGTATCAGAGGGGTAGCCGTGTTCGTCTGTGTCCACAAAAACAACGAGGAGTCCAGTGGCACCTTAAAGGCTAACAGATTGATTTGGGCATAAGATTTCGTGGGGAAAAAACCCACTTCTTCAGATGCATGGAGTGAAAATTACAGATGCAGGCGTAAATATGCTGATCCATGAAGAGAAGGGAGATACCTTACAAGTGGAGAACCAGTGTTGACAGGGCCAGTTCAATCAGGGTGGATGTGGTCCATTCCCAATAATTGATGAGGAGGCGTCAATTCCAAGAGAGGGAAAATTGCTTTTGCAGTGAGCCAGCCACTCCCAGTCACTATTCAAGCCCAAATTAACAGTGTTAAATTGGCAAATGAATTGTAGCTCTGCAGTTTCTCTTTGAAGTCTGTTTTTGAAGTTTTTTTGTTGAAGTATGGCTACTTTTAAATGTTAGAGAATGTCCATGAAGATTGAAGTGTTCTCCTACTGGCTTTTTTATGTTACCATTCCTGATGTCTGATTTGTGTCCATTTATTCTTTTACGTAGAGACTGTCTGGTTTGGCCAGTGTACATGGCAGAGGGGCATTGCTGACACATGATGGCATGGATCACATTAGTAGATGTAAAAAGAAAAGGAGTACTTGTGGCACCTTAGAGACTAACCAATTTATTTGAGCATAAGCTTTCGTGAGCTACAGCTCACTTCATCGGATGCATACTGTGGAAAGTATAGAAGATCTTTTATACATACAAAGCATGAAAAAATGGATGTTTACCACTACAAAAGGTTTTCTCTCCCCCCACCCCGCTCTCCTGCTGGTAATAGCTTATCTAAAGTGATCACTCTCCTTACAATGTGTATGATAATCAAGTTGGGCCATTTCCTTTTGTAGTGGTAAACACCCATTTTTTCATGCTTTGTGTGTATAAAAGATCGTCTGTACTTTTCACAGTATGCATCCGATGAAGTGAGCTGTAGCTCACGAAAGCTCATGCTCAAATAAATTGGTTAGTCTCTAAGGTGCCACAAGTCCTCCTTTTCTTTTTGCGAATACAGACTAACACAGCTGTTACTCTGAAACCTGTCATTAGCAGATGTGCAGGTGAATGAGCTCCTGATGGTGTGGCTCATGTGGTTGGGTCCTCTGATGGTGTCGCTAGAGTAGATATGGGGACAGAGTAGGCAACGGGGTTTGTTACAGGGGGATTGGACCACTGTTGTGGTCACCACTTTCACAAAATTATGATGAATCTTGAACAATGTCTTGTGAGGTATCACTGGAAAAGTCATAATCTGTTACATGCATTTCAACAGGAATGTGACTCATCGTTGTGTGTGAAGTGATGAGATTTTGCTATAGATTTGTTACTGAAACATGTTGTAAGTCTGGGAAACATCCACAGACTAGTTCCTTAGAAATAAGGGATTGTGAACACAACCCTTACATGTCAAGCCTCACGTAAATGAAGGATGTAAGCAAGAATTTGCAATTAATCTGAAGGACTGAATGCAGGGCATGACACAGCAAGGATTTTTCCAGCACTGGGAGGAGAGTATAAAATAAGGGACAATGACATCACCAGGCCACCTCTCCTCCTCCCCATATTGAAGGTAACAAGATTGTTTGGAAGACATAGAAACATTTGAACTGGGTGGGAGTGGTCCTAACTGGAAAAACTTTCCAGTTGGCACAGACTGCTATAGGGTTTTGGGTAAGAGAAACCTTATCACTTCAAATTTGATTTAGCTTGGTAAAGTTTAGGAATTGGACTGCAATTGTATCTTTTATTTCTTTTTGTAATCAGTTCTGATTTTCTATGCCTATACCACTTATAATCACTAAAATCTGTCTTTCTGTAGTTAATAAACTTATTTTAATGTTTTAGCTAAGCCTGTGTGTTTTTGACAGAATTTTGGGGAATCTACTCAGGTTACAAAGGCTGGTGTATATTCATATCCTTTGATGAAATGACAAACTAATTAATGAGCTTACGCTGATGAAGGGGGTCTTGAGCAAGGTAAGACTCAGATTTCTGGGGTGCAAGGCTGGCACTATGGATAGGCAGGTGTTGCCCCATTTGTAATTCAAAAGTGGCTAGGCATAGCATTCTGGTGTATGTCTTGGGGGGTGACTTGCATGCTGGAGGCTGGGGTGAGTGGGCACAGTGGCAGCTCACACAGCAAAACAGGGCATAGTGCACACCAGACTGGAGAGTTAAGGGGGCACAGCAATTCCACAGTCCAAAATATACTCTGGGGCATGTCACACTCAGTCAATAGGCTTTCTGCAATATTGCCAGTGCCAAAAGGGTCCCCAATGTCACAAGACTGGCTTAAAAATCATTAGGTTTTTTTAAAGGTGGCATCTTTTTATTTGGCATCTGGTTTTTAATCTGTAGGTCACACTGGGAGTCACATTTGCAAGCTCTTCTCCTCAACCATGAGGGCTGGCAACTTAATTGTTTCTCTTAATCCTAGCTGAGATTCTCAAGTACATAGTCACTTATCTCCAAGAACTGGGACTTTAAGTAAAATATCAAATATTGTGAGACTTGTAATAACATTGTGAGAATGGGTAACACTGTTTCTGTGACCTAATAGGGCTTTTCATTTCAACTTCTGTGGTTCATTGTGGAGTTATTTTTATTATCTCACATATGAAAAGCTCTGGGCACGACTGGTTCATTTCAGCTCCTTCACAGCCAAACCTGGTGGCAGGGACTGTTTAAATTTCTCAGCCTTTTCCTTGTCTGTGATGACCAGAGTGTAGAAATACCGGCTGCAACGCACCTTAAATTTCACATTGTCTGGGAGGCTTGCAAACTCCCCAATCCTGAGTTCAACATAACGACACAACAGCCTGATGCAAGCCCCTTCACAGTGAAATGGAGGTAGGGAATACAGAAGATTTTGCAGCATGTTAGGGTATTTGTCATCTGAAAAAAATCAAACAAATGGATTTTTGTTTTGTTACAGTGACAATGCCTCTCTAAATTAATACTATTAATTATGTTAATCTGTGATAAAATCATTTTATTCTATTGAAAATATTTGACTTTGAAACTGTGTTACACAGCTGTTGAGAGAATTTAATAGCTTAAAACAACCGTGATTTGGTGTGCTGTTTTCTCAACATCCTGCAGGAGAGAGTTTTGGCTCAAAAAGTCTCCTGGGGCCAGTTTAATTCAGGTGATACTTCACTAGAACCCAGACTTGTTTATAGAGCTAAAGGCAGTGTCTAGGATTCAAGGGTTTAGACAGACATTGAGGGGGAGAAGGGATCACATCTGGGATCTCCACATTTGCATCTGTCTTCAGACACCTTGGAAGTGCCTTTCTTGTTCATGGTGGCAGCAATCTGTCTTCAAATGAAAGGGTGGAGCCTCCCGCTGAACACTCCCCTTCTCTATTTCCCTCCCCACAGTTCTCTGTAATGTGGAAAGTATGCGTGTTTCCCATTGCAACTTCTTCGGCTGGCATTGCCACATTTACAAACAGCCTTGTGTCTTAATCCAATTACAGCACCCTGGGACCTCGGAAATTTTACCAGAAACCCTTATTTGGCTGAACCACTAAGATTTATTTATGAAAATAAAACCTAGAATACTTGACTAAAACTTCTGCAGATAGTTGTCTATTCCTTGCCAAGCTGTGGCAAAGTCAAAAATACTAGAAATAAGTTCTTGCACTGTTAAACAACATTCTTTTATTGATTCTGTTACTTGCTATACTGAGATATGTATCAATCAAGAGTCTGATATTGGCTGTGAGTGTTATGACAACATAATTGCATGTTACTGAAAACCTGCATTTTGACTGGTAACAGATTTGTCACATCTCTGCAGGTTCCTGTCTTCATACCTGATCACTACGAGACTGGGAGCTGGAGAAGCAAGCCACAGGTGAAAATAGACCCTTGAGTTTCTGCTTCTCTATAAACAATAAAAGTGTTGCCCATTGCCATAGATACCATGGGTTTAATCCTGCTTCCATTGAGGTCAATTGTAAAACTCTCATTGACTTCAGTATGTGCAAGATCAGAGTCCTCAAATACATATATTTTCTGCCATGGCTTATTGTGGCTCAGACCTTTGCTCCGTCCTGCCTTTCCTCTCTTCCACTGGTTGGAAGCATCATCTGTTCTCTTGACGTCATGCGTGTTGGTGAATTCCAGGATTGATGTGGCAGCAGTTGTGAATGTCCTGTTTTTTTGTAGGGAAGTTTGTCTCTTTCCTATTAAGACTGTTGAGCTCTCTCTTGCTGATGAAAAGATAGAGGTTTTGTTTTCACACCAACAGCACAATCTCTTTATAAAATTAGAAGAGATGCCTCTGTTTAAAAAACAAACAAAAAACCTTATTGACTGTATGGGAGCTGGGTGGCTCAAAGAAATGGGTTATGGAGACTTCAGTTTTTAGGTTTTAAGCTTGATTCTGACCTAGATCAGAAGTGAGTGAATATTGTTACCATTTTTTGGCTGTTCAGTGACCTATGAGAAAGTGGACTCAACCTAGTTCCAAATGGGCATAACCGCTTGTCATAAAATTCATCATCACAATTCAGAGTAGCAGCCGTGTTAGTCTGTATTCACAAAAAGAAAAGGAGTACTTGTGGCATCTTAGAGACTAACAAGTCTCTACGTAAAAGAATACATGGACACAGATCAGACGTCAAGAATTATAACATTCAAAAACCAGTCGGAGAACACTTCAATCTCTCTGGTCACTCAATTAGAGACCTAAAAGTGACAATTCTTCAACCAAAAAACTTCAAAAACAGACTCCAACGAGAGACTGCTGAATTGGAATTAATTTGCAAACTGGATACAATTAACTTAGGCTTGAATAGAGACTGAGAGTGGATGTGTCATTACACAAAGTAAAACTATTTCCCCATGTTTATTCCCCCCCCCCCCCGACGTTCTTGTCAACTGCTGGAAATGGCCCACCTTGATTATCACTACAAATGGTTTTCTCCCCCACCCCCCCGCCCCACTCTCCTGTTGGTATTAGCTCATCTTAAGTGATCACTCTCCTTACAGTGTGTAGGGTAACACCCATTGTTTCATGTTCTCTGTGCATATAAATCTCCCCACTGTATTTTCCACTGAATGCATCCGATGAATTGAGCTGTAGCTCACGAAAGCTTATGCTCAAATAAATGTGTTAGTCTCTAAGGTACCACAAGTCCTCCTCATCATCACAATTGGCACTATTTGGTCTTCTGGTTGGCAATCTGAGCTCAGACACAAGCACAATCATTTTGGCTAGACTGCGCACCAAATAGTTTAGATTTGACTTTAAGGCTATAAGCTTCTTGTGCAAGGATTGTCTTTATTTTTCTGTCTTGAACAGGGTGGGGAACATAGCATTTAACAAATACATTGTATAATGAAATGTAAGAAGTCTGTGCAGTTGGTGACCATGTGAATCACTTTCTGTATCCTCAAAAAGAAAAGGAGTACTTGTGGTAGCTGTAGCTCACGAAAGCTTATGCTCAAATAAATTGGTTAGTCTCTAAGGTGCCACAAGTACTCCTTTTCTTTTTGTGAATACAGACTAACACGGCTGTTACTCTGAAACCTTTCTGTATCCTGCGCCTCAGGTCCCTATCTGTGAAATGTGGATAGTACTTCCCTACCTCACAAGGCCATTATGATGATAAAACCCATTAATGATAGTGAGGTGCTCAGATACTTCAGGTGATGAAGTCCAGATAAGTACCCAGATGGAGCAGAATCCCCAAATTACCACTTAACCTTGACTTGAGCTGTAGTTCCCTTCAAAATTACAACAGACTTTTAGCACACTGAGGAAAGATATATTCAATGACTTAATGATGGAAAAACAAACCTTTACTGTGATCCAAGTGACCTCGCTAGTCTAAACAAAGAGTGAGTCACCAAGGAAGGAGTGACCCTGCATGTAGCATCTGCAGAGAGTGACTTAGAGCTGAGATCTACTCGGTACAGCTCCTAGTGACTCAACTGGCAGACAGAAGACTCTGACAAAAGAGAAAACGGGAGGCTATAATCCAAACTGAACTAAACCATAAACTTTGAGCTGCGCAATGGACACCACTCTTGAAATGGCTATTTGCCTCCATATTCTAGTTCCAATTTGGCTGCATGATCTGTTGTACGTCATATTCCCAGTGTATCCTATATACCAAAACTAGACATGTACTAAAAAAAAGAGAAATGTGGCAAAGATTTTCCTTCCTTGGTACAATCCATCCACTTTTACAATGTTATCTTTACTCATGCTGTGAGGAGAAATTGAAAACCAGCAGTGCACAAACCACACACAAATTGGAGGTTTGTTTCATAGATGCACCAAAAAGATACCTTAATTTTAGAGATGGCATCCAGCTAGAATTGTGTGAATCTGTTAATCCTTTGGTTTTAATGAAAAATTCCAATCTGAGTGGTGACCTGGGAGTGGGTGGGTGTCATATATGACTTGCTTGCTGCATTCCATTTCTTCTTATAATTCATTGGCCTTTCTGCAACATTCCTTTCTTGGATTTATACTTTTTTATGATCTTGAAATTCATCTGTGGGGTTCCCTCTTCTCCTCATGGAACCACAATAAAGTTGTTTTCTATTCTTTGTATCTAAATCTTCATTTAGCACAAAATGGCACTGCTAGACAGTTTCCTTGTTTGATTTACTTAACTCCACTATTCACATTTGAAGGTTTCTACACTTCCTAAGCACCTCACTGACTATAATATCAGCTTAATATCTGATATGTCCTTTCTCAGAGGATTCTACCATGCCTTTGCAAAACACAGACTTAAGGATTTAACAGGTCTCTTCATCTCTAACTACTGAGAATTTAAGTCCATTTAAAGATTTTGCTTTTATCTTATAAGACCCTTTTAGATTTTAGAAATTTTAGGGTGCGTTTTGTTCTTTTGAAGTTACGTGTGAGAGATTTCCTGCCAGCAGGAATCTGCTTCAGGCTGGTCTGGATTTTGGGCAGGGACCCCAGCTCTATTGGCTAGCTAGGACAGGCCCCAATGAATAGAAGATGAGGGGGCAAAAGTGGCTGGTAAGCCCCTAACATTACAATGCTTTTGTGGCCACATCTTCCGCTGATGTAAATCACAATAGCTCTATTTAAGTCAATGGAACTATGTCAGTTCACAGCAGCTGACGATCTGTCCATTTATGTTTTAAAAAGAGAAGAAAAATCCCCAAGTCAAGCAAAATTTACCTGTGCAGCCTGGCCTGTGGATAGTGTCCTGGTTTGTGTCATGCTTGAGATGAATAAAATGCACAAATTATTTATTTCATCTGCCTATAAATGTCAAAAATGGGTAATAGACAAAACTCTTGAAACATAAACTAATATGTGAGAGACCTAATTAATTTAGAAAAAAGTGAAAAAATTAGGTTTTTTAAATTGTATCTAATTGAATTAGAATTTTACAGTTCAGTTAGCAGCAAAAGAAGACTCTGTTGTAGGAGCTGTGGGTCTTTGTGAACTGACTGGCTATGTGGTGTGCTAAGGGCAAGAAATAATAGGCAGATGAATGATCCTTCCAAAGCAAAATCACACAGTCCATCCAGGTCTATCAGATATTCTGTCCTATTTGTTCTCAGATACTCCTGTTCCCTGTAAAGTAAAGCAAATGATGAAACAATAAAAGGCATCCAACACAAACAGCAATTCAGCAAAACAAAGAGAAACAAAGATAACTGAGGAACTGCCTCTATCCATAATAAAGGGAGGAACCAAGGAGAAAGCAAGTGGCCAGACGCTTCTTGTATTTAATATGTTTAAATGATTTACGAAAATTCACATTTTCTGCTGTGGCGCTCCCTACAAAATCCAGGGTTGCAGAGCAAGAGAATACTGTGATTCCTGGCTTGATGAGCACAACAGCTCCCAGGAGGTGGTGCTCCAGGGCAAGAGATGGAGGAGGCTGGTGCAGACATTTTCAAACTACCTTTAAGAGAAAGGATTCAATGCAGGAAAAGTTTCACAAGGCTCATTCCCTTTCCAGCAGCCACTGGCTGCTGCCAGGACTTTCCCAAAGTACAGCAGCTAGTACGTCTCTCTGGTGACCTCAGAAAAAGAACAGTGGGAAGAGCAGCTCTGACTGAAGACTATGGCTACCGTGAAGCCTTATTATATGTTGTTTGCAGGCTTGTTGTCGCCGTGTTGGTCCCAGGAAATGAGAGAGACAAGGTGGGTGAGGTAATATCTTTTATTGGACCAACTTCTGTTGGTGAAAGAAACAAACTTTCAAGCGACGCAGAGCTCTTCAATACATATTTTCCTGCCAATAAAGTTTACTTAAACTGAACTGAAACTGAATTAAATTAATTCCTTGGTTCATCTACAATTTTTATATCTGTCCTCCTCCCTTACACAACTCTGGGTTGAACTTTCTTCTTATTTAAACCAAAAACATTGGGTATTAAACTGAACTGATTCTACAGGCCCACTATGGTAGTTTGGCTCTTTAATCACTGCCTGTATGTCCAAACAGAACTTAAAGGATGAAAGGAGATCTTGTCCATTCCCTGACCCTTAGGAGGAGAGTCCTGCTCTGCAGCAGGTACACTATGTACATGTCCACGCTTTGCTATAGCTGTAAATGACATTGACATGCTTTGTAAGGCATGTTGGAGAAAAAGTATAATGACAAAAACTGGATTTAAAAAGATTGAGAATAAATGAACTCATCATTAAGGGAGTTTGAAGGACCCTAATATAACCTGAATTCCTCCTAGGATTTTAGGGAGAGCTGGTTTTGGCCTTTTGCTGAACTGAATTTCTTTGGAAGATAGCTGGAATATTTTCAAAACTGTTTATGTCCATGCTTTGCAAATAATGCAAACTGAGCCTCTGCTGTCCCTCACTCAGGGCTATTTATGCAGTGTGGTAAGCCTATCTACTTGGCTTGGAGCAGGGACTACTTTAGGGGAACATCATAAAAGGCTGTGAAGGAACACAACATTATTAGCACCACACATAAACCATAGATGTGGGGGACACTATGAAATCAAAAGGTAGCAGTTTTGAGTGCTTCACAAGCAATGGCAGTGCAAGCTTCCCACACACATTGCTCTCTGCCAGTCCATCTATCTCTAGCCTTTTACATTGTCAACCATTGCAATGGAATCTGAGGGGTTGCATCTAAACTCTGCTTAGAAGGGCCCCCTCAAGAAATTAGAGGCTGACTGGCCCATTCAGTATCACTAGTGTGACTTCTCATTGCAGGGGCATTCTGTTGGTAAGGTGGATACCCATACACTAGGAATGGGCTGAGACTGAAACATCAATTTACTAAGCGGAGGAACAGATTGAGCACAATCAGAGGGTAATAACCTTCACTCCCTCCTGACCTTGGGCAGATTCAAACCCAGGGCCTAGAGGTGACAAGAGATGCTCTTCATCCCCAGTCCCCTGCACCACCAAGGCCTGTCTGCTGGCCTCATGCTGAAGGGGAGGCAAGCTGTGAGAGAGTCAAGAAGATTTGGGTCAGGGCTAGGCTGGGCACCGCAGCGCCCGTCCTGCTGGCAGCTCTTCAGGGGCCTTCCTCCTGACTGCCGGTGGGCGCCCAAAGCCCTAGTTTGCAGAGACCGATCACAGGATTTCAGGAGGGAGTCTCGAGGGTTAGGCACGTACTTGTGCAAATTAATGCCCTTCCCCCAGGGCCCTTGCACGCCCAGCATCCCCGCTCCGGCCCTCCTCTCCAATGCCCTGCCTCGTTCCCCCCAGTGCCCTGCCTCCTTCCCCCCCAGTACCCTCCCTCCCCCCACCCTTCTTTCCAGTGCCCTGCCTCCTTCCTCCATTACCCTCCCTCCCCCCCAATGTCCTGCCTCCTTCCCCTCAGTACCCCCCCACCCTTCCCCCAATGCCCTGCCTCCTTCCCCCCCAGTACCCTCCCTCCCCCCACCCTTCTTTCCAGTGCCCTGCCTCCTTCCTCCATTACCCTCCCTTCCCCCAATGCCCTGCCTCCTTCCCCCCCAGTACCCTCCCTCCCTCCCCCCACCCTTCTTTCCAGTGCCCTGCCTCCTTCCCCCCAGTACCCTCCCACCCCCCAATGCCCTGCCTCCTTCCCCCCCAGTACCCCCCCACCCTCCCACCCCTCTGCCCTGCCTCCTTCCCCCCAGTACCCTCCCCCCCTCCTGCCCTCCCCCCAATGTCCTGCCACCTTCCTCCATTACCCTCCCTCCCCCCAATGCCCTGCCTCGTTCCCCCCCAGTACCCTCCCCCCCCTGCCTCCCCCCCATGTCCTGCACCCGCCCAGCGGGCGGGGCCGGGGGCCGGGCTCCGGCTTCCCCCGGCGGGGACGGGGCGGCTGCTTCCGCTGCCTGAGCCCGTGCAGCGCCGCGGCGGCGAGGAGCAGCCAGCGAGCCCGGCTCGGCCCGGAGCGTGCGGACCAGGTGGGCACGGGGGGCGCCTGGGGCTCCCCGGAGGTGCGAGGAGCGCCCCTTGAGCGGGGGGGGTCCCCGTGGGGGCGCTCCTGGGGCTGGGGGCGCTCCTGGGGGCTGGGGGCTCCCCGTGGGGGGTGGGGGTCCCCGGGGTGTCGCCTCCCCCACCCCTTGTCCCCGCGCGGGGACCTGGCGGGCGAGCAGTGTCCCCAGGCTCGGGCACCCCACGGGATCTAGCTGCCCCGCTGCAGTCCCGGCCCCGGCCGCCCCGACCCGCTCTCTGGGCGTGGGTTCGGGGCAGCCCTGCCCTGCCCGGTGCCCCCGGCCCGACGGGGCTGCTGCATCCTCGGGCAGCCCCTGCCGGCTCGGCACCCCCGGGGCAGGCACAGCGCACCGGCGGGTTGAGCTGCCTTTCCAGAGACTCGGATATTCCAGTCCTGGCGCGGGCAGACCGGGACCCCCCTTGCACCGGGGCAGGGGCAACGCCTGGAAAACTCCAGCCCCTCTTCTGCATCTCCGTGCCACCCTCCTTGAGCGCCCGGGGCAGAGTCTGAGCCTCCTTTCTGTGTTGTCTAGTGCCGCGCACGCCACCAACTCACTAAGGACAGAGACAGTCGCTTCCTTGCGAAATACCTGGACACGGGGCAGGAGCCGGGGGCTGGTGGGCTAGCGCCCTCCTTCCTGCTCTGTAAACTGGGGCGTGGGCAACACAAAATGTGAACCGTATCTAGGTACGGTATGCGGGTCTCCCCAATGAGGCTGGTCTGAGTCCTTTCTGATTTACAGAAATCCTGAGTCCTGGCTGTGGGCTGCCTCTTTGTTTTGGGATGCTGGGAACAGGGATGGGTATTTTTTCTTTGTTCAGAGTCTATCCTTTTACTCTTTGCCCAGTGTAGTTCAAATTTCATGTCAATGATGGTAGGACTTCGAAAAATCTATTCCCCAGTTGAAAGTAGGAAACTTTACCTGCCCAATATATGTGTGGGGCGAGGGGGGCTAAGCCATCAACTTCTGCAGAATCTAAGATTTTATTGAATTAAAGAAGTTCCTTGCCCTTCTAGTGGTGAAGAAAACTCTGTAAATGTGACCAGAGTCAGTGCTGCCTTCCTGAGTCTACAGACCCTACAGTGCCACAGGGGCTGCTCCCTTTTACTGAGCTTTGGGGGAAATTAACAAGACTTTAGACAGGTTCTCTGCTGCTCTTTAGAACTGTGGTCAACAGTGAACTTGACAAGAATTTGTGGCAATTTAACTTGGGGAAGCAGCTGAGGCACTGGGGAGGCGGATCACAAAAACCAGAGGCAGAATGTCAGAGCACCTCTTCTCAACTACCAGCACCAGAGGTGAGCAGGGAAAGATGGGGACTTGGCTTCAAATGTATCAAATACATAATAGCCAAACCGTGATATGAAAGCACCTTGGTGGGGATCTCTGCACCCTTTTCTTTCCCAGCAGTTGGTAAAGGGAACTTCGCTGGTGGATTTACTCTCCCCAGCAAGGAGCCAGTGAACGTTGATGGTGCTTGCCTCTTCCATGTGTTTTCATATAGCTTCTTGTTAGTAAGTGTCTACTTAAAAACTTCAAGCTCTGTGTTTGCAGCATATTTCACAAGAGAGCTCAGTGGGTAATTTTAACAGTTGCTGATTTTCATGCGCATCAGCACTGGAGAAGAGAGTGTATGTTTATTTCCTGTTAGGCACATTTCTAATGCAACTGACTCTGAGTTTGCTTTTTCAAAGGCTTTCACTTGATTTTAAAGTTTTGATTTTTATTCTTTCACATTTTTGCAAAACCAGTGACTACCTCTGACACTCTCCTTCCTTGGAGTTTGAATGAACTCAGGGAAATGTAACCAGGGATGAATTTGGCCCCAAATGTCTAATTCTTTCTTTACAATCTGTGTTTCTACCCCAGGGTAAATTCTTAGTTAATTATTCACTTTTTATGAATTGTGACTTTGGCACTTCCCAGCCCTTGTAGGGAAAGATTGGAAAGGAAAATCTTTTTAAGGTGAGTTCTCAGTGTAATTTTCTTAAAGAGAAAGTGGGAATTAAGGGCCAAGGGGATCATTATGCTTTAATTTTGTAATAAAAGGAAGATGATTACACTGGAAATCTGGATTTATTTTTTGGAACGTCCAATAAGCTTTGTGGCATTTTCTGAAAGGAATATGAGAAAGGAAAGTATCCAGCCACGGTTTCTCCCAGGAGTGCCTGTGCCTGCTCTAATGCAATTGTGATTGTTAAAGTCCTCAGCCTTAAACGTCATCCTTAATGAAGAAGTCCTGAAGCCAAACAACAGACACAGAAGCGAAACCTAAATCAAATGCTTAAACTGAGTTGTTCTGAGAAGGTGTTAGTAGTGGGGGGGCATTTTGCACACATCCAGCTGGCACAGTGAAATCAAGAGGCTTTGGCCTTCCTATGACTGGTTATTTTCAGCCCTCAGTTATTTGGTTTTCTAAAATTCACCTTGCTGTTTCTTTTAAACAAAGACAACAGAGAGTTTGCTGCTTTAAGCAACAGGTTAGTATCTATTTAAAACGTTTTTATTAAAAACCTCTTAACCTCACCTACTGCTGTATTCTTAGCTCTTCAGGGAATGCTTTTGACTTGGGTTTGTCACCCATTTGAGCTTACACATGTTACGATCCCTCTTCCAAGGGCAGTGGCAGAAATCCCATTACCAGAGACACTTTAAAACCAGCCTGGACAAAGCAGCAGACAGCAGGTTGTGAGGAACAGGGCCTGCCCCGACCCAAGGCTGGACTAGATGTGACGTGATGTTTTCCCATCTCTGACTTGTAGGCCTCTAGACTGAGGTCTGGTTGTTTAGGTTTTTATTTGCTCTGTTTATCATTTTAATGCTTTTAAATTTTTAAATTGGTTAGTCTCTAAGGTGCCACAAGTCCTCCTTTTCTTTTTGCTAATACAGACTAACACGGCTGCTCCTCTGAAACCTGCTTTTAAAACAGTAAGCCAAAGCTGCTAAATTAAAAAAAAAAAAATTCAACTACCCCCAACTGTTCATTTTGGGAAAAGCGTTTGATTGACTATTGCATGAGGAGTCTTTAATGTTAAAAACCTGCCTTCTACATGAAGAGCTAAGTGATGTGTTGAACTCACAGCCCTTCCATGACTTGCTTTATCAAGGGACAATATAGCTTCTTGGTGGACCAGTCCAGCAGGCACATGGCAGGAAAGAGGGAGTTGCCATTTCTGCCATCCTGTTCTTCCTCTGTGCAATTTCCTCCACTTTGGGATGGGTACCACATGGTTGCCTGCTCCTTGCTCATGCTGGCTGGTTGCTTCCACAGAGCTCCTGATAGTGCTAGCTGCTAGCTTTGGTTTAACTTTTTCTCTTTTAGGAATCACGCGGACCAAAAAAGTCACCTAGAATTGCAGGAGTGGTGGAAGGAGGCTTCTGTGAGCACTAGTGACTCTTTGAAACTTGCTCTGCCTGAGGATGCAGGGGGATTTGGGTTTTGGTCCACTTTGAGTGTAGGACTGCAGAGAATACAATTAATAGCTCTTCTGTGTGCAGAAGTAGCTGCTGGAGCTTTGGGAACACATGGCAAAAAGCACAAAGGGGTGGGATGGACTCTGCTCTCCAGGGTGGGTAATGCTGGGACCATGCTATAAAGACTGACTGGAGCTGGTGGGGCCTTAAGCTCCTTGCTGTGAGCATCCTGCTCTCAGTTGCTGAACCACCACATTCTCTCCATCTTGAATGTTTCTAAGGCACCTGTCACCAAAGTATCTTGGTGGCACTGGATGGTATATCTACGTGTCCTTCAGAATGACACCCCAGGAGCTGAGTGCTGACGGGTAGGCTAAAGGTCAGGTCTGACCCTTGGCAGGATGCTAGGTCATCATCCTTCCCTCCACCAGACTGGTGATTGGCCCCCCTGCAGGGTTTGCAGCCGTCTGCAGCATGCCTGCTGTCAGAGCTCTGCTTCCTGTTTACACTGCAGCCCATTTCAGAAGAGACATCAGGGTAGCCCAGCTGGCAGAGGATGCAGCAGGCAGCTGGAGTGGCTCAGTTCTCTGGAGTCACAACAAGCAGCAGTCTTCTTCCCAGTCTGTGTTGTCGTAGTTTCTCTCCTCTTGCCTTTATGTTGACTCAGAACATTAGCCTTGTACAGCTCTAGTGGTGTTCCCTGATGATAGATTTCATTTCAGAAGGGGTTTCGACATTTACAAGGTCAATAAGAAAAACATCCACCGTTACTCAGATAACCACTCGTAAGGGCTATAAAGCTGCCAGCTTCAATGTACAAGCCAACTCCAAACTGCTGGTGTTAGGAAGAAACTTCCCTACAGAGAACAGGTTTCAGAGTAACAGCCGTGTTAGTCTGTATTCGCAAAAAGAACAGGAGGACTTGTGGCACCTTAGAGACTAACCAATTTATTTGAGCATAAGCTTTCGTGAGCTACAGATGCATCCGATGAAGTGAGCTGTAGCTCACGAAAGCTTACGCTGAAATAAATTGGTTAGTCTCTAAGGTGCCACAAGTCCTCCTTTTCTTTTTCCCTACAGAGAAGTTACTGCTGAAGTGGCCACTGCAGTGTTCCTTGCACCTTCCTCAGAAGCATTTAATACTGGTCAAAATAAGACAGGCCTCCTTGCCCACCTGGCTCACCCAATAAGGCACTTCCTACAGCATGTTCCTAATTCCAGCTCCGTCCACCCCATTGTATGGCCTTCCACTTCCTGCAAGCCTAAGAGGGGAAACTAATAAAGTGATTCCTCAGGGCTCAAACTTAACTCTTCCTCTTCTAGGGAAGATGTATTTGTGGCAGCCACAGCAGTGGTGTGGAAAATGTGTGTGGGGCCAGCTGACTTTCTGTTCGTGCTCATGGGATTCGTGCTGTACTTGGCTTGCACAAAGCCATGCTTGCAGGGCCCTTGTTGCCCCAGAAGCTTAGGGCAGAAGGACTGCAAGCCTGTGAATTGTTTGGCCTCTGCCTGGCCTTCCATGTCAAGGATTCCTCAGACAAAGGGGTTATTTACAGACAACTGGGGACTGACTAATGGCTTTGAATAGATGCCAGCCTTCTGCTGGAGACGCCTGATTCGGCAGCTGTCCTAGTGACTCTTGCCGATTGCTCCAGTAAGGAAGCCATCAATCCTGCACTGGGATTGGGCTACTTTGGCATGTCTGCCATTCTGAACTTGCCAGAGCTCCCCCCCGTAGAGTGCCAGCTTGGGTTGGAAAGAGGGACGTACTGGTGAAAGTCACTGTTCCTTTGCCTACTGGAATGTCTCCCTCTTGTTTCCTGTGTTTAGCTAATTCTGCCTATGTGAGACACTGCAGTGAAACTAAACATGTTTTATCCCAGCAACGTCCATCAGAAAACCTTTTAAACTGGAAACTTCACGTCAATTTTCTTGAATTTTGGAAAACATCTAAAAGGGGGTGTCTGGTGTGGCGCAGAGAGAAAGGAGAGGTCGGCTGAGTCTAGAGTCTTACTGGGGTGAAAGGAACAGAGAAATCTACAGCAGCAATCCCGAACTGCAGCTGGGAAGGGGGCGGAGCTGTGGGCAGGGGAAATAGAGAAATTAGTACCCAGGTTTGTAGCAGTTTGGAATTACTTTTAGCACCCAATTATTCGGTGTCAGAGTCCCTTCCTTAAAAACCAGAATCTTTTAAATATGAGTGGTGAGATTTTGGAAGCTGACTAGGAAGTTTGGCCACATGAGCCCTATTAATTTTAGTAGGGGTTGCGTGGCTAAAACCTTTAGCTGATGTTGAAAATCTTTCCCCACTGAATATGGCTACTTCACTAAGAATAATGCTGCATTGGAGCTGCTGCCACAACCTCAGTGCTTGGATACTGCAGTGATAGGACCCCAGATGGTCACCCGAAGGCCCTTTGCTTCTGTGATACATAGCTGCTGGACTTTGCCTTCCCAAGCAAGCCCGTGTCTTGGCTACAGTTCCATGGAGAAATGCTCCACATTGGGAAGATGTACTTGCTGTGAGCAGGTCTTTGTTCCTTCTTCCCCTTCTGACTTCGGTTGACTTTGTAAGGTGTAAAATACAGTTGTCAGCAGTTTACAAGGAGGGAGAGAACAAGGTTTCCTGTTGAGAAAAATGTCAAGGGTCGGGTTGTGAAAGGAAAGGGGGAACTGAAGAATGTCACGTCTCCCATCTTCCTGTATCTCATCCTAAAGGAATCGCCTCTGCTCGTGACTCACCATGTCGCTGTGTTTGCTAATTTGGAAGGCAATTTAATTGATTATTTTTTCCTTTATTTAGGCAGGAGCCCACTGAGATGGCATCCCAGGGAGGGCTGGCAAAGGGCAACTGTTAGTAGCAGTTCCTGAGTTACACTTCACGCCATTTAAAATCAAACCAAGTTACTTTTTAAATGATGCATTAAAACTGGATCTAAAAAGCATTAGTTTAAATGCATTAATATAGCATCTTAGCCATAGAATCCAAAGAGCAGTGAAACAAAGGAGCTGGAGTCCCTGCTTTTGTTCTTGGTGCAATCTCACTATAAGCCTTTAATTGGTCCTGTGCTCATGTTACCATTATGTTCCTGGAGATTTAAAGCTCACTTACACAGCTAGCTTAGAAATAGTGTATATAGCACCCTGTGTCTTTCCCCTTGTGGGAAATGGCTGCATCTTCCTCTGATAAAGTGTGCTGAGCTTCTCAGGTAGAAAACCAAAGAATTCTTCTTAAATCAGTGCATTGAATAAACACCCAGAAACCCCAGACACTTTTGTTTTCAAAAGAAGGCTGACTTGAGTCATGGCGGGAGAAAACTTTATGTAAGTGTTCGTGCTCCAGCTGCCCAATGCCAGTTCTATTCAGGAATCCAGATCAACTTTCAGGTCCAAAGCTGGGGGCCAGAGCCAAGAACAAAATCTGAACTGCTTCAAACTCCCTAACCTAGCTTTGAATGTCTAAGCAGCCAGCCAGAGCCGACCCGGAGCTGTTATCAGCACCAACGACCCATAAATCGTGTGTGCAGGTGACTGGACAACTGGAGTTGTTCTCTCCACACACGAGAGGGGAAAGGGAACTCTGAATAAGGCAAGGAAATGCCTAGTGTTGGAGCTGCTGCAGCCTGGCTTCCCTAGTGCTTCCTTTGCCACATGTTACGCTTGACCCTGCCAGTACCAGCCACCAATAGGAGTCAAGTAATTGTCTCCAGTGACAGATTAAACTTCATTGCCATTGTTAAAGGTCCAAGATTTTCCTTTTTTTTCTCGGGTTAAACAACTGCTTGGATGTGCAGCCAAAGCAAACATGAGCTAATAAAGATGTGGAGCTAACCAATGATAAACAGCTCCTAAGGGCTGACCACTCCCATTACAGAATAGAGATGGGGATTTTTGCTACTAGGAGATCAGTAGAAGAAAGGAGGGAAGTGTGGGGATAGCCTTCCATCTGTTGCTATTAATGGGAGTTATCGGTGTGCATTAAGGGGAGAAGTGACCTCTAAGGTAACCTCAGAGTCTATTGCTTTCATTGCATGATGCCATGCTGAGAGCTGTGTTCAAGTCCTGAGCTTGTACTGCCCCATTCCCGGGGTTGGGAAGGCTGCTGAAGCAGCATAATCATTCTGGAGTATCTCGCGACCCTCTCAGATGGGTCCCTTGCTTGCTAAAAGGAAATGCTTTTTCACACAATACGGAGTTTGCCCATGGAATGCATGGACATATCGATGAAACAAAGAGGTTAGCAGGATTCAGAAAGAAATTAGGCACTTACATGTGCGACAAATACCTAGGATTGTAATAAATGAGAGAAAACACAAGAGTTTGGGAAGGGATATTAAACTCCTCTTCTCTAGGGCATGAGCCAACCTCTAACTATTGGGGATTAGAAGGAAAACTTTCCTTGGGGGTAGGTTATTCCAAATCTCCCTGCTGCAGGATTTCTTGTACCTTCCTCTGAAGCTGCTGGTAATGGCCACTCTCAGTGACTGGATACTGGACTACATGGACCACGGGTGTGATCCAGTGTGGAGATTCCTGGGTTTCTTGTGCTACTTGCAGCCAGTGTAAAAGGAATCTGTGCTGTAGGGTCTTCAAGGTAATGAAGTGAGCATCTAGGTAGACTGTACAGTGTTTGGGTATCTGTCCATCGCTGGTGCTTTGTATCTACCTGAAGACAGCTGAGCTGGATAGGCCCTTTTACGTTGGACTCCTTTGCATTCCTGCTTCTGTGGGTTGTGCAGGCAGAGCCCAGGTGCCCCCTTTGTGAATCCGATCTTGAACATTTTGCCATTCTCCCATAGACCCAAAGCAGCTGAGAAAAGTGATGTAACTTTAGAGGATTCCAAAGCTCTGGGTAGTAATTACTATTAATTATGCGGACACCTTCAGGACTGGGAACACTGTTCCCACTTTTATCTCAAGCCAGCCAGGACTCATGCTGACAGCGCACCTGGAAATGAGGTAATTGAATACTCTGCCCACACTGTTCAGATTTTGCTGGGTTTGGGCACAGACGTAGCATGTGCGTTCTGTGTTCCTGGGCAACGTTTGTTCCTCTGCAGCCAGAAAGTCTTTTCAGTGAAATGAGGCAAGACAGAACACTGCTCTTCTCAGCGTGAGTAAGAGACTCTGAAGCAGCTGCGGTGTGGCTTTCCTCAGAAATTTCCTTTGCAGATGTGGAGGTTTTGCTGCCGTTTGAAATACGGTTAGGAGATGTTTCCAGAGCGGTTCAAATCTGCTATTTTATTTGGGTTGCTAGGGATGATGGTAACGTGGATTGGAGGGGAACGTGTGTGGGATTGCGGCAGTTAGAGCTGGAAAAGGCTCATTAGGTAACATCCAGCCCGTCCCTTACAATTTACTTTGGTGCTTTGCACTTGACTGCTCTTGGACTTTGCTGTTTTGAAGTGACTTACACGCGTTGGAAGCTAACAAGGAGTGTATGGAGGGGTGTGGATACAGCACAGCCGTGGGGATCACTCTTGGTGGGTGGCGAAGGCTGTTCAGTCCAATGCAGGATCCTGGATGTTGGCACTCATCCAACCTGGGGAGTCCTTTGAGACTCCCCCATGAGCTAGCTCTCATCTGGCAGCATGGCTGGAGCAGACTGAAACTGACGCTCGTTTTCTTCTGCGTTTTGTGCAGGCCTGCATGTAAGGCCAATTGGACTGGTTATGGAGAAGGCTAACAAATGAAAGCTTTCAGCCTCACACCACCCTCTTTCCACGCCCACCCTGACTTCTCTCTGAAATGTGGAGGTTGGAAGAAGTCCCCTTTGTACCCACACCTACACCCTGGGGAAAAATGCTAATCAAAGCTGTGCTCCTGACAACCTCCATTTTGGCTGAAACAGGTCCCCAAGAGCCTTGCCTTTGTGGAGATGGCCCACTGCTGGGAGTGCAAGTCTAGGTGGCGCACACAAGCTATGCAGATGTGCTCTGAGCATGGTGTAGCTGCAGCAGTCGGAGCGCGTGTCACCGTGCCCAGGGGTTGTAGGTTGAATCAGCAGGGCGGTAAAAGTAGCATCACCAGCCCTTCCATGCTAGGACTCCATCTGGATGTCAGCAGTGGGTGGGAAATGTGCTAAAACTGTCCTACTGTAGGCAGGGGCTGACCTTCTGGGAAGGGGAATTCAGCACGAAGTAGCCTGTGCTTACGCACTGCTCTCTGGAGAGTTGTAGGGCTGAAACAAATCATTCAGATGCAATAGAAAACACTTGGACTCGCCTTAACTGACGAAGCAGTTTGCCAGCATTTAGCCTCGAGGTCCCCTGACCCAGAAGGTTTCCCAGCATAAGGACTTGAGCTGGTTTCCCAGAAAGGCTCCTCTTGGATCTGTGCTGTTGGGGATGTTGTGGCATATCATTGGCCTTTTCATTTTTCCTGGAGCCAGCCCTTGTTAGCTTCATTCTCACACCATTGTTTAGTTTCTCGAAGATGCTTTCGCTAGCTCTTCCAGACTGTCACGTGGGAATTGCTGACTAGCGGGGATTTTTTTGCTTTGACCCAAAGCTGCACACTGCTCCTTCTGTACCACTGCCAACGGCATTTCCAGTCTCTTCTGAGCATATGTTTTGCAATAATACACAAACTCCTTGGCTCCCGAGAACTGCCGGAGGGAAAGATTAGTATCTCTTAACAAAGGAATTAAGATACTAAGAGTGAAAGCAAAGGCAATATCTTGGAGCCTGGAGGACTGTCCTGACCTTTCCCAAAGGCCTCAGTTCAGACACTGGTGTCTGGCTAGCAGATGGAAGATGTTTGCGTGGATTTTAGTCAGCTTGTGAAGCCCTCTGTCTGGTGACTAGGCTTGCTGTGAACATGCTCTGCACATTACGGCCATTTGGTTTATATCTTGCTGATCTGCAGCAGCCTCACCAGGGAGCCCCTCCTCGCTGAGATTGCCTGTGGTGGAAGCCTCCCTGCTCTGCCCTCCTGTCTGGGTTAGCTCACTTCTAGACGGAGTGGGTTTTTGAGCATTGACAGCCATGTTCCTCGTAGGAAGGGTCTCGCAGATGGCTTCATCGCTTCTTTTTGTCTATGACTGGAAAAGGCATCAGGGTTCAGTAGTGACCCCTTGAATGGTATCTTGCCTGTTACCAGCTGTGGAGGACATCAACATTAGTGCTTTCAGAACTATAGGAGAAAAGTGCTCCAGGAAAGCACAGCCCTTCACAAAGGCAATTTAAGAATTATTATCCCTGCTTCACAATGAGGAAACTGAGGTACAGAGATTGGAAGGGACTTGCTCAAGATTATGCAGCAAATTGGTGACAGAGCTGGGAATATAATCCAGATCTTCTGACCCTTGATCTGTTATGCCAGTAGATCTCCGCCTTTTCCAGACTGGGACTCGCCTCCAACCTAGCAACATGGCAAGATCAGAGTCGTGGTGTGTGCCACACTGAGAACCTCTGCGTTAGGCCATAGCTCCCTATGGAGATCTGTTTCTTTTCTGTAGGGACAGAGAATGAATATTAGCGAATTGACTTCACTGCTCCTAGAGTGAAATGTCTTCCCCAGCTCCTGATTATTGGAGAGCATTGCCCCTGAAGGGTTTTAGATGAATCAAGACATGCTGATGTAGTTCCAATTGCTGCTGTTTTGTTCTGTTTATCCATAGTGTGAGGGCCTCAAGTTGAGTGCTGCCCTCGAGTCTAGTTAATAGTCCCAGTAACTCTTTGGTTAAAATGCTTTGCTGTTGTTGAGCTGCTGGCTGCAAGGCCCTGTGGTGGGGGAGCAGATGAGAGTAGTGTGGACATTATAGTGCTTACTGGAGAAACCCATATGCACTTGAGTTTCCTTCTCGTTTGTGAGAGTATGGGGTGTTGTGGGGACCCTTGGTTTGGGGGCAGCAGTTGCACTTCAGTCATGCTGAATGGCTCTCGCACGGGGGTTTAGTTAGAAACCTTTGCTGTTGTCCCCTTAGATGCAGAAACCTCATGTGTTAGACTGAAAATATTTCCACCAAAATCAGAGGAGACATGTAACTTTTAATAGTGCAGGGGCACAATTTAAAGGTTCTGGGGGGCATGTGATGACCCCCCCCTCCCCGGGCCACCCCTCCTGCATCTCCCACACCCGCTCCAAGCCAGCACCACCTTGCCGCCATTGTATCTATACCACTCTCTCTTGGGAGAGGAAGTAGTAGTTCCCTTAGAACAAAGCTTGAGCACAACACCTTTCCTTTGACCTTCTCATGTCAGTACTCCAAGCATCCAGAGGAGAAATCCCCAGTCTCTGGTGTTACTAACTGAGAACCATCCAGCTGGTTTGCTTACTTGTGTTTGTGTTGCAATATTATCTCTTAAGTCATGCAAGCTAATGGAACTTGTGATGTGGCAGGTAAAGGCTGACCTCATGGCAAGAGGAGACTTGGACTCACCCAGGCACGTGATTAAATTAACTTTGAACATAATGTTTTAGGCCAGAGAATTTCAGACTCCTCTGAGGGTGCCCTACAGCCTGAAACTAGGGAGAGTCTGCTTTACCCGCTTTCCAGAGAAATGAACAGCGGCTGCTTTCACCTTGTTGAAATTCCTGAGAGCCTCTTCCAGGCACCTGGGTCTAGATTAGGCAAAATGTGCAGTGATAGGTTTGGAATGATTATTTGTTTGGTGTGTTTGGGCCTGGGGACCCCATGTAATAATCTGAACAGTTTCTGCTGAATGTGTAGCTGGGGGAGCGGAGTTGGAGTGACCAGATAGCAAGTGTGAAAAATCGGGATGGGGGTGAGGCGTAATTGGCACCTATATAAGAAAAAGCCCCAAATATTGGGACTGTCCCTATAAAATCGGGACAACTGGTCACCCTACGCGTAGTGTCCATGAGACGATCCCCATGAAAATAGGGACCAAACCGCTACTGCACCGCAGAATCTAGCTCTTTGGAACTACGTTGGTGAGCATGGACCCAGGGCACCACAAGCTGAGCAGTGCAGATCCCCTGAGCTGCAGTTCCCTCCAAGTTCCCAGTGGCTGATGAACCTCTGGAGAAGACCAAAGCTCCCGCTGAGTTTGACACCCTTAGGATAAAGGGCAGCTCCAAAGAGCAGAGAGCTTCATAGGTGGCTCCCTGGCTCCTGCCTGTGATTCTTACTTCCCCTCCCCACATGGGTGTTTTCCGCATTACAGCCCCAAGGAATGCGATTTGGGATCTAGATACAAATAGTCTCGTTGCTTCTGTCTGTGTGGAACTTCCTTCAGTTCCACAAAGACCTGGACTGGGGACTAGGCCTCAGCTTGTTTATCTGAACTCTCCTGTTAGTCTGTCTGAAGGGTGCCTTGGAGCAGGGGGAAATCTAGCTAGAGCTGTCAGTCCCTGAGATGTTCACCCTTTGTGTGCAGGGCTTTCTGGCCACGTGGTCCCAGTGTGTGCACAGCAGGCCTCGTGGGCAAGGCTTAAGAAGGCTTTTTAAAGGCAAAGCTTTCGAGGCTTCGGAGGTGGTTGGATGGGTTGGGTCTGCAGCATGAATGTTGCGATGAGGCTTCACAACTCCAGAGCGCTCTCCGAGCGATGGTGCTCTTCGCCCTGAGGAGCAATGTTCTCTTCCGCTCACGCGTGTGCACGTGCGGTTCTGTGCTCCGGTGGACAGGGCACTGGGCTGCCTCTCATGCTGGGTTCTGGATGACTGAATGTACAGAATCCGCTGGTGTATTTCTCCCCCCCCCAACTCTGGCTCACATGTTCTGTCCCTTTGTATCCTGGAGTCCCAGTCTTTCCTCGGCTGGAGAACTCTCCTCCTACACCAGGGGCGGGCAAACTTTTTGGCCTGCGGGCGGCATCGGGTTTCTGAAATTGTATGGAGGGCCGGTTAGGGGAGGCTGTGCCTCCCCTAACAGCCAGGCATGGCCCGCCCCCCCATCAGACCTCCCCCCATGCTTCTCACCCCCGACGGCCCCCCCGGGACCCCTGCCTCATCCACCCCCTGCTCTCTGTCCCCTGACCGCCCCTGGATCCCCCGCCCCTAACTGCCCCTCGCCGCCCCATCCAACCCCTCCTCTCCTTCCTGACTGCCCCTCCGGGACCCCTGCCCCCATTCAACCCCCCTATTCCCCACCCTTTGACTGCCCTGACCCCTATCCACACCCCCGCCCCCTGACCACCACCCCAAACTCCCCTGCCCCTCTATCCAACTCCCCCCACCCCCACTCCCTGCCTCCTTACCGCGCTGCCTGGAGCACCTGTGGCCGGCGGCGCGGCTGCACCAGGACAGGCCGCGGCTCTGCAGCTGCCCAAAGCATTGGCTGGCGGCACAGAGAGCTGAGGCTGTGGGGGAGGGGGAAAAGCAGGGGAGGGGGCCGGAGGCGAGCCTCCCGGACCAGGGGCTCAGGGGCTGGGCAGGAGGGTCCCGCGGGCCGGATGTGGTCCGTGGGCCGTAGTTTCCCCACCTCTGTTCTACACGCTGCTAGGAGCTCTTTGTAAAAGTGGCTTAAAACAAGCTCCACAGAGAATCTGTGTGATCCTCCCAAAAAGGCTTCTCTCCAAATCTCTCCTGCAACAGCTTTGTCCCTTCATTTCTCAGCCGTAAAGGCTGGCTGCTTTTTGTTCTGGCTCAGCTGGCCAGTGCTCATTCGGCCACACTCTTAAGAAATCCTAGTGGAGAATTAGACCTGGCAGCTGCAGGCCTGTTACCTCACCCCACAAAAATGCTTTGTTATTGAGAAAATGGAAACTGTCTGAGGTTTCTGGGCTGAATAGAAATCATTGGGATCAGTTTTAACCACAGCTTGGTCATGGCTGCAGAGCATTCCCCTAGCTGAGCATTCTCTCTTCTAAACCATAATCTTCAAGACATTGGAGAGCTGCAGGGGTTTCACTGGTTAGCTGAGCAAACACTGGAGACTGTTATGCACTCTGCTGAAGCCTCACTGAAATCTCAGGCTTTCTCAGCAAAGACAGCCATGCCACAAGGTAACCCTTTGAAACCTGAAGCCCAGAAGAAGAGTGTCCTGTGGAAACTATGCCAGGTTCATCTCCGATCTGTAACCCAGACTGCCCCACTTGCTGGCATTCGCTTCCCGGAAAAGTTGGTCATTCTGCCTTTGTTAAAAAGGTGGGTAAAGGATATGTAAGCAGCCTTCAAGCCTCAGGGACAGGAGCTGTGGAAGTATGTGGAGCCTTCCATGTTGTAATCCTCTAGCACCCAGATCGAATCCCCAGTTCTGAAGGAGGAGCTTTGCTGTTTTAGTGACCTTTTAGGGTTGGTCTCAGGAGTGTTCTCTGGACAGGGAGTTCTGAGGGGAAAAGAGAGAGAAGAAAAATTCAGTATGAATTGCTTTCCTTATCTGCAAGCGGATTTCCCCCCATGTTTCTGTAAAGGATATGAAATGACAGTTTGGTCAATACTGGTTTGCAGAAGCAGCATTTTTCTAAATACAGACCTCTCCTTGCTAACAGATCATAGTTCTGTTTACATACAGTTATACTGGTAGCTTACAGCTCCTGTTGAGAAAGTTGCATAAGCATTCTTCACTTGATACCCTCGTAGGACTGGACAAAGCAGCATTAGTTCTTTGGATGCAAATTGAACATGTGATCTGGGTTTTTTTAAACCTAGTGAATCCTAGTAGTCCAAACGAATTCTTCCAGCTGCTGCAGATGTGACCAAATAGTTGAGTGCATAGAAAAACAAATATCCCTAAAATATTGCACCCGTGATTAGATATTTATCATTTGACAGTGAAATGTAAATATGGCTTTGGTATTTTGAGAGTTTATTTACCCAAGCTTCCAGTGTTCCCTAGGAAATCCCGTAACTAAAATGGCTCATAGCTTGTCATCTGGGGAGAACAGTGACTAGTCAGCATCTCCTCTGAGCCCCTTTGAAACTCAGAGTGGGTTTTAGGAATAGTAATTTACTTTACTTAACTTGTAAACTAGGCCCAGCTGTTCAGGGCAGAGCCCAGGATCAGTGTTTTAGCTGTAAAGAACTGTTTCCATTCTAGACCCCTACTTTCTGTGGGTTTAAAATGTGGCCATAAAAATCCCTTCCAGGCTCAGCACTGGCTCCTGAGATCTCTGGGAGATGTTTTAAATACAAAATGCAAATGGTAAAAACAATTGGCAGTTTATTCACATAAAAGTATTTTACCCATGGGGGGTGGGTACGGGTGGGTGGGTGAGAGTGAGTGAGATTCCGATAACTTTAAAGCAGCCTCAGTTCTGCAGGACCCACGCTCGCAGTGTGGATTTCCCTCTCCTGGGTACATTGCAAGTGAAGCGGTTTCTGCTGCGGTGCGGCCACTGGCCGTGGAGCATGCCCTTTCCATACATTCTGCACGGGCAGCAAGGAGGGAGGAGTGTTAACTTCCGAGTTAGAGAGAGTTTCATGCTATTCTAATGAAACAAAAGAAGTTACACTGAAGTGCAGAAAGACTCCTGAGTTAGGCAAACTTCAACTCACTAAAGCCAAGAAATCCCCCTCTCAGGTTTGCAGTTCTCCCATAACCCATTGTGCTGTTCTTTATCCGTGTTGTTCTGCAGTCCCTTGGCAGAGTAAGAGGTAGGGGAGTGCATGGTGCTGAAACTAAAAGCTTGTCTACACGTGAAAGTTAACGTCAGTGAAGGTAGGGTGTGAATTTATAGTGCAGTAGCTGTTCCTGAATAACTACATGTGTGGACATTTGTTGTTCAAGAACAAGAGAACCTTGTTTCTGTTTGGCTTAGCCTGCTTTCAAAGCCCTAACTTTAACAGAAGAAGCTGGAGAAGACTCGGTCACATGTGGTCGCATATGGAAGACCTGTGGCCCACAGTAACTTAGTTCTATACGTGTACGCTCCTCCCTCTTTTATAGTCCGCTTCTCTTTGTGACGAGGGTTGCCTGTAGTAGAGAGACTCTGGGTTTAGGTCTGTAGCATATATACATAGGGGGCTTTAGCAAAGGAGAAAATAGTCTTATAAGCATTTCTTGTGATCTATGCTTAAATAATTCCAGCAGGCCGGACTATATAGTGTATTTCTGGAACAGGAAGGATGATGGCCTTATGGTTACAGCACTGGACTGGGACTCAGATCTGGGTTCAATTCCTAGCTTTGCCACTGACTCGCTGTTACTAAATCCCTCCGTACTTCGGTTTCACAGTCTGTGAAATGGAGACAAAATGCTCCCTGACCTCACAGGAGTGCAGTGAGGGTAAGTGTGTCCGTGTTTGTGAAACACTCGGATAGCACCGCGGTGCAAGCAGTAATGTTATAAAGGGTGGAGAGATTTAAGATCTGGTTACATGTGGAAGCTGAGCC
This sequence comes from Chelonia mydas, assembly GCF_015237465.2. Taxonomy (NCBI): domain Eukaryota; kingdom Metazoa; phylum Chordata; order Testudines; family Cheloniidae; genus Chelonia; species Chelonia mydas. The sequence goes on from NC_051259.2 coordinate 809,608, forward strand.
CCCTTGCACTTACGTTCTTGAAGTGCCCTGTGCCTGTATCAGCAGGGAGGTACGTACTTTTCTAGTAGAGGAAACGCTCCTCAACTCAGCCTTCTCTGGAGGTGGGCAACAGGTTTTGGCCACTCACCTGTGGCCTGATGCTTGGTCCTGGAGGAGTAGAGAGCAGCACTGTTACATTCCCGCATGCCACAATAGCAGATTATTCAGTTTTATAGAACTACAGTGCACCAAGGAGGCTTCGAAGATCTTCACAGTTGTAGTATACTTTTTCTAAAGTCCATCAATTTAACCTGGGTATAGTTCAGTGGCTGACATTAACTCAATGTACGCCTTGGTCCCCCATTCAGAGAGTTCTGGAGTATGCAGAATAATTGTGTAAGCAGTGTCAGGATGAGCTCCACCCTGACATCTGGTGGTGAGGTGTGGCAAGTTGTGGAAAAAAAACTTCAGGGGCCGATCTCATTTGCATAGGCACACCCACCCCGCCTAGACTGAGGCCATAGCTGCCCAAATGGTCACTTCAGCTGTTGTGGGATCCCCAGTGTCTTTGTTATTGGGGCGGGAAGAGTAAATTGTTATTACCCTGATTATGGGAACTGTGCTTGGAACTGTACTTGGCCTTTTGTTATGATGGAGGGACTCACCATCAACTGAGTAGCACTCGCTAGGCAAGGGTCATGGGTTCCAAAACTGTGTGAATTGAGAGAGACTTGAGACAGGTATTAGTACCTGGTGGTGTAGGCCCCTTTGTGAGGGCCTGAAGCACCAATTGCACCTCTGTCTCTCTCCACTGTGGAATGTCAGAGCTAATTTTGGGTCTATTAAGAGTCTTGCTACAGGTACTGGGCTGCATTCACGTTGGCCTTATGGTGCACCAGCACTAAGGCCCCACAAACATTCCTTTTCTGCCCAGCACTGGACTGGGACTCAGATCTGGGTTCAATTCCTAGCTTTGCCACTGATCGCTGTTACTAATCCCTCCGTACTTCGGTTTCACAGTCTGTGAAATGGAGACAAAATGCTCCCTGACCTCACAGGAGTGCAGTGAGGGTAAGTGTGTCCGTGTTTGTGAAACACTCGGATAGCACCGCGGTGCAAGCAGTAATGTTATAAAGGGTGGAGAGATTTAAGATCTGGTTACATGTGGAAGCTGAGCCCCTTGCACTTACGTTCTTGAAGTGCCCTGTGCCTGTATCAGCAGGGAGGTACGTACTTTTCTAGTAGAGGAAACGCTCCTCAACTCAGCCTTCTCTGGAGGTGGGCAACAGGTTTTGGCCACTCACCTGTGGCCTGATGCTTGGTCCTGGAGGAGTAGAGAGCAGCACTGTTACATTCCCGCATGCCACAATAGCAGATTATTCAGTTTTATAGAACTACAGTGCACCAAGGGCTTCGAAGATCTTCACAGTTGTAGTATACTTTTTCTAAAGTCCATCAATTTAACCTGGGTATAGTTCAGTGGCTGACATTAACTCAATGTACGCCTTGGTCCCCCATTCAGAGAGTTCTGGAGTATGCAGAATAATTGTGTAAGCAGTGTCAGGATGAGCTCCACCCTGACATCTGGTGGTGAGGTGTGGCAAGTTGTGGAAAAAAAACTTCAGGGGCCGATCTCATTTGCATAGGCACACCCACCCCGCCTAGACTGAGGCCATAGCTGCCCAAATGGTCACTTCAGCTGTTGTGGGATCCCCAGTGTCTTTGTTATTGGGGCGGGAAGAGTAAATTGTTATTACCCTGATTATGGGAACTGTGCTTGGAACTGTACTTGGCCTTTTGTTATGATGGAGGGACCCATCAATGAGTAGCACTCGCTAGGCAAGGGTCATGGGTTCCAAAACTGTGTGAATTGAGAGAGACTTGAGACAGGTATTAGTACCTGGTGGTGTAGGCCCCTTTGTGAGGGCCTGAAGCACCAATTGCACCTCTGTCTCTCTCCACTGTGGAATGTCAGAGCTAATTTTGGGTCTATTAAGAGTCTTGCTACAGGTACTGGGCTGCATTCACGTTGGCCTTATGGTGCACCAGCACTAAGGCCCCCACTACTATGAGCTGAAATCACTGAGAGCTGAAATCACTGAGCACTGTGTCAAGTAGTGGGGAGCCGGAAGATCTAGCGTGCAGTGGTGCTGTTTGTGAGACGGCGAGCTGTGCAGAGCGGAGCCGTTCGTGAGACGGCGAGCTGAGCCGAGCAGAGCCGGTCGTGGTGGAGCGGAGCAGTCCGTGAGACAGCGGTGTGTTCGTGAGATGGCGAGCTGAGCAGAGCTGTTCGTGAGACGGCAAGCTGTGCAGAGCGGAGCCGTTCGTGAGACAGCGAGCTGTGCAGAGCAGAGCCGGTCGTGGTGGAGCGGAGCCGTTCGTGAGACAGCGGCGTGTTCGTGAGACGGCGAGCTGAGCAGAGCTGTTCGTGAGACGGCGAGCTGTGCGGAGTGGAGCCGGTCGTGGTGGAGCGGAGCCATCCGTGAGACAGCGGTGTGTTCGTGAGACGGCGAGCTGTGCAGAGCAGAGCCGGTCGTGGTGGAGCAGAGCCGTTCGTGAGACAGCGTAGCAGAGCAGAGCCCTGTGGGGCAGTCAGCTTCAGGACACGTAAGGTGCCCCTTACCCCTTTCCCCCACACACAGGCACATTTTAGCCAGACTGGGGAGTAACACTCTGCAGATGAACTTTTGAACTCTGGGGCTGGACTTTTTGGACTTTGGGTGATTTGTGGATTGCTGGACCCAAGAGACGTTTGGGTGCTGGGACTCAAGAACCCGAGGGAAAGGGGCATGCCCCAATTTGCTTGGGGTGGGTTTTTTTTTTTTGCTCATGGGTTGTGTTATGAATCCTGTTGGTGGTGTTTCCCCAACATAATGCCACATTGTTTCTCTCTGTTATTAAAAGGCTTTTTGCTACACTCAGACTATGTGCTTGCGAGAGGGGAAGTATTGCCTCTTGGAGGCGCCCAGCGGGGGTGGTATATATTTGTCCCAGGTCACTGGGTGGGGGCTCGAGCCGGTTTGCATTTTGTTATTGGAATGGATCCCCTAGATATTGAACCCGGCCCTTGTTGCTGCCAGCTCTGATGGGCAGAAGGGTTACAATTGTGCACTCACTCAAGAGGTGTAATTAGTCTTGGGTATACAGTACATTGCAAGGAACTCTGACCAAGAGAAGCTACGCTGTGTGTGTATTTTCCAGCCCTACACAAACCCGTCCTGTAAGCCACTGAGAGGTGAGCACTGAGCTTGAATGGACACATCATGCACATCGCTCTGAGCAGCTGAGAGGCCCTGGACCACGTGTGGGAAATCCCAAATGTGGTTCAATCTATTGAAGAGAATAGACTTGACTTGACCATGCTGCTGCAGGAGTGATGCAACTAAAGTGAACAGGACCATTGTGGCTTCAGATCTTCAACATGTGAAAGTGAGTTTTGGAAGGGGATGCAGAGCTCTGGTTCTGGACAAGAGGCTCTGACTCTGCATACCCCTCTTAAGAACCAGGCCCCAGGTAGTGCCTTCTGTTTAAGTAATACAGGGCCTGATCCAGCCCCACTGATGTTAGTGGGAGTTTTGCCATTGACTTCAATAGGATGAGGCTCATTAGGTTAGTGTGATGATTTTTGTTAGCAATTCATTTTAGATTAGGGAACCCTTCCTGTTTGCTCTCTCCCTCTTGTCTCCGTGTGCTAGTGAGGGATGAAAGGGGTTCAGAAACTTAAGTATCGCCAACAAAACCAGAGCCAGGGACTTTGTCTAATGTGGAGACTTTTAGAGGAACTTTAACAAGAGTCCAGTCTTCAGCCCCATGTAGTGAAACCTGAACCGGGGTAGGAAACGCAGTGTTGATGTCACCCTCTGGTTTCTGATGGGGCTGCTTTGTTTCTGGGCAAGCACTTAAATGTTTTGCTAGTGAAGTGGAGATTTACTGGTGAGCGGTTTTGCTCACAGCACCTGCTGTAACAGATTCCAGTATGAGTCACTGGGAGAGTCAGTCTGTCCATTGCTCCTTAGGTCATTGTGGCTGATGGGATTGTGTTGAGTTTTAATCTGATCCATTGCATTCAACAAGCCGACGTAACTTTCTGCTACAGTTAGAGTATTGGCCTGGCTGAGTTATTGTTATTGTGGATGGCTTGCCATAAATACCCTATTCAGCTAGCGTGTTCTCTGTTTGATGGGGAGAGCAGAGGGCTGGTTATTAGCATGCTGGGATCTCCATTACTCCCCTTGTTGTTGAACTGGAGGCCCTGATCCTACAAACATGTGAGCAAACAAATAAACTTGGAAACTTTTTAACTGTAACCAAAGTGCCTTGCTCTGTGGCTGTTCTCCCCTGGCTGTTGCACCATGTGCCTTGCCATGAACAGAGGAGGTTGTTGTCATTTTCAGTGAGTGAGCAAGGCACATCTTCTTTACAAATAAGAAAAAGATCATTTCTTCACCGCACAGGGTGTGAACCCTTCCTGGCCTTTACCTTGAGGACACAGCGAGCTGGGTGTCTCCTAGTTAAAATGCTGCCCTACACATATCCCATTGTCCTGGAAAGTAAATCTGTTTCATACAGAGTTCCCTTGCTGCTTTTTACGACTACCCCTTTACAGCTCAGTAAACACCAGGTCTGAACCGTTGTTGTTACTTCTACGTGAGAATGTAGTGCAGGAAACAGGCAGCAGACGTGGGTCTGTTTTTCTCTTTTCATAGCTCTGCAGGGCACTTTAAAGAGAGATGAGAACTTGGCCCCTGCACCAAAAATCTCGGAAAGAGATGAACAGTCAGTGCTAGATGCTGCTTGTTGCCCAAAGACAAACGCTTTCCGTGGCTGTGGTGGCAGGTAGCTCTTGTCCTGTGAGGCCATGCAGCATTTGGACTGCGGAGGTTTGAATTCCAACTCCTTACTGTTAAGTGCGGGCACCTGGATATTTGTGTCCATAGTGGCTGTTTGTGTAGTTTTGCCTCTCAAGTTGGCAAAAAGCTTTTTTACCCCCCTGGCTACAGATGCCGAAGTCTCCAGCTCTGGAGAGGTGCCGCAGCAGTTGTGCAAGAAGTGACGTGCTTTCCACTTCTCCTTCTCAGAAATAGCTCTGAGCAGCGTTTCTCCAAAATAAATCTCGATAGCAAAAGCTCTTTTGCCTTGAGTCATGGATGACTTCTCGTTTAAAATGCTCAGTATTTGAGACTAAATTTTAAAAAATAGCACAAAGGAGAAGTGTTGCCACAAAGGGGACTGATTTTTCAAGCAGCTCAGGTCTGTCCTGTAAGCGTAATTGACGCCGGACGACTCTGCATCCAGCTCTCCCTGTCTGGATAGTGTCAGCCTTGCAGATGTAAACTCATTTCAGCTCTGCTTTGGCAGTGTACAAGTGAAGTAAAGAAATTATTTCCCTGCTTCCCGTGCTCCCCTGTCTGTCTCCACTCAGTAGTTTCCTGACCTGCTGCAAAGCTGAGCAATCCTGCCCTTGGAGCGTGTTACCTTTTTGCAGGAGGGCAGCAGCCAGGAACTCTGCAGCTGGCACGTGCTGTGACTCTCAGGCAACAGATGGTCTAAATTTTGGTTCAGACCACAAGAAGCCATTTATTGGGATGGTAACCTGAGCCTACTTCCCTTCCCAGGACTTGATACTTCACCAGAATTAGAAGCTGCAGGCATACTGGGGTTACAGAGCTGTAATTTCCTTTGCTTGTGAGGGACGCTAGCAGCTGGAATACATGCTTTCAGCAGAGACCTCCTTTACTCTTTAAAGGGGCCGCAATGAAAAGAGCTAGTACAGAGCCAGAGACCTGCAGTTACCAGCCAAATGGCAGCAGAGACCTGCCGGTGGGTTAAAGTTTGGGTGGAAGGCTGGTGTGCTTGAACACAAGCGTCCTCTGACCTCTCTCCTTAGAGACTGTATCTTGGAGAACTAGCTACTGACCGTGTTGCTGCCAAGATTGTGCTATACCCAGCAATGTGCATGGGACAGCACCAGTGGGTCCTGGGATGGGAGCAAGTGGCTTGAAACCTTGAAAAGTGTTCTCCTCGCTCTGTGTACAGGGGGGTTATGGTAAAAATGAACATTTGTGTTCTCCAGCTGAGGGAAGCCCCGAGGCTGTGTGCGCCCAATTTTAAAGTGCAGTCCAACACAGTCATAAGCATTAGAGCAGGTGACCAGTCAGGAACCAGATATGTTAAGGATGCCCAAGCTCTCATGACAGAAGAGACCTTGGTCTCTCTGGAAGCTTCTTGCGGACCTTGGGAATGTGATGTGGTGAATGTCATGGTGCAAATCAGCTGTTTCTCACAACCGTGCTGCAATGAGTTACATCCGTAGTCACCAGAGCCACCTGGATCCTGTGCTCAGCAGTCTTTGTGCCCTGCTGGAGACGGTGGGTGGGTGGGGGTTTAATTTTGCTCCTGGTGTTGGCAGCACAGTTGCCTTTGCAGCAGAGATGCTTCAAGAACGAGGGCTGGGCCTGGGACGGTTTGTAAGGCGCAGAAATGTTTAGAATCAGCTGATGGAGGAGTTGTATGAAAGCTGGTCACATTTTGACTGCTCCTTGCAGAAGCTAACAGCAAACTATCTAACTGGTAGTCTTAGGCCCCTGTTCCTTTCTTGTCCTATTCTATGCTGGTTCTATTCCATCGTCTTGAAATCGGGCTCTGAAATGAAAAAACTTCTCTCCTGGTTGGCTTAATGAATGGTACTAACATTTATTTGAGGGGGGAAGTCCTCCAGGCAGGGCTCTGTGCAGTAGCTGTGAGGGAGCCAATTAGCTGCGGATGGAGACAGCTGTTCTGGAAGGGAACCTAAGGTTGTCTGACTTGGCCTGGGTGGATCTTTGACGCTTACCCCATCATTTAGGCACTTCAGACAGTTAGGCAAAGTTTCACCATGGTTTTCGTGGAAGAGAAAGCAAGGCAGAGCTCACCTTTTCCAGAAGCATGTGCAACCCTCTAGCCAGAGGGGAAGTACCCCGAAGACTGGAATTTTTGACGTCCTTGTTACCATAATGAAACCGAAGCTCAGTGCTGTCTGTTAGATGGGTGACTAGCGTGCATGGGAAAAAGGAGCTGGAGCTCAGAGAGCAATTGTATGCTTGGGTGCTTGCCTTCCTACTTTAGAGCATTGATACGAACAGGCTTTTCCCTGAACTGTGACCCCAACCCCTCTCTCTGATAAAACAATCAAACCAGGGTCCCAGTTGCTGTCCCTAAAACTTGGCTGTAGCACTTCTCTTTCGTAGTCTGCTCTCGGGCTGTGGGGGCCCCCCAGCAACGGTTGCAGAAGCTGCCTCTTCAGTAACCTACACGTTCCTTTGTAGTAAATTTGCTCAGTGCAGCCTTTCATTAGGCAAGACACCTCTCTTGCAGACCAGTATTGCGGGTAAAGGAAATGCAGCTCTGCAGCTCGACTCTGGTTCTCTCATCTCCTCCCAGCCCTTCTCTGCTCTAAATAATAATCTAAGGAGGAGTTTGAGGCAGAATCTCCTCTGGTGAATTCTGGGGCCATGGATTTCTTAGCAGTCTGGTAAGGTGGATGTTATTTTGTTAGGAGGAGAGTTCTAATGTGTCGATCTCACTCCTGTGCTCCTGGATCTCCTCCTTCAGTAAAATGGTCCATTTGACTCGTGACAGATCCAAGCTTCTCAAACACTTCCAATCCTCAGCTTCCTTTGAATGCACAAAATGTGGTTATTTATTACCCCAACTGACTCAACTTTGTATTTGTTTTTAAGCAAGATTAATGGCCAATCTCTTGAGCAAAGCTCTGGTTGTGCGTGGTTTTCACGTCAGTGCACCAATACAGGAAGGTAGTTTGTAGTTCTGAATCCATGTTAATAACTGGGCATTTATTAACTGTGCCTTGAGTCCAGCCTTCTCCTCAGGAAGGAATGGCTTTGTTCAGATCCTGATGGTGCTTGCACGAAGGTGTGTAAGTCCATGTGGATTTATTGATGTTAGGGCTGTTGATTAATCACAGTTAACTTACATGATTAACTCAAAAAAATGAATCGTGATTAATAGCAGTTTTAATCACACTGTTAAACAATAGAATACCAATTGAAATTTATTACATATTTTGGATGTTTTCTACATTTTCATATATATTCTGTGTTGTAATTGAAATCAAAGTGTATATTATTTTTGATTACAAATATTTGCACTGTAAAAATGATAAAAGAAATGGTATTTTTCAATTTTTCAAAAACGTGACCTGTTTTTTGGGAAACACACTTTGTATCTGGCGTGTGAAAAGAAAACTAGACTTTCGCTTACAGTAAGGTGCAAGACTCTCTAAAGAGGGGCAGGCCAGCTGGCCTTGGGGCTAGAGCACTGGGTTGGGACTTGGGAGATCTGGCTTCTGTTCTTGGCTTTGCCACAGACTCCTTGTGTGACCTTGAGAAAGTGTCTTCAGCTCTCCACACGTCAGCTCCCCGTCCGTCAAAGGGGGCTGGTATCCTTCCCCCGTCTGCCTCGTCTGTTCTGACTGTGCCTGGTTTGAGGCCTTGTAAGACACGGTCTGTGTGGAGCGCTGAGCACAATGGAGCCCCGGTCTCTGGCTGGCCCTCGGCGCTCTTGTAATACAAATAACAATCTCGCCTTTTGCCCCCACCCTATCTAGGAAGTTGCACCGAGATCCTGTTGAGTTCAACGCACCTGTCTTTAGCTGGTGTCCTTCCTGCGCTCTTCTGCTGTAACTGGCTGATGCTGTATGTGGAGAGAGGTGCTGTATAAACCCCGTATGCACCATCACATGGCTTGGGGGACACCTGGGCTACCTCGCACCAGTGAGGCCAGCGGCTCGGTGACGTTCTTGCAGATGCTGACCTCAGAGCTGCCTGCCCCTTTCCTAGAGTTGGTTCAGCCCCAGCAGTGTTGCAGTCTTGGGACAGTGCAGTGTCTTTCTGCTGAAGTTTTTAAGGGATTCAGAATTGAGAGCCATTTTTAGGACGTTTCCAGGCATATACGTTGGTACAGGAACCTGGGAGCTTAAGGGATATAGGGTCAGAAATCACTGGTCCCTTCACGGTCTCTCTAGTACAGCAAGGTGCATCTTTCACTTGCCGAGACTTCCTCTGAATGTGAGGAAATCCTCAATTCACCTGCCGAGTGTGCCTTAAAATCTGGTGACAATCGGGTGCTCCCCTGTGACTTAGTGAACAATTCAAACAATCTCTGCTATTTCCTGTGCTCGCAGCCGTGGGCATCTCCATGCGTGCCCGGCTGAGCAAGTCCAGGGCTGCGAGAGTGCCGTTTCCTTATCGAAATCGGCTGTGCCCAGCATTGGGCCAAGGCTGCTCTGAACTCACGCGAGGTTCAGTGGGAACTGCTGCTGCATTATAGGACGCTGGGTGGGCTCCAGCACACATGGCAATTGTGTAAGGTGAACATGTTCTGGCAGTTTCCCACTGCTGCCGGCATTGGTGCATCCCCACAGGTGAGAGAGGAGAGGGCTACGCAGGCTGCCAGCTTCCTGACTCTGCTCCTTCAGTACCCTCCTGTCAGCGGGCCGCCATCTGGCCACTGCTTTGAGGGAATGCAAAAGACGCAAAATAAAACTCAGGCCCTCCCCATGTCTTTGAGGGACTAACTGCAGCTGTTTGCACGGATGGGGCTGGGAGAACAAGTCCCAGGGCCTGTGGGGATGAAGTACCTCTGGAAGTGCATCCCTGGGAATGATGCACTGAGGTTTCCCCCCACCCCATGACTTGCCCTTCATGCTCGGAATTGCAAAGCGCTCCTCAGAGTGTCAGGCACAGGCTGGCAAGGAGGTTTGAAGGTGAAATCTAAAGGCAGGAAGTGACTCAGCGGCTCCAGGAGCAGGCGAGTAAAGTCTTGATGTAATGCAGCTCCCTAACAGCGCTGTGTGAGAGCCAGGGCTGGCTCAGTCATCCTGATGAAATTCCCTTACCTGTGCCTTTCTGGCTGACTGCTCCTCCGCTCTCCTGAAAGCAGGGCTTGGTGAGCCCAGGCTGGGGAGGGTGTTCCCAGCACAGCGCCGGCACCAAGCCCACCGCTGTTCCTGGGGACTCGGGAATGGGGCAAGAACCCACTCATTTCCCAGCCTGCCCACACGCTGCTCCAGGCCTGCTCAGCCTGGAGGGCTGGCTCCTGGCAAGCACCCCACCTCAGGGCCCTAGTCAGAAGCTGAAGGGCCCTGGGGCGGTGGAACAATGTCCAGAACGAGTGCTGGTGAAGTTAGAAGCCAAGCGAAGGCTCTGAAGATAGAGGCAGAGGCGCAAATGAGCCCCGTAGGGAACCAAACACAGTGCTCTTGGGAACTGCGACCTTGGCCTGAGAGCCTGCATGGCCTTTGTCAGGGCTCTTGGTGGGCTGCAGCATTAGCACAAGGGAGCTGCAGAAACCGTGATATTGATTTAAAATCTTCCCAGCCTCACTACGAGGGGTCAGAGCCACTCCTTATGCCAAGCAGCAGCTGCTCTTCGTCCTGGAGGCAGAAATCGGCTGGCAGGGACAGTTGCACGCAGACCCCAGCAGTTGTGGTGCTTCTGCAAAGCTAACTGGGGGAAACTATTTTCTCTTCCCCATGCCGGTCTGGCGTCCCTGGGCCCTGTCTCACCTACATAGACTCATCCTTATTTGGGAAATTGCTCGCCCTCCCTGCCTGGCTGCATTTCCTCTCCTGCTCATTTGTTTAGAAGTAAATTACGCAAACCCGGTTCAGGTAACTCTGGGCAGATTAGCATAGATGGAACCTGAAACATGAGCAAAGGCAGGTCTATTCCTGTATCCCGGAAAGATGAACATGTTCCTAGGAATAGTTGCGTGGGCTGCTACAGGATGGCTTCTGTACGGCAGCTGGTTCTGGACCTGATAACAGTCTACGGTGGGGAGTTTCACAAGGTTATTGGCTTTCTTTTGTAAGTGAAATCTCTGGCTGCAGGAGTTCATTGTGTTCTCAACAGTTTGATTAAAATCCGGCTGGTTACACATTGCAGAAAGCCAAACAGTGGCTGCACCTTCTCCTCTGAGCTCACCCGTTTGCCTCTGTATAGACCCTGGCATGAACATAACAATCTTCTGGGACTGTTGCTAAGCCACCTGCAGGTCACAACAGACGGTGACACTGGAGTGGTGTTACATGGGTGTTACTCTAATTAGAAAGTGGTCTCTACTGTGCATCATCTGCGGCTTGCTGACCTTTCTGGTACACTATCCTGTTCCAAGCTCTGTTCCAAGCTGGCCATGCTTGTGGCCCTTGTTTTTCAGAAGGTTATTTGCAAGGCGAGGCTGGGGGCCACTCAGGAGTCTGTGTTCCCAAAGGTATTTGGTCTGGCACTCCATGGTACTGGTGTGCAAGGGAGGGAGGAAAGCCAGTTGTCCCCATGAGGAGGACAGTGTTTGCCAGGTGGAAAGGCACAGCTCATAATAAAAATAAACTTTTATTGTCACAAGTGACTAAAACCCTGAGTGATTTGGCTGTCTCTGTGTGCTGAGTGGTTAGCTTTTGTCTAGTGCATTTCAGGTGTGACCTGTAGAGAGCTGGGTTCTCCTAGTTCAGTGGCAGGTGTATTGCATGGGTCTCACTTGGGGCCACAGTGTTTGCAGACTCTGCTAATCCTGGAGCCTGGGGCACTGGTGCAGGGAGCAGCCGCCAGCCTGTAGGTTTCTTTTTTTGTTTACTTTTAATGTAGTAGAAGATTCAGTGTGTGTGTGTCAGCTGTACTAGAGGTTCCTGACAAGCAGAGGCCGCAGCTGCAGTTCTCTGGCTGTAGCCGGGCATAGTGGGGTGACGGTACACCCAGGAAAGGTGTAAATCCAAACCAGGAGGCCAGCATCCAAGGTAGTGAGGCATGTCCCAGTCTGCAACTGACGGGAGTGGTCAGCCCGCAGGGTGCCTCTCGGTAGCACAGCAACAGATGCATTTATAACCACCATCTTGGCACTAGCTGGTGTTGCCCGGGTGGAGCGGGCTGGAGTCGTCTGGGGTGGAGGTGCTGTGCATACATGACAGGCAGCAGGGATGGGGTGGGGAGGGTAACTTATCGCTGACCACATCCTGTCACCACATTGCCACTGAGTCTGAGCAGCACTGGTGACCTGTTAATGAGGGCAGAGGGAGTCTCTCCTTCTGGAATGTAATAGGGCTGAAAGCAAAGAAAATGACTCTACACGGCCACTCTGCAACATGCACACAGGTGGGCTCCCTGCAGGAGGGTTAACCCAGCCCCTGGCTCCGTAGAGCATAGCTCCTGTTCTCTGCTACATTCGGTGGCTTTGTCTTGACTAGGCTCTCCCCTTAACCAGCTGAGCGCATGTTTAAAGTCTGTCCTGGTTACACTTGGCTTTCAGAACCTGTTACTTAGCACACGCCTACAGCACACTTCTAAATCCTACTCTAGACCAACCCCTTTAAAAATGTTTTTACAAATCCATCTTTTCTCCTAGCCTGGAAAGCGCTGAGTTCCTCCCCCCATTGCAGTGAGTGTTTCTTGCCTGTGCTCACATATTTGTAGAGTCCAAGGCCAGAAGGGACAATCTCGTCTGACCTGCATAGCACAGGCCTGAGAACTTCCCTAAATCATTCCCAGAGCAGAGCTTTTAGAAAAGTATCCAGACTTGATTTTAAAATTGCCAGTGACGGAGAATCCACCCTGACCCTTGGCAAATTGTTCCAGTGGTTAATTACCCTCACTTTAAAACGTACCCTGATTTCCAGTCTGAAGTTGTCTAGCTTCAACTCCCAGCATTGGATGGTGGTAGACCTTCCGCTGCTAGACTGAATAGCCCGTTATCAAAAACTTGTTCCCCATGTAGATACTTAGAGACTGGGATCAAGTCATCCATTGCCCTTCTCTTAAGCTAAATAGATTGAGCGCCTTGCGTCTATCACTATAAGGCAGGTTTTCTAATCCTGAATCCTCTCCAGTTTATCAACATCCTTCGTGAATTGTGGACACCAGAACTGACACAGGATTCCAGCAGCGGTCGCACCAGTGCCAAATAACGGCTCTGCTCCGACCTGAGATTCCCCTCTTTATGCATCCCAGGTTCACATTAGCTCTTTAGGCCACAGCGTCACACTGGGAGTGTGCAGCTGCTTATCCACCCCCACCCCGAATCTTTTCCAGAGTCCCTGCTCCCAGGACAGAGTCCCGCATAGTGTAAGGATGGCCAACGTTCTCTGTTCATAGACATACACGTTTACATTTAGCCAAATTAAAGCAGTGTTTGTGCCCTGCTCACCAAGCGATCCAGCTCACTCTGGATCAGTGACCTACCCTCTTCGTTATTTACCACTCCCCCAATTTTTTGTCATTTGCAAACTTGATCAGTGATGATTTTAAATTTTTTTATCTTATGTTTTTTATGCTGAGCTGCTTCCTGCTCCTTTTTCTTTGTTTCGCCCTTCTGTTCTCCATGCTCTTGGGCTCTCCTGGCTATTGCAGCCCCAGTGTTTGCTTTGGCATCCTCATGTGTTTAACACCTCTGTCCTACTCTGTGTGTGAGACCCAGAACAAAGGGAGAAAACAGCTTATCTAACACACACACACACACCCCTGAGCAAACTTCCCAGGCTCATTATCTGCTGCTCTCCCCTCCCTGGAACGGCAGCATGTGTCCCTACACAGCCAGGCAGTGGTCTGTGCCTGCAGACAGCCCTGGGCTCGCTGTCCTACCGCCATGCATTCTGTGGTCTGTTCAACCTGGAGAATAAGCGAATTTAGCTCCAAGCTGACACCCTTTTAGCAGCGCACTCTGCCTTGCAAGACAGCTGTGCGGCAGACGTAGGTGGACGGACGGATGGACTCTGGGAAGCAGTAACCGCCAAGGAGGGGGGAAAGTGGTGTAGGAAATGCAACAGCAATTGGCTAGCCAGCACTAAGGCCACAAGACATGGATAGGGACGAGTGTCTTGCCACTGGATGCAGTTCAGAGGGATGCTTATAACAACCCCCCTCCTAGGGAGTCAGCAAGATCTGCACCCGGGGCCTTCAATATTGCAGCACAGGTACCGGTAGTAGGCTGTTATCCTCTAGTAAACTAGCTGCTGGGGGGGGATGTGACACGCTCTGCCAGTGGGTTACGTGTATATTACAGATCGGGACAGTCCTTTGAGCTAGTTGTTCAAGTACCATTTTCAAAGGGCTTGTGCCGTTTGTATCTCTTCCTCTTCCCAGCACTCTTCCTATGCGCCTGCAAGGAATGTGGTGTTGGGTCCCACCTGGGGGCTTTGTCTACATTACGGATTTTTGCACGGGTGTAGCTTTGCTGGTGCATGCCAGCCCCCAGTGGAGATGCACTGTGGTCTGAACTGGGTCAAGTGGCACTGTCTGAGCCCTCCCTTATACCAGTGCAGTGCATTTACCCAGGGGTTTGCACTGGTGTACCTATTCCTGTGCAAAATCGGTAATGCAGGCAGGCCCTTAGTGGCATTCTCTGCTGGCAACCATCTCCAGTGTGGTTCAGGGAGAAGGGGATTGGGCAGGAAACAGCCTGAGTCGAGAGGCTGCCAAATGAGAGACAGTATTTGAGACTGAAATGTCCCTGTCCTGGAACTGTGTTTTTTGAGAGACCTGTTCTTGGTTTTGATCACAATGTTGGCTCAGCTGCAGCAGAGAGACGGAGTTTGATTTGGCAAATCCCGCTTCAACACAGAAACATATTGTCCTGGAGCTGAGATCCTACCAGTCTGGTTTTCTCCTGTCATCTCTGAGGACTTCACAGTATTGTACGGGGTGGGCGGGGGGTTCCCTGTTGTCACCCCTTTGAGTCCCTCTCTCTGAGGTGTACGGAGGGGAGAAACAGACTCTTCTCTCAGGTGAAGGGATGAAATCACTCTGGGAAGCAAAGTCCAGCAAGGCAGCCTGAGTCCATGCTGTGCGCCTCGAGGGGGGCTGGACGTGTTGCCCAGCATGCAGGCGTGACTCGCGTTGTATGTTGGGAAACAAGTGGCAGGGCCATCTCCAAAGGCCGGGGGCCCAGGCTGCTTCCTTCATCTTCTGCAGTCCCTGGGCTGCAGCACTTCTAAACATGAACCTTCCTGGCTCGGAGTCCTCAGGTGGAGCAAACCTTTGGGGGCAGGGACCGTTCTCCCCAGGCAGACAGGGTGGCCCCCGTCAGAGCAGCTCAGGAAATGTTTCGTTCTCCCGGACACACACTGATGATGCTCACTGTGAACCTGAGGGCCTGGCCTGGCCGCCCGGGTATTTTTAGCAGGTATTGGAGACTAATGGGGAGTTGCACAGCCGGTGTCTTGGAGCTAGTCATTCCTGCTGCCATAAACTCACTTGCCCCAGGATGCAGCTGTGGTAGGAAGGGGGTCAGAAGAACAGGCAGGAGCTGGCGGAGATGCAGCTGGTTAATGAGCGGGTCTGAGAAGGGACTTTGTTCCCATCTGTCTGTCACGTAGCTAGGCAGGCAGCAGCAGCGCTCTCTCTGCATGCAGGGCAACAGCTGGGAAGCCTAATCCCAGGCCCATGAATAGCCCTGATGACTCATGATGTGCAAGCCAGAGCAGACCTTCCCCAGCCCTGCAGGGCTTCAGCCCAGCATCAGGAAGGCAACTGCCCACAGCTTAGGCAGACAACACCGAGAGATGCAGAGGAACTTGCGACTGTTCCCCTGTCCTGTTCTGGGATTTATCCCTCAATGCCTGTAATAACTCTTCTGATCCACTGGGTTCGTAAAGAAGATTGCAAAGCCTGGCTCCCTGCAGCTAAATGTCTCTGGTATAAACACCATATGAGGCTTGTCTACACTTGAAAATTAATTCGGATTAAGGCTTAGTGTAAGTTTGTAGCTATTCTGGAATAACTCCAGGTGTAGACAAACCCTATACCTTGGAGAGAAATAGGGCCAGTAACAGCTCTCGTAAACCAGCTTCTCCTGAAGCAAAGCCAGAGAATGCGTTTCGTGCTTTCACTTGTGAAAACATGCACATGCAGCAAAAGGCTTGTACTTTGGAAATACGCTCCCAGGTAGGATCCTGGGGATGTGGCTTTGATTAGAAATGTCTTTGTACTGGCCAAATGACTGGGCACCTGACTCATGCTCGATGCTCCCCTGTTCGTCTGCTTTAGAGCCATTTGGAAGCTTCACAGCTCGGGATGTTGGAAACTAGCTCAGGCAAAGCACTAGAAGATGTGGTGCAGGAACCAGCCCCATCCTAGGCTTTGGGCGGGAGGCCAATCGCTGAATTTGGGTCTGTGAGGGGGATGCCTGTTGCTCCCTCTGTTAGGCTCCTGCACGCACCCACCCAACTGGTCACGCACTTCTGTCCAAAAATGTTTTTGCACACAAAATCGTTTCCGTTTTTTGTTAATCTTCTCGGGTGTTACATGCTGTCCTGAGGATTGCAGCCAGGAGCCCGCGACCCTGCGTCATCCAGCAACCGGCTCAGTCACGTGTTCCCTGTCAGGCTTTCTCCATGCGGGGCCTGGTGACTGGTGCATGCATGTTCTGATGGCTGGCTCTGCTTTACGTGCAAGCGGAAGGTGCGCTCGACACCATACCGGACCATTTCTGGAAACACAGATCGTGTTGGCCATGAGCAGGAGCAGCGCTCGTGCCCCGTGCTGGCTGTGTACGGCCAGGCTTCGTTCTGTGCAATGCTGCCTGACACAGGTAGCAGCCTGGGCATGTGGCCCGTGTCTGCCCCTCGCCTCTGGAGGTGGCGGGGGAGTTACAGGGAGGCTCAGCCCTTTGCACCGCTACGGTTCTGAGCAGATCCTAACCTATGGGGTTTCCCCGGACAGGTGTGGGAGACTCTCGAGTTGGCACCATGACGGAAGGTTTCGACTGCGACAACTGCAAGGAGTCCCTGTATGGGCGGAAGTACATCCAGATGGACATGGGTCCCTACTGCATCCCCTGCTACGATGCCCATTTCGCTAACACCTGCGAGGAGTGCAAGGAGCTGATTGGCCACGACTGCAGGGTGAGTGAGGGGCTGGGGGCTGCGCCCAAGTGGGGCCTGCCCCATACCCGCCCCCCCCCGTGGGCGAGTGAGGGGCTGGGGGCTGCACCCAAGTGGGGCCTGCCCCCCACCTGCCGTGGGCGAGTGACACCCCCGCTCTCTCTCCCAGGAGCTGTACTACGAGAATCGCCATTACCACGAGCACTGTTTCCGGTGCTTCCGCTGCGACCGCTCTCTGGCCGACGAGCCTTTCACCTGCCAGGACGAGGAGCTGCTGTGCAACGACTGCTACTGCAGCGAGTTCTCCTCCAAGTGCGTGGCGTGTGAGAAGACCGTCATGCCAGGTACAGGCTCTGTGGCGGGGGAGGTTGGCAGGAGACGGAGCCTCCCCTGGGCCTTGGCAGGCTCTGCTGGGCCAGCAGCTGCCCTCCTGTCATCCCAGCCGAGGGCAGTGCCCTGTGGGTGCCGGGCAAGGGCCTAGGGACATGCCGTACCTGTACAGAGAGGCCTGGTGCCAGCTCCCCTCTGCTGAGCAGACATGAGGCCCTTATCGGGGACCCAGAACTGTGGTCTCCCCTGCAGCCCTTGTCTGTGGCCTCTGTGGTGGGGGAGGGCCATGGAGGAGGAGAATGTGGGGAGGCAGCTCCAGAGGCTCTGGAGCATCCTCTGCCCTGTCTCTGGGGGTCCAGGAAGTCACTGGCTAAAGGCTGATGGAGACCCAGCCTTTGGGGGGGCTGGGGCTGTGCCAGGCCCCTCAGGCATTGCCTGCCTGTGTTACCCCCAGGCCTCTGGCGTCTCGAGCTCTCCTATGCTGAGAGGCTCGACTGGTGACTCTCGGTACGAAGGGAGAACTGCCCCAAGTGGCATGACTGTACTAGGACATGGGGAAGGAAGGGGCCTCCGGGCGCTAGCTTTCCTGCGATCTGTCCACGGGTACGAAATGCTAGCGCCAGGCCCCGCTTCCCAGGCTCAAGCCGAGTTCAGGATACAGGGCTCCGTCTCCGTAGAGCACTGTTGGTTTGTCACTTGCGGAGCCTGTCTGCAGGTGCAGCTGCTGCCTCCCAGCGGTGCCCTGAGCCCAGCTCTGCTTCACTTCCAGGGTCCCGGAAACTGGAATACAGCGGACAAACCTGGCATGAGCATTGCTTCATCTGCAGCAGCTGCCAGCAGCCCATTGGGTCGCGGTCCTTTATCCCAGACAAGAAGGATTATTATTGCGTCCCCTGTTACGAGAGCAAATTTGCCCCTCGCTGCACTCGCTGCAAAAAGGTAATGCTGGCCTGCCAGCTGAGTGCTTCCTTCGGTGACCCCGCAGGGCCTTGGCTTCTGTTAGCTGAGGTTCTCCTGGGGCAGCCAGTGGTCTCCGTGGAAAGCAGTCCCAGGCATAGGAGGTGGGGTGCTGTTCCATGATCCCCGGGGGTGTAACCCAGCTTCCTAAGGGTCGTGTCAGTGTTCCCCTGGATCTGGGCCAGCAGGACTGCACCCAGCACGCTGCGAGTACCCACCCAGTAATAATGAAGGGGTGGGCGTGGCCTGCTCGCATCACGGGGGATGCTGCTCTCCAGGCCTCTCCAAAAGGCTTTGCTGAGTGCTGTCGAGATCGCCAACCTGAGACATGTCTGTGCCTGGTCTGGAGACTGGCTGCTGCCTGATGTGTTGGCATCACACCCTGCTCTGGAGACAGCAGAGGGCTCCCCTTAGCGCCAGGCCCGCCGTGGCTCTGGGCGGCTCCGTGGTTGCCGAGGGTCCAGTTGAGTTCCCTTGGCTGGCTTGAGAAGGGGTCTCCTGTTATAACTGCAGTGCGCTCGTGGGATGTGTGCCAGCCTTGCGTCCAGCCCCTGTCAGTCTCCCGATGGCAAGGGCTCCGGAGGCTGAGATCTTTATAACCGCCAGGCACTCGGGGCTCCTGGGGCTGCCTTCGGGGAGATACGGGTGTAACTGGTGCTCTCCCTTCCCCAGTCGCTGACCAAGGGAGGAGTGACTTACCGTGACGAGCCCTGGCACAAGGAGTGCTTTGTCTGCACTGGCTGCAAGGTTCCTCTGGCAGGCCAGCAGTTCACCTCCCAGGAGGACAACCCCTACTGTGTCAAGTGCTTTGGGAACCTCTATGCCAAGAAGTGCAGCGCCTGCGCAAAGCCCATCACAGGTAACCATGGAGACTGGAGCGCAGCACATGGTCCCTCGTGAGCGGGCACCGTGCCTCTGCCCGTGAGCAGAACGCAGACCTTGCTCTGCCGCCGCCTTCATGGTGGTGAATTCCCCTCTGCAGCAGGCCAGCGTAAGGCCTACGCAGCTCTTCCATCCCACTGCCGCCCTCCAGGGCTCACTGAGGGGCTGTTCAGAACTTCAGGCCTCCCAGGATGGGAGACTGTTATTGCCACGGGTGCCCTGGGGCATGTGACGGGCTGCTCCTGGACTTGTTCCTCAGCAGCCTGTTTCAGCTGCTCATCGAGAGAGGCCACGCAACGGGGAAGGAGTTAAATTGCAGTGAGGAGTTTGTGTGGCTCGTATTCTTGCTCTCACTTCGTTCTTGCAAAGCTCAAGTGTTGGGTGTGTCCTGCTCTTGTCAGAGCAGTGAACGTACTGTGCACACCCAGGGAGGACTGCCTGTGTTTTGGTACCCTGCAGCCTTCCTGCAGAACTTGCCAGGACTCCCAGGACATGCTCCATGTGGTGGGATCTGATGGCTGTGACTGGCCTCTCTGTTTGGGATCCTGGAAGGGTTCTCCACCGCTCTAAAGTGAGGAAGTTTTGCAGCCCAGGGCTGGGCTGGGAGGCTCCAGAAACTGGACCTTTCACGCTTGCCAAAGTGAGGCGAGTGGGTCTCTCCCTTCATACACCTGCACCAGGAGGCTGCCTGGTCTCCTTCACTGACCCTCCGTCCGTGGCTTGGGTTTACTGCTCCTGGAAAGGCCAATGCGGCCACTGAGTCACTCGGTGAGTCAGAACGCTGGTTCCGTGGTTAGAGACGATGCTGGTTTGCTGCCCCGTCCCAGGTCACCAGTGTTTATCTTTGTTACTGTCTCTGCAATAGCAGCTACAAAACCTGCATGTCGTCCTGCCTTCTGGACAAGGGCAGAACGCAGCTTCTCTCAGCCGGCTGGCTCCAGTCAGGTCCTTCCCAAAGAGGTTTAGTCATTCAGTGTTGTGCACAGACCCCTAACTGCCTGTCTGCCGACCCTAGGCCCTTCAGGAATCTGCCTTGAGTGCTCCGGGTAACTCTATGCTCTGTCCCCCTTCTCTAGGCTTCGGAGGGGGTAAATATATCTCCTTTGAGGATCGTCACTGGCACCATAACTGCTTCAACTGCGCCCGCTGCGCCAGCTCGCTGGTGGGGAAAGGCTTCATCCCGCACCACGACGAGATCCTCTGCCGCGAATGCAGCAGCGACCTATAAGCCTGGCAAGAGGACGTGGATCAGGGGCTTTATCTGCTCTTCAGGGGCTTCGTACCAGACACCCTGGCAGCTGTCGGTGCTGGGCAGGTGGGAGATGTGCCTTTTGTTGCCCTGGAGAGGGCTGATCCCCTCACCACAGCGTATGCTCGGGGTGCCTGTGCCCTTCCCCTGAAGGCTAGAATAAGCCACCCTAGGCTTTCTGCAGAGTGAAGCTAAATAAAAGCCGAACAAAAGGAGCTTCCAAGTCCCTCATTATTTGCTCTTTCCTTTGCTTCCTATGTGCTTGGGCGCTGGCTGAGCCGGGAGCCCCTGTCTGAGCAAAGGGGCTGGGCAGTGGGTCTCCGGCTCCATGTGCTGACCGCACAGCTTTGTCCTTCCTACTGGTTACTGGTTTTCTTCCCTTCCCCCATGTGCTCCCTCTGCTCTGAGTGATGGGCAGCAGCTCCTGTCCTGTGAGCCAGGCTTTCCTGAGGCTCCTGCCTCCCCAGCGTGGGTTTGCAGCACCGCCTGTTCCCCTAGCGTGAGGGTAGCATGGCGTCCCACTGAGCGAGTCTGCAACGCTCTCTGCGCTGCTCGTTGCAGCCTGGGGTGTTTCTGGGTGGCCAGGGACCTGGCTGGCCGTGAGCAGAGCGTGCTGGAGTGAGCACACGGCCCACTTCGGGGAATGGCTTTTCCTGACGTCTCTCTCCCTCCTCGCTCTTCAGGGAGATGTCACAGATATGGCAGAGGAACCTGAATCACCAGGAGGTGCTGAGGGTTCTGGCTCCCTCACCTCCCTGCAGCATCTCCCCTCCCCCTGCTCTGCCCCCTAGCAGAAGGGTCCCCATCAGCTTCCAAGAGCGGCACGAATTAGTTTATTTAACACCGACTCCAAGAGTGCTGTGAAGCGGCTCAGGTGCTTTCGGAGCTAGTTTTGTGCTCTGCGCAAGTGCTGCCCGGCTGGTAGCCAAACGCTCTTCCTTCTGCCTGAGAGCCGCTTAGCAGAGCAGTTGGAAAGGGCATTTCAGAGGCAGCGAGAGCTCTTAGAGCTGACGGTGTTGTCTGCACTTTCCCCCTTACTGGCTGCTGCAGAACCAGGGCCGCTTGTTGTCTCTTACTGAGCGCGGCCACACGCTATATATATTGACCCCAAATATGGTGGTTCATCCTCTGGAAGTTTGTGCACAGTTGTCTCGGCTGCAGGCTGTGCTCCAAATTCAGCCCTGGGTGCTGCAGGGGGAGATGGATGGGAGTGGGGGACGAATGGGGGCTGTGTTTGTATTAACAACAGGCAAGGCTGCAGATAAATTGAACCAGCCCCCAAGACAGCAGCCAAAGGCTCTGCCCCTCCTTTGCCCCCCTCCCGCCAGGTGCTGAGCTCTCGTCATGCTCTTTGGCTGCAGGGGGAGCCGTGGTTGCTCAGCACCTTGCAGGTCAGGTGCTGGTTGGGCCCTGGCTCAGCCCGCTGACCCTCACCCCCAGTCTGGGCTTCTCGTTCCCAGAGAGGTAGGGCCCTACCAAATTCACAGTCCATTTTTGTCAATTTCATGGTCACAGGATTTTAAAAATCGTAAATTTCATTATTTCAGCCATTTAAATCTGAAATTTCCGGGTGTTGTAATTGTAGGGGTCTTGATCCGAAAAGAAGTTGTGCGGGGTGGTCTCGAGGTTACAGTAGTGGGGGTTGCGGTATTGCCACCCTTACTTCCATGCTGCTGGCGGGGGCTCTGCCTTCAGAGCTGGGCACCTGGCCAACAGCCACCGCTCTCCCGCTGCCCAGCTCTGAAGGCAGCAGCGCAGAAATAAGGGTGGCAATCCCGCAACCCCCATAAAATAACCTTGCGACTGCCCTGCAACTCCCTTTCGGGCCAGGACCCCCCACTTGAGAAACGCTGGTCTCCCCTGTGAAATCTGTATAGTACCGGGTAAAAGCGCAGACGCAAGAGACCACATTTCATGGTCCATGACACATTTTTCATGGCCATTAATCTGGTAAGGCCCTACAGAGAGGAACTGAAAAGGGGTGTGACATTGGCTCCCCGGAGGGAGGCTGGTGTCCCAGCTGGAAGAGCTTTGCTTCTCTGAAGACCCGGCTATGCAAAACTGCGGAGCTGCCTCGAGTTCCCCTGGAGCCCTGTCTCACTTGGGGTGCTCACACCCTGCCCCCCTCCGCCCAGGTAATGGGACGCTTTTCTGAATATGACTTCCTTGTGTTTTCCTTTTTGTACTTTATCTGTCACTCAGTAACCAAACTCGCTGGAGGAACGGGCTAGCCCCGTCCCCAAGCAGGGTTCATTTACCAAGAGAATGTTATGCATGTTGAATCGTTATTAGCTGTGTATTCAAATCCTTACTGAAACCCTCGTTTGAAAGCTTTGATGCGGGTAAGTCAGAGTTTGGGTGTGTGCGCTTTTCTGAAGAGCTTGGAGCGGTTTTTAGAAAGGAAGCTTCCTATGTAAGTGTCCTACCCTCCAGTCTCTTGTATGTTTCTGTAAGGCTTTATATAATAAACCATTGTAATGACACCTCTCTCTGGCTGTATTTTCTCCAAGCAGGGGTGGGAGTAGGGTGGGGTTGAATTAATGTCATCGCTGTGGGGTCAGGCTTGTCTTCAAAAGGTAAAATAGCTCTTTACTCTCCCTAGGGTTGCTCCCAAAGCCCTGAACTGGGGGCAGCCCCATGGTTCCCCCTCCCCCAGCAGCCTGCCCAGCCTTTAACTCTAGGATGATACCACAGTCCCCGCTTAGACCAGTTCCAATTTCCCCCACTCCCGGCTTTTCGGGGATGCAGTGGAGACCCTTTCCCTAGATCCATCATCTCTGACTTCAGTCTTTGCACGTAGTTCAACTACCCAGACAAAGTGCTTGGACCCTTCCTGGGTACATGGGGCAAAGTGAAGGCTTCAAGCCCTGGGGCAGGAGTTTAGTGGTCACCACTCTCACCCCAGGAAGGTCTTCTGTGGCTGGTTACTTCAGTAGATCCTGGACTGGTTCAGCTCCTCTGGACCCAGCAGTCCAGTGGATCCCGGGCTGGCAGGAACTGGCATTTGAGTCACTGGCATGTGACTCTTATGACACCGAATTAAGTGTTTCCACATTACAGAAAAGCCCCTTGTGCTTCCCTGTGTTCGCTCCATTTGACCTCAGCTTCAGCTCTTGAGGTCTCTTGGGAAGAGCCTGTGTGGGGATGTTGCTGCAGTCCCCAGCTGGAGTAACTTTGGTCTCCTTCCTGGCAGCCTTCCCATCCGCCTTGTACGCTCATTACTCACTTTTATCTCCTGTGGAATCATTTATTCCCCTAACATCTGAAACTCTTTTCCACAGATTCCTTTACATTTACTAACAGCCATTGTGACTTCCTCTGGGCGTTTGCCTGGCCCCCGGCCTCTCCAGCATTCCCCCTCCACTTCCCCCTGGAGCTGTGCTACCAGCTCTCCAGATTGCCATGCGAGGGGAAGCCAGGGATAAAAGACACAGCCCCCAAGTCTCTCTGTGACCTCAGTGCTGGCTCTGCGCACTCGCAGGCCTGCCTCGCTTGGAGGCTCCTACAAACGTTAGCTCTGGCGGGTGGCAAAACTATTCTTTCCATTCTGATTCTGTTGCTGTCGTTGTGTCGGGACCTGAGCTCTGGTTTTTCTGCTAGGCCTCAAACAATGAGCAGGCACCTCTGGCTGTAGAGGTTTCCTGAGGGAGCCTGTCCTCTGACAGGAGCTCTGCAAGCCCATGGTTTCTGAAGAGCCGTTTCCAGCGATTAACCGCAAACCATTTCTTTACAAACGGGCCCCCAGGCTCCTCTTTCAGTCGGGTTTAAGAGCCTCCCGTTCTTAGCCAAAAAAGGAAATGACCCAGCTGCACGTAGGGCTGGAACATCTGGATTTTATCCCTGTCATGAATGGGTCATGGATACGCACAGCCCAGTGCCTGATTTACTGGGAGGCAAGGGGGATGATGTAATGCACTTTCGTCCCTCACGGCTCCCAGAGAGGGTCTAAAACAGTCATGAAAATATCATTAATGTGCAGGCTAACAACGGGGGGACAGCTAGGGGAGGGAAAGGGGGCAGAGCCTGGGGCTCCCTCGTGTGCAAGTGGGGGGTGAGGAGATGAAGCACTCACTGGCTGAAGAGCCGAAGCTGCAGAGTCGGGATGGGGGAGAGCTGGGTCTGTGGCAGGAGCAGGCCACGGGGCAGAGTACAGACCCTCGGCTGGAAGGCTCTTGAGAACGGCCCGGTAACATTGATCCTGCGGGAGCCTGAAAGAGTCTCACAGTCTGGGGTGAAAAAGTGGCCCAGGGAAGCCCCAGCACTTCACGTGCCCCTCTCTGCAGCCGTTCTCTGGGGAAATTAACCCCAGGCCCTGGCAGGGCAGTGGAAGGACGCTGACTTGGGGCCCGCATCGGGTTCAGCCCAAAGAGCGCATCTGCCATGAAGGAGAAATAAAGGAGCTGAAAAGCCCCAACGCTGGGGCTGGCGGGCAGGAGCGTTACTGTGGAGAGGCCGTGTGCAGAGACCCAGGGCTTTGTGCGCAGTGCTGGTGTGGAGCAGGGACCCCGCAGCACCAGCTCCCTGTGAACGTCTCCAGGACAGGGTTTGAGACAGCCGTCGGTGATGGAGGGGAGCAGGAGCGCCGAACGCTCAGCCGGGGCAAGCAGCCCTGTGTCTGTGAAGCACTGAGACACGGCAGCCGTTGTAAAGGTCCTCTGCACCCAGACTGCGCGAGACACCCCACCCCCCCCGAGCACGCAGCCCTGAGGTGAGGGCCAGGCTGAGGCAGCTCACGCACTGGGCAAAAACAGCGGCAGATGCCGTCCGGGCAAACAGACGCTCCCTGTTGGAGCACAAGCAGCATCCACGGGCTGGGGGAGCTGGTGTCACTCTCGTCGGGGTTGGGGGTGGGAAGTTCAAGGAGGGGAATGCAGAAACCTTGCTACCACCCACCACGGTGCTTCACCCCGCCAGGGGGCTTGGCGGCCGCTGGGTAACTACTGTGTGGGGAGGGTACATTCAGCAAGCAGCCCTCATGGCAAAGTGTTCCTCTGTAGCATGGGCTGCGGGTCCCTTGCAGCTCAGCTGGGCGTAGCTCACTTCATCAGGCCCCTGCCCTTGCAGGGGCATCGGGCTCTGGTGCCCGCGGTTCCCCCTTTCCTGCCTGTGGCACGAGCGTTCAGTCTTCTCGGGCTCGTCTCGGTGGTTGGTTCAGTGTGCGGGGGCTGGGTGGCGCTGGAGGCCTGCGTTATACGGGGGCTAGACTGGGCCCCTTCGGGCTCAAACCCCGACTGTTAGCCAGCTCCTGGGGCAGCAGAGGGGCTGCTCGCTTTGCAGCGGGTTACTGCTCAGCCCCTTCCCGGCTGTCTCCTGGGCAAACACTGCTCACACCTCGCCTGTCCTGATGTCACATGGGTTTGTTTCAGCTGTGCTCATGCCCTTAAGTGTTCGCATCTCGTGGCCAGGGTGTGCTGGCACGAGCTCCAGCCGACATGGGAGCGGTGGGCGCTCAGCGCCCCGGCCAGGCCACGAGACCTGGACAGCCCCAGCAGTTGGGGTTCGATGCTCCCCGGGGACAAAACGTAGGCAACAGGCCGCACTCCAGAACTGGCTTCCTCTGCTGGCCCGTGTCAAAAGCGCTGGGGTCCCAGTGAATTGATTGTCAGCATCCAGCCCTGGTGAGGCGCGGCCAGGAGCTGGCTCAGAGGGCTGGCCCTAGTCTGTCTGGCTCGGAAGGCCAATGTCCCAAATGGTCCGTGGGTTGTGCTGCCACCTTGGCTGCCGTGTCCTGCAGCCATTCCTCTGGGTTTGGGGGCCCTGCCATGCCACACGGCCCTGCTGCAGGCCCCTGGGTAAGGAGAAGGTCCCTGGCAGGTCACTTTAGCCATGTGGGGCCTGGGTGGGTGGCTTGGGGTTTTGCCTCTCTTGGACTGGAGGGACCTTCGTGTTTAACACATTGAAAGCTGTCAGACTGCTGGTGTTTGCTGTGGTTCGGGGTCTGGTGCTGATTGTGGAAATGTTTGAGGAGAGAGAAGGGGGAGGAACACACACCCACACACACACACCCACACACACACACCCCCAATTCCCAGCTGTGGCATTGCAGTCCGAGTGAACCCCCGGCAAGATGCTTAGTTCCATTCCCCACCCAGCCCATGCTCTGCACAGTGTCGGGGGCCGAGTGGTCAGGCTGACCCACTGCCTGGAACCACAGCACTGCTCCATCCACTCCCTAGCACTCTGCCCGGGGTGAGAGAGGAGAACAGAGTCTGAAATGATTCACTGTTGGACTTGTGAACTCTCCTTCCAAATTAGACACGACCAGACAGGCCCTTTGGCACCAGAGACCGAGTCAAAGCTCATCCTCAGCCCCTGCTGTGGGGTGACTCTCTGGAGCAGGGCACGTGCCCCTCCAAAGGCCCCTCTGCTGCTAGGACTGCAGCCCACAGCTGGCCCTGTGCAGCACCAGGGACCTAGTGCTGGGACGAGTTGATGCTTTCACATTGGTCTGAAGCTGCCTTATGTCAGTGACTTGCGGCACCAAAATGTGCTGAGCTGCTCAGTGACCTGTGCAGCTCTGTGACCTCTTGCGCCCTTCTTACACAAGCAGTTAAATCGCTGTTAACGTGGACAGGGAAACCATCAGCTCTGGGCATCTGAGTTAACTTCTGCCTGAGATGAGTGGGGCAATTCGCACAGCAGAGCACTTGTTTCAGGCTCCGTCCAGACTCAGGCAGGCATCGCTCACGCTTGGTTCATGTTTCTCAGGTTGTCTCAGAATTTCTTAAGGCAAGCTGAGATTCTGGAGCACAAGCTGGCACTTGAGAGAGGGGCTGATAGGCCACATCATCGTATACCCAAGCCCATCTCCTCAAGGAATCCGCTGACAAGCAACAATCACACCAGCTTGCAGCTACCTTGGTGGCTCTGGCAGGAAGGAACTGATCAGCTACCCTCACAGCACAGCAGCCAGGGCCACGAGGCCAGTTAGTGCGCTGTAGACTTACACACCAGCTGGCTGTGCACTGTCCATACAGCCAAGCTCTCGGGGACTCTGGCCAGGGTTTGTGGGGATGGAGTGGGCAGTGCTGTTCTGGGGCATTTCAGAGGACAAGCACCGCCTCGAGCTCTATTCCCTTGGATGTGTGCAGGCCTGGGTCCTGACACCGGAGACTGGTTTGCCCTTCTTGTAATGCATAGCCACAAATGTTATTGGCCATCAAAGTCAGCCCTTGTGAACCCCCAGCTGCTGTATTGGCGTGATCTCTGTGTGCAGGGAATTCCATACGCTACTCATGTACTGGCCCAAAGCCTGTTTCCATGCTCGGGCCGGTGAGTGAGACTCGCTCCCACCTTATGGGTCAGGGTGACAAGCAGGGGCTTGGTTATGGTCCATTGACACATTCCATCATGTTCAATGCTGAAACTGAGCCCCCTCTCATGCCAAAAGACTGAAATAAAAGGGGCAAACAGGTGGACGGGAGGTCCCCAAATTCCAGCACTTCCCCTTTCCTGGAGTGCAGCGTCATGCTGGAGGGAAGTGGAGGAACAGTAAGTGCAGGATCTTATCTCTGTGTTTATTTTTAGGTAGGCGCTTGGATGGAAGAACTGCCGTACTCCGAGGGCGCACGAGCATGCTTGGAGGGTAATTGGACAATCTTCTTCCTTTCCATATTGTTCCCTCTCAGATGAATTGGTTAGTCTCAAGACAGGAGCACATTTTGATTGCTGTAATTATCCTTGATTTTTGGTGGTTGTTGCTTTTATAAACTTCCATTTAGCTCAGTCATATAATATACATGGTAGCACAAATGAATCATTTATTAGCAAGTTAAGTTTAATAATGGATTTGCATTCTCTGAGGGAAGTCCTGGCCTGCTCCTTGCTTGGCTTTTGGGCAAAGCAGTAGTGCTGGATTGGAGGAAGGTAATTAAAATCTAAGTGAAAGTGGACCATGCCAGCTGCCAGTCACAGCATCTAGGGAAAGGTGTCTCTACACTGCAATTAAAACCCCAGGGCTGGCCTGTGCCAGCTGAGAGCAGGGGCTGTTTAACTGCAGTGTAGATGTTGCAGCCCAAGTTCTGGGACACTCCTACCTTGCAGGCTCCTAAAGCCCGGGCTCCAGCCTGAGCCCGACCCTCTACACAGCAGGGCGAGGGTCTGAGCTCAGAGCTGAGCCAGAGAGGGCTCTCAGGGACTCCCAGGTTTCCCACACTGTACAGCAAGTGGAAGCCCTGCCTTGCCCGGGCCTCACTCCTGCCCTGCCAGAGGCGACAGTGGTGCTGCGGCTTGGCCTGGGTGCCAAATACTGAACATTTATGTTGGTCTTTGCTACGGCAATTGTTTGGGAGGTGAAAAATCCCATGGTGTTTGAGGAGGGGGAGGCTTCACCCCAATGCAAGTGCCTCAGGTGGCCCTGCCCCATTTCCCCATCACACAAGCTGAGCAATGGGTTCGGCTGTTGGTTTCCTCTGTCTGTTTTACAGGAACAGTGTAAAAGCATTTCCAAAAGGCATAAGAGCGAGCTTCTTTGCCACCCTCCTTGGTGCTGGCTATGAGAAAATGATTTTGTTTATCTGGGGAAACCAATTTCCCATAACTGCCCCCTCCCACATCTGTGCATCAAGGGGTGGGGCATTTTTGTGAGAACTCCTTGTTACAGTATTTGCTGCCCTTCGCTGAGCTTCTCTTGAGGGTTTACACGTAGCTGGAATCATTGTTCAGTGTTTTCCGGGGCTAGCCCTAGTTAAACCCACACAGAATGTGTTCTGAGCAGTACAGCTCGATGGCACGATTTTTTCCACAGGACCCCAGGCACAGTCAGTGCACTAGACAGCCCATGCACTGGGAGCAAATCAGGGCTGTGTGGTAAAGGAGGCTGTTGTCTGTAGGACGTTTGTGGCAGAAGTTGGAAGGGATGTAGTGAATGAAATAGGGGACTGCAGGAAAAGAAAGGCAGTTGAATGCTGCCCTGGAGAATTGGATCCCATCTCTTTCTCTGCTGCAGAGTTCCTGTGTGGTGCTGGGCAAGTCTCTTAAATCAAATTTTTCACAGATGGTCACTATTTGTGCGTTCCCCGTTTTCTGGGCGCCCAGTGCAAGACATGTGGGGCCAGATTTGCAGAAGTGCTGAGCACTCACAGCTGCAACTGAAGTCAATGGAAACCGTGGTGCACTGGCTTTATAAAGTGCTAGATAATGCTCAGTACTCTGAAAAGTCAGGCCCTAGTGGTGTCAAGTTAGGCACGCAAACGTAGTGACGGCTTCGGACAATTTGGTTGCAAATCTCTGAGCTGTAAAATGGCGATATTAACATACCGTCAGCAGCTCAGAGGGTACGGTAAAGAAAAATTCATTAAAGTTTATGAAGCAGTCAGCAATGGCCAGGAATCATAGAATATCAGGGTTGGAAGGGATCTCAGAAGGTCATCTCGTCCAACCCCCTGCTCAAAGCAGGACCAACACCAACTAAATCATCCCAGCCAGGGCTTTGTCAAGCCTGACCTTAAAAACTTCTAAGGAAGGAGATTCCACCACCTCCCTAGGTAACGCATTCCAGTGTTTCACCACCCTCTTAGTGAAAAAGTTTTTCCTAATATCCAACCTAAATCTCCCCCACTGCAACTTGAGACCATTACTCCTCGTTCTGTCATCAGCTACCACTGAGAACAGTCTAGAGCCATCCTCTTTGGAACCCCCTTTCAGGTAGTTGAAAGCAGCTATCAAATCCCCCCTCATTCTTCTCTTCCATAGACTAAACATCCCCAGTTCCCTCAGCCTCTCCTCATAACTCATGTGTTCCAGTCCGCTAATCATTTTTGTTGCCCTCCGCTGGACTCTTTCCAATTTTTCCACATCCTTCTTGTAGTGTGGGGCCCAAAACTGGACACAGGACTCCAGATGAGGCCTCACCAGTGTTGAATAGAGGGGAACAATCACGTCCCTCGATCTGCTGGCAATGCCCCTACTTATACATCCCAAAATGCCATTGGCCTTCTTGGCAACAAGGGCACACTGTTGACTCATATCCAGCTTCTCGTCCACTGTAACCCCTAGGTCCTTTTCTGCAGAACTGCTGCGAGCCATTCGGTCCCTAGTCTGTAGCAGTGCATTGGATTCTTCCGTCCTAAGTGCAGGAAGAAATAAATCATTTTGTATTTAGCACAGGGTTTGGTTGCCTGCATTAAATACCATGAGGGACCAAAATCTGAATGAGGAAAGAAATATTGAATAACCACCCATTCACTGAATGAAGCAAGGGTCCTGTGGAAAAAGTAGTGTATGATTCCATAGTTAGTCTATATCATGGTGCACATGCACCAGGAGGCCAAATTAAGTATACAGCCAATCTTAACGCTAGCATTTCTGAAAGTCTGAGTGCTTGACTTTAAAAGAACAGTGTGGTTGCAATGTCATATGATACATTTATATAAATACATGTAACAGAGTCTTTGCGGTGCACACAGTCCATGGATTTGTAGATTAGCCCTGGAAGGGACATACCTGACCCTGCATTGTAATCTCTCAACACAGCTGTAAATGACAACACAAAGTGCAAGGCCTGGACATTTCATCCCCTCTCTGGCCCCAGCACTTGCCTTTCAAGTACATCCAAGAGCAGGAGCTGATATTACAAGCTACACAGCATTGATCCTGTGACCGAATGCAGCCCTATATTCACACCCTACCCATTACTGTAATAATCTTTGTACAAAATCTGTCTTTTGTAGAATCATTTGAGAACTAACTCCTCACTGGTCAGTAATATGGTGACATGTATGTAGCAACATTATGTGTAAAGTTATGACATACACATACCTTATGCTGTTAAAGGCATGTGTTCAACTCACATAGCCCCAGTTAGGTAGAACTGGTCAAGCAGGCCTGTCTTAAACAATGGGATGTGTTTACCTCCATTTGCATATAAGGTATATACAGAGTCCTCGGACAGCAAGAGGGGGGAAGAAGACAACAAAGAAAATCTGCATTTCTGCATACACAGGTGAAAAGAAATATGAAGCCCCCTTCCTCCGCCACACTCCATTCCCCCTTACTCTCAGCTGGAAAGAACGTTAACTAGGGGTCACGCTCAGGAAAATGCTTTTCAAAGGGTGACTGAACTATAAAAGCAAGAGTCAAAACCACCCCAAGTTCTCTCTCCCTGTCCATCTCTGTCTTTCACCTAAGAGAACAAAAGAGAACTGTTGTTGAACCTTGGGAGCAGAACCTGACCTGAAACTTGGTCAACAATGAAAACCTGTGGTAAGAATTTTACCTTGACCCAAGTTGAAGTTAAGTTTAGTACTAGGAAGCATTGTATCATTATTTTGTAATCATTGCTGACTTTAATTCCTTACTACTTGCACTCACTGAAAACCTCTCTTTGTAGTTAAATAAACTTGTTTTACATCTAATCTAGTGTTGTGAACTGTGTGGGTAACGCTGTTTAATGTGGCACATTGTTGTATCATGATCCCCTTAAAGGGTCAACTGACTTGGCTGGACGGTGCAGAACACACCTTTTGGGAGAAAAATCCAGGACCGGGGGTATGTTGGGATCACCCTGCAAGTGGTAATCAAGGCTGCTGGAAGCTGGAGTGTGGCTGGTTGCTGACAGGCTGCTGGGGTTAGAGGTGCTTAACTAGGGCTGTGGCTATCCACAGACACTCAGGGTGGGCCCTGCCTGCTGTCTGAGAGCAGCCCAGGTTGGGAGCACAGCAGTAAAGCATTGTGAGGCAGGGCAGGTGGTGACAGCCCCTCACTGGTCTGGTTTGTACCCCGGACTGTCATAGATACCAACTGCAGCTGGGCCCTAAGCCTGGCCCGGTGCCTGGGGCATGTCTGTTAGCTCTGCTCTGTAGTGCCCAGAATTCTTACAAGCAACATATGATGAGAGCAGCCTGTTACTGCTAATCCCCAACTGCTACATGATCCTGCCTGGGCTGCCCACATCCACTGCCACTGATCCATAGGCCTGGGGCTCACAGTGCCACCCCAGCCACAGACAAAGCCTCTAGAAACGCTGCACAGCACCGGGAGGCAAAGCTGTGCCGTCCCTGGCCCGGATGCTGGGTGCAGCCCCTGCTTTCCCAATGGGCCCTGAAGCACGCGGGATGTTTACCTCACTTTCAATTAGTTTAGAATAAAATTGATTTGAGTAATTAAAAATCCTGGTGTATTTCCTAATTACCACTCCATGTATTCCCTCATCTTACTGCTAGCACTCAGCAATCCCATGCTGCAGACAGAGTGGGTGTCTGGGGGAGAGGGCTGGGTGTTGGTGGAATTGGTGTGAGTCGTTGGGAGCCCCATAGCTGGGTTGGGTTGGAGGATGGCAGAACTGTGCACGTGGGAGGAGAACTGGGGTACGTGTGTGTGGGGAGCAGAGGGCAGGGGGAATTGTCTGTGAGATCCCAGGGGTATTTCAGACCGCACGTCGCTTCTATGCATGGGCCAGGCACATTCTACTAGCAGAAGCAGCAGCCTAGCTGATTTGTCTGGGTTTGGAATAGGATTATTTTTGTTTTTCCCTCCTCCATTCTCTTCTCCCCCCACCTTCCTTCCTCCCCAACACCAAAACACCACCCTCCCCCCAGCTCGCTGGACCCTCCTGAGGCCGCTCTCGAGCTCGGGCACATGCAGGATTTGACGAGTCTCTCTTCCCTTAACTTTGCCCTTTTCCTCTTCGCCTTTGTTTCTTGAGAAAGGTCATTGTGCCTCGAAGCTGGGGTCAGCCCTGATCCTAAATCCAGCTGGCAGCATCTCCCTGCAGCCTGCGCCACCATATATGGTCAATCATGGGGAGAGAACCAGTAGAACGGGGCTGGAGGTGGCTTGGACGGCAGCCATCAGGAGGGCTTTGACTCCGCTGCATTGCTGAAACCCCTCCGTGTGGCTGCAAGTGTGAGCGCCACACTCTGGAGCTCAGCAGCCTTGATACTGAACTGTCCAAAGCGCAACAGAGGAAGCAAGCACCCCTCGGCCTGGGGAGAAGGATGGGGCCCAAGGGCCAGAGAGACATGCCAGGGCCCCATACAAATGTAACTCTGAAAAACCACAAGCCTCCGCATCCTTCAACACCCTGCCTCCCCCAGCATGGAGGCCCGGGCAAATCCATGCATGCGGAGCTGTCCCCACCTCCTCTCCCTCCCTCCCTCTCCCCGATCCAAGGGCATATATCAAGCTGAGCCTGGCTATTTCTCCTTAAATAGAGCTTACAGGTGACTGCAAAGATTTGAGCACAATTTAAGGTAAGGCACCCAGGCAAATGGCCCCATAAAATTGATATGGGGGCTCCCCATCCCTGCACTTTAGGAGGCTCTAACATGTATTTTTAAGCGTTTGTCACAAGGTAACACTTTTCCATGTCTGAGACAGCAGCAGAGGGCCATGCACTGAGCGCCAGGCCAGCTCTGACACACACCTGCCTGCTCAGTATCCAGGCCAAGGCCCACCCAGCTGTGGGGTACCTTTGGGGCTCAGTAACTCTGAGCAAAGCAGATTAGTCACTATGCCATGGTGGTTAGCTCCCCGCTGCACCATGGGAAATAGTCAAAGGGGAAAGCCTGGCCAGTCCCCTAGAAATAAATGAAGGGGAACAACAAATTGAAGGTTTGAGGGCAGCTGCTCTGAGCAGCCAAAGCAAAGAGAAGTTGCTCTGGGACTCAAGGCTTTTCCTGGCAGAAATTCATGGTTTTCTATCCAAGGGCACAATTGGCAGATCAATTGGCAGACAGACAATTGGCCCCCCTGCTGCTGGACCTCTACCCTGTGCAGTAGGATGAGCTCATTCAGCTAAGCCTCCTGGGAGGTGGGTAGAGGCTGCATGCACCAGGGCAATAACCAGATGGGATCGAGGGTTTCAAGCTGGCTAGCTGGGGCACTGGTAGTACAGTTTATGGGTGCAAAAGCCTCCATCTGGGGTATCACCATGCAGAAGAGGACTCCTGTGAGAGATCTGGGATCCCCATTCCATAGTCTGGTGTCCCAGAACAGCACGTATCCAGTGGTCACTACTATGGAAAAGAATCAAACCTGTGACCTCTGTGAGGCAGGGCCTGGTGTTGGGAATGAGGCACTGGCCTGGGACATGGGCTCAACTCCCAGCTCTGCCACAGACTAGCTGTGTGACCCTAGGGAAAGTCACTGCCCCGCTTGGGCCTTTGCTTCCCCAGTGTGTAAGACAGATAATGATCCCACACTCCCACACAGGAAACGGATGAGACTAAATCCATTCATGGTTTTATTTAGGCACTAGGTCTGAATCAGATAGAAGAGCCAATGCTGCCATCATACTAGGAAAATCAAAACTTATCTCAGAGGTTCTCAAACTGTGGTCCATGGACCACCAGTGGTCCGCGAGCTCCATTCAGGTGGTCCGCGGATTGTTCCCTCTAAGGTGCGTGCCTGGGCGGCTGCACACAACAGAACGAAGGGCCACCCTCCCCCCCCAATTAGTAGAGCTGCGCAGGCATGGCTCCTCTAATTAGGTGCCTGGACCCTGGAGAAGATGCACATGTAAGGTGAGGTGGTGGCCTTGGTGGGAATAAAGGGTAGGTAGGAGGGGCCAGTGGGGTGAGAAGGGGGGCGGAATTTGGGATGTGCAGGGCTGCAGCGGCCAGAGAAAGAGGCGACTTTCCCCAGCTCCAGGGCTGCGGCTTCTGGGGAGAGACTCCCCCCTCCTTCCCAGCCTCAGCTCTGTGGCTGCTGTGGTGGGGGAGAACCCCCCCTCCTTCCCAGCCCCAGCTCGGGGGCTGCCAAGGTGCGGGGAGAGGCCACGTCCATCGCACTAGAAAGGTAAGACTACTGATATTAAAATATGAGTTGTGTGCTTTTACCTGTAGAACAAAAAAATATTAATTATTACTAAGGTTTTTTTTATATAGCGCTGTTATCCAAAGCGCTTTACAACAGTTAGCTAACAGTGGAAAGATCATTATGGTCGGCCGAGACCCTCAGCGATTTTTCAAGTGGTCTGTGAAAAGTTTGAGAACCAGTGACTTATCTGATGAGCGCAGCAGCTAGTCCCACCTTTGGGGGAGAGAGAGAGAGACCGTGAACAAGCCTCAGAGGAGCAGCCCTGTTAGTCTGTATCCCCAAAAGGAGGACTTCTGGCACCCTAACCCGTTTTATCTGAGCAGAAGCCTGCCTGAGCTGCGGCCCACTTCATCGGATGCACCCGAGCTGTTCTCCAGGCCAGCTCCCGCCTGCCCCCTGCCGGAGCAACCGGACCTTGCCCCGCTCCCCGCCCGGCCTCCCGCCGGCCGAGCGCCTCCAGCGAGCGGCCCGAGAAAGCGCCGAGCACGGGCCTGGCCTGGCGGCGACGCCCCGGGGCGAGCGGCAGCGCGGGGTGCCGGGTGCCAGCTGGAGCCTCCTCGCCCGCCCCACAGCGACCTCACTCGCCTTCAAGCCTCCCCTCGAAACGCGGCTGCCCGGTGATTCCCCGGCTCCTCGTTCAGCCTCCCCCGCGCCGCCTTTTCCCACCTGCCCGCCCCGCCCCGGACGGCCCGTCGCCCGCCCCGCCGCTTCCCGCCCACGGCGCCGCCCTCGTGGCCGCCCCGGCCCCGACCCCGACCCCCTGCGCGCCCCCCCGCCGCCCTGGCTCCCGGGCGCCCCGCTGTCCCCAGCCCCCCCCGCGCCGCCGTGACCCGACTCCCGCACGGCCCCGGGGCGGGGGACCGGCGGGCGGGAGGGCGCAGCCGCCCACAGGCATGCCCGGAAGCGGCGCCGGCCTCGGTCACAGACCCGCTGCCGGACAGGTGCCCCCCGGCAGACCCGCAACCGGGGCGCGGCCCCTCCCGAGGCCCCGCTCGCCGCCCCCGGGCGCAGGCCCCTCACCCCCGACGGGACCCGCTCTCGTTGGGCTCTGACAGGGGCTTCCCCGGCGCCGGCCCGCACCCGCCAGCCCGGCAGAGGAGGGGCACAAGGGCCGAGCACCCCAGGCGCCGGGGGCCCACAGGGCGCTTGCCCGGGGCTCTAGCACCCCACCTCACGCCGGAATCATGGTGCCAGCGGAGATTTCCGGTCGGGCCCGTGAGGGGGAGCACCGAGTGGGAGGGTTTCCGGTCGGGTCGGTGAGGGGGGAGGGTTTCCGGTCGGGCTGATTGGGGGGGAGCACTGGGAGGAGGGTTTCCGGTCGGGTCGGTGAGGGGGGCGGGTTTCCAGTCGGGCCGGTGGGGGGAGCACTGGGAGGGAGGGTTTCCGGTGGGGGGGAGCACTGGGAGGGAGGGTTTCCGGTCGGGCCGGTGAGGGGGAGCACCGAGAGGGCGGGTTTCCGGTCAGGTCGGTGAGGGTTTCCAGTCGGGCCGGTGGGGGGAGCACTGGGAGGGAGGGTTTCCGGTCGGGCCGGTGAGGGGGAGCACCGAGAGGGCGGGTTTCCGGTCGGGTCGGTGAGGGGGGAGGGTTTCCAGTCGGGCCGGTGGGGGGAGCACTGGGAGGGAGAGTTTCCGGTCGGGCCGGTGAGGGGGAGCACCGAGAGAGCGGGTTTCCGGTCGGGTCGGTGAGGGGGGAGGGTTTCCAGTCGGGCCGGTGGGGGGAGCACTGGGAGGGCGGGTTTCCGGTCGGGCCGGTGAGGGGGAGCACCGAGAGGGCGGGTTTCCGGTCGGGCCGGTGAGGGGGAGCACTGGGAGGGAGGGTTTCCGGTCGGGCCGGTGAGGGGGAGCACCGAGAGAGCGGGTTTCCGGTCGGGCCGAGCCCCGGGAGGGAGGGTTCCGGCAGGCGGGCGCGCGGGGAAGATGGAGACGATCCTGGAGCAGCAGCGGCGCTACCATGAGGAGCGGGAGCGGCTCATGGACGTGATGGCCAAGGAGATGCTGATTAAGAAATCCACGGTGCGGCGCGGGCGGGCATGGGCCGGGGCGGGAATGGGCCGGGGCGGGCGAGGGCCCAGCTCTCCCGTTGGGGGCGGTGGGGCAGTGACTCGCCTGGGCCCGAGCCTGGAGCGACGGGACGCCCCTGCCGGCACCGGGCGTGGCCCCCCCGCGGCGCGGCTTCCGGGCTCGTGGCCCGTCCCTCGGGCCCCGTAGCGCGGCGTGTTCCGCGGGAAGCCGCGTCCCGGTCCGAGCGCGGTGGGGGGTGAAGCTGGCCGAATGAGCCGCGTTGTGACGTCCCAACAGCGGCGTTTTTCCCGCTGACCCAGGGTCTCAGACTGTTTTACTGGCGGCCCTTTCGCACGGCAAGCCTCTGAGTGCGACCCCCTAATACGTTGAACACGCTTGTTAGTGTATTTAACGCCATTATAAATGCTGGAGGCAAGCCGGGTTTGGGGTGGAGATTGACCGCTCACGACCCCCATGTAATAACCTCCGGACCCCCAGGGTGAGAACCCCTGCCCGCGAAGCAGAGACTGTTCTCAGCTGAACTTCAGGCAATAAATCGGGCATTAGTTAAAGTCCGGCTAATCCTTTTTTCTGCCGTGTCTTGTAGTTACGTGACCAGATTAACTCTGATCACCGCACCCGAGCCATGCAGGACGTGAGTATCATTCCTCCGCTTTACCTTACAGCTGTGTACCGTTAAGTTTGTGGGCTGGATCACAGGATGGTGTGGTGTTGTGGATTACTTAAGCAATACATCACAAACTGTTTCTGGATGTGTGTAGCACATGAAGATTGCAGGGTACAAGGTCAAAGGAAAATGGCTTTTTGTGCACTGCAATAGCCAATAGACATGTGGGATAACAGTATTTACTGGAGTATTGCTTACAGTTAAACTCATGAGCTGAGTTTGCCTAGTTTTGTTTCTGTATGCAAATTTAAAAAGTGTATTCATATTAGTACCTATATTTATTCTGCGGAGGTACCTGGCATTGAAGTTATAGGGGCTATTCTCCACCATGCTTTTACCAGAACTTGGGCACATGGAGAATGAGTTGGATGGATTTACTTATCAGTCTTAGCATTAAAAGCCTTTAGGAATATTTTAAATCACAGTATTAATTATTTTCATTTTAGCTAATTTATTGAACAGCAAAACTTCACAGAAGAGCATGAAATGACTTGGGTAACATGTTATTGCATTTCCCTGAAAACAATTTCAGCTGCTAAATTTTCCTATAATGTTTCATTACTCTTCAGTGAGCTTTCATTTCTTGGTCTGTTTGACTCAAGTTTGTGAGATTATCCTTTCAGATGTAAGCAAGCTTTGTCAAGCTTCCAAGAGAGCAGTTAGTTTTTCTTAACTTCTCTGCACGTTGTGCTGTATTGCAGCAAAAGTACATGCATAACACTGACATGTTTTTGTTTTTTAGAGGTATATGGAAGTGAGTGGCAATCTGAGAGACTTGTATGATGATAAGGATGGGTAAGTGTCTGCAAAAAGACCTGATCTGGCCTTTTTTAAAAACTGAAAAGTGTGCTCGCTAAATGCCTTCACAGAGGGTATGTCCACACAGCAATTAAACAGCCCCTTAGCCCAAGCCCTGCAAACCTGAGTCAGCTGGCATAGGCCAGTCGCGGGTTTTTAACTGCAGCGTAGACTTACCCACAGTGCTTTACAAAGCCACGGAAGGGACTTAATGGCACTTCTTAAGGCCATGTATAAAGAGAGGGAAGCATTTAGAGCTATGGCACTTGTCAAAGTAGAGATTCTCTTCCCCCGCCCCTCCCCCCCTAAAGCAAACTTAAGTTTTCTTCCAGGAGTTTTATTGCACTTACCAGATTTTAACTTGGGAGGAAAGTCTAGTGGTGGAAATAAATCATTGATGAGACATTTCTGATGAGTGTCCAGACATAACCTTATCAGTACCATAGAGCAACATGTCGTTACAAAGCCATTGCTAGCTTAAGATTTGGCTGCGAAATACCGTTTGATCCCAAGTGTGTGGGGGTGGGAAGGGGAGGGAAAGAATAATTGTGCCATAAATGTAGGCTTTCCAAAGCATCATGTTAGAGAAGAAATTGCCACTGAAGTGGTCCATTAAATAAGATGCAGTTAGGGCTGAGTTATCTGCACGCCCATTTGTGGGTTTAATGAACTTTAAGAGAGGGGACCAACAAAAACTACTGAATATACTGATCGCAGAGTTTCACTCCTAGTTCATACCAAGACCTGAACATAGTTAAAGATTCCTGCAAATCACATTTAACTTGCTCTGTGTTGCTTCTTCGGTAGAATAAGGGACAAGAAAGGGTGTTACTGGTTCGGCACACTTCAGCAGTAAATTCTTCCATGGCTATGTCTACACTGGCGCTTTTGTTGGTAAAACTTTTGTCAGTCAGGGGTGTGAAAAAAACACACCCTGACCGACATAAGTTTTACTGACAGACACACCGTTGTCGTTGGGGGTGGTTTAATTATGCTGACGGGAGAGCTCTCTCCCGTTGGCATAGAGTGGCTACACGGGAGACATTGTACCTGCACCAATGTAAGGTCTGTAGTGTAAACATAGCCCATGTAACAGTTGAAAAGGAGTGTGTGTGGTGATGGTAGCAAAGGCACCAGTGAAATCATATTTCAGTGCTTGATACTGTCAAAGCAACTCTCCAGATTTGCTATTGAATTTAATCCTGTGTCGACTGTAACAAGGTGTGGGGGAGGGGTTGTTGTCTCTTTTGGCTTGAAACCCTCATTTGAGTGGGAGACTCTGAGAGACTTGAAGGGCAGTAATTGGGGACGATGCACCTGAATGTCGGAAGGAGAGCAGAGCCCCAAAATCATAACCCTATCTGAGTTTGAGATCTCTATGTAATTTTGGTTGAGAGATTGGTATTGCAGGGTGAGTGACGACTTTTCCATGTTTTTGGGAACCCTTGTGTAATCAGAATGCCAGAACTAGACATGAAGAGAATCGTTAATGAAACTCTCCAGTTACATCAGATTCAATATCTGTTTGCCATAAACAATCCTAATCCCGCTCTCTCTTACCCTCAAAATCTGACTTTAATTTTTTCTCCTTGACCCTCAGGTTACGGAAGGAAGAGCTCAGTGCCATTTCAGGGCCAAATGAGTTTGCAGAATTCTATAATAGACTAAAACAGATCAAGGAATTTCACCGGAAGCACCCAAATGAGGTAAGTGCCTCTGTATGCCATGGGTATGTGGACCCACAGGACAGTGACAAGGAGTATATCTATACATTGAGTGCTCTTGGATGCTTTGCGTTATCAGTTCGGTTCTTCTCAACCTATTTCGTTTATGACAAATTCCAAAATACTAAAATGTGGCGAGTGAAAAGAGGTGGTTTTAAACCAGGGGCCATGTTCAAGTTCCTGTGATAGAAGAGGCATTCCATTAAAGAGAGAGAGCAGCCCAAGAATGAGAAAATGTGCAAAATGCTAATCATGTCCCATGAATGTTGTGCTTTCAGTTTAGGAGCTGTGTTCTCCTCTGCTGTTGGGGGAGGCATTCAGCATTGCCTTCCATGTGCTGGCCAGAGTGTTTTTTTGGGGGTGTGGGGTCCTCCTCCCCTCTGTGAAGAAGGCATTTTTAGGGGTTGTCTACATAATTTGTTTCTGCATCAATGAAAGGAGAGAACCTCTGGAATTCAAAACAGCAGAGTGCCAGTTGATGCAGGGGAATTTCAAGGCAATTGCTTGATAGAGTTGACTGCATATCTGTCCCTGCAGCCTCTGAACTGAACGGCAAAGATCCTAGTGCCCTGGCTTTTCCACACTCTGTGGCCAGGGAATCTACTGTTCTCCATGTAGAGTACTTTGTGTATGTACTGGTTACATGCCGTCGAAGAGGACCTGAATAACACACACAGTAATGCTGAGCTTTGATTTGGCAGTGGGAATACTTCTGTAATAGGTTCATTATGGAAAGTGCAGATTTGTCAGTGTGACTTCACGTTAATTGGTCTGGACTTTTTCGCAGTAGTGAGTGTGAGTGTGTATTTTTGCTATAACGTCTGATCTTTCCCGAAGATCTGTGTGCCGATGTCAGTGGAATTTGAGGAACTGTTGAAAGCCAGAGAGAACCCCAGTGAAGAGGCACAAAGTAAGTCCATGGTTTCATATTTAAACTTAGATCTAGCAAAAATGCCATGCTTGCTTGTTTTTATTTAGTGAGCTGTCTGGTTGGCTTGTCTCTGAATCTCTCCCCTTAATAACCCTCTGAAAGTTACTCTCAGATTAGGTGCCTGTGCAGGGGTGGCAAGTTACATGGGCCTGTGGTGCCTGGCTCCAGCAATATTCAGGGCCGGGGGCTCAGCTCCACCAATATTTGGAGCCGGGTGTCTCCCCTGGCCCTGCCTGGAGCGTCCGCCGCCTGCCTCCCTCCCCCGTGCACCTCCCCTGGGCCCCGGAGCGTCCCTGCCTGATTAAAAGCAGGCAGCTCCCCTGCTGCTCCGCGCTGCTCTCCTTTGCCTGGGCGGCAGCCTAAGGCTAGGCTACAGCACAAGAGCAGGCTGAGGCAGCTGGCTGCTGCTGCTGCACTGGAGGAGGTGCACACATGATTGGCAGCCCTCCCCTCCCCCAGCACCCACCTCACTCACCTGAGCAGCTGCTGGGGCTTGAGTGTCTGACCCTGTGATCCTGCCCCTCCCAGCTTGCAGCCACGGGGCAAGGGGCAGCCTCCCCTCTGTGAGGCTACGGTGTGGGGCAGCAGGCTGCAGCAGGGGAGGAAGCTTCCTGGACCTGAGCAGCTTGGGTGAGTGTAGTGACACCCTGCACCTCCCTCCGCCCACAGTCACTGCTTCTGTCCCACGCTGGCAGCCCCAGTGAGGCTACGGTGAGGGGCAGCAGCAGTGGGGGAGAGGGTTGGGGGGAGTCCTCCTCTCTGGTCCTAGCCCCGGGGCAGCCAGTCTGCACCCCAAGCTCCTCATCCCCGGCCCTGCCCCACCCCAGAGCCTGTGCCCCCAAGCCAGAGCTCTCACCCCTTGCACCCCAAACCCCAGCCCTGAGCCCCCTCCTGCACCCCTGCTCCAACCCAGACCCCTCACCCAAACTCCCTCCCAGAGCACATCCCCCACACCCACTCCTCCTGCCCAAGTCCAGGCGCCACACCCCAACTCCCTCCCAGATTCCATCCCCTGCATCCCAGCTGCCTGCCCCAGCCCAGACTCCACACCCCAACTCCCTCCCAGAGCCTACCCCCTGCACCCAAACACCTTCCCAGAGCCCCACACCTCCCCCTTCCCACACCCAAACTTCCTCCCAGACCCTTAGGGGGGTGTGGGGGGGGGGCAACTTGGACCTGTTCTGGGCACCACCAAAAATTATACAAACCTGCTGCCCCTGTGCCTGTGTGTGTATTTTATCCACTCTGGAATGTTCTGCAGTAAAAGCGCCTCTCGCTTGAGAGTGGATCTAGCGTATTACTGTAAAGGAGCAGTTAGTTGATTATGTTTAGAACCTGCAAAAACATTAAGAAACATTTCACGTAATATAGTTTGTATTCAGCTGCAGTTACAAGCTATGCTTACATGAGATGGTTCTAACACAAGACGGATACTTGAAATGAGAATAATCTGCAGTAATTCTGATCTTCAGAATTTCTAATAAAGCTCTTTGCATAATGTGTCTTCTGTAGATCTAGTGGAGTTCACAGATGAAGAAGGGTATGGCCGGTACTTGGATCTTCATGATTGTTACCTCAAGTACATTAACTTAAAATCATCAGAGGTAAGAGGCTAGAATTGCTTAGGAGACGTACTCAAATATCTATTACTGAGTGTTCAGAGACAAGCATTTCTGGTGACATTTTAAATAGTTCATTTCCACCCATGTGTTGTACGGGTGCCTATTTTTTGGAGGCTGCAGGTTAAGGATTTTTAAATTCGAAGCGACCCTTTCCTGGGCTCTCCCATTCGTGCAGTTGTATCTACAGCTGTTCTCACAGGCCTCTCCACTGATGTGGTCTTGAAAGAGGCTGTGCCCTTTTTTCGCCTCTGTTACCAAATAGCCCAGGGTCTCTAAAGTGGCATGCTGCAACCCAGAATGGAGGTGTGGAAAGATGCCATTTCTTGTGGTCCAGTGGGTGACTGGAGATGTATTGTTAATCAGGTTGTTTTGTGTGTAAAATCTGACACCCAGCCTCTTTATTTTCAGAAACTGGATTACATCACGTACTTATCCACGTTTGACCAACTCTTCGATATTCCCAAAGAGAGAAAAAATGCTGAATATAAAAGGTGGGCCCTTCATCCGTGACAGGCTGTCCAGGAGGAATTAAATTCTGTGATGCGCATTCAAGGCCCTTTAATGCCTCTCCAATCCTGGAGTGGAGGGGAGTTTATGTTATAAACCATAAATCCAGTGTGTGTATTCAGTCCATGATTTTTAGTGTCTAGCAAAGTTATGAATTTAAGCGTCCAGGCTTCTCTTTTGAAGGTGTTGTGCAGATTTCCTTTGAGGAGAGGACTGAGGATATGTCTGCACGGGTATAGAAAACCAGTGGCTGGCCTGGGTCAGCTGGCTCGGGCCAGCGACTTTTATCCCTGTGTAGACCTATCCTGAGAGTGATTACAGATTACGAGTGATCTCTTTGTGAAAGTGTTCACCCACAGATGACATGGTGGTTTTGGTCTTTTATCATTTTTCTGTGTGAGTGTCTGGTTTCACCCACATAATTGTTGTTGGGGCATTTAGTGCACTGGATAAGGTACACCGTATGTGATAGGCATGTGTAGAATCCATAGATCTTGAAAGCTGTGTTGTGGGGGGTGTTGCTCATTGCAGCAGTGGAGAGATGTCTGCATGTTTTGCATCTATTGTTCTGGCAGGGTCTGGTGCCACTTTGAGTTGATGTGTCCTCCTGGTCTGTGGTGATCTTGCT
Organism: Chelonia mydas; assembly: GCF_015237465.2. Lineage (NCBI taxonomy): Eukaryota > Metazoa > Chordata > Testudines > Cheloniidae > Chelonia > Chelonia mydas. Next base: position 853,524 of record NC_051259.2, read on the forward strand.
TCTGATGATGAGGTTGTGGGGTTGTTTGAAGACCAAAATGCGGGCTTAGGAAATATTTCTTTTGGGATGTGACCCCCACTGAGTCTGGGTAATAACTGTTGATACACCGTATGGGTTCCAGTATGGGGTGGTTGGTGACACCTAGGGGTGTGTGGTTGGAGGGAGTTTTATGTTAGTATTGAAGCAGGTTCTCTTCAGGTATTTGGGTGCCTAGTTCCATAATGTGATCTGCTTCTCTGGTGGAGTTCTGTGGGTTGTGGAGTTGTAGTTGGTTCCACTTTCTGTTTTTGTGGTGGATGGCTGCCACCTGGTGTTTTTGATAGTAGTTTTGGGTTTCTTGCATGATTTTTCAGGTAAGTTTCCTGTTTTGTTTTTTTTCTTCCAGTATGTGGGAGCATGGGATTAATTCTTGTTTGAGGGGGTCCCTTCTGGAGTATATGAGGTGCAGTATGTGATTCCTCAGTTTTGACAAAGCCCTTCTGCAGAGCTGTTCAGCAGATATGGGGTTGTAAGTGATGGTGAGACCTCTGGGGACGATGATGTCCCTTGCATTTGCTCAGGGAGTAGATTATGCTGTTAAGTTTTGCTTCCTTTTTCTTCGTGTTCAATTCAATATCTTCCTTTGTTGTATTCAGTGTTATTATAGCCGTGTTGGTCCCAATATATTAGAGAGACAGTGTGGGTGAGGTAATATCTTCTATTGGACCAACTTCTGTTGGTGAGAGACAAGCTTTTGAACCACACGGAGCTCTTCTTCAGGCGTGGGAAAGGTACCCTAGCATCACAGCTAAATAAATACAAGATGGAACAGATTGTTTAGCATAAGTAGTTAACATGTTTCAAGGATCGCTCACAGTGAAGTGGCCTGTTAATACCTCTCCAGTCCTTTGGTGAGGGAGATGGAAAGCTGGAGAGGGTTTAGTGGGTTATTTCAGGTTTCAGAGTAGCAGCCGTGTTAGTCTGTATCAGCAAAAAGAAAAGGAGTACTTGTGGCACCTTAGAGACTAACCAATTTATTTGAGCATAAGCTTTCGTGAGCTACAGCTCACTCCATCGGATGCATACGAAAGCTTATGCTCAAATAAATTGGTTAGTCTCTAAGGTGCCACAAGTACTCCTTTGGGTTATTACAACAATCTATAAGCCATAAATCTAGTGTCTCTATTCAGTCCATGATTTTAAGTGTCTAGCAAAGTTATGAATTTAAGCTCCCAGACTCATCTTTTGAAGGCATTATGCAGGTTTCCTTTGAGGAGGAGAACCAAGAGGTCAGATACAGAGTGACTGTTTTGTGAAAAGCATTAATTCACAGTCAGGATGAAAATTCACTGTGGGGAATGTGAATGGGTACTCCTTAGATGTAGTTTTAGTGTTTCATAAAGTAAGGACTTTCTGCAGAATCCACACCCTCTCAGAAATGTGAGCAGGATCTAAGCTGTCAGTGTTTTGGAATTTTCAAAAATGCTTAAGTTTTGGCCTCCCTGCTCCTTTGAAGGCAAAGAGAATTTTATCGTTGACTTCAACTGGAGCAGATTTAGGCCAAGGCTGAGCACTTTTGAAAGTCACATCATATGTCTTTTAGCTTTTATGGTTGTGAAGAGAATTGTCCAAACATAACTAATGCAGGGTTTGCAAACAGAGCCTGAAACAGTAGCTCTGAGAGGTGTGAGCTGTCCCATCTATTTGTCAAGTTAATGATGAAAATATGTTTTATCCATGCTCAAAGAATCCTTGGTTAAGTGTGGCTGTGTAACTAGGGTTCACTGACACGGTGGTAAAAATATTGGAAGCCACCAAAATCTTGTCCCACATTAGGGCCTCTGCTGGTGCCATTAAAGTGGTGGTAGCACTATTGGGAACACTACTGGGAACTGCTAAAATTCCCTGCTTATGGACAGGGCCATGGCTGGGACCCAGACCGTGATAGAATGTAGTACACTGGCTTGTGTGTCTGGAATAACCCATGTTAGAGAACCATGGTTTAACCTTGATAGATATCTATGGCTCTTTGGAATGACTGTACAGGGGGGATCTGCCAAGGCAAGAATAAAACAGTTTGGGCCACAAGTATGCTTAAATATGTGAGAAATATGGTAATGTTTGCAGTGTAGAGAAGGCCAAATATCAACAATCCACAGTCATTGCTAATTATTTTTGTGTAAACATCCAGTGAATGTTCTTCTCTCTCCTTGTTTTCCCCCATCTGTTTCATGCTATTTATTTTTATTTTTTATTTCTAAGTCCATACGCTTTGCAGGCAAGCTTCTCTGTGTAAATGTTGAGCCTTTTCAATTTCAGACAAATCATCTCTTGCTGAATTGCTGTTTACAAGACTAACAGATGATGTGAAATTAAATTACACCTACATGTGTGTTTGTGAGACTGTCAGGTTGTACGTGCTGTATTTGTCAACTGTGAATCTAGCCTGTAACCTAAAAAGTCAAACAGATGATGAAGTTTCATTCGGATTGAGGCTTCTGGTGAAATAATCTGTTACCCAGAGGTTGTTCTTAACAGCCAGGAGCTTGTTCAGTAGAAGAGAGATTTGTTGGGAAGGAAGGAAATAGTGGGACTATTCCCTGTATAATTGTGGGGCAAGGGGTGTCACCGTGATGCGGTTCAGTATGGTATGATGCAAAAATTTCTTGTGTGTTCATTTTATGCAAACTCTGATACTGAATTAACTGAGCTGGCTCTTCCTCTGCCAGGTATCTTGAAATGCTTCTTGAGTACCTGCAGGATTACACAGATCGGGTGAAGCCACTGCTGGATCAGAATGAACTTTTTGGGAAGATTCAGAATGAGTTTGAGAAGAAGTGGGACAATGGAACGTTCCCTGGTTGGCCGGTGAGCAATCATTATGCACACGTGAAATGCTGATATATTTCTCACGGCTTGCGTACAGTGTCGTGGTGTGTAAAATGATCATCAAGGTTAACAGTCTCACAGTGTAGTGTAGTTCAGTTGTGTCCCAAAACAGTAGAGACACTGCTTACTGCTAATGTGTTTTCTGTCTTTCCAGGAGGTTTCCCATGTACTTGATTTGTTCAGTTTAGTGCTGAGATCTCCCCATTATTAACAATATCATCCTTCTTGAAGGAGGGAGGATATTTTGGTATTGCTGCTCAAATGTTATGTAATGTTCTGAAGATTTATCTAGCAACTTATGTGGCTTTTCTTGGCAGAAAGAGACGAGCAGTGCACTTACCCATGCCGGAGCCCATCTGGATCTCTCGGCCTTTTCCTCTTGGGAGGTATGTTCTCTGTGCGTTAAGCACTTTACACTGAAAAATCTTGGTGGGATCCGTCCACCTTGTTCCTTTTCAAAATTTTCTTTGTGGGAATGTGAGACTCCGGCCACGACCACTGTAAATGGCAAGTTCACTGTGCAGGTGGCCTCTGCTTTCTGTCACTGGAGATACCAGTAACCTGGAAGGATTTTTCTCCATCGTAGCTGTGGTCAGGCTCCTGCCATAGACGTCATTGATCTGGGTAGAAGAGAGCCACCTTAATGCTTTCATGAGCAATGCTGGATTTTTTTTTAATGAATTAAAATGGACACACTTGTATCATATTGTTGTTAACACCTGAAAGCAATGCTTATGTACATTGGTTTATTTTAATTGTACAGGAATTGGCCTCCCTGGGACTGGACAGATTAAAATCTGCTTTACTGGCTTTGGGTCTGAAATGCGGCGGGTAAGAAGCTGTGGCTTTTTTCTAGATTCTTTTCAGTTATTGTGCTGTTTGTCTCACATTTCTGCATTGGACACCTGTTTGTTTTCCAAAGATCTGTGGAATAATTCTTATACAAGACAACACTGAAAGTATGGCAAGGAATTCTTATCATATACTTTGCTTTGAAGTCTGAGGTTCATAATGGACTAGTACATAATATGGAATAGTAGGACCTCAAGAGCCTGGGGAAACCCTGATGCAAAAGCAGTGCCTAAGCCATGCTCCTCAAGGATCACTGAAACGTGATGCTTATTCTTACAGTCTCATGACCTCTCAATGATTTAATGTATAATGTAATTAAAAACATAATTATGTGAGCACAAACCAATCTACTTAAAAAATAAACCTACACCCTAGATTCACCTTGTTCCCTGCTTTTTCCCAGCACTCTGGAAGAGCGTGCTCAGAGGCTGTTCAGCACAAAAGGCAAATCCTTGGAAGCCCTCGATTCTTCCTTGTTTGCCAAGAATCCAAAGACAAAAGGAAGCAAAAGGTGAGTCCCCAAAAGTTTCATACCGAGGTTGGCCCTTCGCTTGAACTAAAAGTTTCCTGCTTGGCTGGTTATCGCCTTCATTATTGCCCCAATGGCAGAGCTGAGATGTTCCTGGAGCATTAGGATGCTCTGCATATTGGGACCAAATGACTGAGTTAGCTGGTCAGAGTGTCTGGCCTGACTGATCAGTACATGTGCAGCAGAGGCTACAGGGAGTGGTTGATATTTGTTTTCCCACTTTCTTAGTAGCTACAAATCCAAATATATCTTTAGGAACCGGGTGCGTGGACAGCATTTGCAGTGCTTGAAAAGGATTTCACAAAGTTACCCTTTGTATTTCCAGGGACACAGAGAGGAACAAAGACCTTGCGTTCCTGGAAGCTCAGGTCTACGAGTATGTAGAAATTCTTGGGGTAAGGTTTTTACTTTTTACCTTTTTTGAGCTTTGTAGATGCAGTGCCTTCAAAAGGTGTTGCAAGCTCACTCATGTCTTCCATCTTATCCTTTCTTAAACACCATGTATAGAAGTGTTATTTTATGTATGGTGCTGTACAAATCTGGAGATATTTAAGGCAGGGGGTTGGAACTGCTTATTCCTGTTGTTTGTTAACCTGTCAGCTTCTAGTTAAGAGTCCATCTCCTACAACAACCGATGCTGAGGATTGGGTCTGCCTCTCTTGTGAACGGCAACCCAGACAGAACAGTCAGGGTGCCCTTGGGGCAGCCTTTTCTCCTTGGTGTAGAACTTAGATTTTACATATAACCACCAGAGACAGCAAGCCCCTGTGAGTGCTGCCTTTATTCGGCTTCATGTTCTTGTCATAGTTTTCAGTGGTCACTCTTAAAAGGCTGATTGCCGCTATTGCCTTGGAAGTGATTGTAATTGAAGCTTTCCACTATCTTCTCTTGGTGAGAACTGCATTACACCCAGGGACCTTTCAGACTGTTGGGCTGAGCAAAACGGTGGAGTTCTCTTGTTCGACTGCAGACAAATCAATGCTGTGTTGTGGCACAGACACTAATGAAGCCAGTGGAGGGGATTTAACATAAGAAGGGTGAATACTCCTGTGATTTCCTCCACACATTTTTTGGTTTGTTCGTTTGCTACCACATATGCTGCCATGTTTAGCTGCTGCACTTCATGCCTGTGTGCTTTCCTGCATCATAGGAACAGAGACATCTCACCCATGAGAACGTGCAGCGTAAGCAAGCCCGCACGGGGGAAGAGAGAGAGGAGGAAGAGGAGGAGCAGATCAGTGAGAGCGAAAGCGAAGATGAAGAGAATGAAATAATTTACAACCCTAAAAATCTGCCTCTTGGCTGGGATGGCAAGGTGAGGCTGGCTCCCCAGGTGCTCCAGAGCAGAGATCTTTGTCTGTATCCAAACCACCTGTCTTGCCATCTGACCTAAGCTTTGCCTGGCTTGTTTTTCAGCCTATCCCCTATTGGTTATATAAACTGCATGGTTTGAACATCAACTACAACTGTGAGATTTGCGGTAACTACACCTACCGAGGGCCAAAAGCTTTCCAGCGGCACTTCGCGGTAAGTAACGCTTTGGCATTAGCCCATCAGTCATCTTTAAGGTAATCCTAGTTATATGTAACTAATGGACGGAGTCTTGGTGATTGGAGCTGTCACTTCTGGGCCGGAAGGGCATGTTCGAATCCTGTCCCAGGACATGGGCCCATGCGTGGTGCTGAGACTGCAGGGCTGTACTGTTTGAGCTATAATCCATTTGAAGGGGCACTCAGGTGCCATTTGCCCTTGAGGTTGTAGGGTCTCCCTCCTCAGGTACCCCGATTGCAACGTCTAGCAATGCCTGAACTGTTGCTGAGTACCTGGTAGCTACCGCCTTAGATACTGGCAGTATGTTGACAGACACCTTACTGTAGAGCTCTCTAGCAAAGCTGATAGAGGAAACAAGTTCCGTAAAACTCAGATCTAAGTAACAGATTTTAATAGCTTTTAAAATATACCTAGGAGCAAACTGGTCTTTCAAGGGGTATAAATGTAAGTGGATTCTAGTTTTGTTAGTACTGAGATTGTGAGCACTAGGAGAAACCTACACTGAAAACCAGTGAGATGCCTATTTCTGGATGCTGCTTCTCTCCTTGGGGCTAATAACGGTTTAATTATAATGGGCCTAAAAAGGCGTGATTTTAACTCTGCACTTCTGCAGTATGTGACGAGAGCCCTTGGTTGTGGATTTGCCATTTAAATGAAAGTGAACTTTTGTTTAAAGATGCTCAGGAGTTTATAGCACTGCATCTGCTGCACTTTATACAGTAGGGGAGTCCCCACTCCTGCTTGTCAATGAACGCTTGTCAGAATCCTACAGTATTTTGGCTGAAAATCCATCTTGCCAAAGCATGTGACTGCTGTATTGTTATTGCTGTATTATAGGGGAGCGCCTAGCCTCGTGGAATCACAAACTGCTTTTAAACCGTTGTTGTTATACTATAGGATAGTAGCTTAGTTCTAAGATTTGATACTCTCATAAGCTGATTAAGTTAATGGTGTCTAATGTGTAGTCGGTTTAAAAAAATTAGTTTAAAAGTAGCTTCAAGTACTGCCATGACTAATCTTTATGGATTTACAATCAAATTTTCCTTTTTTGTGAAACTTTTTTCTTGTATTGTAGTGTGAAAGGCCCACATAAAAGGGAAACTAACAATCTTGTATATAGTCAAAGGAAACAAACTGGAAAATATGGATAGAAATAGTTTTTCCTCTTGTTTTCTTTCCATTCTAGTCCCCTTGGGCATTAATTTGTTGTCTTCAGACAGGTTTGACTTACTGTAACGGTGTGGCTGTGACTTTGTGGGCTACATGTAACTCTCTCCTGTATACTGATCCTTCTGCTCTGCCTCCAGGAGTGGCGTCATGCTCATGGGATGAGATGCCTGGGCATTCCCAACACGGCCCATTTTGCTAACGTCACGCAGATTGAAGACGCAGTCTCTTGTAAGTGATGTTGGCACGTCTCTATTCAGAGCTGAGAGCAGGTGGAGTTTGTTTTCATCTGTGCTGGTCTGTGGGGCGCATGTGGGGACGTGCTGCCTGCTGTGATTGCCAATGAAGAGACATTCATCCAGCAATGTTCTCACTGGGGGGAGTAACTCTTTATATGATGGAACCTCAATCATCCAGTTGCAATTAGGGGACACGAATCTTCTTCAGATAATCAAGAGGCTGGTTACACTCAATTGAAATGCATGAAGTTCTTCCTGTGTGTCTCCGTGGTGAGGAGGGAGAAGGGAAAGACCTGATGAAATTCAGCCAGGGCAATCCTATAGGTAAATCCTGTTACAAGCATGAAGCTTTAGCATTTTAACTGGCCATAACTTAATGATGTTGGCTTTGGATACTGCAGTCAACGCCAGAATGCAAAGCTTCTGCTCTGGGCACGTACCTGCTGAGGGCAGCAGCCGGCATGAAGTTGCCTGGCCACAACAGAGATAGAGATTGACTTCTTAGCTGTGGAAGCAAGAGTGAGCTAACTGCGTCCCCTCTTCCGCTGGCAATTCTGGAGTAGGAAGGGAGAGTCGGATAGAATTTCTGCCCGAGCACAGCAGTAAAGCCCAGAAAAAGGAGTTTAATTTTGCTGTTAAGGCTACGTCTATACAGCAGCTGGGTGGTGCAATTCACAGCTCAGATAGACATACAGGTGCTAGCTCGGCTCAAGTTAGCATGCTGGCCACTGCAGCCGCCCTGCTGTTTTAGTGCAGTCACTTGAGAATTACACCTGCCTGCTGCTGTGTAGAAATAGCCTAAATCAGTATTTCTCAAATGCGGCCACAGCCTCCAGAGCAGTGACTGGGGGGGTGGAGAGAAGCAGTGGAACCTCTCACAGGGCCACCAGCAGAGGTTGGGCCCTGCCCCCCTGTGGAGCCACAAATGCCAGAAGAGCAGGTAGCCAGTGAGTTCCCACCTTCCCTGGGGCAGTGACACTAGGGCTTTGGGCTTCAGCTCTGGGCTGGTGGGCGGCAGGCTCCAGTCATGGGACTTCAGGCTCCAGCCCTGGCCGTGTGGCGGCGGGTGCCAGCCCTCAGCTCACCACCCTCCCCGCATTGCCTCTGGACCCCACTGTCTCCCTGCCCACCTCCCCATCCAGGGCTAGAGCTGTGTAAGTCTGCTGTGAAAATTGATATTTGTAATTTGTATGTTTGTTAATATCACTTTTCACAGCCTCCCAGATAGCTAGTAAGTCTGCTGTGATTATTAACAAACAAAAATATCACTTTTCACAGCAGCAGGCTTATGAGCTAGTAAATTTTCTGCTTTTTGGCTGCCTTTTTTTTTTTTAAATAAAAGAAACACAACAACAACAAAAAAGACAAGAATGTGCAAAGCACCTTAATCATGTTTCTATTCTGTTTAGGTCCAGTAAGAATAGAGACAACTGTGCATTATTTTTGTTATTGAATCTGCAAAACCAACCAACCTTTACAGGGATTTGGACATGTAGCTGTGCATATTGATTTGTTTTTCCTAAAGTTCATTAAGTATTTTAGGAAAAAAATGTAGAGCAGCCACCAGCAAGAGTTGGTGACTGCACTCTGGGGCCACCAAAAAATTTGTTGAGAGAACCCCTGGAACAGGTGCCCATGAAACATTCTGGCTGTGGTTCAGTGCAGCTGAACTAGGGTTCCCTTTATTTCCCTTCCTCTCTAAGCTGGCTTGTCAGCTCATCCAATCACAACTCTCCCCCTTACACTTGCTACTTCAGCTTGCTCACCTCCCTTCCCTTAAGAGCTTCTGTAACAGCTGGCTTGAGGCAAACTTGCCTCTTGCTTCTAAGGGGTGTGATTGCAGTGTCACTGAGCGCTGCGGGGTTGGGAAGGGTGTCTGCAGTGCCTCTGGTGAGCCGACATTCAGATGCAGCTCGTTTTACGCCCAATGAGAAATGCTGCAAACAGTACAAACTGTCAGACAAGCCTAGTGTCTTACATTAACCATCAACCCTGTCTGAGGCTCTCTGCTGCTCGGGTATCTACCTGAGCTGTCTTGGCCAGCCTCTCTTGTTGAGTAATCTGTGCAATCCGTGTCAGCCCGTGAGGCTGAGGGGAGTGTGTTTTAAGAGCGAGCAGTGTACATTCGGCGCTAGACTAAGTGCTGATAGTTCGAGGGAAATGGCATTCTGATCCAGTGTGACTTTGTATTCGCAGTGTGGGCAAAGCTGAAGCAGCAGAAAGCTTCGGAGAGATGGCAGCCTGACACAGAGGTGAGCTGAGGATCAGTGTTCAGGTGTTGCCTTTACTGTTTGGCTGAATCTGTCTTGTTACCCTGCATAACCTCTAGCCCCAGCAAAAGAGGTACCAGTTCCCTGAAGAATCTGTTGAATGCTGGGGAGTATGTTTGGAGACCACCCTGCTTGTAACAGAGCTCCTGTTGGTGGAACTGTGTAGAGCTGCACATGCCTCGCTGGGAATGTATTGCTCGTTAGTATGACACCTGCCCTTCTCTCTGTCTAGGCATCTTCAGACCGTGTCTCTGCAGTGTCTAAACCCTTCTTGTTTGGAAAGGGGCGGAGGGAGGGGGAAGTGAGGTATCTTTAATCTAAATGGTGAGAGATTCCATGGAGTCACTCTGTGAAAATTGTACCTAAGAACCTTCCATTGTAGCCCAGGGGACCTACCATGACGGAGCAAACTGTTTATAGAATGCGCGTACAATGCAGTGTGAAATCCCAATTTATTACAGAATTTGCCGTTGTCCTGCTGAGTTTAGCTAAGCTGTGATAGAGTGGACAATATACAGCAGCAGGCAGTGTAACAACTTAGCATGCTCCACCCCAGTCCTCATTGCAAACCGATATTTATCCTTCTCTGGGAGTCCACTGAAAGACCCTATGTGGAGATGTGCAGAGGGGGTTTTAGTCTGAGGGGCTGACAGGCTGCTGTTGGTGGAGCTAAACCTCAGTTACTGTTACTCTCCCATTCTTATTTCATGCCGTGCCCAGATACTACCAATGTTCTCGCTTTCCTTCTAGGAGGAATATGAGGATTCCAGTGGGAATGTGGTGAATAAAAAGACCTATGAAGACTTGAAACGTCAAGGGCTGCTGTGATGTTCTCTGGTTGGGGGATTTGGCACCTCTGAGGCCCTTGGTGAAGCACACTGAGCCCTGTGCTTTCTTCTCTGTACTTTTGCATTTTCTGTTCCGCATGAACATACATTTCAAGGACACTTTGTAGAATCACTTTCTAGTAAGTCCCTTCTTGTGCAAGGCAGAGTTGTGATGGTCCAAAATGTATTTTATACTAAAAAGATACTGCAAAAATAAACTGATTTTAATGTAGGACATCCTGAGTAACTTCTCTCCTTTCGTAGCCTGGTAAGGAAGAGCTCAACTCGATAAAAATATCAAGACTCTCTCATGCACACAGCTATTAGAGATCACAACTCCCAGTGTAATATCTTTGCTTCTCTGACACTCCAGTTCTTTGAGCTGCTTTGGTGGGATTGACTTTTTTTTAAAAACCACCCGTGAACATCCCAAGTTAAAGTGAGCACTAGGTCCACAGGACTCTGAACTGAGCCATGTGAATAAGACTCTTGTTTTCCCTTTCAGTCCTGGTTTCTATCCATGCAGTTACTCTAGGAGGAATTGGGCGCTAAGAAGCTGGTGAGCTACTGGTGAGTGGCACTGCAGGAAAATGAAGAGCAGCAGCAGGTAGTGTGAAAGGGAGTTTCCAGTTTTATCAGCATTCTTGAGTTTTTTCCCTCGCTTTCTTGATCAAAAACATGACAGCATCTGCTGCAATGGAGTGAGTGTCTGGAGGCTTCTGCACTTGAGGTGGTTAGGTGGTCCCCCTAACCTTGTACTACAAGAAAACAACCTCCAGCCTCGTGGTAGTGTATTAACCGCAGTAATGGCAGCGTATGAGTCGAGCGTGTAGGTTCCTTTCTAGTCTTGCTGCTCCTGAACATCTGACATGAACTGTTGGGAAATGGAACGTGCTGAATCTCTGCCTTGCACTACACGTGTTTGGCTCAAAGCTGTGTTAGCATCAGCCCATTCCTGAGCACTGTGCTGTCAGTGCGCTGCAAAGCTGCTTGAACTGAGGAGGGAAATGCAGGAGGCTGGGCAGGGGTTTGCTTGGAGTGAATAATGTAAGGGGCTGAGGGGATGAGGCAGCTTTAACCTCTCCTGTAATGTGGAGAGCCCAGGTCAATAATTTGGTGGTCGAGTGTTTGTTTCAAACAGTGTATGTCCATGAGGAGAAAAAAGAAATCTCTCATCTAGTCCTCGGGGAGGGGAAGCAGAGGATGCACGGTGAGGCGTAGTCTCTCCTTGATAAAGCTGCTTGCATTAGGTTGATTAAACTTGATTAAACCCCATGTTCAGTAAGGCTAACCCTGTGTCTGAACCTCTACCTAGGGTTTTCCTTGGGGACTGGTGGTGTGTTTTTGTTGGGCGATTGCTGTCTGAGTATGGTAGCATATTGAAATGAGGAAGACACAATAGAAGGTCCCAAACTAACCTCAATTCCTTATTCCATTCCCAGAGAGCAAAGGTGGGTGTCAGTGTGACAGGCTGACAACACCCTGAAGAAACATTATTGAATGAAGTTAAACCCTACTTAGGGTTAGTACCTTTGGGGGATATTGTATTGGAAATGCAAATATTTATGTGTGATTGTGATTGGTGGGCACTTCTTTAGAAGGGAGAGGAGACTAATGTCCTCACTGGAAGGGATTGGGACATTCAGAGGTGTTTTACATGTGAAGTGGATTTCCTAGGAAATACCTTGGGGTGAGGGAAAAGCACATTCTCCCCTCCAAGGCGAAGCTTTTGAAGATAAGGCCTGGGGAGAAGGATCCATTGTATGCTAATTACCTGCTACAGGGGTCTTTCGTCTGGAGTTTCCAGACCTGTATAAAGGGTAAACTGAACATGTTATTAGTGTGCTTGTTCTGAGCTGAGGCTGTGACCACAAAGAATTCCCTCTGTTAGGATTTGAAGGAGGACTTGGGGACATGTTAGGATTTAGGGGTGGAGGGACCCCTGGTAAGCTTATTAGCATATGTGTGGGTTCTTTCACTATTTTTATTGTTTCTCTGTATTGCTTAGGAATACAGTAGGCTTGCATAGAGAGACCCATGTGGCACTTGTAACTGTACCAATTACACTGTTAGCTGTCTCTGAAGAGAGAGCGGGCAGGTCTGTTTAGATGGACTGTCTTTGATGGGGTAACACAGTGAAGGCCAGGGAATGGTGCAGCCTGGAAATACCCCAGTCAGAAGGGAGAGAGTCATGGGTTTCCATCTCGGAGAGGCAACAATTGGGGAGCTGGAAGCCAAGAGTGGGTGCCTTTGCTGGAACACAGCAAGGAAATACAGGTACAGTGGCCCTGAACTGTGACAGTCGGCAGTGACAGTCGGCTCTGCAGTTTCTCTGGCAAAGTGGCATCATTATGCAAATATGCAATCTGCCAGCCAGTGTCAGTTCAGCAAGTCCCAGAATTAATCAGCAGAGGGCACCCCAGCCACTGTCTTGGAAGTTGATCCAGGCCAGTTGTCTCTAGCATGTAACTTGTGCAGTTTCATCACTCTGTTTATGGACTGGCCAGAATTCTCAAAATTGATTTGAGAATTTCCTGCAGAAACTTGTAACTTTCTCCCCTATGTGCACAGCAGGTCTGTGTTTGAAGTTCCTGCTGTTGATTGACTGCATGTGTGGTTTGGCTTGCTCTGGTACTTGGCTAGAATCTAGCTGCTGGATGAGGTAACAGTACAGTGCAGATCTCAAACCCTTATGCGAGGATGTAGTTTGAAAGCTGCTCTCAGTGAGTGCTCAGGCTTCACCATCCCTTGTAAAACTCTCATATTTGGGGAAAGGTCAGGCGGTTCAGCAGGCTTTGGAGCAGGTCTGAGCAAAGCCCCTCAGTTACACAGGGAAAAGGATTCTGTCCTAGAAGAAACTTGGAAACTGCAGGAGGAGGTGTGGTTAAGCCAGTGAGATGCCCCATGGTGTCTCATGCAATGAATATGCACAGCTTAACTTCCAGGTTGTTTGGAACATGGTTGAATGGAGTAATTCCCTAATCTCGGGTGCTAACCCCTCTTAAAATACATCCAGTATTGATCCTGAAACAGGAACCCTTAATATCTATGTGTTTAATATGGAATGATGTGCTGCCCCCCCTTGGGCCAATAGAAACAAAACTGGCAACATTGGCCTTCCTCTCTGATGCCACAGTGTATGCAGCTGCCCCTGCTGTGTTGCTTTCCATTGAAACAGGGAGAATAGTCACATACTGTGCTTAAGAGAAACAGGCTTCACGCCAAGCTGAATGGGCAGCTCTGTCATCTCCCAGCTCACAGCAGAATGAATGGCTGGAAAGGACCAAACCCATTTTGGATTACAGGGAACATGGCTAGAGTGGAGGGTCACACTCGATTTGGCACTGCCTGGCCTGATGGGCTGGATCAGTATGTGACAAACAGGGAAAGTTCATACTTCCAGGGGGTGGGGGAGGGGAGGAGGAGAGTCTCCCTGTAGGGGTGTCTCCATCAGGAAATGCCAGGACGTGAGCTGCTGCTGTTCCCAGAGAGCTGAACCCCAGAGGTGGCACCTCAGCCCATTCTCCAGCCAGTGTGCTTCTGCCCCCTTGCTTGGTGACACAAGCTGCCCTAGGGGGAAGTGCAGAGCAAGACTGTACCAGTGATTAGCTGCAGCCCAGTGCTCACAGGTGAGGCAGGACTATGGAGAATCACTATAGAGCATGTTCCTAGGAGTTGGGAGTACTGCTGTCCTGAGACAAGCAGATGGGGCTTGTATTCTACCCCTGCAGCAAGTACAGGGTTTCCCATGGGCTCCTATGCCTGCCAGACACACTTGTTTGGCTCCCCGGTGGGCCGGCCTATATTCCACCCTGGTCCCGAGGCCCGCCGGGGATATCAGTTGGCGGCTCCTTCGCGGGGCCGTGAGCACGGGCATGTACTTGGCGCGGTTCACCCCAATCCCGGACACCTGCCCTTTTGCGGCATGAGGGAAACCATGGCGCACGTCTACCTGGAATGTACCAGACTGCAGCCCCTATTCCGGCTCCTCACAAATATTTTGTTAAGATTTTGGTTGCACTTTTCCCCTCACCTCCTTATCTATGCACTCCCTGTCCGTGGCCCTACAAAGTCACGGGATCTCCTGGTCAACCTCCTCCTCGCCCTGGCTAAAGTAGCCCTCTATAAAACCAGGGGGAGGAGGTTGGCCAATGGAGTCTCCTGTGACTGTGGGGCCTATTTCCGATCCTCCGTCCATTCACGCCTCCGGGCAGAGTTCCTCTGGGCGGCATCCACTGACTCCCTTGACGCCTTCGAGGAGCAGTGGGCGCTGTCCGGGGTTCTCTGCTCCGTGTCCCCGTCCCTTTGTTTGACCCTTTGACCGCACTCCTGTCCCTGTTGTTCATTAGTTGTCCCCCGTAATTATTTGGTTTTCCAGGTCCTGTGGACCCCCCTCTTAGGCTGGGGAGGGATCCTTTAGCAGTGGGCGGGCTTCTCCCACTTCCTGGATCCTAATAAGACACTTGTTTGGCTCATTTTGCTACGTTAAAATCCCAGTGACCAGAGCTCCCTAGGGTGAGCAGGTCTGGGAAGAAAGGGAGTGAGTAATCAAGGCTAATTCAGTCTGGCTGGACAGGTTGATTACTGTAATTACTCCAGCCCTGTTCCTGGCTCTGAAGGGACAGTGAAATCTAGTGAAGGTGTTCTCCCATGTTGGGGTGGGCAGGGAGATGGCTGCAGATGAACTGGGGAAGAGGCAACAGCCCTTGTGCTCAGATCCTAGCGGTAGCTGAGCTGGGGCAAGGGCAGTTTCTGATGGGGGGCAGGCTGGAGCAGGTGACAGCAGTCCCTGTGTGGACTTTGCTGCAGTCCCTTCGTGTCAAAGCAGCAGAACGCTGGATAACAGCGTGAGGTTTGTATCCAGCAGGGAAAGTCCCGCACGTCATGCCAAGTGCAGAGGAAAATACCAGCTTTAGCCAAGCGTCCCTTGGTAACACACACAATGGCACTGCAATCCCAGTGAGGGGATGGGGACTGAGCGCAGAGCTGGGTCACAGATTCTAATCCTAGCTGTGTCCCGGACTCGCAGTGACCATCTGTGATCGGGGATAGGGCAGCCCTGCCTCCTGCGGGCTTGGGAGTGGTACGGGGATTTCATCAAGCGCTTAATACCATTTTAGAATCAGATGGCAAGAGCCAAGGTACAAGAATCTCCTTCACAGGCTCCTTCACCGCTCCGTATTCCGTTCCTAGCCTGCAGCGCTATGACCGAGTCCTGCTTGCCCCTGGGCTGGCTGCAGAACCATTTTGCCAAGGCAGCTGAAAGAATCTGAGTCCGAAATCTCACAGGCTCAGAGTACTAGGAACAGCGGCCCCTATGGGATGGCTCAAGCTACTGCAGCAAAGACCTTCCCATTCCCCAAAGAACCTGGGATTAAAGCAATTGGGCTCATCTGCACCCATCCCCCTCCAGCTCCAGAGTAGGGAACAGGTAACCTAATAGCATATGCACCTAGGACAGTGATTAATGGTTGTCAGGACAACCTCTCTTGCCTCTTCTGCCCTGGCAGTGTGTACAAAGGCTGGAGCTGGCTGGGGACTGGTGAAAAAGGATCGGCTGAGCAGACATTTTTGGATCAGACAGTTGCTGTGAGCAGAGAGCCAAAAATTGTTCCCAGTACTCCCCGCTCTGCTGATGGTTACATTCAGCAGTGCATGTGGGAGGCGTCCCCAGGGGCTGCCCCTGATAATGGCACCTGGTCTCCAGTGAACGAAGATATTTAAACTTCTGGGTTTTATGAGAAATGCAGCCGTGCTCTGTTGTCCCTAAGCCTCTGACTGCCAGAAGTCGGGAGTGTGGGACAGAGGGTGGATTGCTCCGTAATTGCCCTGTTCTGTTCATTCCCTCTGAAGCATCTGGCAGAGGCCACTGTTGGAAGATAGGATACTGGGATAGATGGACCATTGGTCTGACCCACTGTGGCCGTTCTTATATTGTACAAGCCCTGGAAAGCTCCATGCACTGGGTGGGGGGGCAGGCAGATGGAAGTGGGGAGAGCCAGCTGGGGCCACCAGTTAGTCTCCTTGAATGAGAAGTCCCCAGCCCCACTCTAGAACCTGCCCTGGGAGAACTGCACCTGCTAAGCCCTTGGGGGTGCCTTTTAGCTCCTCTGCAATGTGTCCTCTGAGAGAACATGCGATCGGATGTGAGTGAGCCTGTGGGCCTGGCTGTGGGTCAGAGGGTGAGCTCTTCGGAGCAGGGCCTGACGTCTGGCTGTGTTGTCCGCACTAAATCCTAGAATCATGGTCGTGTAGGTGCCTCTTACTAGCCCTCTTTGCTCAGGACTGAGTGCCCAAGGAAGCTGAATCTGTCCCTAGAGCCCCCTGGCAGGTGTGGAGGACTCCCCAGTTCCGTGGGTGCTCTGACAGTGGATTCCCAAGTGCAAGGAATTTGAAGTGCCACCATGAGGAGTCGTCCATGTGACTGGCCTGTCCATAACTGAGAGGGTGTAGCTGGGTGAGAAGATTGCTTGTTACAGGCCAAGCGAGGCTGTATTAACCTGTGTAGGTGCTGGAAATAGCCAGGGGCTGGCTATTTTCCAGGGCAGGTTACCTTGCCTTGGCACTGAGCGTGGGGGGTTGGGAGCCAGCCTGCCTGCCCAGCCTAGTCTGTTTGCCCCATATGGAAAAGTGCTACATTTGGCACAGTGATGTTCTTTCGTAGCCCCCGTCTTGTTCCCTCTGACTCCGCGGAGGGGGGATGGAGTCGGAGGCAGGAGAAGTGGTGGTGTAATGAGATCTGTATTTCATAGATGGCAAACTGGCCACTCCTCCTGCGCCATGCTCTGTGCATGTGGCAGGGTGGATCCCGTAATGCCCGTTACTGTTGGCAGGGAAGTAAAGCTGTCTGTGCAGGGACCCGTGAAGTGTCTGTGGAACCTGCCCTGCCTCCCTCGCTCTCCCGTTGACTGCTGGGGCCTTGGGGTGGAGGGAGACAGAGCTCACTTTCTGGCTGTGCTACCTGTCTGAGAGACAGGGACCCTTCCCCACCTGCAGCCCCTCAGGACTTTTGCTGTCACACAGGTTGGCTCGTGAGCTGTCCACGTTCAGAAACTTCCTTTCTCGCTGGTTAATGCAGCCCAGAGCTGTGCCTGTCTCCCTCCACTGGACCCCGCAGCCCTCTGCATCCCTGGGAGCGGCAGGTAACGAACACCTCTCACTGGCTAATGGTTTGAGCCACTCTTCCTGGGCGGGGAGGTGGGGCTGCTTGCCAGCCACCAGAGTGAAGCACCTGTGCTGCATGCACCTCGGGCAGTAATTGTTGCCGAGCACAGGCACCCCCCTCCCCACTCCGGCTCCTGCAGGGCGATCACGGCTGCGGAGAGCAGACAGGCAGGTGAGTTGATGCAATGTGCTGTCCTTCCCCTGCCCTGCCTTGCGGGGAAGCCCCCTTTTTCAGGTGGTTGGGCCTGACCCTTACTCTTTGTAATCTCTCCTGGAGCTGGGTGGGGATGTGAGGAAGGAGACTTCCAGCACCTCTGTGCGTTATTCAGGGGCGGCTGGTCTTTTGGTAAGAGCCTGTGGGGAAGCAGGGACCAAAGCTGTCAAAACCCCACCAGGCTTCCTCACTGGAGCTCACTGTGCAGCCCCAGAGTGCCAGAGATCCTCTGGGTGCGTTGCCGTATATCAGGAAGATGGCCCCAGGACTTTGACTGTCTCTGCTCCTAACAGAGCTCGGCTCAGCATGAGCCCAGAGCTGATTTCTAGCTTGCTCCCTTCCTTCAGAAAGGTTAATCTGATCGCTCCCTGCTCTCCTCCTGAAGTGAGCTCCAGCCTCCACCCTGGTATGGCCCAGATCTGCTGCCCTGGTCCAGATGCAAGAGCTGCTGGGTTCTGCCTTGTTTCAAAGGCTGAGGATGGCGTAGGAAGGGGGACCTCACCTGGTATTGGCTTCCATCTCATTCATACTGGACAAGTGGCTGCAGTCAGGGCTAGCTGGAGTGGCTGTCTCTGACTACCCTGAGGCAATTCTGCCAACCCTA
Organism: Chelonia mydas; assembly: GCF_015237465.2. Classification (NCBI taxonomy): domain Eukaryota; kingdom Metazoa; phylum Chordata; order Testudines; family Cheloniidae; genus Chelonia; species Chelonia mydas. The sequence continues at coordinate 871,809 of NC_051259.2, forward strand.
ACTGCCCAAAAAGGATGAGCCAGGCCCTCACAATCAAGAGCTCTTAAAAAAATTGGTTTCTTTTTATTTCTGTCTGGTCTTTGAGCCTGTAGGATTCATAGCTTCAGCTTCTTTCGCAGGCAGGAGGGCTAGACATTTACTGTAAATGAAAGCTGAGATCCTCATGTAATCACTGGACTCCAGGAGCTGGGGGTTTATGAGAAATGCCAAATATAGCCAGACTCCTGATAAAACTGTAACCAGTGGCAACAGGCTTGCCTGGTTCCCTAGAAGCTGGGGGTGACCCCTTCCTGCTATGAGTGGGGGCAGGGTGGAGGCAACCAGCAAGACTTGTAATAAATAAATAAGTAATTTTCAGTAGAAAATCTCGTGCTAGGCTCCCTGCAATCAGCGTAGGGAAACCATCCCCTTCCCATAGAACCAGCCGTGGCTCCAGGGTGTGCTCCAAGGTGTGAGCTGGCAGTAGGAGGGTGATGGTTTTGTTCCACACACACACCTGGTGGGAAGGAGTTAGGCATCTGGACATGTTCTAAGGTAATCCCTGAAGGGCTGCTTGATGGGGCCCCTTGGGTGCCACCTCCCCAGAATGCACTGAGTGACGGTGCTGGGAATCTGCTTCAGCACCTCCAGATAATAAACCAGTTCTGCCCACAAGAGCTGCCATCCTACATCAGACCAATGGGCCTGTGTAGCCTCACTGATCCAGTGCACCGGGCCCCGTATCCCTGCCTCGCTGGATCTGACCGATGGTCGCTCGATTTGGTATCTGGCCAGGTCACGGTGGATTGGGCCAGCTGGGCTGGCTTTGTCGCTCCAGCACTGCTGTACTGAGAAACTGCACTGGCAGTTTATAGCGAGACTCCTGTCCAACGAGCAGAGGGAGTAGAAATGCGTCTGCACATGTTCCTTGGGTGGCTTTTGGGAACCCAGCCTGTTACAACCTTTATCTGGGCATCATTGCACAAAGGCCAGAGGTGCTTTTGTGTGCAGACTGGTCGTTCCGTGCAAGGCCCACGTGTCTGGCCAGTGTTGCTCTCTCAGCAGCAATGATTCCTGCACTTGGTTGCCTCTCTGAGCAGCCTGCATCCGGAGCTACCCATGCAGAGGTGGCACCATTAAAATCATTGTCCTGGAAATGCTTGGCTTGGGCACGCCAGGGCAGTGGGAGACAGCTTCTCTTTGTGCCCCTCGCTGAGAAGGGGAATGCAGAAGGGATGTTGCCGTTTACCGTGGCGTCAGTCCAATGTACTCCACTTTCGGCAGCACAGTACAGCTCTTTACAATCCAAAGTGTTTCCCTCCCTTCAGTGGAGCCGGTTTTCGCTGTGAATGTTCCAGAACTACCAGGCCCAATGCCCTGCTCTTTGCTAAACCCCAAGGGGCCATGAAGGGTGTGTTTGGAAATGGGCATTTTTCTTGCTAGTATTTCCCTTGTCCATTCAAGGTGAAAATCCCTGTGTGCAGGGGACTGGCAAAAGGCCTATGTGCCCCTGACATCCCACCTGAGCCTTCTGCATGGGGCAAGTGGGAATATCAGTCAGTGAGCTGGAGCTAAACCCAGCCTGTCATGGTCTGCCTGCACCTGGTTCCCTTAGCCTCTGGGGCTAGCGCTGTCACCTAATGAATTCTGCACCGTTATCTCCAGGAGGGGCTCTCAGTGGGGCAACAAAACGGGAAGGGCCAGAATGGGACTCAGCAGGTTTAACTGAACTATGTCCTGCGAGCTGGGCATAAGGCCGTCTTTCGGATGAGAAGTAAACTGGGGCCATGGCCCCTTGTGGCCAGCATAGAGCCTCTGGTTTGGTTTGATAGCTGATATTTTACCGATGTCCTAAAACTGGGGCCCAAGGGTCAGTTATGGGAGCTTTAAATCAGGTTTGCAGCCTAGTGAAAGATGAAGCTGTTGTGTCAGAGATGAGGTCTCGTATGTGTGCTCAGTGGTTGTTACCCTCGCTCTGGTCTGCTTTGCGTGGCACAAGACCTCCCATCAGCCCATCCACCAGGAAAGCGGCCTTGGCAGTTGGAGAAAGGTGAAAAGTAAAGTAAGCTATTCAGGAGAGAGGGGGAGAGTTATGCTGCTGATTCTGTTGGTCCATAGGATTGAAGGGAACCCAGATGCAAGCCCAGTGTGTTCCATAACTCAACTGATGCTGTAACAAATGGCAAGATCTGCCCTCTCCTGTCTTCAAGCTCACTGGAACTTTTCCTGGGAGTTGGGGCATGTAAATCCCAGTGTCCTGGCAAACTGCAGACCGGATACTTACTTGCTGTTCATGTAACTCCCCTCTCCTGCAGTTTCACGTAGATGAGGGAGGCACTTGTCTTCCCTTGCTGCCCTGGACTCTTGTGTTGCTGTTTGCTGTGAAATGTATCTCAGAGCTGGTTGCACTTTAAAGATGGGTGAAGTGATTCCTCTAGGGAGAGCTCTTAGCAACTCTGGGGTTTTTCTGCATAAAGGCCACTGGGTAAAGATGAGATCATTACACTCTCAAGTAGGATTCATCTCTGCCCAAAGAGAAGTGTGATGGGGCGACTGTTCCCTAATGCAGGGTTCAGAGGGTTGAGCCTGCGTGCGGAGTGCAGGATCAGAGTTGACATTTCACCAGCCCCTTCCTTTCCTGCGTGGGAGCCGTTAACACTGTAGTTATAGGCTCACTCATTCCTGGCAGAGAGGCCCCTCTTTCCCAGCTGTTCACGTCTTTATTTTGAATAGAAGAAGCTAATTGCTGCCCGATGCCTATCAGCACAGTAACCCATAGGCGTTGCCCACCGGGTCTGTTTGCAGCTTTACGAATTACCTGTGAGACTCAAGCAAACACAATGTCGCTATATCAACCAAGCTGCACGGGGGCTCCCATGTGTGTTTACTTCGTTCTGAGCCCCTGGACGACGGTGCTGGCTGGTTGCTATGGCAGCCTTGATGAGTTTGGGGAGCCTTACAGGAAACAAAATGATGGTTGTGCCAGATTTGAGGTTAGACTCCAGGTCTGAGCCTGCATCCTTTCCAGTGCTGCGTCTGCTAGGCCCTAATATTGCTCAGCTGAACAATCTCTGTCATCACCACATTCCTAAATCGCCAACATGATACCCGATCCCCCCGGATTTGCACAATACCCTGTGCTGCTCCCCTAGCTGCAGTGTGACAGAGGACAAGAATCTGCACTGAGAGACCCCAGAGTTTATCTAGTCCCAACTCCTGCTCTTCCTTCCATGTAGCCCAGCCTCTGAGGTTAAAAGCAGAGCGTGGCTCTGTTGCTGGACGACAGTGTCCAGGAATGCCCACCCAGTGGTGTTAGTGGGGGGAAGGGCCTAGGTCATTAGCCCAGAGATGGAGGAGCCCCCCTGGCCACACAAGAAGAGAATGCAGCATGGGCCACCTGAGTGCAAGTTCCTGGCAGGGAGCCCCCCACCTCTGCGGCTGCGGGAAGTGGGGAGGAGGTGGTGGCTGTGAGTGAGGGAACTGCCTTGCCGGCCCCAGGCAGGTCTGTCCCGCTGGCCTAGAGGCAGCCATACCTGTAGCTCAGGGCCATGTGGTTCTCCCTGGGATGAGCCGGCGGGAGCGCCCCTGGCCTGTGCACTCTGCAGATGTTAACATGGTGCCGCGGGGCTGCGGACGCTGAGGGGAGCTCTGGGACGTGGGCAGATTCTCTGACCGTCCGCCCCAGCGGAGCGCTGCTCCCTGAGGCCCATTTCTGCTCTTGTTGACTTGCTGCGGCTGCCACGGTGACTGGAAGGGCCCCGGTTGCTGCACCTGAGCAGGGTGGTTGCAGGGGCATTTCCTGCAGTTCTGCCCCTCGGCTCAGAAACCAGCGAGGGGGACGAGGGCCCCTGGGTGAAGCGGAAGCAGCAGCGTGAGAGGCGAGAGCTGCACCAGCAGCCACAGGTGGGAGCAGGGACAGCTTGAGCCCACTGGGGAAGCCGAATTAAGTTCCCAGGCTCAGCAAAGGGAGAGCGGAGCTGGGTGCAGAGCTAGGGGCGAGGGCGAAGGTGAGCCGGGCGAACTGAGCTGAGCTGCCTGTTCTTGCTTAGTCTGCCTGCGTGTTTCTGGGAACACCTCTGTCACACTGGATCAGGTTGGAGCCTCCTGCGAAAGGGAGAGTTGCCCCTCTGGTGTGGCAGTGCGGGACTTGCGTCCCCCAGGAGGGCTGATCGGGAAGCTGGACTAGCCCTAAACATGTCTGGTGAAATGAAGAAAGGGCAGAACTCCCGGCGTGAGCCATGCCAGAATCATCCAGAGAGGGGTGGGGAGCTCTGGGTTTGACGGACTGGTCGAAAGTGCACCTTGGAGAATAGCTAGAGTGGAGTGATGAATCGGAGGCCTCCTGGGTCTCTGGCTGAATTTCTGATTCCTGTCTGCTACCTGCCCATGGCTGAGCCGTCGTTGTGCGGATACTGGTGAACAGTGAGCACTGGGCCCCGCCATTCCAGGAGTGTGAACTCTGAGGCCTGACCGACACTAAAAAGTGAGGCTAACGTAGCTACAGAACTCAGAGATGTGAAAATCACACTCCTGAGAGCCGCAGCCGTGCAGACCTAACCCCCGGTATCCACGCAGCTAGGGCCATGGAAGGGTGCGACTGTTGACTCAGCTGCCATTTACAGCACCAGAATCGCGGAAACCCCCTGATCGCTGTAAGAAGCATCTGTGCTACAGCAGCCTGGTTGCAGTGCCATGGCCGTAGTGTGGACATGGGCTGGGCTAACCAGGGTTCGCTCTGCAAGTCGCACGGTTTTGTTTTTGTTCCCTGGGGTGACTCACCCAACTAGCCAGCACTGTGAATTGTGACTGTGTGTAGCCCTCCTACGGGTGGGTCTTATTTATCTCTGGTAGATACCCCAGGGCCAGGGCTCTGCTTCTCTGGCAGCCACTGCCATGGGAGCTCTCCAGTATTACTAAAGCTGCATTGAATAGCCTCTCTGACCAGACTGCAGCCCCAAACTGTCCCCGGAAGCACCTCCGTGTATCTGAATGTAGGACTCGGGTTGTGATCAGGGCAAAGCTGGCTCCTCAAGCTCCCTGCTGAGCTGGGCTGCAGGAGCAGTTTGTGCTGGCTCCTGGGGACAATGGAGCTGAGGGGCCGGCAAGGGGCACTTCCATTTGGAACCTGAGCCCAGGTGGGAAGGTACAGCAGGGCTGCCCAGCCAGCTCGCTCTCCCGTGCCCCCTGCAGGCAGGGAGCTTCTGCTCTGCTACCCGGGTGGAGCTGCACCACTGAGGGAGGCACTGACCCTACTTCCAGCTGCAAATACCCTGGTGTAGCCACAGGCGCAGCGTAATCCACACCGAGCAGCGAAGCCCCCTGGCTCCAGCAGCCGTTCTGTGCAGCAGGCTGGAGAGCGCAGCCACGGCAGGTCTGGTGGGAACAGGAAGCTCTTTCTGAACGAGATCAGATGCTGCCCGTTTGGCTTAGGCCTCCTTGCGGCGTTAGCCTGATGTTAAACTTGTGCCCCTATGTCTGTCTTCGGCACGCTGCAGACGTGACACTCCCAGTGTGGAGCTGCTGGAGGGGGCAGGGGGCTTTGGCTGCTGACCCAGGCTAGGCGCCATGGCAGGGCTGGGAGGCAGTTTAAGACGGTGAGCGAGCCGGAGGATCGGCGAAATGACGCAGTGAAAGAACGCTCCGTGCTGACACTGGCATGTCGTTCGGTTCAGAGGCAAAGTCAATTGAGATAAGGAGGCTGTTAACCTGGAATGAGGCCTCTGAGAGGTGTCACTGGACTGTGCAACGCACCCGCCATGTGGGGCAGGCTCAGGCACAAGGACTAGGAGCGTAATGTCAAAGGAGAGCTTGGTTCTCCCACATGATGCTCTGGCGAGTGGTGGGGCAGCAGGTGCTGAACCCTGCTGGAGATAATGAGGCCCATGAGGAGAGCTGACCACAAGACAACTGAGAGGCCAGACCTGCGCTTCACTGGCCCAAATTCCTTCGTGATCTAAGCACATGACCTGGGGAATTTCCACAGGGGAAGGACCACTGCCAGTCTTGGAGAGTTTCTGAAATTTGACAAGGTCCTGAGATGCTCTGAATTGCCCTCTCAGGAAAGTATAAACGGGAATGCCGCTGGCCTTGGAGCCTTATGGCTCGCAGGGAGCTGCAGCTGGGTCGGTCCGGAACAGTTTGTCTCGTGGGTGCAGTACGTTCGCAGTTGGGTCCCACGGCAGTGAGCTGCAGCTCTTACTCTGTCTTCCCTTCCCCGCCCCCAGGGTTCTGTTGGTGTGAGCGCCTCCCTGGCTGAAGATGGCCAGTTGGGAATGCCGGGTTGCTCCAGGCCGAGGTAAGTGACTTCATTTCAGGGGCAAAGTGTCAGTGACAATCCCAGCCTGTTAAAAGCAAACCTGCTATATGACAAAATGTTCCTCCCCTGCCCCCTCAGACGTCTGCCTTCAGGCTGCTTTGGCCGCTCGGTAGCTGGTGCTGGAACTACTAACGAACCAAACCCAGTCTCACCACAGGACACGTGGCCCGCAGTGCAAATGGGAGGAATAAGGCAGCATGGAAGCCGAATTGCCTCCAAGGGGTGTTCTTGGGGGAGAGATGAAAACACAGGGCTGCGGAGCTGGCACTAGCAGTGTCCCAGACCAGTGGCCTCCGAGTGTGGTCAGCGGCCCAGGTACTGCGCAAAGCCTCTGGCCATGTGATTTAAGCTACAGTCTCAGCCTGCTGTTCCCGCACCCTGTGACAGTGGGTGCCCCACACACCGTGTGCACGCTCCCGTGTGACGATGTGGACGTGCTGGGGTGAGCCCCACTGACGCACTGTGGCGGGAGCAGCTGTTAGTGGGGGTGTGACTGCCAGGGATCTCGGAGACAGCAGGCAGCTCCCCGAGTGCTGTGGGAGAGGCTCTGCTACCAGAGCACCCTCGCATCGGGGACCAGGCAGCCCCGCCCCCTGCCCTGGTAACTCAGCAGTGCGACGAGGGGTCATCTGCTGTGCTGAAGATTTGTGATGCTCTGCCATGCTGGCACCTCTGCTCTCCAGGCTGTGCCCAGGCTGGTGAGAGCTGCTTCCTCTGGCCTCTCAAAGGGCCCACAAATAACATCCTCTCATGGCTCAGCTGAGCCCTTACAGTTCTAGACAATGGCTGTGTCATGTGGCATGAGGAATGGCAGGGTATTCACTCCCCTTGCCTGCACAGTGCACTCCCCCTGGGAATCGATGGCTCAGGGCTGCATCCTGCTCAGTTACTAGAAGCAGACGCTGCTGCCTTGGTGACATTTCCTGTAAACGGTGCGATGCCTACAGCTCACCCCAGCAGTGAATACAGCCTTGCTGTTCTGTGTCTGCGACATGCTCCCTCTGCCCTCCACAGGGCATTTGTCTGGGACTGGGGCTATCCTGGAGGTGTCAGTCCTGGATTCAGGGAGCCCTTCACGCTGCCTTGACAAGTGATTAATTAGTCTTCTTATTGAGCAAAAATAGTGAATTGGGAAGAGAGCCGTCCAAGGACAGTCAGTTCTAAGGGGTTTGTGCAAGAGGAGGGAGTTTGGCTCTCCAGCTAAAGCTGCTGTCTCCAGACCACGGTCAGGGTCCTGCAGCATTTCCTGCTTGCACCCGCTGTGCCTGCTGACTCCAAAGGGTGAGCCCCCCTCCCCCCATGCAAACTCCTCTGGGTAGGAGAGAGGTGCCTCCCAGACATCCCCTTCTGCCAGGACTTTTAAAGCCGGTGACTCAAAATGACTTGGCCTTGGAGCCCAAGTGTGAGAACACTGACACTTCCCTAGTGCAGCGTATTCTGCAGTAGAGTAACTCTGGCAGCAGGTGTTACAAGCTCAGCACTGTGCAATCTCCTCTCTCTGTTCCAGGCTTCCTCCTGCTCTGCATTTTGACTCTGCATCTTAGCTCTTGGAATCCCCTTGGATCAGCAGGTGAGGTGCAGACTGGCCAATGGGGAGAACTCTAGGTGCCTTTTGAGGAAACTGCTTTAGAGGTGGTTTTGTTTGGACGCTTGCCCCGCCCTGTCCGAGATGCGTATGGTGGGGGCAAAAGGGAAACCACACATAGGAAAAATCTCAGCGTTTCTGATTTGTGTGCCGAGCTCTTCTCTCCATGCAGCTGCTAGAGCTCCAGGAAACCCAGATTTAACCTGCCTCCCCAGCTACCAGCCTGTTCCCTTCTGATGCAGATCTAATTCTAGGAAAGACTTCTCCTTAGGCAAAGCGTCACTGGTGAGCAGGGTTATGGGGCCAGGCTCACCCCTTCAGTGGAGGTCCCAGCGGTGAGGGAGGAGCTGTAAAATCAGCCATGTGTTTATCGCTGATGCTAGTAGTCATGCAATGGAGTGTTGTCCACACGTCATCTCTGGCTCCCCAGACACTCACATTTAGAGTATTTCCCCTCTGGTACCTTCCATATCCCACACATGATTTCCCTGCCGATTTCTGTACAGCCCCTCAGACAGCATGCTATGCAAGGGCAGGGCTGCAGCTTCTCGGGACACCTAGCTCTCAACTTGTTATGAGCACAAGACACGTTTCCCTCCTGATGACTTATCACTTGGAAACCTTCTACCTTCCAGAGACGAGCCCTCCTCCTGCCGTGTCTTTCTTCGACACCACCCCCTCTGTTCCAGAGATTTCCCCTATTTCCAGCACATGTATGGTCTCCAACTACTCTGCGAATGGGACAGAAGACACACCTGTAAGGAAACTGCCTTCGGTCAAATACTGTCCAGGGTTTCTGCCAGGAGCCCAGAGGGGTGGGAGGGGTGTGAGTGGGGAGGCGAGAGAAGAGCAGAGTTCCTTTGCAGCTCTGCTGGGAGGGCAGGAGCTCCTGGGGGGCGGCTGATAAGAAGCTATCCTAGCTGACAATTAAGGCTTCCCCCAAAGCTGGATTTCTTGGTGCTGCATGAGCCCACAGAGTCCATCCTAGGGCAGCTGAGCAGACGCTCCCAGAGGCAGTGAGTGATCTGCAAGGCCACAGCAAATGACAGCCAAGAGGAGCGCTGCTGGGTGCATTGCCAGCGTGGGGCTGGCATGGGCAGGTCTGTAGTGAGAGAGGTGCCCTCGGCGTGTGTGTGCTTTTTCCGCAGATCACCTGCCAGAGTTTTCAGTGCTCTGGAGAGAGATGCTACCAGGAGGAAGCTTATGCCAATGACACCGCGACCTGCCACAATGAGTCTCACTGTGAGGTAGGGGAGTTCTCCGGGTGGGCACTGTGCCAGTCACCTCTGCTGCTCCCTGCATGAGTGAGCTGCTCGCACTAACGCCCTGGTGCAGCACTCCTAGACCCTGGGAGAGCACCCTGTCTGATGTCTCGGCTCTGCCTGCGGGAGGGGAGGGAGATCATAGAAGCGTCCCAAGCCCTGGGTTGCTGTGATGTGTTTTGGAGGCGGGGGAGGAGGATGCAATGTGAGTCACAATATTTCCCTTCCTCGCCAGCCTATTGCCTGGTAACCCCAGAGCTTATAAACCTGTGCCCAGCTCCTGTTCTTGTCCTTTTGCACAGTCTGTCACTTATTCCTGCTCTGACTGTTTTTTGTCACACTCTCTCCTAACCCTGGTTTGTGGTTTGTCCATCCCCTCCCCACCCCCATCCTTTCCTCCTTAACTCCATCCTGTCTCCTATGTTCTTAAACCTGCCCTTTGCTTAGTGATCGTAGCCTGGTGTCTCCCATGACCTGCTCCCTGGGATAGAACTAGCTGGCCTTGGAGCTTGCCAATTTCTCCTTGCTGTCAGAGCCGTCTGTCAGCTGTATCGGGGTGTGTCCCCTTCCGGGGGTTCCCCCTGGCTCCAGCATGCCCAGAGCAATCCCTGGTGCAGTTTTTCAGGCTGTTCTCAGTGGCATGGGGGAGTGCAGAGATGAGCCCACCCCACACCATGAGCTCTGTGGCTCCGCCAGCCACCGCCCCCTAAACCAGTGCTGGGTGTGTGGGCCAAGGGTGGCTGACAGCATCTCGAGTACGTGGCTCTGGCTCTTCCCTTGTCCCTGCAGCTCTATCGTCTCAACAGCACAAACTACACAGCCAAGTGCAGCAGCGAGTGTGGGAGCGGGAACGGCACCGAGATGTGTGTGACCAACGGCAGCGTGAGCATGAGCAAGTGCATCCTGGAGTGCTGCAACTCGTCCCAGTGCCTGCAACTCAATGCCACCACCTACGGTAACCCGCCTGCTGGGAACAGCCTGGCCCACTGGCCACCTGCACTGGGCTTCTCACTCCGAGCAAGAGACTTTGCTTCCCTCAGCAAATAGAAGGGTTCATTCTATTGCACGTGGCCAGAGACTGACGTGTGTTGTCTCTCACGTAGGGCCCTACCTGCATTGTGGCTTTTGTTTCTCTAAGGCAGAAGGAGAAGGGCTGGAATGGTGGGGTGGGCCTGGGGCGCCTGCCACCTGAGTGGAGGAGTGGGTTTATTTTGTACTCTCACCATCTTCCCCTGCCCTTTGGCTGATGCATGGCAGCGATCACGGCCCTCTGGTGGATTGTCAGACCTGCTCTCATGAAAGTCATAGGCTCCGTGCTGCTAACAACTAAGAGGGCTTCACCTTGAGTGCTGGGTTCTGTGCGTGTGGTGCGGGATCGGAGTCTATCCCTGCGGGGGCTCTGAAGCCCGTAGGGGCCATAGAGTAGCTGAAGTTCCTACGTGACAGCAGTCTCCATCCAACACATTTTTCTGGAGGCAAGCCACAACAGCAGAGGCATCTAGACCCTCCACTTCCAAAGAGAGCCATGGGTAGCAGTGATGGGTGCCTGTCCCTCCCATGCGTAGAACCCATCCAGGCCCTAGAGTCTGGCTCAGGAGCTGGCTCTGGTGCTTGTGGGGGTTTGGATTCCCGACGGCTCTGGTTCGGCCAGAGGGATTCCGTAGGAAGGCCTCTTGCAGGATAACTAACTGAATTACGATCGCTCGCGAAGGCCAGGCACCGGATTCCTAGGAGCACTGTAGCTTTCTAATGGTGCTTTCTCTGGAAAAGCCATCCTGCAATGTCTTGGCAGGAAAGCCTGATGCCCACAGGCTGTGGGGTCTCGCAGCCCTGGTGGAGTGGGCAGAGCTGTCGTGGTGGCTTACCTGCGTGCACTTGGGGTTTCTCTTACTGCTGCCTCCTCTAGCTGCATCACAGTCGCCCATTCGCCCCCTCGAGAGCCTCCCACGTATCCTGATTTCCCTCATTCCATCCCACAGGGGTAAACAAACTAGTTCTCTCTTCTTCCGCTGTCGGGATCGTGCAGCACTTCCTGCTTCTCCGTTCTTCTCAGGCCCACAAGCTGGGTGAATTCCAGGTCTCCTCCCTGGGAGTGACTCCGCTCTGCTGGGTCCTGGGGGGCACGCAGGCCCATAGCTGGACTTAGCCACCTGTTCAGATTCCCATTAGGAGTCTGATTGGCTCACTCAGCCACTCCCCAGACCACTCACTGCCATTGTGCCAAGGTGAAACTAGTGACCAAATGATCACTAACTAACCTGTGGAACTCATTGTCACAAGATGTCAGAGTCCAAAAATGTGACAAGACTTTTTCTCAAAGGATTAGACACTTCTCTGGATGATGAAAACATCCACAGTTCCATTAGCTGGGGCAAAAAATAGAAGGGCTTGGGGCAGAGAACAATCCTTACTGGAGAAAGAAATAACCTGCCTACAAGGGACATTTCACAGATGTCCATTGTGGGGGTTTCTTGAATTTGTCTCCAAGGTGCTGTCAGACCAGATACTGGGCTAGAGAGATGCCTGGCCTGGCCTGGCAGTTCCTAGGCACCAAACACACCTGAGCTTTGGTAGGGAGAGCAGGGGTTGGGGGGAAGTAACAGATGTGGTTCACATTCTGGAATGAGGCTGCTGAATACCTGTCTCCTGTATTGAAGTGCACTAATGTAAATCCCCATGTTAAAATGACTCTAGCAGCTTCCACTGGGGCGTGTCGCTCTCTGGCCGTGTTCTGGATTCTAGACCTGGGTCCCAAGGCTACATGGATATGCAGAGTAGCAGGAGGGCATAGCTCTGTCTCACCAGTCTCCTTTCGTGTCTCTTTCAGGTGACTTGCCGCCCACCACCACTCCAGCTCCCACAACTACCACCAGGAAGCCCCCTCCCAGGAATGTAAGTATTGTCTCCAGAATGATCAGACTGCAGAGCTGTGTAGGCATGCACCAGTGGGAGTCCTACGCTGCGTAGCGTTGCCATGAACTGACACACACACACACTCACACACTCTCTCTCTCTCTCTCAAACTGCCATGCATTACCCCCATAACAGGACGCTTTCATCTCAGTCCTCTGATGCGTGGAAGAGATTCCCAGATGATGGCTGGGAGTTTGCTTATCTCCATGGAACCCTGCAGAGCCCCCTCCATGAGGGTGGAGGCAGAGGAGGGTTTGGCACTTGCCAGCTAGGGTGCAATTTTAGTGAACTTTGGGTGTTGGGAGTTGATTTTTCTTTGATCTTTCTGTATTTGGATAGACAGTGAATGTTGTAAAATGTGGCTGCCAGCCCCTGAAAGGTGGTCTTGTTAACGAAGATTTGGGCTTGCTGGAACTGCCTGTACAGTGCCAGTCACTGCCCAACAGCCACCTGGCTCTTGGAGGGCAATCTGCTGATCCTGGGGTCCCTGGGACCACTTGCTTTCCCTGTGTGACTTTTAGCTCCTCACACAAGCGTCTCATAATGACCAGGCAAAAGGAAAGTGACGTAAATGTCAGACCTTGTTCTGGTAGCTCTGCTCTCTGGAGTGATGGGTGTTCACAGTGCCTTTCATGGCTGTCTTGTAGGGGAAAGTGTGCACAACCTTCTCCTGTAAGGGAGCTGGATGCTTCAAAGGCCAGAAGTCTGTTGCTGAATGCATCGTTGGATACAACTTCTGTGAGGTACTGGACTTGTTTGGCAATTCTTTAACCACCCTGAGCTGTGCCTCTTAACTAGAGTTGTGAATGGAGCAGGACTGAAGGGCTCCAGGCCAGGTCTCCGCTCCGTCTGGCATTGCTCCGTCAGTGCTGCCATTTCACAGCTGATGCTGGGCTCTTGTCAGCACTTGCAGCATAGAGATGTTTGTGGATCTTGTGCCATCCTGACAGCTCTGGAGTGCTTCTTCCACAGAGCAGCTAAAGCAGAGTCATCAACAGCAAACTTCCCTGGGACAAACACCTGGGGCAGGGAGTAGTTGAGTCTCTGTGGTTCTCTTTGTCCTTGACCTCTTGGAGATTCCAACAAGCGCCTCAACTAGGGTAGTGATATGGGCACTGCAGCTTTTGTTAAAGCTGACTCTGTGCATCCTCTGCCTCTGAACCAGGAGGATGTGCCTGGGGGTTTGAGTTGGTCCCATTAACAAGAATGCAAGAACCCAGAGGGGTGCTAAAGCCCAAGACTGCTAATGTCTGTCTCCTTCCTGCAGATGAAGAAGACTGGCTCAAATTACGTGGCTGGATGTAGCAAAGTCTGCAAGACCGCCAGCCCAGTCTGTGCCAGAGGAGCAGCTGCCCTCTGTTACCAGGAATGCTGCCAAGCTACCCCTAAAACTAGCTGCCTGAAACTGGATGGCAACGTGCACTTCAATGGCGCTGGGCAGGTGGCTCTGGCCCCACTCCTGAAACTCCTGGCCTGTGGTGTGGGTCTTGTCATGCATTACAGTCTCTCCACTTTCCTTCAGGGTTAAGCAATGACCCTCTGAGCTCCATAGGCTGACTAGGGAAGGATTCAGGGGCATACACTATATTGGCGAAAACTGGCACAAGATCTAGGGTTTCTGTACCTCTTAAATTCAGCTAAGGCTGGCTAGAAAATTCCATCTATTGAATCAGCATCACAGGAAGGGAGGTCGCTGGAAACCGCAGGCCTTCTCCTCTCTGTGCGGGCCTGGCTAGCCCCACGGAAGTTAGTGGCTAGCACCCATGGGTGTTTGTGAAATACAGACCCCAGCGAGTGCAGCTGACTGAACCTGTAGAGTGTGTCTACGTTGCAGTAAAACACCACTGCTGGCCCCTGTCAGATGACTCTGGGAGGTGGGAGGGTCCTAGAGCCTGGGCTTCAGCCTAAGCCCAGTCTCTACACTGAATTTTACAGTCCCGCACCTTGAGTCCCACGAGCCTGAGTCAGCTGACACGGACCAGCCACAGGTGTCCTACTGCAGTGTAGACAGACCCTTAGTCTCTCCCATGTGAATTCTCCAATTTGATCCAGGGGAGGGTGGAAACTAGTGGCCATGGGGATGGATGTGGGGCTCCCGGACCTGGGGAGAGGGGAGGCATTGTGCCACATGCTTCCTTCTAGCCACAGGAGTGATGTCAGCTGCTCGCTGGACTGACTCCTGGGTGCGCTGTCTGTGCAGAACGGATTAGGAGCTGGCTAGCTGCTGAGGGGCAGCCCACAGTGAAACCCCCTCCCTTCTGAGTGCCAGCACCTCTTCCTGACTCTTGGGGGTGAAGAGGGCAAGCTCCAGCCACTAGGGGACTCTGTGAATTACTCTGCCACCGTTCACGCCTCTTGTTTGTATGTAAAGCAGCTGTCTGTGTAGCGGGGACGGTGTCTGAGTGAAATCACAGTCCTCTGCTGCACACACACCCCAGCCCTCCCCCATGGAAGGAAAACACTGTAATGGGAGTATCCGAGCAGGGAGAGCTTTCCATTATGCTAAGGTGCCTCTGCTAACCAAGGGAACATGCTGCTAGAGGGGGCAAGGCAGGACTTGGGGCTGGTCTACACTGGGCACTTACACTGGCATAGCTACGTCTCACAGGGATGTGAAAAACACCTCTGGGAGATGTAGCTCTGCCGACTTAACCCCTGTGTAGAAAATGCTAGGTCGATGGAACAGTCCTTCCCTCAACCATAACTGCTGTCTCTCGGGGAGGTGGAGAACCCCTCCCGTTGGCATAGGTAGTGTCTGCACTGAAGTGCTACAGTGGAGCTGCTGCAGTTTAAGTGTAGACACACCCTTGGATTCCTAACCCAAGAGCTGCCCTGGCCAGTAAACCAACTGGCCTGAGCTGTTGGCTGAAATCATTGGCATCTTCCTAACGGCCAAGTTTGTAGAACCTCCTGTCTTAACATCTCCTGAGGCTAGGCCAGTCTCCCAGCATCCTGGTAAACCCTGCCCCACATCAGGGACTAATCAATGGCCCCACTGACCCCTGAAGGTGGTAGTTCCCTGGTTCCCCTAGCTGTACGTATTCACCACCCTCCATAGGCCAGAGAGCACAAATCTGACCTTGACTTGGTCTGAGGTGGCAGCCCCGCTGCTGACAGTCACTGGCCCAGCTGACTTGAATGTTGGCTGGTATTAGTGTATCTGATTCTTTGATTGATTGAAGTCAGCTCGTTCGAGTAGTTCTGAATAGCAATAGGTTGCTGTTTCCAAGTACCATGCACGACCTCTAAGCCTTATTTTAACTTTCACGGTTCGTTTCTTTTTGGAATCTTATGTTTTTAATGAACCTTAAACCCCCATGATTGTGCCTCTCCCTGTGAAATCCAAAGGGGAACAGAGCAGACACACAGCCTGTGCATTAAGCAGGCTGCAAAGCTGTCCACTTCCCTGCCAAAAACCCGTAGGACTGTGTGACTTCAAACAAAGTGAAGCATCCTGGGGCTACGGCCGTGTGACTTTACTAATCTGAGATTTTGGATTACCTGGAATGAATGACATCCTGCATGGGCGGTGCGGATAATAAGCTGGGGAATGCTGTGCCTCTCCAACATCCCCGTGTGGCCCTGCCCATGCTCTGCCCTGGGACCCCCTCCTGCTGCTAGTTGGCCCCAGCTCAGGCAGGCTGCTGCTCTTCTGGGAAGTCCGCTGGGGTAAGGCAGCTGGGACTTGGGGTGTCTGGGGCCACCCAGCTCTGGCAGCCTGGTGGGGGTGGCTCTGGGTTTCGGGGTGGGAAGGAGGGTGGGAGGGGCAGGTCCTCAGGCAGAAGGGGTGGGCCAGGTCAGGGGCTATCCTCCCCGAGACCTGTGGTTCACCCACTGCCCATGCATCTAGCTATAAGAATGACGGGGTGGAAGAAGCCTCTGAAAGGGCAGAAAATCCTGCCAGAAATCCAGGCACAAGCAAAGTCCACCTGGGGTAGTGACCTGCTTGTAATGTAGCTTTTCTAAGCATTGACCTCAATAACTAGCTTATAACCACCCTGATGATGGAATGTCTCCTGCCTGGCTGGGCTGAATCAGGAACACCATATTTCTTCTCTAGAATCTTACCCAAGGAAACAGCGTTCCTCCAAAAGTGGCACATATGTCTTAGGAGCCTGTTTGCCAGTCCCGGAGCCTTTACTGTCTAAAGGGTGACTAATAAAAGTAGAACCAGGATCCTAAGGGACTGTTCATTCTAGCCATGTTTTTAATCCGGGATTAGTCTGTGTCTAAAAGAATCTGCTGCGACCAATTGTTGCACCAAATGTAGCTGATACTGATTAAGTGACTGAATTATGTTTGCTGGAAACCACAAGGCAGAGATTGCTGATAGCTGATGATAGATATGAGCTCTGTTGTGACTGTTGTACTCTGTTGTTCTGTTTTCAGAATCTGTCCTTTGAAGAGGCGTTATAAATAAATATATTTATCAACCTCCCTGTTTAATTATTGGAGGCGATCTTCTGCCATGGCTGAAGCCTGCTTCAGGGCTTGTCGTGCTGGGGAAGTCAGGGAGACAGTGACTCAAGGCAGTTGTGGAGTGGGGGAGGGTGGTTGGCAGGCCCTTGGGTGATGAATGTGGCTGAAACGACGTGTACAGTAAACGCTTCATTGCTGTTGCAGCCTAAACTAGGAAGTGCCTGGCGACCTCCCTCTCGCTGGCATGGGGACTCGGTTATTATTTTCAACCAAACTCCTTGAAGTCTCCAGTGTGCCCCTTCCTCTGTGCAGGACTCCTTGTTCCCATGACTGCCTTGCCTACTCTGTGCTGGGACTCCTGCAGCCTAGTCCACAGCCGACTCGTTCTGATGTGTTTATAGACCCCAAAGGTGGGGTTTTTATTTGTTACAGACCTCAAATGCTAGCTTATGACAAATCATAAGCAGGACACTGCTTAGTGCTAGTGGAAAAATTCACACTGTGCTAACAACTGCCTTTCAGAGGAACAGATCCTGTCATCATTGTTTGGGTGCAGACCTCAGCTGCTGGCAGGCCTTAATGTCATGTTTATACTTGAGCTGGCATAAATTACACACACAAACATCCCCTGCAGCATTTTACGGATACTTCTTATAGTTTGCAATCCCCAGGCTAAGCTTTCCTTGCAGTCTGCCTCCTCCCTTCCCACTGTTGTGAGCTTCTGCTCAGGAGCTAGCAGGAACCTGGGCTCTGGAGCAGCAGGTGTCCTTTTCTCCTACAGCCAGGAATGTTCCCGCTGTTTGTTTACGGAATGAGTTGGGGCGTTACCTTAGAAGAGGGATATTTACTCCCTAATCGTTCCCAAAACCTGGAAGAGACGAAACGTGAAATGGCGCCACATTCTCAGGCTTCTAGAAAATGAAGAAACAGCTGCAGAATTTTAGGAATTCAGTGTCCCTCTAGGGCAGATGGAAAAAAACATCTACAGCAGCCTACTGGCAAAACAAGGTTTTTCCTAATATCTCTGACCCCTCTACTTCCACTCCAGCCTGGGCCAGCTCAGCAGATGCTGCTGGGGGCCCAGCCATTCATTTATAACACTCTATACAATGCACCTAATTTCTTCAAATAAGAATTTCCCCCCCCAATAACATTAAGCAAATGGAATATTTTGGCCAACCCCTTTCTACTCTTCCCCACCCCGCCCGCCCACCCAAAGGCTGTCTCACAGGCATAGCTAGTGTAAGCGTTCAGCAGCAGCCCTCTTCTCTCCCATCTTAGCAGTGATTCCCCTGGGGTCAGATTCCTGTCCCTCAGACTGGGGATGGTCTCACATTTGTGTAATGCTCTAAGTCAGCAGCTTCACACATGCTGAAGGTACAGAAAGCACTGAAGAATTAACCCCCTCCACACCATTTCACTCATGATGGGAGCATGGGAGGGAGGGGGTAGCCCCAGCCTCATGAGAGAATGCTCAGAACAAAGGCAGGTGTTTTGTTGCATAACTGCTTGGCCACGACAGGTGCAGCTGGAACTCGATTGTGACAATTGTTAATTGAAGCCACGCTCTCCTGTCTTTAGTATGCAGAGGGTCTGGTTTGGTTTCTTGGGCCTGGTCTATACTAGCAACTTATGTCAGTATAACTACATTGCTCAGGGGAAATCCACACCCCCAAGCAACGCTGTTATACCGACCTAACTCCCGGTGTAGACAGCGCTCTGTCGAGGGGAGGGCTTCTCCCATTGACACAGCTGTGGCCTCTTGGGGAGGTGGAGTTCCTGCGCCCATGGGAGAAGCTCTCCTGTCCGCGTAGGTTGCGTCTTCACTGAAGTGCTACAGGGGTGCCGCTGCATTGGTTCAGCTGCTCTGCGGCAGGATTTGAAGGGTAGCCAAGCCCTCGGTCTGGCACCTGCTCCCAGAGAGACTCCGCAATGATTGATTTGCATAATGAAGCAGATGCTCCACATTTTGCTCACACCAGCTGTGGCCCAAGATGCTGCTGCATTTTAATCAGAAATGATTTGTTCTCAGGGAGGTGCGACGGAAGGAGATGGTGTTCTGAACTTTGCCATGAAATGAATCTTTCCAAGGCTTCGCTAGTCCTGGAGTCTCCTTTACTCTGATTAAGATTTTTTTCAGAATGCTCTGTAGAAATGAGATCTGCTTTAAGCAGGGATGTTGCTCCCTTTAGGTCTGATATTTCCAAGCATAGATGCTCAGCACTTTCAGCAATTCCATAGGTTTCTTTGAGTCTCGGGTTTGGCACCCAAAATCACCAGTCAGTTTTGAAAATCTTCTCTAAACTCTCTAATCAAAGCAGGAAATAAAATATAAGAAAATACCTGGGGATTTGGAGGCTTGTTTATATTTTGTACCAGGAAGGGAAAAAAAAAACATTTTGGGGGAAATTTGTTTGCTCTTTTTTAAAGGGGAAACTGTCAGGTAGTTTGAGCCCGACATTTGAGTTTTATTTTTTTAAAAAGCTTTTTGTGATGCTTGTTTATGTATTTGTCATAACGGCTCTTCGTCTTAACCCTTCCCCTGCATTGTCTGAAATCCAACCGCTGCCGCACTGGGCCAGGGCCTGAGCCACAAAGTGAAAGTGAGCGTCCTCTGGGTGTCCGAGCGGAAATGCAATCCCGGAGAAAAACCACGGTGATTATCGGAGAACACTTCAATCTCTCTGGTCACGCAATCAGAGACATGAAGGTCGCTATCTTACAACAAAAAAACTTCAAATCCAGAGTCCAGCGAGAAACTGCTGAATTGGAATTCATTTGCAAATTGGATACTATTAATTTAGGCTTAAATAGAGACTGGGAGTGGCTAAGTCATTATGCAAGGTAGCCTATTTCCCCTTGTTTTTTCCTACCCCCCCCCCCCCCGACGTTCTGGTTAAACTTGGATTTATGCTGGAAATGGCCCACCTTGATTGTCATGCACATTGTGGGGAGACAGGTTTCAGAGTAACAGCCGTGTTAGTCTGTATTCACAAAAAGAAAAGGAGTACTTGTGGCACCTTAGAGACTAACCAATTTATTTGAGCATGAGCTTCCGATGAAGTGAGCTGTAGCTCACGAAAGCTCATGCTCAAATAAATTGGTTAGTCTCTAAGGTGCCACAAGTACTCCTTTTCTTATTGTGGGGAGAGTGGTCAGTTTGGATGAGCTATTACCAGCAGGAGAGTGAGTTTGTGTGTGGTTTTTGGAGGGGGGTGAGGGGGTGAGGGAACCTGGATTTCTGCAGGAAATGGCCCACCTTGATTATCATACACATTGTGAAGAGAGTGGTCACTTTGGATGGGCTATTACCAGCAGGAGAGTGAGTTTGGGGGGGGGGGGGCAGAGGGTGAGAAAACCTGGATTTGTGCTGGAAATGGCCCAACTTGATGATCACTTTAGATAAGCTATTACCAGCAGGAGAGTGGGGTGGGAGGAGGTATTGTTTCATGGTGTCTGTGTATATAATGTCTTCTGCAGTTTCCACAGTATGCATCCGATGAAGTGAGCTGTAGCTCACGAAAGCTCATGCTCAAATAAATTGGTTAGTCTCTAAGGTGCCACAAGTCCTCCTTTTCTTTTTGCGAATACAGACTAACACGGCTGTTACTCTGAAACCAGTGATTATCTAATGGCTCAGAAGCATTCTGATAACACTGGGAAGGACAAGGTATTTATTTATTCATATGTGACCTGTAAGATGACATAATACATTGCTTGTTATGTAATTAAAGGGTTAGATGTGGAGGGCTCAGTGCAGGGCGGGAGCAGGAGGCAGCAGGAATGCTGGGGGTTGAAGGAAGACGGCGGATGTCAAATGGCAGCCTACAGCCAGGTACCATACAGTGCCCTGAGGGCTGATCACCTGTCTGTGTGTGACAGGTGCCAGGGAGAGGTGAGGCTGGGAAAACATACGGAGAAAAGGGCTTGGCTCTAAGTAATTAACAGAGAAAATAAGGAAATAGCTTGAGAAAAGCAAAGGGCACAGGCACAAGCAAAGAAAAGCAAAGGGCACAGGCACAAGCTAACCTGGTGCACCAGAAACACTGGACACGGCACTTGCTCCAGGTGCCAGCAGGTGACGGGACACTGTCCTTAGAGAAAGGCTATGAAATGAAAACCTACTTGCCGTGATGTCCTATTTGCTCCACTGAGGGGCCAAGAGCAGTGAGAAAAACCTGCTTACGTGTCGAGAGAACTAGCCCCAAAAGGGAACAAAAATCCATCTGAAATCACTGCAGATTCTCCCCTGGGTCTGAGCATGGATCTGGCCAGCGTCTGGGAGACAGAACAAAGATCGGCCTGTTCCTTTGTGAGGTGAGGGTCTGCAGGGCTCACAGGAGCTGGATCGCTGCTTCCATTCAAATCCATAGACATGGCCCTGCCAGCTGCTCCTGCTTTAATGCCCAGATTCCTGATGTGGAGATCTGGGACACCGAGAAGGGGGAAGAGGCCAGAGCAGATGGAACAGGCCCGAGAGGAAGTGGGAAAGCAGCCAGGCTGCAGCGCGGTGGAGAGGAGGAAGTGGGGAGGAGGCCGGCAGGAGAAGAGGGGGCTCCAGCTGCAGAGGGGGCCGGAGCTACTTGGAGCCTGGCAGCAGACGTGATTTCAGCGTTTTCGTGACACAGTTTCAGAAAGCGGGTTTGGCTGAAGCTACTTCAGGCGACTGCCGGAGCATCTGAGGTGGAGTGATCCTGTCTGCATCTCCAATCTGAGCCCTTAGCGGGAAGGAGGCAGCAGGGGAAGGATCTGGCACAAATACAGCAGCTGGTATGTATCTGATTTACATTGCAAAGTCTGCAGATAGCCATCGATTACCGGCCTGTGTTCGGTAAGCTGCCAGGTAGCGTGGCTTGGTCTGTGGTGCAGACAGGGCCTCTGTTTCCCTGCCACAGGCTGGGCTGAGTCACTCTGCCTGGGCTGATGCAACCCACAGCCATGGTCAGATCAGCGTGTCCCACTCGCTCACTGCATGGTCGAGTGCGGTAGGAGCTTCATTGCTTGGCACCACCTTGTGGCCTGGTTGTTGCAGAGCGGCATTAAATCGACTTGGCGAATTCACATATGTAATTCACTGACAGCAGCCCTTTGCGTTCCAGGCCTGGAGGATGGACGAATCAGTTGCTATTCAGGAGACCCTGGCGGATGGACAGACCTGCCTGATCATATCCTTTGCACCAAGCATTTCTTTGTAGATAAGTGAACATGGCTTGGAATTACCAGGGAAATCACACCCCTTTGTCGCCCGTTTCTGCCTCTCAGAGTTACTGAGCATCAGTGGAGACAGGATCATTACTTGTAGGCCATCTGTTAATCCAAAACAACCTGTATGTCCCAGTCCTTTTCATGGCACACTGGCCTGGGTGCTGTGCTAATGATATTGGGCCAAATTCTATGGCCCCTAATTGAGCAAAAAACCCTTTCCCCGACACCTTCCATCCGAAACACCAGTCACAGTTTACAACTCCCTGCATGGCCGGGGCAGAGTGGAAGTGGACCACTCCGCACACCACCGCAGGTGGAAGAGAGCCTTTCTCAAGAGGCGAGTGGCTGCACACAATGGCCCAGGACAGAGCGTGGTGGGAGGATCCAGGGTTGAGCTGAAATGGCAGGAGGAATTTTAAGGAGGCAGAACACCTGGCTCCTAACTGATTCTGGATGCGAATGGAGGCTCCAGACAGGAAACCCAGAGGCTGAGCAGCTGGTGGCTGCTGCAGTCGAAGACAGGTTCAGAGAGAGAGAGCTCAGCCTCCTGCCTTTCTGGCTGCCCTAGAGGAGTTGTGTCTCTGTTGGCCGTTCCTTGACCATGAGCTGCATGCGGTGCAGGGTATCCTGGCTGGTGAGGAGAGTGTGGAGAGCCGGCTTCTGGGCCTTGTGCGGACCCATGGAGAGCATGCGTAGGTGCTTGAGACAATGTCTGATGGGCCACTCATATGGGGAAGGCAGGGCCCTCTGGCTGGCAGTGTCAGCAGGAAGCCCCAGAATTGAAGGGGCCATGGAGACTACATGAACTCCCCTCCCACCCCAAAGGTGCTCTCTCCATGTCGGGATTTGGCAAAGTAATGTGGGAAGGTCGTTTGCCCTGCCACTACCTGTTTTGTACCTGATCTGTATTTAATCGGAGGAGCCTAGACTCCAGGGCTGTTAGTCTGGTACTTTTCACCAGCAACTTGTATAAATTAATTTTTAAAAACCCCACCCTTACGGGGTGCGCTGGCAGGCACGGGACAGGGACAGGAGCTGCAGGGGCTGTGCTAGCAGGTGAGTGTGGTGCTGGGATAGGATGGTGTTGAACCGTGCTTGCAGGGAGCTTAGTGCTGATGCTGGAATGGAGGTGGCGTTACCCCCCCTGCTCTTTGCCTCCAGACTCTTCCTGTACACTCATCGGCGAATGGCTATAACAGCTGAGGATGTCTGCTTGGAGAGAGTCGTGCCGATCACCGAAGGATTTGCAGCAGAAGAAGGTAGAGCTGCCCTCTGCATCCTTCACTCGCTTCCTGGAAGGAGGTTCTTGCTTCTGCTCCTCAGAGATCAGTCAGGTGCCATCTTTTCTTGGGGGCAGGTAAAGAGAGGATCTGTGTGTGGAACAGAATCTGAATTTTGCTGTGCTGCTGCCTGAAATTTGGAAACTGATCACCTTTTGCCTTGTTGTGCCCTAACTTTTAAACAGCTGAATCCAGTGTAATTAATTAACATTCTCAGGAAAACAGGCTGCATTGGACCCCATGGAACCCAAACTATCCTATGCACCCCCAGCTCTGGCAAGAGGAGACCTTAGAGTTACCAAATAATACTCATGGCCTCCTATCCTTTCTTACTTCTTCTGCCTCCCTTTCTCTCCCTTATCAGAGGGTGCTCAGGGTCGGTCTGTGTGAGCTATTTATGAAGTATTATCCCTGGATAGTAACAGTGTGGCTCAGGCACCACTTGCCAGGTTTTCTAATGGAACCGCTTTTCTCTTTTGACAGTTACACCTGACAGTGACCTTCATATCATTGGTGAGTCTCTTCTGTTGCTATGATTCGCATGAGGTACAAGAAAGATTCCCATATACTGAGGTTACAAGCTCTGTATGAACCATTATTCCACGATTTTTGGTTTGTGGAGTTTGCTCAGGGTTGCTTATGGGATGTCAGGGGCTGAGCTGCTCCAAATTGGACACACTCTGTGCAATGATGGAGTCTTGTCTTGCTATTATTGGGTAGTTTATAAATCTGGACACTATTACTAGTTAACCAGTGTATTGCCAACCCCAGTTCAAACTATCATTTGGCTAAATGATTCCGGATTGTTGCTAAACGATGAGTTCTAGTTGGTCTCCCTAGCTTTTACTGGAGTATCAGCTGGATACTATTATAATTTATTTAAATTGTGAAAGCCCGCAAAATGTGTTAACCGCTGTTCAAATGCAACTGTATTTCAGTGGCGTGGGATTCCTTGTCTAATTTTTCTGTTTGTTTAAGTTTTATAAAATGTTTTGGGATCAGTTGGGCTGAAAGGGACTAGAGGAATAATAATGATGATGATTTACAAATCCTATTTAAAAATAAAACAAATTCATCCAAATACAGGAAACTGAAAGAGGTGATGAAGTTGATTTCTTTCCTCGCAGCTGGTGTGGTTTTCTACTGATTTGAGTACTGCGGATGTGGAAACATGTCCAGTGCTGGCATGGCTTTTGTGGGCCTGCAGCACCTAAAGTAGTGTTTAGAAACTGTAAGTGTCTTCTGCAAACTTAGCAGCATTAATTCCAACTCTCCTCTTCCCGCCATGTGTAGGTTCTGATGTGACTGTCCAGATAAGCTCGGAAGATGCTCAGCTGGTGGTGCAATTGCCTTTTGGGTCCCATACACGCACATTCCTACAGGAGATCAGCAAGTGCCGACCAGGTACAACCCTCTGTCATATAAGTATTGAAGTTAATCCATAGGTTGGTACAGATGCTGCAGACGAAGGAGGAAGTCTAGGTTAGGATTTTGTCTTTGTATCATGTTTTCTCTCATCGTAGGAGGAATGTCAATTCCAGTATCCCTGTTGCTGCCACTTGTATTTACACAGTTAGCTTACAGGCCTCTGGATGTACTAACCTTCCAAATCCATCACTCTTGTCTGTCACTAGATGACTCAGCAGAGATGCTCTGAGCTTTGCCTCAGTAATAGGAATATAGTAATAGGAATAGTATTTATATTGTAGCCTCGCTTGGGCTCACCACTCATGGAGCAGGGAAGTAAAATGTAGCCTAGAATTGATCCTCAAGACACTAAATCCAAAGCTATGACTTGTGCTAATACTGTAAGAGATCACAGAGAACTGGTTCCAGGGAGGCAGCAACTGTTGGATACTCCTGTTCCCCACTCTGTCTTCCTCCCCTTAAAGACTAAGGCCTGGTCTACACTTAAAACTTAGGCCAACATAGCTACAGTTCTCAGGGATGTGAAAAATCCACAGCCATGAGTGCTCTAGCTACACCACCTTAACCCCCAGTGTAGATGCAGCTAAGTCACAGAACAATGCTTCTGTGGACCCTAGCTATTGTCACTCGGGGAGGAAGAGTTCCTACAGCATTGGCAAAACCCCTTTCACCATTGTAGCCTGCGTCAATGCTGGAGGGTTATGCCGGCATAGCTGTGGTGCCTTGCTATGCCGCTATAGTCCCCATAGTAGAGACGTGACCTAAGCTGTATCGCGGCTGCCATCTTTCCATGTGGGATTCCCTCCTGTGATCAGCCGTGCTCGGCAGAAGGATTGATGGTTCAATTAGTTTTCAGTTCTGTCCTAGGGGAGTATTATTGTGCTGTTAAACCATGTCCATGTTTCACCCCTGAGGTGGCTACCATTCAGTGGTGGGTGCAGTGATCCCTGTGTATGGACTTTCTCTTGGCATAGGTTTAGGTTTATAGAGCACTTTGAGATCCTTTGACTTGAGATGAAAGACACTAGAGGCATGTAAGATGTTATTTATTTAAAATCACAATGTTAAAAATATTGGGTGGTGTTCCCTCCATCACTCCAGCCCAGGGAATGGCTGGGACTCTCGGTATGCCTACCCAGAGCCTCATCAGCTTCCTCTAGACCGACGGAGACTATGCCAGCATAGCTCAGCATCGTTGCTGTGCCAGCATAAGCCCATAGACTGTGTCTATGCTGACAGAAGGGTTTTTTAATGTTGGTGTAGGAATACCACTTCCCTGAGAAATGGTTGCTCGTTTGACAGAAGCATTCTGCTGTTGACCGAGCTGCGTCTATGCTGTCACTTAGGTTTCACATCCCTGACTGATGTAGCTATGTTGACCTAAAACTTAAGGGTAGACCAGGTGTTAGAGCCAGAAGAGCACTAGTCACAGGCTGGTCCAAGAATGCTTCTTGGGAAGGACTCTCTATGGCCTGTTGAATAACCTGAGTTCCTCTAAGACCTGGTTTCTAACCAGGATGTTTCCATTTCAATTTGGGGAGAGGCTATTACTCAGTAAATTGATACATTTAAAAAATGAATGTGTCTCTGCACAAAGCCTATCTCTGCAGAGCAAGCGGCCTGGCTGGCTGGGGAGGAGCCTGGTCATGCACGGGGCACCGTTTCTCACAACGACAGAACTACAACTGCTCCCCACCGTGGAGCTCATCGCCTTGAACACAGGCTGTCTCTAGTCAGCTTGTTCACTTCATAAGAACACAAAAGCAGCCATACTGGGTCATACCAAAGGTCCATCTAGCCCAATATCCTGTCTTCCAACAGTGGCCAATGCCAGGTGCCCCAGAGGGAATGAACAGAGCAGGTAATCATCAAGTGATCCATCCCCTGTCATCCACTCCCAGCTTCTGGCAAACAGGCTAGGGACACCATATTTTCCCAGCTTGGCTAATAGCCATTGGTGGACCTATCCTCCATGAACTTATCTAGTTCTTTTTTGAAGCCTGTTACAGTCTTGGCCTTCACAACATCTTCTTGCAAAGAGTTCCACAGACTGACACTGCGTTGTGTGAAAAAATATTTCCTTGTGTTTGTTTTAAACCTGCTGCCTATTAATTTCATTTGGTGACCCCTAGTTCTTCTGTTATGAAAAGGAATAAATAACACTTCCTTATTTACCTTCTCCACACCAGTCATGATTTTATAGACCTTTATCAGATCCCCCCTTAGTCGTCTCTTTTCTAAGCTGAAAAGTCCCAGTCTTATTAATCTCTCCTCATACGGAAGCCGTTCCATACCCCTAATAATTTTTGTTGCCCTTTTCTGAAACTTTTCCAATTCCAATATATCTTTTTTGAGATGGGGCGACCACATCTGTATGCAATATTTAAGATGTGGGCGTACCATGGATTTATATAGAGGCAATATGATATTTTCTGTTTTATTATCTATCCCTTTCTTAATGATTCCCAACGTTCTGTTCACTTTTTGACTGCTGCTGCACATTGAGTGGATGTTTTCAGAGAACTATCCACAATGACTCCAAGATCTCTTTTTCGAGTGGTAACAGCTAATTTAGACCCCATCATTTTATATGTATAGTTGGGATTATGTTTTCCAATGTGCATTACTTTGCATTTATCAACACTGAATTTCATCTGCCATTTTGTTGCCCTGTCACACAGCTTTGTGAGATCCTTTTGTAGCTCGTCACAGTCTGCTTGGGACTTAACTATCTTGAGTAGTTTTGTAGCATCTGCAAATTTTGCCACCTCACTGTTTATCCCTTTTTCCAGATCATTTATGAATATGTTGAATAGGACTGGTCCCAGTACAGACCCCTGGGGGACACAACTATTTACTTCTCTCCACTCTGAAAACTGACCATTTATTCCTACCCTTTGTTTCCTATCTTTTAACCACTTAACAATCCATGGGAGGACTTTCCCTTTTATCCCATGACAGCTTACTTTGCTAAAGAGCCTTTGGTGAGGGACCTTGTCAAAGGCTTTCTGAAAATCTAAGTACACTATATCCACTGGATCCCCCTTGTCCACATGCTTGTTGACCCCCTCAAAGAATTCTAGCAGATTGGTGAAGCATGATTTCCCATGTTGACTTTTCCCCAACAAATTATGTTCATCTATGTGTCTGAGAATTTTGTTCTTTACTATAGTGTCAATCAGTTTGCCAGGTACTAAAGTCCAGCTTACCAGCCTGTAACTGCAGGGATCACCTCTAGAACCCTTTTAAAAATTGATGTCACATTAGGTATCCTCCAGTCATTTGGTAGAGAATCTGATTTAAATGATAGGTTACAAACTACAGTTAGTAGCTCTGTAATTTCACATTTGAGTTCCTTCAGAACTCTTAGGTGAATACCATCTGGTCCTGATGACATATTACTGTTTAGTTTATCAGTTTGTTCCAAAGCCTTCTCTAATGACATCTCAATCTGGGACAGTTCCTCAGATTTGTCACCTAAAAAGAATGGCTCAGGTTTGGGAATCTCCCTCACATCCTCAGCCGTAAAGATTGATGCAAAGAATTAATTTAGTTTCTACGTAATGGCCTGATCGTCCTTGAGTGCTCCTTTAGCATCTTGATCGTCCAGTGGAATCACTGCTTGTTTAGCAGGCTTCCTGCTTCTGATGTACTTAAAAAAAATTGCTATTACTTTTTGAGTCTTCGGCTAGCTGTTCTTCAAATTCTTTTTTGGCCTTCTTCATTATATTTTTACACTTCATTTGCCAGAGTTTATGCTCCTTTCTATTTTCCTCACTGGGATTTAATTTCCACTTTTTAAAGGATGCCTTTTTGTGTCTCACTGCTTTTTTTACTTTGTTGTTTAGCCACGGTGGCACTTTTTGGTTCTCTTACTATGTTTTTTTTAATTTGGGGGCCTCTATTTAAGTTGAGCCTCTATTATGGTGTTTTTAAAAAATTTCTGTACAGCTTGCAGGGATTTCATTTTTAGCACTGTACCTTTTAATTTCTATTTAACTAACTTCCTCATTTTTGTGTAGTTCCCCTTTCTGAAATTAAATGCTACAGTGTTGGGCCGCTGCGGTGTTTTCCCCGCCACAGGGATGTTAAATTTAATTATATTATGGTCACTATTACCAAGTGGTCCCCTTATATTCACCTCTTGGACCAGATCCTGTGCTCCACTTAGGACTAAATCAAGAATTGCCTCTACTCTTGTGGGTTCCAGGACTAGCTACTCCAAGAAGTAGTCATTTAAGGTGTCAAGAAACTTTATCTCTACATCCTGTCCTGAGGTGACATGTACCCAGTCAATATGGGGATAGTTGAAATCCCCCATTATTATTGAGGTTTTTATTTTAATAGCCTCTCTAATCTCTCTGAGCATTTCACAGTCACTATTACCATCCTGGTCAGATGGTCAGTAATATATCCCTATTGCTATATTCTTATATTAGAGCATGGAATTACTATCCATAGAGATTCTGTGGTACTGTTTGGTTCATTTAAGATTTTTACTTCATTTGATTCTACGCTTTCTTTCACATATAGTGCCACTCCCCCACCAGCATGACCTGTTCTGTCCTTGCAATATATTTTGTACCCTGGTATTACTGTGTCCTATTAATTATCCTCATTCCACCAAGTTTCTATGATACCTATTAAATCAATATCCTCTAGAGGCACTCTAGTTCACGCATCTTATTATTTAAACTTCTAGCATTTGTACATAAGTACTTTAAAAACTTGTCACTTTTTAGCTGTCTGCCATTACATGATGTAATTGAATAGGAATCTTTTTCATTTGACTGTTTCTCATCAGATCCTACCCATATTTTATCATCTTCCATCCTCTCCTTCTTACTAGGACATAGAGAATCTCCATTAATAGATCTTCCCCCTAAGGAATGTCACTGTCCGAACCATGTGCTCTTCCGCTCTGTCGGCTTTCCTCCAGCCCTTCGTTTAAAAACTGCTGTATGGCCTTTTTAATTTTAAGTGCCAATCTGGTTCCATTTTGGTTTAGTGGAGCCCATCCTTCCTGTATAGGCTTTCCCTTTCCCAAAAGTTTCCCCAGTTTCTAATAAATCTAAATCCCTCCTCCCTACACCATCATCTCATCCACACATTGAAACCCTGTAGTTCTGCCTGTCTAACTGGCCCTGCGCTTGGAACTGGAAACATTTCATAAAATGGTACCATGGAGGTCCTGAACTTCAATTTCTTACCTAGCAGCCTAAATTTGGCCCCCAGGACCTCTCTCCTATCCTTTCCTATGTCATTGGTACCTACATATACCATGACCACTGGCTCCTCCCCAGCACTACACATAAGTCTATCTAGATGTCTCGAGAGATCCGCAACCTTTGCACCAGGCAGGCAAGTCACCATGTGGTTCTCCCGGTCATCGCAAACCCAGCTATGTTTCTAATGATTGAATCCCCCATAACTATTACCTGCCTCTTCCTAATAACTGGAGTTCCCTCCCCCAGAATAACTATCATTCTTCAATGGACAA
Source organism: Chelonia mydas (assembly GCF_015237465.2). NCBI lineage: Eukaryota > Metazoa > Chordata > Testudines > Cheloniidae > Chelonia > Chelonia mydas. The sequence continues at coordinate 901,696 of NC_051259.2, forward strand.
TAATTCTGTCTTGAGATGTAAAGAACAATGTAGCCATGCAGGGAATGTCAAAGGGAGCAGGAAAGGTAAAATGGCTTCTAGGGTTTAAATCATCGGATCCTGTGTATTGAGATCTGGTATAGCAGGGATATTAGGTTATGAAGGCTGGCACCACTGCTCAGGGTATGATTGGGTCCAAGGAGAGATTAATGGCATTTGGGGCGCAGACAGTGCTCGGTGTGCAAGGGATACTAGGGAAGCCAGGAGTACTAAGGGCTGATCCAATTTGCCATTGAGTTCAAGGGCAGTTGAACTGGACGCTAAGTGAGTTTCATGGTTATATAATGCTAGTTAACTTGCAACCTGCATTGGATGGAGTTGTAGGTTTGCTGTCACAGGTACAGCTGGAAGCTCTCAAATGAGCAGTTAGTATCTGCACCAAGTAAGAACCCTCTGGATATTTTTCTCAAGGTGGGAGTCTTTAGGCTTGCACATGGGTTTCAGGCAGTCTATATTTAACCTGCAGGGCCAATTCCTGGGAATCATGCTGCCCTTCAAGCATGTATAGAGCAGAGGCCCCTGAGGTCCCTGCCAGTCCCCGCTGCGGACGGATGCGGCCTCCTTCAGAGACGCTGTTTTAGTGCCCTCTGTGCGCCAGGTCTGACTGCCCCCTGCAGAGACTGCCCGTGGGCCCCAACGCCTCGGGGACCCCGGCTCAGCTTCCTGGGCAGAGACCCAGGTCATCAGGGCTGCTGTGGAGCAAGGAGAAGTACAGAAAGTGGGGGCTCACGCAGACAGCCCGGCGCGGGCGCCCTGGGGTGCGTTGGCGGGTGTGGATGACGCGCGGAGCCCGGCGCGGGCGCTCTGAGGCGCGCTGGCCGGCCGGGGGGCGCAGGGGGGGGCCCGGCGCGGGCGCTCTGAGGCGCGCTGGCCGGCCGGGGGGCGCAGGGCGCACATGACTTATGAGGAGAGGCTGAGGGAGCTGGGATTGTTTAGTCTGCAGAAGAGAAGAATGAGGGGGGATTTGATAGCTGCTTTCAACTACCTGAAAGGGGGTTCCAAAGAGGATGGCTCTAGACTGTTCTCAATGGTAGCAGATGACAGAACGAGGAGTAATGGTCTCAAGTTGCAATGGGGGAGGTTTAGATTGGATATTAGGAAAAACTTTTTCACTAAGAGGGTGGTGAAACACTGGAATGCGTTACCTAGGGAGGTGGTAGAATCTCCTTCCTTAGAGGTTTTTAAGGTCAGGCTTGACAAAGCCCTGGCTGGGATGATTTAACTGGGACTTGGTCCTGCTTTGAGCAGGGGGTTGGACTAGATGACCTTCTGGGGTCCCTTCCAACCCTGATATTCTATGATTCTATGATTCTAGGGGGGGGCCCGGCGCGGGCGCTCTGAGGCGCGCTGGCCGGCCGGGGGGCGCAGGGGGGGGCCCGGCGCGGGCGCTCTGAGGCGCGCTGGCCGGCCGGGGGGCGCAGGGGGGGGCCCGGCGCGGGCGCTCTGAGGCGCGTCGGCCGGCCGGGGGGCGCAGGGGGGGGCCCGGCGCGGGCGCTCTGAGGCGCGCTGGCCGGCCGGGGGGCGCGGGGGGGGCCCGGCGCGGGCGCTCTGAGGCGCGTCGGCCGGCCGGGGGGCGCAGGGGGGGGGCCCGGCGCGGGCGCTCTGAGGCGCGCTGGCCGGCCCGGGGGGCGCAGGTGGGGGCCCGGCGGGCGCAGGGGGGGGCCCGGCGCGGGCGCTCTGAGGCGCGCTGGCCGGCCCGGGGGGCGCAGGGGGGGGCCCGGCGGGCGCAGGGGGGGGCCCGGCGCGGGCGCTCTGAGGCGCGCTGGCCGGCCCGGGGGGCGCAGGGGGGGGCCCGGCGCGGGCGCTCTGAGGTTTCGCTCCGCAACGTTCCACGGGCACGGTGGGGAAGGGTGTGGAGACGGGGGCAGACGCGAACAGAGGGGGATGGGAGCGGGACGGGTGTGAAGGAGAAATGGCGGGTTTTTGGAGGGCGGTGATTGGCAGAGACGGGCGGTGTTTGGTGATTGGAGGGGCTGAGGCCCGGAGGAGGGGCTGGGGGAGGCCCGCCCGCGGTGGGCGGGGCCCGGAGGCGGGGCTTGGTGAGTGGAGGGGCGGGGCCCGGAGGCGGGGCTGGGGGCGGTCGGCCCGCCGTGGGCGGGGCCCGGAGGAGGGGCTTGGGGATTGGAGGGGCGGGGCCCGGAGGAGGGGTTGGGGGAGGCCCGCCCGCGGTGGGCGGGGCCCGGAGGAGGGGCTTGGTGAGTGGAGGGGTGGGGCCGGGAGGGGGAGCCGGGGGAGGCCGCCCGCCGTGGGCGGGGCCCGGAGGAGGGGCTTGGTGAGTGGAGGGGTGGGGCCGGGAGGGGGAGCCGGGGGAGGCCGCCCGCCGTGGGCGGGGCCCGGAGGAGGGGCTTGGTGAGTGGAGGGGCGGGGCCGGGAGGGGGAGCCGGGGGAGGCCGCCCGCCGTGGGCGGGGCCCGGAGGAGGCTGAGCTGAGGGCCATGGCCGCGGCCGGGTGGCTCCGCGGAGGTAGGGGCTGGGGTGGTGGGAGGCGCAGGGATCGTGCTGGGTGCGGGTGCCCCGGGGTGGCCGGGCCGGGAGGCGGAGGGATGCTGAGGAGGATGAGGGAGGTGGGAGCCCGAGGGGGCGGGGTGCTGGGGGATGGGGCTGCCTGGTGGGGGGCGCTGCGGGGGGCTGGTCCCTGTCTCTTTGGCCCAGTCAGGCTGTGAACGCTGTGATCCCTTCCCCCCTCTCCAGGGCCCTTCCCCCGGCCCCCTGGGGCTCCGTTCTGGTTCGCTGAATCCCCCTGCAGTTTCAGTGGGGTGCAGGATTCCTCTCCCCTTCTAATCTATATAAACAGCTGTCATGCCCTGCCCCAGAGGCAGCTGCATCTCGGTCCTGCGCAGAGGGGCAACTCCCTGGATAAAGAGCAATTGTGGCTGCTGCTTAGTTCAGGGGAAGCATCCCTTTGCAGCATCTGATGTACCCACCCCAGAAATGGCTGCATCTGTGTGCTGGATGAAGTAATCCCCGTCAGCGGTTTGGGGAGCAGGAAGGAAGGCGCTGTTTTGTGTCTTTATGATGTATTAATAAAAGTCCACTAGAGAATGCTCTGAGCATGAAGATGCACATGTGGTTCATGGATCATGGTAATAAGGCTGATGAAACAAATTCAGATTGAAACTTGTACAGGCACTAGTGCACAGCCAGTGTGTGTCTGAATAAATCTTATTAAAGAACCTGCTGATGAAGTGAATTACTACTTGAATATATATATATATGTCACCATTCTAAAATTCAGACTATTGTAGTAGGTATAAGATATTAGAAACTGTGTGGTTCCCTCAGGGCTGCTGAGGTGATTGCACAACAGTCTGATAGGCAAACAGCCGTATCTCTCACTGTTTGAAAAGAGATAAAAAGCTCTGAAGTTGCAGTATGAGATCAGTGTAATACACTCACAACCCAAGATATCCATGCTCATCTTATAAGGAGCATGTCGTGCTCTCTTTGCATCCTTTCTGGATCACAGCCTATCCAGTGTGCATGTTGTTTTATTTCCCCTGGTGGTCAATGTGCTACCAGTGACTGACATTAACTCTTCCTAGACCTGTGTACAGTTTCAGAAATTATTCTGAAGTTCAGAATGGGAAACCTTGGTTCAGCACAGATAGAAATGGTAGGACTTCCTGTTATGTGTAGCGGAATGCCTTAGTTTGTCAGGTATGTGTACGGTACCTATCACTGCATTACCTAGGTCACAGTGCCTAGCCATGTGTCTAACACAAGTCTACCAAAGAGATGTTTTGTAGGGATTTTTTCATAGGAGACATGGGCCCTAATCATGTTACCTCTGTTAGTTATGTGGTGCTGTTGACTTCCTGTGTGTCAGTTTGAACACATCCCTGTATACACGATGCTGGAAGGTCTGCTCTTTGGACCTTGCATTTGAATTTGCATCAGGTTACAGATAAAATACGTTTGATTTTCCTAAATCCTTGTAGATATTTATTTGCAACATAGAAGTACCATTGTCTGGCAAGTTTTCTGTTGTCTGTGGGTGCAGAGGCCAAGAAGAGTAACAGGCTCATATAGGTCAGCACAGAGGTGCTTTTGCAAAATTAGTCGAGGAACCACATCCCGCTTCTAGCTCAAGGCGTTGCTTAAATGAGCATGTAAAACCCTCAGAGTGCCTCCTTCAATTAGTATCAAACCTTGAAATGAAGCCTGTGACTTGCCAACCAGAGGCAGTTTCAGCTCGATTAGCACAGTATTTCAGTGTACTTGGGATTTCTTTGTCACAAATATAGAATCTTAAAATAGTAGCATAGTCTGCCCCTGACAGAGCAGTGGATGGGAGTTACAGGCTCTGTGCAAACTGGTGGAGGCTAACTTATGAAAGTATCGCCACAGGGAATTAGACTTTTATAGTGCCCTGGTTATGCTGAGTTTACGGCTGGTATTGTGAAATACAACTGATTAAAACCTGTCCGTGTCAGTAAGTGTAAAGAAGGAGGGAACTGGATTTGTGCCAGCTTGCCCTTTGTATAAAGGGAGCTTGGATAGAGTGGGCTTTTAAAACAAACAAAAAAGTGACCAACACCACTGCCAGCTCATGCGGCTTTTTCCCTTGTGTTTTTCTGTTGCATCCTGATGGCAACACAAGACACCTTTGGAGATGCCTCTTGACAGAGACTGATGCCAGGCCTACGTTTGGAAGGCTTTGCCAATAGAATTGTATTGATATACTAGACCAGCAAAGCGCTTCTAGTGTGGACACAACGTATATTGGTAAAATTGTGCCTTTGCCCGTATAGCTCAGTTTTGCCGGTATAACTGCGTCTATACTAGGGACTTTTGTGACCAGCGTACCTGTGCTGGCAAATCACATCTCATCATGCACCTGACGTAGCTACGCCAGCAAACGTTTATGGCATAGACCTGGCCCAAGAGGGGGTTGTTAGTTCTTGAAACTCTTTACCCTTCAGTACCTCTCCTTTGAGGTTATGGGTTTCTGTCTTCCCAAGAACGAGGAGTACTTATGGCACCTTAGAGACTAACAAATTTATTTGAGCATAAGCTTTCATGGACTAAAGCCCACCTCATCAGATGCATGCAATGGAAAATACAGTAGAAGATATAGATATATCCATACAGAGAGCATGAAAAAATGGGGGTTGCCATACCAACTCTAACGAGACTAATTGATTAAGGTGGGCTATTATCAGCAGGAGAAAAAAAACTTTTGTAGTGATAATCAGGCTGGCCCATTTCAATGTGAGCAATGCCCCTCTGCCATGTACACTGGCCAAACCAGACAATCTCTATGCAAAAGAATAAATGGACACAAATCAGAATTATAACATTCAAAAACCAGTCGGAGAACACTTCAACCTCCCTGGACACTCAATTACAGACCTAAAAGTTGCAATTATTCAACAAGAAAACTTCAAAAACAGATTCCCAATGAGAAACTGCAGAACTGGAATTAATCTGCAAACTGGACACCATTAAATTAGGCTTGAATAAAGAATGAGAGTGGATGAGTCATTACACAAACTAAAAACTATTTCCTCATGCTAATTTCCCCCCTACTGTTACTCACACCTTCTTGTCAACTGTTTGAAATGGGCCATCCTGATTATCACTACAAAAGTTTTTTTTCTCCTGCTGGTAATAGCCCACCTTAATCGATTAGTCTCGTTAGAGTTGGTATGGCAACCCCCATTTTTTCATGTTCTCTGTGTGTGTGTGTATATATATATATCTATATATCTATATCTTCCTACTGTATTTTTCACTGCATGCATCTGATGAAGTGGGCTTTAGCCCACGAAAGCTTTTGCTCAAATAAATTGGTTAGTCTATAAGGTGCCACAAGTACTCCTTTTCTTTTTGCTGATACAGACTAACACGGCTGCTACTCTGAAACCTCTCTTCCCAAGGACACCTGCTTGAGGTTATCCAGACCACAGAGACTGTTAACAGAAACAAGATTTATTAAAAAGAGAGAAAATAGAATTAAAAGAAAAACTGTTTGCTTAACTCATTTAGATTGACACTTCTCATAAACTAAACTAAATACAAAAAGAAAAGAAGCACTTGTGGCACCTTAGAGACTAACCAATTTATTTGAGCATAAGCTTTCGTGAGCTACAGCTCACTTAAATTGGTTAGTCTCTAAGGTGCCACAAGTACTCCTTTTCTTTTTGCGAATACAGACTAACACGGCTGTTACTCTGTAAACTAAATACGGCTTTCTCAGCTGTTACAGAAGAAAAAGAAAAGCAAATAACAATTCTCTCTGAATATGCTGTGGCCCGTTTATCAGCATTGCCCTATCCTGATACCGTCTCCCTTGCTGTGTCCTGGATTCTCTTTGCAAGTTCCTGTAACTTGGGTCAGCTTGCATGTTCAGAGGTGCCTCTCTCATTTTTGTGTCAGAGGTGTTAGAGTCTATTAAGCCATTAGGGTGAGGTTTCCTTAACATTTACAAAAGAGTCTTTTATCAGAACTCCTGGCTGGGAAAATGGTCAAATGACTGTTATCTCCCAGAGAGACAAGGTGGGAGAGGTAATATCTTGTATTGGACCAACTTCTATTGGTGAAAAAAGAAAAGGAGGACTTGTGGCACCTTAGAGACTAACCAATTTATTTGAGCATAAGCTTTCGTGAGCTACAGCTCACTTCATCGGTGGTTTTGTCTTTTATCATTTTCCTGCGTGAGTTCATTCGAGAGCATAGTGATTCGCTTCACCCACATAGTTGTTACTGGGGCACATAGTGGATGAGGTACACCACATGTTTTGATAGGCATGTGTAGGACCCATGGATCTTGAAAGGTGTGTTGGGGGGTGTTGCTCATTGGGTCTGTAGGTTTTGTATCTGTTGTTCTAGCAGAGTCCGGTGCCGCTTTGAGTTGGTGTGTGCTGATCTGTGGGGAGCTTGCTTCTAATGATGAGGTTGGGGAGTTTGAAGGTCAGAAGAGACGGTTCAGGAAAGATTTTTTTCAGGATGGGGTCTCCACAGAAATGGGTTGCATTTGTTCTATGATACCCCATATGGGTTCCAATGTGGGGTGGTAGGTGACAACTCGGAGTGTGTGGTTGGAGGGGGTTTTATTTCTATATTGAAGCAGGTTCTCTCTGGGTACTTGGGTGGCCTGTTCCATGATGCGATCTACTTCTCTGGTGGAATGTCCTTTTTTGGTAAAGGCGGTTTTGAGTGTGTTAAGGTGTGTATCCTGGACTTTCTCCTCAGAGCATGTTCTCTGGTATCTGAGTGCCTGGCTGTATATAAAAGATTTCTCCATTGTCTACAGCCAAGCTCTGCGATACAACTGCATTTGCTCCAACCCCTCAGACGGAGACAAACACCTACAAGATCTCTATCAAGCGTTCTTACAACTACAATACCCACCTGCTGAAGTGAAGAAACAGATTGACAGAGCCAGAAGAGTACCCAGAAGTCACCTACTACAGGATAGACCCAACAAAGAAAATAACAGAACGCCACTAGCCATCACCTTCAGCCCCCAACTAAAACCTCTCCAACACATCATCAAGAATCTACAACCTATCCTGAAGGATGATCCATCACTCTCACAGATCTTGGGAGACAGGCCAGTCCTTGCTTACAGACAGCCCCCCAACCTGAAGCAAATACTCACCAGCAACTACACAACAAAAACGCTAACCCAGGAACCTATCCTTGCAACAAAGCCCGTTGCCAACTGTGTCCACATATCTATTCAGGGGACACCATCAGAGGGCCTAATCACATCAGCCACACTATCAGAGGTTCGTTCGCCTGCGCATCTACCAATGTGATTTATGCCATCATGTGCCAGCAATGCCCCTCTGCCATGTACATTGGTCAAACTGGACAGTCTCTACGTAAAAGAATAAATGGACACAAATCAGACATCAAGAATTATAACATTCAAAAACCAGTTGGAGAACACTTCAATCTCTTTAGTCACTCGATTACAGACCTAAAAGTTGCAATTCTTCAACAAAAAAAACTTCAAAAACAGACTCCAACGAGAGACTGCTGAATTGGAATTAATTTGCAAACTGGATACAATTAACTTAGGCTTGAATAGAGACTGGGAGTGGATGTGTCATTACACAAAGTAAAACTATTGCCCCTTGTTTATTTCCCCTCCTACTGTTCTTGTAAAGTGCTGGAAATGGCCCACCTTGATTATCACTACAAAAGGTGTCAACCTCCCCCCCCGCCCTCCTGCTGGTAATAGCTCACCTTTCCTGGTCACTCTTGTTACAGTCTGTATGGTAACACCCATTGTTTCATGTTCTCTGTGTATATAAAATCTCCCCGCTATATTTTCCACTGTATGCATCCAATGAAGTGAGCTGTAGTTCATGAAAGCTTATGCTCTAATAAATTTGTTAGTCTCTAAAGTGCCACAAGTACTCCTTTTTTTTTTACGGATACAGACTAACACGGTTGCTACTCTGAAACTTAGGTGTGGTGATCCATGGGTTTCTTGTATATAGTGTGACGGGGCAAGGCCAGATGGCTATAGAAAAGTAGTGGGAGATAGATATGTTAGCTCCAGGCTAAACAAATCCCTGGTACCAGGATAAGTGAAATGGCAGCTGCTCCACGTCAATTAAGACACCTGGGGCCAATTAAGAACTTTCCAGAAGGCAGGGAGAAGGCTAGGTTAATTGGGACACCTGAAGCCAATCAGGGGCTGGCTGAAACTAGTTAAAAGCCTCCCAGTCAGTCAGGTGGGGGGGCATGTCAGGAGCTGTGGGAGGAAGTTGCGCTGTTGGAGAGACTGAGCAGTACACACCATATCAGGCACAAGGAAGGAGGCCCTGAGGTAAGGGTGAAGTGGAGCTTGAGGAAGTGAGGGCTGCTGTGGGGGATGTAGCCCAGGGAATTGTACATGTCATGTTTCTAAAAGGTCAGCTACCATAGCTGATACTATTAGGGTCCCTGGGCTGGGGGCTGGAGTAGAGGGTGGGCCCGGGCTCCCCCCCCCCACCTTTGCCCCCTGATTAATCACTGAGACTGGGAGACAACAGAGACTGTGCAAGGAAGGATAACTTCTCCTCACCTCCCTCGCTGGCTTATGATGAAAATGGCTCAGTAGACTGTGCCCTTGTCTCTAGAGAGAGAAGGGTTACGTGCAGGGTCACAGTGAGCCTCTGAGGCTAGCAAAATCCGCCAGGAAACGCGGGACCCATGGAGGCAAGGACAGAGCTTTGTCACAATAGTTGTCTGTAAGGTACCATTGTTTAAACTGATCATGGTGTCCAGGAAGTTGAGGTTAGAGTGGGAGTGTTCCAGAGAGTTTAAGGGACGGGTTTTTGAAGTTGTGGTGGAAATCTATGAAGGAGTTTGTCTTCTGTCCAGAGGGTGAAAATATCATTGATGTATCTCAGGCATATCATTGGTTTTGTGGTGCATTTGTCCAGATTTGTCTCCTAGTTATCTCTGGGAGCACATTCCCCCACTCCACTCCCAACCTTCCTGTCTCCAGTGCTGGTATGTCAAAAGACCAAGTAATTTCCATTTCTAAGAGAAATCTGATAATCAGCTGGTGATCTGAACCATTATTCCTTTCTGCAGAACTAGCTCATAACCTCAGGCTGAATACACTATAGCCTGGTCTACGCATAGATTTTGTACTGGTCCAACTGATTAGGTTAGAGGGGGTGACTTTTTTTTTTTTTTTTAACTAAAATAATTATTTCACTGCAACTTACTGTGGACAATTTTACCAGTATAAAGGTGTCTTATATCAGAATAGCTTATTCCCCTTCCTGTACAAGAATAAGAACATGAGAATGGCCATACTGGGTCAGACCAAAGGTCCATCCAGCCCAGTATTCTGTCTTCCGACAGTGGCCAATGCCAGGTGCCCCAGAGGGAATGAACAGAACAGGTAATCATCAGGTGCTCAATTCCCTGTCACTCATTCCCAGGTATACTGATATAACTGTTACATGAATTTGCGTGTCATCCTTGCGCAGGGGCCATGCTAATCTTCTCTGTATCATTCCAATTTTTCGGGCAGTTGTACTGCTTTAATTATACTGATAGACAAGGCCCTAGTCTCAGCCCATGCTGGACACACATGACTAGGATGTGACCCTTTAAAAATTGTTGTATTAAATTCTCTCACCATAAAACATAACTTATTGACACACCCTAGGTCCTCTGTCACATATATCTTCCTGTTCGGGCTTTATCTTATAAATATTGGAAATGGCAAGTCTGGTCTCATGAAGGCCTTCTTGAAGGACTCAGCACCCTGAAAATCAGGCAACTTTAAATAGGGACATGACTGATGTGTCTTGGAGGAGAGTTGTGAAGATTAGTTAATGTTTGCTAAGTGATTTGAAAAGGAAAAGCACCACTAGTACAAAATATTGTCTGGAATGTGTGAAGCCCATACGTGCCTGTGCATTTAATATTGATGTTTCTGATAAGGGAGGTACTGGGAGATTAGTTCCCTGTGGTCAGTGTGAAGGTCTGTGTGTCTGTGGGGTGGAAGGCAAAGGCAAGAAGGGGCAAGATGAAAATGCTGCTCTCTGGGAACTCCAGATAGCTTGTAGGGAGATAGAAGCCAGTGAATTTCTGTGGTTGCTCTGATTGTCCCTGAGCCATGTTGGAAAGCAGTCTTTCCCTCTGAAAATGGCTATTGGGGAGAGAAAATCAGCCTTTGTCATTTTTTAAAAATAATAACCAAAGAAAAGTTCTCCTCAAGTCTGATCTGTCTGTCATTTGAAGGTGTCACAGGCAGGGGTAGTCCTCCTCCTTCTCTGTGTGCTGGCGGTCAGATAGGCCTGTGGCACTTCTAGGCTGTTTACTGTGCCCTTACATGGGTGGCCAGTGGCCACCAGGATTCTTGCAGCACTCTGTTTCTTCAGCCTGTTTCTCTTTACACTCCCAGGTGTCCCATTGGATTTCGTAGTGACTATCGAATGGCTGTGTTAGTGTTTAAAGCTTTCATCAATTGGAGGCTGTGGTTCTCTGTGACCTCAAGCTGCCAGCCATGCAGGAACGGGTTTAGGGGTATGCAGTGACTACTAGAAAAGGTGTCAACCCCAAGGGACTTGACCCCATTATCTGCAGACCTGTTGGGACCTGGCATACTCTTCCTCATTTGGCCCAAGGACTGTATGCTGCTTCTCTCTGTGGTCAGCCTTAGAGCATCCAGTCTTCTGTGACCTTCCTGTTCTACAGGGGAGTTTTGAATCTGAACTGCAGTGTCATGTTGTCCAGAATGACGTAGAGATGAGCAGTTTGTATCTTGCTGTGACTGAAAAAGCCTCAGGGAAATAGGACCTGGTTGCACTTTCCATCCTGACTGCTGTAAGATTGTGGTGTGGTGGGGTGTCTCTAGCTGCTGGCAATCATGAGGCCTTATCACAGGATAATGTCAGTCTAGCAGATTCTTCAAGGGATCCTTCCCTCCAGATAATCTTGTGGGTGGTCTTTATCCCTGATTACTCTTCCTGTTTTTAAATTTTTGGGAGGCACTTGGATATTATGGTGATGGGGCTACATAAGTACCGAGGTAGATGATTGGAAAGTCCCTATTTACCTGATCCAACTCCCATTGACTTCAGTGGAAATTAGATCTGGCCCTGTTTGTGGCGTTCTGTCTTCAGAATGAACCATGCCTGTGCTAGAGCTGTGGGTCCCTGCCCAAGGTCACAGTGGCTGCTTTGACTTTTGATCAAGCATCTCAGAAGCCCCTCTCATGGCTGTATCTCACCATCTGAAGATGTGGCCATTGGCAAAGCCACACTGCATGTCAGGCTGGAAAGAGAAAGCGAGGGCTGTTTGTACACAGAGCCCACACAAGACATAACTAGAGGTACAATGCTCAAAGTCAGAACTGCTAGCAAATTAAGCCATTTGCGCTCTGCAGAGCATGACATGGGCAGATTGGGGCTTCTCCTTTGCCAGCATAGACTCATGTATAAAATTGTGTTTTGAAAATGATCCCTTGAGTGTAACACAACAGGGAAATGTAATTAGACATGTATAGGTCTGGGTATAGTTTTGTTTTCAGTTGCCACTGGAAGTGGGCAGAGCATTCTCTGTGCTGTGATGGAAGGTGTGACTTCCTGTTGCTACTTAGGTGGCATGTTACAAACAATGAATCCTCACAACCCTCAGTCCCCATGATGGAGAAGCCCTGTACTAGTTTGTCCATTTGTAAAATGGAGATGTAGTGAGACAGGAAGAGACTCAGAGGCCAGAATTGGAACTTGGGCATTCACGGCTCCTACACCCATGCTCAGATCTGGGTACTTTTTTGACCAAAATCATGGATACTGAGATTCTTGGCTTCAGAATAACTCGCATTCCTCCTTCTTTTACCTTCTCCATTTTTCAGTTTTATATCCTCTTTTTTTTGTTCCCTCGCTTACTGTAAAAATGCTGTGAATTTATTTTAGCGTGTGCTTTATCACTGGTGGGAGGAACCTGGGGATACAGAGTAGAAGAGGGTGAGGAAGGGAGATCTGGAATAGCCAGTCAGAGATGGTGCCTGTAAAAGTCTGAAGTTTAAAACACTTTCACTTTAAGGCTTGACAGTGGAAAGACCTTGCATATTTATTTGAGAGAAGCACCTTAGTGTTGAACAGTTCACAACCACAGCTGTTTTGCAAATACATTCTTGTGGTATCTCTGAAGCATAGCAACATAGTATCTCCATTTGTGTGAATTAAAGCCCCTCAGCCGGATGCTGAATTCTCAGAGAGGGTGATTGGCCTTTGACAAAGTTGCTTTTTCAAGGTTTTCCTGTGCTGTTTTTATCATCCAGATCTAACAATTGCTTTCATCCCTGACCCCCGATTGGCTAATGGCAGGGGCAGTGGAGAACATGAACATATAAGATGCATATTGACTGTTTAGCTGGGCCAGGGCCTTATGTGCCCTCTGCCAGCCATGGTGCAGGAGGTGACATACAGTTAATTTATGCAGAAGGCGGTTTCTTCTGTCAGTTGGCAGGAAGGGGAGGCTGTGACTCCATCTGACTTGCATCTTAGAATTGTGCTTTGTTTGGATCAGGAGTACATACAGCCTCTGATGCAGGTACAGTCCAACTGGAACAGTTCAGCTGTTCATAGCTGCTAAGGGAGGATTTCTAAGGGGAATGCTGGTGTGCTTTATGCCACTTTATTTGCCAGCCTGGATGTGCTGCTCTAACAACGTGACTAACCTTGGATTTTTACTAAGCAAGGCTCACTTTTTATCCTTTCTCAGTTGGAGCTGGAGATTCCGTTTGGGTCCCCTTTGCTACACTGGTTTCAGAGTAGCAGCCGTGTTAGTCTGTATTCACAAAAAGCAAAGGAGTACTTGTGGCACCGTAGAGACTAACCAGTTTATTTAGGCATAAGCTTTCTTGAGCTACAGCTCATTTCATTCTCCTTTTCTTTTTGCTACACTGGGTCCTTTGTAATCAAAAGGATGTGTTAGCTGAGGTCAGTATAATTGTTTGCAATTGATAAAGCTAATTTGATTTGATCTGCAGAGGTCCAAGCTTAGGATATCAAATAGATTGCTGTGGTCTGCCATGGGACAGTACTTTAAATATATCTTTACAACCTTTTAATAGGAAAGGCCTAATTAGCTGTTAAATCCATTTAGCTGCAAATCCTGTTTACAGTTTGGGCCATGCACACTCTTCTTGAACTGAGTTCACAAAGCATCTTTATTTTTGTGCCTGGTCTTATTTTAACAGTTAATTTTTTTCCTCAAGACTCTGTATGTGTTCCAGCTCATCGTATCTTCAATTTCTTGCCCCATCTAGCTAGAACCATCCTTAGCTGGACTTAAAAAAATCTATCTGGCCAAACATATGGTGACGGGTTACCCCCGGGGTGCCATCTGTAACTGGGGTACCACTGAGCCTGACTGACTCGCCAGCCTGGGTTCCCTTTACACTGTACTACTGTGATCCCCGGCCAAGTCCACTCCCATCTGCACCTTCACCAGCACACATACAGGTAGGGGGACACCCAGCTGCAGAAACATACAGCTGTGATCAGCTCTGCATGGGAAAGCTTCATCTAAGTCCAGTTACTCAAGTGCACACACCTCCTCTGGAGGGTAAACCCAAAATTATACCATCTTGCGCTGCACAGAGATCTGTACAGCGTAAGCTCATGAAATTCGCCCCCTCCGTCAATGTGGAGAGGAATATACACAGCTTTCTGCCTCCAGTTATAATTCCCACACACTGCTTTTAGACAAAGCAAAAATAAGTTTATTAATTACAAAAGAGACATTTTAAGTGATTATAAGAGATAGCAAACAGATCAAAGCAGATTACTTAGCAAATAAACAAAAACACAATCTAAACTTAATATACTAAAGAGATTGGGTATGCATAGCAACTTCTCACCCTAAATGATGATTTAAGCCATTTACAGGGATTCTTAAGGGGCCAGCTGTCCTTGCTTGAAGCTTAAAAACCCCAGGTATTCCTTTCGCAGGCTAGAAATCCCTCTAGCCTCAGTCCATCCCTTCTCCCCCAGTCCAGTCCTTGTTCCTCGGGTGTTTCCAAGAGTCTCTTTGGGTGGGGAGTCAGTGAAGAACCACAATGATGTCACTCCCCTGCCTTAGATAGCTTTTGCATATGGCGGGAACCCATTGTCTCCCAGCTTGGTTCCCACGCCTGGTCAGTGGAAAAACACTGGTATTCCAAGATGGAGTCCAGCACCAGGTGACTTGGTCATATGTCCCTGTAGGGTCACAGCAGCCATGACTCAGAAGCTAATTGTAGCCTCCTCAGGAAGGCTCCCCGGTGGGAGATTAGCTTCTTCTAAGACCTAGTGTTCTCCCTAATGCATTCCCCAGGTGTAAAACACATTTGTAATAGATAAATAGACAATATTCCTAACTTCAGATACCAAAATGATACAAATAGGATAATCATATTCAGTAGATCATCACCTTTTCGATGCTATCTCACATGACCTGTCTTGCGTAAAATACATCACAGTTATGCCATACTTATATAATAATAACATCTCTATTAAGAATATCGGGTGTAGTGTCACACAAACTAAATTGATTTGATGAAAGGAAACAAAGTTCCCAAGGATAGAGGCTCTTTCTGCCTTTTGGTTACAGAAGTTACAGGTTGAAAGGTCCATTAAGTAGGTAATTTGGTTCATGCCCCTTTTCCAACAACTTGGGGCCAGTCCAAGGTTGTTCTCCTCTCTGACAAGGATGGACTTAGGATGGGAGGGAGAAGCAGCTTCTAAATTATATTTCTCATACTTTTTACCCCGTATGGCGTTCTGTGCACACAGGTTGCTCACTCACTCAGGAGATCCTCATACGCTGATATCAGGAAGGATAATAATAATACAGGCTACCGTAAGTGACTTCCTTGACGTTTTCAACCTCTGCTACCATCTCCTGGCCCCTTATCCATTTCATATAGCAGCCCTGTAAGCAGCATTCACCATGCACCTGTGAGTTCAGGCTGCCAGCTCTTTTGGCATTTGTGGCATTAATGCTGTTTCACCTGCTGGCAGGTGGGGTGGACTCTGTTTGGGCAACTCTGCAAGTTGTGTCTTTCCCAGCCTGAGGATGACAGTGACAGTTGGGTAGAGACACTGCCCTCTAGGGATGTAAGCCCAGGCTGACTCTTGAGCCCCTCTTGGGATGGATTTCAGGGCCTAACCCAGAATACTTGCGGAGTCCCAGGCAACACCTGATTGCTTAATGACTACGCTAATGCTTGCAGAGAACGTTCCTAGCACTACCCCTGAGACGGTGCAGAGTTGCTGCAGGTTGGGACGGGATGTTTGGAAGCAATGAATTAATTTTCATTAGTATTTCAACTTATTTCAAGAGTGAAGTGTATCTTGTTTGTTCAGTGTAATGTGATGCTGCAGCCTCTAGATCTGTCTCGCTCTGCTTTGGCTTTATCATGGTTAAAAAGCCTCCGGCAGGTTTGGCAGGCCCCAAAATTTGACTTGCCTTTTTTTGTTTCCTGTATATTCAGAACCCATGTGGAGAGAATAATCACACCTGCTTAATGAGGAGATCTGTGTGGCTCCTTAGCACATTAGATTTTGGGACCTTTTGGCTTCGTCTACTTCCACCCCAGAGGCAAGTGCAGGATTGTTCCTGGGCTCCTTGCAGCAGATGCGCCAGTGTTTTCTGTCTAGCTTCAAATGTGATAAAATGCCTTGGATTGTGTTTAAAAAATCCCGTGCACCGTGGATCTAGGTTGGTCTGATTTGAGGCAAAACCGATGAGGGAGGTGCCCCCTGGGCAAGCTGCTAATTATCATTCTGGGTCTATACGTTGCAATAATTTCCTGATAAAATAGTTGCTATGCCAGTCCCCTTTGCCTGTCTGGTTTGGCATGTGGCCTAACGAGGAAGAATCCACTGGAGGTGGATAAAGGAAAACAGCCCCCTACTCCAAGCTGCCGTAGTGTGTGGCGGACTCTACTCCCTCAGAAGCCTTGGCGTTTGCACAGCTCTCTCTGTAAGTATAAAAGCACTCTTCAAAACGGGAGCTGATATCCAAGGAACTCAGCCTTGCTCAGCAGAACAGTGGTGCTGATATGGCTTCCATCTTCATGGGTCCCAACGTGGTTTTTGGCATTCCTGCCAGAAGACTCTAGGCATGGTTGTGTTTAGAGAGAGTGAGCGATCACCTTGCTCCTCAGTGAAGTTCATCAATTTATGGGGGAAAGGTAGCAGCTGTTCAATTCCTGTGTCTCCTCACAATCTCAGAGGCCAGTACAGAAGTGGCAGTTTTATGCCAGATCTCAGGAATTCCTTTTTTCTGGATTAGACCCCAGCATTCAAAGGAAGGCTTACTTTATTTCAGGTAAACAAGGGCAGCAGAATAGAGATTGGAAGTACTCGTTGCTTTAGCCTGCTCACCTGAGCCTATGTCTACATTGCTGCCTATGTCTGCAAAATGTATGTGGCTCAGGGGTGTGAATATTCCACTGCCCTGACTGACATAGATTACGCTGACATAAGCAGTCGTGTGCACAGTGCTATGTCAGTGGGAGATGTAGCTCTCCCGCTGACATAGCTTATGCCTAAGGCTACGATTTGGTCATGGAGGTCGCAGAAGTCATGGAATCCAGGACTTCTTCAGACCTCTGTGACTTCAGCCTGCAGCGACTGGGAGCTGCAGGCTACCCCCACCTTCCCTGGTAGCCAGGAGCTACAGGGTAGCCCCTGCTGCCTGGAGTGGCAGGGGTCCCCCACAGCTCCCTAGCCGTCATGCGTGTGGGGGGAATTCCCCAGAGCTCCCCAGTCCCCACGGGTGATGGGGACCCCTGGAGCTCCCCAGCTGCCACAGGCGGGGGTCCCTCCCAGCCACGGGTCAGGGGCCACAGCTCCCAGCCACAGCAGGGCAGGGTGCTGAACCCTCCTCCCTCCCCCTTTTTGTCATGGATATTTTTAGTAAAAGTCAGGGACAGGTCACGGCTTCCGTCACTTTTTTTTAATTGCCTGTGACCTGTCCCTGACTTTTACAAAAAATGCCCATGACAAAATCGTAACCTTGCTTATGCCGCTGGCGGGGTGGGGGGGGGGGAGGGTTTATGCCAGTGGGAGAACACCCTTCCACCGGCATAGAGCGTCTTCACCACACGTGCTGCAGTGGCGCAGCCGTACTGGTGTAGCTCCACCGCTGCAGCCCTGTACGTGTGGACGTGCCCTGAGGTTGGAGCTTTGTGGATGAATGCTTGTTGTTGAGACTCCATGGAAGCAGAAACTTCTATTGCTGCAAAACAGCACCAGTGATTTGCGTGGCGGAATTGGCTTGGGTCTGCTGTGTAAAAAGCGACTGTTTCTATGTGACAGGTCTCCTGTCTTCTGGTGCTATTTTTAGTTTCAATTCCAATTTCTTCTTAAACTTGTGGGAATTTCTACACAAGCACATTCAAATGCCTGCTCAGGAAGCACGATCCGTGTACCAGCTGGGTGAACCCCCAGGGAAAGCTGGAATTGGTTACATCACATCTGGAGCCAGACACCTCCTTGTAAGTGCAGACCTAGACAAGAAAGAAGCACTAGTATTTGTCCATCTCAATCCATTGCTGCTTCCAGGAGCAGTGACCTCAGTTCCAACCCTACTTTGGATTTGTGAGCTATAATGAGTTTTGATCCTCATGCTCTTAGAATCAACCTCCAATAAATCCTCCTGTGAAGTTTTTATTCTCCTTCTATGGGCAGAAGGAAGTTTTCCAAGCTGAGGGAACAACTGTTTCTAGTCTGAATCTCCAGGTAAAGTATGTTAAAAATTCTGTATCTAGTTTCAACTGCTGGCCTAGAGAGAATTTGGTAGAAGTGATAAAATCTTCAGCTTTGCTGTCTCGTCATTGCAGTACAGAAGAGCTCAGCTCGGTGTTTCAGTGAACAGAACTGTTCTGTCCAGCTTCATCTGTTAGATTTGTAATCTCAGAAACAAACTCTCTTCATTATCTGTAGATTTGTGTACTAGGCGGAGTAAGCTGGAAACTGCTGTTTCATAGAGTCATAGAAATGTCGGGCTGAAAGGGCCCTCAAGAGTCATCTAGTCTAGCCCCCTGTCCGGAGGCAGGACCAAGTAAACCTAGACCATTCCTGAGAGGTGTTTGTCTAAACTGTTCTTAGAAACCTTAACCTCCCTTGAAATCCTATTCCAGTACTTAACTATCCTTTACAGTTAGAAAGTTTTTCCTGTAACTATCCTAAATCTCCCTTGCTGCATATTAAGCTGATCACTTCTTGTCCTACCTTCAGTAGACAGGGACAGTTGATCCCCATTCTCTTTATAACCCCGTAACATATTTGAAGACTGTTAACAGGTCCTTCTTTAGTCTTCTTTACTAAAGACTAAACATGCCCAGTTTTTTAATCCGTTCCTCAGAGGTCAGGTTTTTTAACCTTTTCTCATTTTCATAGCTCTTCTCCAGACTCTCTCCAGTTTGTCCACATCTATCATAAAGTGTCGTACCCAAAACTGAACACAATTGAGGCCTCCAGCTGAGGCCTCATCAGTGCTGAGTAGAGCGGAACAATGACCTCCTGTGTTTTACAGATGACCACTCTTGTTAACACACCTCAGGATGATATTAAGTCTCTTTTTGTAACTGCCTAATACTGTTGGTTTATAATCAATTTGTCATCCCCTGTAGCCCCACAAATCCTTTTCAGCAATACTACTGCCTAACCCAGTTATTTCCCATTTTGTAGTTATGCATTTGATTTTTCCCACCGAAGTGTAGTATTTTGCACTTGTCTTTATTGAGTTTCATCTTGTTGATTTCAGACCAATTCTCCGATTTGTCAAGGTCATTTTGAATTCTAATAGTATCCTACAGAGAGCTTGCAACTGCTCCCCGCTAGGTGTTATCCGCAATTTTTAAGGATACTTTCCATTCCTTTTTTCCAAGTTATCAATAAAAATGTTGAATAGTATGGAACGCAGGGCAGACCCTTGGGGTACCCCACTAAAGTCCCCCCCAGTCTGACAATGAAACATTAATAACTACTCTTTGAGTATGGGTTTTCAACCCGTTGTGCACCCACCTTGTAATAACTTCCCTAGTTTGCTTATGAGAATGTCATGTGGGCCTGTGTCAAAATATCAAGATATTTGTGTATCTGCAGTAAAAAAACAAACAGAAAAAAACTCAGCCCCACAATTAAATAGTTATTTTGACACCTGTAAGTATGGAACTTGGTCACTGGAGAGGAATGCAAAATGATCTACTGCAAAACAATGATTTGTTTAGTGTATGAGTTAAATTTGCACAGTGGCTGGTACTTTATTGAGAAGTGCACCTTGTATCAAGGCTGAGATCTGGCACTTATCATGTTGCTTATGCTGAAGTGGGGCTGGCTTTCCACCAAGGACTCTGCACTGAGCTGGATCAGGGTGGGGACAGACTAATGTGACTAGTGAGTTGCTCTTTTTTATGGATATTTCAGCAGACACATGGAAGCGCTGGAAGTGAGATGTGTGTTTCTCTTTCCTTTCACTCTATTTCTTTCCTGGCTTTGGACTTGGCAAAGGCTCATTACGCATGTATGTTCTGAAGGAGGGATTGGGCAATGTTGGGAGTGCAGAGGCCTTATATTGGGACCTAGAGATAATGGGTAGCCCTGTGACAGAGCAAGCTAGTGACGAGGCACTTGCTCAGGAGGAAACAAATTGGTACCAATGAGAGCAAAGGTGCATCAATTATCAGCTCCTCAAGGTTCCTTTTCTGCACCATCTGATTGTTATAAACAGGCCAGTTGTGTGGCCTGATTGCCTTGTAGGAGTTTTAAACAAGGAGCTCGAGCAGTTTTTCTCTGAACTGCAGTGGTCCCCAAACTTTTTACCTCGTGTGACCCCCACCCCCACTGCCGAGCCGGGGCCGGGAGTGGGACTGCAGCTCTGGTAGGTGGGGACATGGACAGGGGTAAGGGGGATGAGGCTGGGGTCACACCTAGGGGCAGGGCCGGGAGCTGAGCTGAGGCAAACAGCTGGGGCCCTGGGCATAGGGCCGGGAACTGAAGCCCGAGCCTTGGGGCCAGCAGCCCGGGCTGGGAGCAGAGCCCCAGGGCTGGCAGCCGAGGCCTCGGGTGCGGGGCCAGGAGCAGAGCTGGGTGGTGCTCCCTCCCTGTCTGCTGTGGGGGCTGGCCTGGGCCCCCGCTGTGCCCCCACCCCCGCATGTGCAATAGGAAAAGCAGTTTTTAGTACTCTGGGTAGGAGTCTCTCTTTTTTTTTTTTTTAAATGTCACTGTTCTGAGTTTTTCAAGCAGATAAATGTTACTTTCCCCATTGGTTCCTTCCCAATTATTATAATACAAAATCCATATAGTAGTCTGTAACTCCCATCTGTATCAAATGGGTTTGGTTTTTTTACTGGTACAGTAATTTGTGTACATATTTTTAAAATCCTCGAACAAAATGTTCCTGTATTTTTTTTCTTTCCTTAGGAGCACTGAACTGTGCTTGTGGGATTATAGCCAGTATTTGGAAAGACCCTTTTAACCTTCTTATCCCATGAGGAATGCAACACACTTAAAATAAGAGCCTGTTTTTTTTTCTGGGAACATGGGAAAACACTTGGCATACATATTTTCCTTGTATTTATCTCAGCGTGTAAGCACTGTATGGCATGTTCCCTTGTTCTGTGTAAAGTTTTTCTTTTTCTTTTAGGAGTTGTTGGGTCTGAAGACATCAAACAGAATGAAAAAAATATCATAGTTAATCATAGCTGGAGCCATAACAGCGATGATAAAGCTACCCCTAGGTACAGTATATCTTAAATCCTCCTTGTCAAAGGAGACTGCGAGATCTGTTCTGCATGGCACCTGTGCTTGTAAGTTCTGATGAAGAATGGCATTGGTGGCTTTGTATATTTGGGTATTTAGCTACTGTCACCCTCCACAGAGCATCACTGCACACTGGTGGCAAATGATGCATCGTGCCAGACAGGATGGGGGAAGTCTGCAGTTATTTATAGCGTGTCCAGAATAGTTCTGAGCGGTGCAAACTGCTGATAGTTCATGTGTCCCTGGAGGAGGAAGACACAGTAAAACTTTCTGCCTTGACTTCCTGGTTTTCACGTGGCTGAACTAAGAAGCTGTTGCGCGTAAAGGCGGCCATGTGGTACACACCAGTGCCACCTGTTGGCCAGCCTGCATTTGCAGAGCAAGAGACCAAATAGTGTGCAGTGTTGCTGGAGCTTTGTCGTCCCAGATATTAGCGAGACCAGGGTAGGTGACCAGGTGTCCGGTTTTCGACCTGAACACCCAATCGAACAGGGACCCTGGTGGCTCCAGTCAGCACTGCCGATTGGGCCGTTAAAAGTCTGGTCGGTGGTGCTGTGAAGCTAAGGCAGGCTAGTCCCTACCTGTCCTGACTGGCACCGCGCTGCACCACGGATGCAGCCGGTCCGGCTCCTAGGCGGGGGTGGGGGGAGTGGAGATGGGATAGGACTCCATGCGCTGCCCCCGCCCTGAGCACCGGTTGCGCACTGCCATTGGCCGGGACCCACGGCCAATGGGAGCTGTGGGTGCAAGCAGCATGCAGAGCCACCCGCTATGCCTCTGCCTGGAGCCGGACCTGCTGTCCGCTTCCAGGGCGCAGCGCGGTCTGCAGTGCTAGGACAGGCAGGAAGCCTGCCTTTGCCTCCCCGCCGCACCACTGACCAGGAGCTGCCGGAGGTAAGTCCGTGCCCCAGCCCTGACCCCCAACACACTGCCCTAGCCCTGAGCTCCCCTGCCCAAACCCAGAGCCCGCTCCTGCACCCCAAACCCCTCATCCCTGGCCCTACACCAGAGCCTGTACCCCCAGACAGAGCCCTTACCCCCCGGCACTCCTGCCCCGGCCCAGAGCCCCCTCTCACACTCTGAACCCCTCTGCCCTAGCCTGGAGTCCCCTTCTGCACCCCAAACCGCTCATCCCTGGCCGCACCCCGGAGCCTGCATCCCCAGACAGAGCCCTTACCTCCTCCCGCACCCCAACCCCCTGCCCCAGCCCAGTGAAAGTGAATGAGGGTGGGGGAGAGCGAGCTACCGAGGGAGGGGGAATGTAGTGAACGAGGCGCAGGGGAAGGGGGAAGGCAGGGGGCGTGGCCTCTGGGAAGGGGCATGGCTAGGGTGTTTGATTTTGTGGGATTAGAAAGTTGGCAACCCTAGACAAGGGGGTGAGGTAATAGAGCTTGGTTCAATAAAAGATATGACCTCACCCATCTTGTTTTTTTAATAGGGAATAATAGTAATTTTAGTCTATAGGGCATTCCCACTTCTCTGACCTCCCAGATTGCTGCTATATAACATCCCATCTACTAAAACATTATTAAATACATAATATGAAAACCATACAGTACTAAATAATCTCCCACCTTCCCCACCACCACACAGAGAGGACAGGGAGGGTCCTGTGCAGGGACTGGCCTTGACGGAATTAACAGCTTTCCATTCTCTCGTTAAGGTGGGGAGAGCTGGGTGGAGGCTGGCAGCTGGGGAGAGAGTTTCACCTCCCCACCCCAGTAAGCGGGGATACCATTTAAATTCCATCAGAGACAGGGTGAGTGAGGCCTCGCCTAGACACACAGGCTGCACTGATTTAATGAACTCAGCTTTTAACTCCCTTTAGTTAAACTGGTAGAACACTTGTGTACAAAAGATCGGAGTTCTCTTGAGAAATCCTCATTTCAGCCTTGTTCTGTCACTGTGAAACAGGTTTTCAGTAGTAGAAATTATCTCTCCTTTGCACGATGGGGATTGGTTTTTTCACATCTAAATTGTGTTTTGTTGAGCTTGCTCTCTGACACACACACAGTGTATCAGTGTCTTGTTTTGCTTTCTGTTTCTGCTTTCAGACAGAGTAAATCCGAGATGGATGTAACCAGTGAGATGGTGCGATCCTCTAGCATGATAGTTTCAGGCAAGGCTGGTATCTTATCAGAGCAGAAGTTTGGGCTAAGAGATAATATAGTTAAATCTCAACTGGAACTGAAAGAGGATTCCTACACCTACCTCCAGAATTTCAGGTAACAACTGTCCGTGGGAGTACAACTTTAGGCATAATTGCAAAATAAGTAAATCTCATACATTTAAAAAGGAAAAGGAGTACTTGTGGCACCTTAGAGACTAACAAGAAGTGAGCTGTCGGTCACAAAAGCTTATGCTCAAATAAATTGGTTAGTCTCTAAGGTGCCACAAGTACTCCTTGTCTTTTTGCAGATACAGACTAACACGGCTGCTACTCTGAAACCTCTCATACATTTGTAATTTCACCTGAAATCCCCAGCAATGGGAAATTTTGGAGGAAAATAGACTTTAGCCCCTGCCATCTGGAACAGCCTTTCTGCATCTCTCCACCATTTACACAGTTGCAGAGGAGCATGCGGTCACATGAACAGCCCCTGCTTAAGCAAACGGCCTTTTTTGTACATCTTATTCATTTCTTGTCTCTTTTCAGAACTCACCTGAAAATGCTGCATCTCCCTTTGCCTCGGACTCTTGTCTCTCCCTTGCTTCTGTTTGTTATTTATCTCTGTAATGGTTTCTGGGAGACTGTTTGTATAAAAGATGATGTTTATATTGAAAACTTGAGTTTGGTTTAAATCTTTTAAAACAAGCCCTTTGTGAATAAAAGAACAAGTGAGAAAATTGTCCCAAACTATTCCCACACAACCCTGCTTGTAGTTCTTTTGTAAAGTAGATACACTCTGTCAAATGCTGCAGGAAAGTTGCTATCACGGGCCTGGATTGCAGCTCTAGGATTTTGTTGAACCTAAGTCTCTTTGCAGGTTTTTTATTGGAACGTACAATGTGAATGGCCAGTCACCCAAAGAGAGCCTCCAGCCTTGGCTGAGCCATGATGTTGAGCCTCCGGATGTTTACTGTGTTGGGTGCGTATTTCTTTCCTGCTAGCCCTTCTGGAAACATCTCTGGGTAGCTTGCTGATGAATGTGTTGTGTGTATCTATCCAGCCAAAGCATTGCAAACAGGGGTTTAAAAGCAAAAACATTTGTATTATCTATAGTGGCTCTTATTCCGGAAGTGTTTGTTCTCTCTAGTGGCACAATGTACTTTGGATGCTTTTATGCCACACTGCGGTTAAGTCAATTTAATACTAATGATAATTTACTTTTGCACTTAATGCACTGCTAAAATCAGCGTAACTGGATTAGAATTCCAGTTCCAAAACCAATTTATACTTTGTGCACTAAATGTGTCTCTTCCCCAGCAGAAAAGGCAGGGAGAGTTAAAACAAGTAAAGTGAATGCATCCATGTGTTCCTCCCTCTGTTACAGCTTCCAGGAGCTCGATCTGAGTAAAGAAGCCTTCTTTTTCAATGACACACCAAAGGAGGAAGAATGGTTCAAAGCTGTAACTGATAGTCTTCACCCAGATGCCAAATACGCAAAGGTACATGTGGCTTGGGGGTGAAGTTAGTTTTGAAACACAAACCAGTTTCCAGTCAGGCATCTTCTCGTGTTTGCTTTCCCCTCGTTTGTCTCCAGTGTGTCTGTCTCCTGTAGGTTTTTGCCAGGCCAGCAATGCTCAGTGTGGGTGGTATATAGCACTTCTGTGCAAGGCTCCCAGACATGGTCACACACTCCTGAGAACGTTCCCATAAGCAATAGTAGTGAGAGCTAAGGACATTTGTGCCTCACGCTGTGGGTTAGAGAGGGGCATAACAGAGCAACCAGGCAAGTAGAGCTCCCTGCTCTGCTGAGATGAATGGATAGAAAGTATCTTGGCACTTGCCGACCCCTGCTCAGCAGCAGCACCAAGCAATGAACTGTCCTGTAGTAGGACTTTTGCTTTAATTTTGTTTGAGGTTTGGTACCTGCTCCTTAAAATCTTTGCTTTGGCTTTTTCTTCTCACCTCTGATCCAGGCATGTGCCTTCTCGGGGCTGCCTCTCCCTCAGGCAGTGACTGGGGTATTGAGCCACTTGCTCTGAGTAGGGCCAGTTACTCCTGTCCCGTGTAGTGCTGTTGGAGCACCCACCTCTGTGTGTGCCATGTGTCAGGTGGGTGGCTCCCTAGAAGAACAGTGTTGAAGCATTAATATTTTTGGTTGTTTATACTTCAAGCTCACAACAGGGTGGGGTAAGGTTTTCCCCTGAGAAACAGTCCTGGCTATTGGTATGCCGTTGGCTTTCTCTTTCAGGTTAAGCTTGTACGACTCGTTGGGATAATGCTGCTGTTGTACGTGAAGGCAGACCATGCTCTGAACATCTCTGAGGTGGAAGCCGAGACAGTGGGAACTGGAATCATGGGGAGAATGGTAGGAATGCAGTGTGTGCATGGGCAGGTGGTGGGAGGTTGTCTTTGGGAGGGCCCTGAGTAGCCTGTTCCCCTGGCCCTGAGTCACCATGACTGTTCCTGCAGCTAAAGGAGGCCTGGATGCAGCTGTCTCTCAGGGAGACACAAGGTGCTCCCAGGGCATGAAAGAGTGACACAGAATCTCACCTTTGGTACGTGCCTGATTGCATGTCGTGCTGGACTGACTCTCAAGAGAGTTTGAAATTGGCATGGAAACCGGGCCGGGCTGTATGCATCTGCTCAGAAGAACAGAGTTCAGTTCTCCTCTGGTAGATTTCATGAGCTTTTTGAAGATCACGTGGACCACCTCTTTACCCTTGGAACCTACCCTCCAGTAATCCCCCAGATGCTTCATGGTGAGGGAAGTTCTGAGCATGGCCCAAAGCTGCCTTGTCATCTTACAAAATATTCTTTATGGCTTGTGTTGAAAGAACCAGTTTGTTACTTGGCAGTTTTAATTACTTGCCAAAGCAGCCAACCAGCTTATTCTTAATGGTATAATCTGCTCTCATATGAGCCGTGTCCTGAATTGCAAATTGAATTCCATGCACCCTCCTGCTCTGCTTTGCTGCTGTTTTCATGATGTACTATGCTAATACTTGCTGACCCTCCCACAGTGATGGAAGGGCATGGGCTGGCTCACTCTCTGAGGTTTGTGTAATATTCTGCTTAGGGGTTTGAGCCTTTCTCTTTCCCCTGGAGCCAGACTGACTGTGCCAAAATCCTCCGACTTGTCCACTACTGTTACCCCAGTTTAGACATCAGTTCACCTACGGTCCCAGGAAAACTCACAACCAGTCTCTCTTCCTGCCTACTAGGGTAACAAAGGTGGAGTTGCTATACGGTTCAAGTTGCACAACACCAGCGTCTGCATTGTGAACTCTCACCTCGCAGCTCATACAGAGGAGTACGAGCGGCGGAACCAGGACTTCAAAGACATCTGCTCTCGGATGCAGTTCTGCCAGTCAGATCCAAACTTGCCACCCCTTACTATAAGCAAACATGAGTATGTTTCCAAGGTCTACATCCGTTGGATCACTACAGTTCACTGCTTGGCCTCTGGCTTTGATGGGACAAGTGATGGGCTGTATGAGGGTGGCTAGCTATACTTTCTGGTGTAAGCAATTCCCCAGCAGGAGCTTGAGAGGTGTGGTTGAGTAGCCTGAACACAGGCCATGGAGCCAGGAACTTGTCAATTTTAGTCCCAGCTTTGAAAATGGCTCCCTGTCACTGTCTCGCTTTCCCCATTTGTAAAGTGGAGCTAACACACACTTACCTCCCCAGGGGGTTATGAAGCTTAGGTTCTTTTTCTAGCGTGTTGGAAGATTAAAAGTACGATCAAAGTACTTAAGGACTGCTATTGTCTGCTGCTGTCTCTTTTAGATCGATCCCAAAAGTAAATTGTAAGTAAATATCTTGCCTAGTGCATTGTCTGTCTTGTAATAAATACTTAGCATTCATGTAGGGCTTTCCTTCCATAGCTCTGATAGCACTTTGTGAGGGTAGGTGGGAATCATTACCCTCATTTTACACGTGGAGGAAGCTGAGGCACAGGACAACAGTGACTTGTCCAAGGTCACACAATGAGTCCGTGGAAGAGCTGGGAATAGTATTTGGGCCACCTGGCTCGCAGTCCTTTACAGTATCACATGCACACATGCCCCTTTTCCAAATACGGATGAACTAAATTGCATTGGAATGTTAAAGGGGATAAAAATTCAGATTTCTCGGCCTCCTGGTCCAACAGGAGCCGGGCGGTGGGAGTTGGGCGGTGGGACTGGCTGGGCAGGAAGCCTGCAGGTACAGTCAGGATGCTGTTGCTATGTCCCTGCTAATAGTGGCCTGGCAGAGCTAGCCCCCTACTTCTTCCCTTTATACTAGTGAACCTTGGGAAGCTTGTCCCTGATTAAATGCCCCATTCCAGGGAGTGAAGATGAAGCTAACGTGCTGGATTGGCTCTTGGGCGCTGCAGACACATTAGTTTACTGGGCACTGTGCCTTGCCAAATTGCCCAGTAATATGGGGGCAGGTTTTCTTCAGGAGCTCTGAGTTTCCTTTATGTGCTTGTATCATGGCAGTGTTAGTAATTAAGGCTGCAGACAGAGCTGGACGTTCAGGTAGCCCTGCTTATACAGAGATGCTACAGAACTGCTTGGGATTAGCTGGTTCCTGAACAGGTCAGTGCAGAAAGGAAGGTGTGGATTCATCAGGCTTCCCCTTCACATTTGGCTGAGGCTGCCTGGTTCTGAGCACTGTCGGCGGGGTGAGATACAGGATGCTGCATGGGGGCACAGCAGGCAGGGCACACCTGTAAGAGACCAAGAAGCCCTTCTGGCTGCTTGTAGAGACTACAGTAGCTGACTCTGTCAAACAGGGATTTCACCCTTGTGTGCTGTCCTTACAGTATCATCCTGTGGCTTGGGGACCTCAACTACAGGATAGAGCAGCTGGAGGTGGAAACGATGAAGATGCACATTGAAAAGGAGGATTTTCAAGCTCTTTATCAACATGACCAGGTACAGACGTGTCCTTCCAGAGGACAGGTGGGCCCACATCCCATTCTCCTAGGAAACTGACTCCTCTTTAGTGGGAGGCTTATGAAACTCTCATTTGCTCTGAAAATCACCTGCACACTGACAGCATAGCTAACCCTGGCTATCAGGGTTCGCAGCACCAACATGCATTAGAAGCTGCTGTTGGGTTGGTTTGTTTGATGTCCATGGAATGATCTGAAATGGCTGCTGTCCCAGCACATAAGAGTTTGAGCCAGGAGCAGCGGTCCCTCCCATGGCTCAGTTGGTATCAGCATGCACTTTGTACACCAGGTCATCATCCATCCACCTCCTTAATAGCTGGTTGTGGGGCAGGACACCACAGCCTGGCAGGAGGAAGTCAGCCCTCTGAGGTATTGGATATAAGGGCTGCTCGGAGAGTTAGGTAGTATTGCCCTGGGGAGTGTGAAAGCTACTCAACTAATCCAGTTACACTTCCCTTGATTTGCTTGTCCAGTGTGGTTGTCATGAAGGTTATTGTGGTTGCCCAGCCCCTCCTCTATGAAGGGTGGGTGTAGCTGTGACTGTGCCCATGAATACCTGGGTTCCGTCTCCCACCTGGAAAAAATATAAGTTGTGAAATGCTAATCTCCTAGTACTACTGCGAGGCCTACGAGAAGTGAATCCACAAGACATTTGTGTGTGTATATGCATTTTCACAATGGGCTTGATACAGTAATCCATGGGTGAAAATTCTCTCTGGCCTGTGTTACACAGGAGGTCAGACTAGATAGTTGTAATAGTCCCTCCTGGCCAGGAAATGTAAGACTCTGCATAAAATGCTGTTATCACTCTTCAAAAGTTCTAACATTAGAAACATTTCCATTTCTGTGTCTATGGAGATTTTCTTCGGAAGTGGCAGCACAAATACTAGATTGTGTGTGCACGGATGGGGGACGTGTGTGTCTGTGCGTAGGCATGCACACACTTTTATCAATTTCCCAGAATATGGTGCCCTTTTTCCCCACTCGGGACTCCAGAAGGACTTGTTTAAACAATCTAAGTTTTTATCTGTTTGGCTTTTTTCCCTACTAGTTGAAGAAGCAGATGGATGAGAAGGCCGTCTTTGATGGCTTTACAGAGGGAGAGATTACCTTCCAGCCAACCTACAAGTATGACACTGGCTGTGATGACTGGGACACTAGGTATGCCATGGGTACATCCTCAGCTGTCATGTCATTCATGTCCCTTAGCTCCTGTATGTATTGTTTAAGGCAGGTAAACAAGTCTACAAGACCTTTTAGACCTAACAGACCTGAGGAAGTTAAAGAATTTCTGATTTTTTTTCAAATGTTTGTACAGATTTATATTCCACTTTTGGTGTGTGTGTATACCCAGCGCACTTGGGCTGGAGACTTCTGGTCAGCAATACCCATTGGGGTGGCTTACGCACCCCGAGTGTCCTGGTGCTTACAGCTGAGGGTCTAAAGAGTAGGGGCCTCCCCGTCATCTCGCAGTTCCTTTTGGCTGCCCATGGCTACCAGTTGGAGCTTGCGGTCATGCCTCACAGCTTACACAGCTCAGCATAGCCTCTTGCTCTCTCTTTCACTTGCCAGTTAAGACAGCTTTCTTAGCCTCAATAACATGTGCTAGGAGAGGAGAGGAGCTGCAGACTCTGATGGCAGGACCTCCATGTATGGTTTTCTATAAAGATAAAATTTCATGAAGGCCTCATCTGAAATTGCTATCAGAAGTGGTGTCGGATTTCCATTTAAATCAAATAATAAATCTACTGATATTCTTCCTGCCCGCTCATGAGGAGGAGAAGAGGTTACATGCATTGGACGTTTGCAGAGCACTCTTGTTTTATATTGACAGAACAAAGCTGTGTAGCTCCTGTCTGAGTCTTTGTGGCTCACGCTGAACGGATGTGAGGACAAGCTCTTTCAGCACAAACATCATCTCATGCATCAGGACTTGTTATGACTTAGCAAATGTGACATCTCCAGCAAGGATTACCACACATTCTACCAGGGCTTGAGCTACCTCAGAGGGTTTCCTGAGAAAGATTTCAATCATGGACGCTTGCAGAGCAGCTGCATGGTCCTCCATACACACCTTTGCTCACAGTTATGCCATCATCAAAGCATCCAGAGCTGATGCAAACTTTGGAAAGAAAGTCGGTTGCTGTTTCAGTTGACTCCGAGTCTCCACCACCAAAGGGGCATTGCTTGGGTATGACCTAAAATGGAATAGACATGGGTATAAGCACGTGAAGAAGAAGGAACAATTACTTACCTGTACAGTAGCTGTGGTTTTTTGAAGTATGCTGTACAAATATATATTCCATGACCCTGCCTTTGATCCCTGCTACTTCCGATAACGGCAAGATTCCGGTGCAAAGGAACGGGTGGGCCGCCCCGCCCTGCACTTCATGCATTCTTTCGAAGATTCGAGGATACTCAAGGTATGTGCATCATCCCAATGGGTACTGCTGACCAAAAGTCTCTGGCTGGAGTGCTCTGGACGTGCAAACACCCTAAAGTGGAATGTGTGTACAGTCTCGAAGAATCGCAGTTACTGTACAGGAGAATAACTGTTTCTTTGAGTCCAGTGCCAAGGTAAATGTCCCAGACTCTCTTCCTTGGACACATTTTGGAAGACTTGGAATCCCATCACTAGGTTTGTGGGCACTTGTGCTGCCCCCTCTACTCTGACTCTGATGTTTGCTGGATTTTCCCTACCCCCTGCCAGGAATAAACCCTTTGATCTCCTTAGTTTTGAAGCTTCTTCCAATGTATCACTTCCTTCCTTTTCAAACAGAATTTTTGGAGATCTTTTATTTGCTGATGCCCAGTAGAATCCTTCCTGGCTTGGTTTGACTTGTCACAAAGAGTGCTTTCTTTACTGCAGATACCTATGTGCATCCCTCAAAAGACTACTGGGTGAATATTTTCTTCATGTATTGCCCAGCCATTCTGTACCATGCTGATCTGGCTGAATTGTAGATTCTGGTTGCAAGGGTCAGAATGTTTGATTCTGCTCAACAGTGCTAAAGGAGAAATTTTAAGAGGAAAATTTAATTTTAAAACTGGGAGCTTTCTTGCTTTTTCCAAAGTCCCTCCAGTCTGAAGCAATTCAGGATAGTCTCTAAATGCTGCTTCTCGTATAGTGTCGAGGGGGGAAAAAACCTGCTCCTCTTAACAAGAACAAAGGTGAATGATGGTACAGAAATACGTAGACAGACGCACCCAACCTATGTAGCTTTGCACAGAGAATGTGTTGGAAACAAGCTGCAGTCCTGGTAGAGCACTGGCTAACCCTCTGCCACCGGAGAGATGCCTGTTCGTGGCAAAGTTCTTCTCTGCCTTGCACTGTTACTGCCCCTGGACTGTCTTCTGGGAAAGCTTTAATTGTGGCTTCCTGTTTTAGTGAGAAGTGTCGTGCCCCAGCGTGGTGTGATCGGATCCTCTGGAAAGGGAAGAGTATTTCTCAGCTGAGCTATCGCAGCCACATGGCTTTGAAAAACAGTGACCATAAGCCAGTGAGCTCCATGTTTGACATTGAGGTAGGTGCCCCATTATCCACAGTAGTAACAGTGCTAACCCTCTCCCTAAGGTAGTCACAGTGGCTGTACTGATTCCTTCTCTTCCCTTATAAGCTACTGCTCTGTGTTTGTGCTTCCCCTAGCTTGGCCCTGACAACAATGCCCTGAAATGGGACCGTTGTTCTCAGGAAAACACAGATGTGACTCCGAGCCTGTTGCTCCTGGCAACATACAGTTGAGCTTATCCATGAGCAGAAATAGGTGGTAGTTCATGAATGTCCCCTTACACTTTGTTTCCTCCTTTTTACCTATTTCCCTGGAAACCTGCAGCGTTTACATCAGCTGACAGGAGTGTAATTCGCTGCCAGGCTTTAACAAGCTGATCCCAATGCAGGCTGGCTGATTTTATCTGCTAGGTAGAGCAGCCTCCCACAAAGCCAGAAGCCTGCCCAGCAGTGGGCAAATGTTGGGTCAGAGACACTGGCCCATTTTATTCATGTTAGACGCTTTCCTGCATGGAATGAATTCTTTGGTAAAGGCTGGAAACTGGTTCCATTTTAACTTACTTTTGGTAATAAATCTGCAGTAGTTTTCCATGTGTTTTACCTGCGCTTCTGATTCCAGCCTTCTTTAAAATCAGGTTGCTCCATATGTTTCAGACTGTTACAATTCTCCTGCAGAGACACAGTAAATGCCCATTGGTGAGGTGTGTCCCCCTTTCAGGTGAAGGTTGTGAATGAGGAGCTCTACCGAAAAGCCTTTGAGGAAATAGTGCGCTCATTGGATAAAATGGAGAATGCCAGCATCCCGTCGGTGATCCTTTCCCAGACGGAGGTAGGACATGTTCCCATACTTTCCCTCCCAGGGCCATCAGCTCAAGGGAGAAATGAATCCTAGAACTAAGAGGTAGTCCAGTGTAATTGTGAGCACCGGGGGCTGCGAGTCAGGACTTGTAGAGTCTATTCCTGGGAAATTTAAGATAGAGGAATAAGCATGGAACTGGCGATCAGGAGCTCCTTAGTTCTAATCCTGGGTTTGCCACAGAGTCATGGTGAGGCCCAAAGCAAGTCACTATCCCGTTCGGCCTCCCTTTGCCCCTCCGTGAATGAGAGTCCTAACTCAGGCCTGCTAAAGGACTCTGGGATCCAGGATGTAAAGCAGTTGGTACCAGTGAGTGCAAAGTAGAATGCTCACTATTTTGTTTAGTGACTTATAAAATCCTGCGGCTTGCACAGATGTTCCATAGCTGCTGGGAACGGGTACATTCCAATCAAAAACCCAAACAGTACACCACCCTCCGTGGCCCAATGAGTAGTGCAGGGTGGAATAACTGTATCCCTCACTTTAACTTGTTCTTAAAAACGTAAAACCTAATAAACCCTGAACTGCTGAGATGTCTGGAGAAGGTCCACTACGTGAATGTCTCTGCTTGGAGTGCTGGATACCAGAAAATCTATTCAAATGGAGCATTTAGGTCCCCCTGTGTAGATCTAGCTTCAGTGGAGTTACACCAGCAATGAATTTGTCCCACAAGGCTGACTGGCACAGATGACCTGGGTTCCTAGGAAACATACAGCCTTGGCAGGTCACATTTAATGTCAGGAGCTGGGTGTTTAATGTTCAGGCATGGCAGATATTTCATTAACTAATGATTAAGTAGCTGAGGCACATAGATGTTCTAGGGGAAGGACCTTTCCCTTCTCTTTGAGGAAGTTGCTGGCTGTGGGTGGTGATGGAGAAGCAAGAGATGGTGACACTGGCAATATTTGTTCCTAGTTCTTCTTCAAGGATGTGAAATACATGCAGCTGCAGGTGGAGACCTTTACTATCCGTAATGGACAAGTGCCTTGCCAATTTGAATTCATCAACAAACTGGATGAATACACCTACTGCAAAGAGTGGCTGATTGCAAACCCCAGTAAGGGCTTCCTGTTACCAGGTGACTGACTCTTCCAGAAGATTCTGCTTCTAACTATTCATCCCATATGAATAAACCGGTATCTGGCTTGTTCCACTTTGTTCTCCTTTCTGTTTGGAGTCTGTCACGGCCCCGTATTAATCTGCCATTTGATAGGATTCGTCGGTTTCATGACTGTATTTACTGAGCATGTGTTTATTTTCTTCCTGCAGATTCTGAAATGACTATCGAATTGGAACTGTTTGTTAATAAATCAACAGCTACATGTTTGAACTCCGGAGAAGAGAAACTCGAAGACATTCTGATTTTGCACCTTGACAGGGGGAAGGATTATTTCCTGTCTGTGACAGGAAATTACCTGCCCAGCTGCTTTGGGTCTCCGATCCAGACACTGTGTTACATGAGAGAACCTATCCGGGACATGTCGGCAGAGTCTATTCGAGAACTGGTAGGTTAATGAGTGAGCTGAAGATCTTTGGGAAGCTTGCCCTTCCAAGCCCAGTAGAACCCCCCCACCCTCTATTCGGCATTGGTGAGGCCTCGTCTGGAGTACTGTGTCCAGTTTTGGGCCCCACACTACAAGAAGGATGTGGAAAAATTGGAAAGAGTCCAGCAGAGGGCAACAAAAATGATTAGGGGCTGGAGCACATGACTTATGAGGAGAGGCTGAGGGAACTGGGACTATTTAGTCTGCAGAAGAGAAGAATGAGGGGGGATTTGATAGCTGCTTTCAACTATCTGAAAGAGGATTCCAAAGAGGATGGATCTAGACTGTTCTCAATGGTAGCAGATGACAGAACAAGGAGTAATGGTCTCAAGTTGCAGTGGAGGAGGTTTAGGTTGGATATTAGGAAAAACTTTTTCACTAGGAGGGTGGTGAAGTACTGGAATGGGTTACCTAGGGAGGTGGAGGAGTCTCCTTCCTTAGAAGTTTTTAAGGTCAGGCTTGACAAAGCCCTGGCTGGGATGACTTAGTTGGGGATTGGTCCTGCTTTGAGCAGGGGGTTGGACTAGATGACCTCCTGAGGTCCCTTCCAACCCTGATATTCTATGATTCTATGAACCCTCACTCAGTGCCAGGCTATTAAACCTCAAGCTGCCCCCTCTTCTCATAGTGTTAATGAGCATTCTCCCAATTTCCTTTTATTACTATTATGGGGTTTATCTCCAATAATCACATTGACACCACCTGTTCCCTTAACCCCAGAAGGGGCTGGCTTGGTTGATGCAACTTATTTTCTCTGATGCAGTGTTTTCACAATCACCTGGGCTCTTTGAGCTAACTGAGTTCCATGCAGAATGTTGAAAAATGGTGTTAAAGATCCCGCGGCACTTTTCCTATGCGTAGAGATCTACCTCAGTGTCCGAGGCCTTCTCCTCACTGGTGTGCATTTGGTGCCCATTTGTTATTTCATTTAGGTGGCGCGGTATTGGAAATCTGTGTATTTTTGTGTGTGTGCATGCGTATGTGAAGCAGTTTGCCATCCTTTCAGGTGGCGGTACTGTGTAAGTGTTTATGCTGTATTAGTCTATACTCAGACCAGTTGGTGAGGCTGCCCTACTCCGTAATGTTCCTTAACGCTAACACCCCGTCTGTCACTCTTAGTGCTTTGCAGAGTTAAATAAGAGTCTGGCTTGCTCCTTTGCAGACCCTGCTGCCGCTACAGATGAGTGATGACATTTTTCGGGATGAGAAGCCCCTGGACATCCCCAAAGAGCTGTGGATGATGGTGGATCATCTGTACCGCAATGCTTCCCAGCAGGTAGGCAATGTCTGCATTTGAGAAACCGCCCTCTGTTCTGCCAGACACTTAGCTGAGTTTTGAAGAACATCATGGAAATTAGCAGGTTTTGCTGATGCTAGCAGCGTGGACATTAGCCAGAAGTGGGAAGAGTCCCTTCTCGCAAGTGTAAGGAGATATAAAGGAGACTTGTGTGACAAGAGGCACGAGCCCCTTGAATACACTGATCGTGAAGGAGACTGACTTTGTGTAAAGATCCAAGTAATGCATGTCAACAGCTTTTTCTTTGCTTTGTTTCGTACTGCAATACAGTAACCTGGCTAGAACGGTTGACAATATGGTGCCTACTGATATGCACCAGTCTGGAGAGACTTTCATGGCACCCCTTGTACACCTATTGTGGGGTCTCTGGGTAAAGTATGGGTCACACGGGGTTACAGTAAATAGCATTGTAACGGATTATTCTGTTTGTTTCCCTCTCTGTGAGTCTAACATCTGTGATTTTTCTGTTGCAGGAAGACCTGTTTCAGCAGCCAGGCCTAAGATCTGAATTTGAGCAGATCCGAGACTGCTTGGATACGGCAATGCTTGATACACTCCGTATCCTTTGGAACGAATGTTCAGTGAGGCTGATTTGTGTATCCTGTGCTAGAACACTTTACACTTGGAGCCTCAAGCAGCCCTGGGGGCTCCATTACATTTTAGTGTCCCTTGTACTCTGTTAACTGAGATGTGTTTCTTTAGCACTGATTGTAGCAAGTCACAATGTGTCTGCCAGGTCTTTGCTAAATGGACCGATGGTCAGCGCAGGATGACCAAGCTTGCTTGGGACCACCCCAATACTAGAGTGAATTCCTTCAGGAATTAAGGCCCATCCCAAACCTTCCCACCTTGCTCAAAGTGCAAGGCATGCTTCTTTGACCTTGTCTTCTCTAATGTAAACATATAGCAATATGTGTATACATAAAATATAGATTATCCAGAACAAAACACTCCACTGCACACGTCTTCCCCTGGGGAAAGGAGGAGAGAACAAACACATGACAAAGGTTAGTCACGTTGCTTAATATACTTCTGGAAGGTGTTCAGATCCTAGAGAGACTAGTGTGGTGTAAGAACATGAATAGAATAGTGACTGGTAAATGACAGGTATAAATGGTCCCAGTGTTTGCTATGTGGAATCAGTCGGGATAGTACAAACTCTACCAGTAGAGCCCTGCAAATCCGCGGGTATCTGCTTTATATCGGGGGACCATTTTTGCAGATAGCGCAGATGCAGATACAAATTTTGTATCCGCGCAGGGCTCTGACAGTAAGAGCTGGGCAGGCAGCTGTGAGAAACAGCAGTGCAGACCCTCCACCTGCCCTGGGAGAGGCCTTGGGGGCAGGGACACAGGCCGGGGGCTGCTCAGGCTCCCCGCCCAAGGCAGATGGAGGGTCCACCGTGGCTGCCCACAGCTGCCCACCTGGCTCTTACCATGGTCGGGCTGTGGCTCTGAGCCGTCCCCCTGGCTGGAACTGGAGACCCGCGCTGGCAGGCCAGGGGAAGGGGGGCGTGGCTCGGAGCCGCAGCCCAGCCATGGTAAGAGCCAGGCAGGCAACTGTGGGGAGCCGCAGTGGACCCTCCCCCTGCCCGCGGTGCAGGGCAGAGGGGGGCTGAGAGAAGCCCCTGGCCATGTCCCCACCCACCAGGCTCCCTGCCCAGCTGAGGGCAGGGGGAGGGTCTGTGACTTCGCATGGACTCCCCCCAGCAGCCCGTGCGGCTCTCCCCGACTGGGCTCTGGCAGGGGGGTGCCTCAGAGCCTCAGCCCGGCCACAGTAAGTAGAGTCCTGCAAATCCTCAGCTATCCACAGGCAATTTTTGCAGATTGGATGCCAATACACATTTTAGTATCTGTGCAGGCTCTATCTACCAGCTATGAACATGTGTGGGAGTTGTGCTGAGGTCTCACCACTGATTAAAGGTTCAGCAGAGATGCTAACAAACCAGATGACTGCACTACCTTTTCTTTAACCATCACTGGGTCAGTCGGCAGCAACCATTCAGTAGCTGAGGCCCTGCTGTTGTTCCTGGAAAGCCTGCCAGAGCCTGTTATCTGCTACGACCTCTACAACAACTGCTTGCATTATGCCAACGATTACACGTTGAGCAGCCAGGTAATGCAGGCCCTGCTGCAGAGGGTTAACGTAATGCCTTAAATGAACATTGAGTCTGAGTGTTCTGTGCCAAGCAGATAACGGGCTCAAACCCAAATGAGCGTACAGTCTCATGGCTCTAGAAGGTACCTAGCACTGGGGCTCCTGGTTTTTATTATGTATCATTAAGGCTTGTATAATTGTATCGATGCTTTGAGCTTCTAGTCAATCTCTTGGTGGTTTTTCACAGTACAGTTCTTGCTTTCTTTCCAGGTTGTCTCCATGCTGCCCATATGCCATAAAAATGTGTTTAACTATCTGATGGCGTTTTTACGGGAACTACTGAAAAATTCAGGGAAAAACCACTTGGATGTGAATATTCTCGGTAAGGTGAACAAAGTGACCAGTCTTCTCTGTGGGGACTTGTAGTAGTTCATATAACAAGCCATGTGTTTCTCTGAAATGACTGCATTAGTGGTCCCTTGCTGTCTGCTATTTCTGGTGCCTGGTATGTAACCTGGCAGGAATCAGACTTCGGCCAGGAACGCAGAAAATAAGGCATTGTCACACCAAAAATCACTCTCTTTGGCATGTAGAACTTTAAAAAAGTGCTGCTGAAAAAAGGAAAAATTGTGATGGCCGACTTCGAACTACCCGCTCCTCCTCCTCTCCCACCCATCCCCAAGTGGAACCCAAGTGCTCCCCAGTTTTCTTTTGCGGGGAATTATCATTGACATCTGGCTATTGACTGGCTTTTATTGTGTCTTTTATGCAGCTAGTATATTTGGTGGCTTGTTGCTGCGACCTCCTCCCCAACATCCTAAGCCTGATGTAACTGAGAAGAGGAAGGCTCAGCAATTCATCCAGCAGTTCCTCTTGAGGGAAGGCAACTCACCATGAATTCTAGATGC
Organism: Chelonia mydas; assembly: GCF_015237465.2. NCBI lineage: Eukaryota > Metazoa > Chordata > Testudines > Cheloniidae > Chelonia > Chelonia mydas. The sequence goes on from NC_051259.2 coordinate 940,217, forward strand.
AGCTAATTTGTTTTTTAGATGAAGCTATCAAGTTACTGTAAAAATACTTTTGTACCGAGCGTAGCACCTTCAGAATGTTACAGTATTTTATTCAGAGTACAATCTGTTGATATTAAATACAGATCAGACATGTAGAACCAGTTATCACTGTATTAAGTTGTAAAGAATATTGAATTTCTAAATAAGTTTTATAAGACACAGAGCACTGACATTTTATACTGTATTTTAATTATTTAACTTGTATTAAAACCTCAATGTTAAGGTTCCTTTTATTTAAATAACAATAGCCATCTTAAAAAGAAAAGGAGGACTTGTGGCACCTTAGAGACTAACAAATTTATTTGGGCATAAGCTTTCATGAGCTACAGCTCACTTCATCGGATGCATTCTTATTGCACTTTCTCAGCCTGCCTTTCAGCCTCTTTCCCTGTTGGCTGGTCTGGGTGTTTGGTCTGTTCATTTTAATTAAATCCCATCTATTAAAAAGCATGAAGCAGTGTGAGAAATGAGCTACAGAACAGGAATTCCCAGGTCTCTTGCTAGCATTGCACAAACTGATCAGTAGAGTGCATCGAAGAGCCTTGCTTTGGGTTTGTTCAGAGGTCACGCAATCAGGTGAATGAGAAGAAATTTAACAATTTTATATCTAGATGAAGAGACTGTGAAAATACTATTATCCAGACCTGTGTAGATCAACTCATTTGTTGAAGATGTTTGCTATTTTTTATCAGGGCAGTGACTGATAGCCAGCATAATGTGAGATGGTTCTGTGGTAACTAAGAATATTGGGTCGATGAAATTACAGTATTGATGAATTGTTTAGCTTTGCAAATTCTGTTTTAAACATTGTGTTCCATCATATTGTACAGAGTGGCAACTTTTTCTATAATTTAATTATATTTTGATGCTATAATCCTGTTAACAATAGCTACAGTGAGTGTTTGACCCACTTCCTCCTCTCTGGGTAGAGCTGCAGTCTGTGGTCTGTCACTTGGCTTCCCGGTTTTGCTGTGGTTTTGGGGGTTAAAGCGCTCTCAGCCTTACTTTCTTCCCCTACTAGATACATTTCCTTTTCTCTCTTGTTAGTTTGAGGAATTCCTGGTCTTTTATACCTGTGTCTCCATCAATCCCATCAACAGTTAGGAGTAAAAACCTTCCCCCTCACCTGTCTAGTTCCACTAAACCAGTGGTTCTCAACCCATGGGCTGCTTGTGGCCCAGTCAGCACCCAGCTGCAGCCCATGTGACATCCTCAGGGTCATACAGGTAGTGTATATATTGTGTAGATATGGCGCACATAACATACAGAGAGCTTCATATGTGGCTCATAATGGTAAATAGGTTGGAACCTCCCCACAGTCATACTCTATACTGCGTCTGGACAGCTCTAGCCTGTGAGGAAAAACTACAAGCCATTTGAAGATCTTACGTAAGGATTGCAACATCTCTCCTGGTTCCTGCTCCTTTAGCAGAACACATGCATTCCTGCCCTATGTTCTTTTTTAGCTATAACCCTCTCTCCCTTCCCTGACCTGAAATCAAGATTGGCAGTGAAGCTGGTGTTAGAGGGAACTGCTAGCCTGCAGAAACAGCCTGGCACTTGCCCACAGAAAGAGTGGTTGCTTTATCACCTTTGTGCTATGTTCAGCCTGTGCCAACCTGGAAACCTTAACCATTTCTACCACCTATTTTCAGTGTTTGGCTGTCATGCCAAGAGGAACTGCTGACATTCACTAGCTAACACTATTTCAAAGGCCTTTTATTTTATTTTTTTAAAAGCCCCATCCTGGGTCAGTTTGTGTGTCTAAATAGTACCTCTACCACCTGAATGAAATGATTTGGGCTGACGGCAGGGGGGTTGCACAGGGGCAGCTTCTAAACTTCTAAAACGTAGTTAACTTCCCAGATCTCTACAGTATGCTCATACTGAAGTGCACAAACCCCGTCATTGCTTGGTTCAGTCACCCTCTCAGATCGCAGGTGAGGAGAGTAAGTTCTAGCTCAGACTGACACACAAGAGCATGCGTATAGCCATGGGTCATGTGAGGGAATTTGGCTGGTCGTCCAGCATCATTGAATTGAGACAGCTGAATAAGGGCCTGAGTAGGTTAGTGTGGCCGGCAATGTGCAGAAGGTCAGACTAGATCAGTGGTCTCCAACCTTTATACATCCCAGATCACTTTTTGAATCTAAGGGCAACTCAGGATCTACCCCACCCCTTCCCCAAAGCCCTGCCCCACTCACTCCATCCCCCTTCCTCTCCCCCACCCTCACTCACTTTCACTGGGCTGGGGCAGGGGTTTGGGAGGGGGTGCGGGCTCTGGGCTGGGGCCAAGGGGTTTGCAGTGTGAGAGGGGGCTCTGGGCTGAGCCAAGGGCAGGGGGTTGGGTTAGGAGGGAGTGAGGGGTGAAATCTCTAGGAGAGAGTTTGGGTGCAGGAGGGGGCTCTGGGCTGGGGCAGAGTGTTGGGGTGCAGGAGAGGGTATGGGGTGCTGGTTCTGGGAGGGGACTTAGAGATGGGGGTTGGGGTGCGGCCTCCCGCCGGGCAGCACTTACCTCCGGTGGCTCCCGGTTAGCAGCGGGAGCAGTGAGGCAAAGGCAGGCTCCCTGCCTACACTGCCCCCACACCGCTCCCGGAAGGGGCCAACGTGCCCCTGCGGCCCCTGGGGTGGGGGTGGGGGGGCACATGGCTCCGCGTGCTGCCCCCTCTCAGCAAGCACCGCCCCTGCAACTCTCCCAGCCAATGGGAGCTGCGGGGGTGGTACTTGCAGGCAGGAGTAGCACGTGTGGAGGGAGATCCTTGCCCGTGGGGCTACAGTGGCCAGGGTAGCCTTCGTGGCAGCCACACTGCGCTGCCACCGGAGATCGCTATCGACTGGGAGATCCTCTAGGATCGACATCGCGATCGAGCGGTTGGTGACCACTGGACTAGATGATCACAGTGGTCCCTTCTGACAGAGTCTATGAGAAAGCAGTCTCAATAGATATCTTTGATAGAATTCCCTGAAGATTAAATAAGAACCTGGTGAGCAGAGCCAAGAAGCACTAAGGTAGCACTGAGATGAAAGCTGGGTGGTGCAGTGGTCTGAGGCACCACGGAAGGTCGCATAGGGCTCACTGCTGGGACCCATCCAGGTAATAGCTATGGCTTGAAAGAGAGAACATAAAACATTATGCAAATGTTTATGGCTGACACAAGCGATTGAAGGACAGGGATTTCCCAAGGATCCACAGAGGCCGTGGAGATAGGCAGAACAGCAGAGGGTAGGGAGTGTAGGACAAAGCTGGTGCCGTGCGTCAGGAGTGAAGCACGGTCCCCAGAGGCATGCTGTTGTACATTGCCCTGGCTCTTGGGCAGCGCTGGAGTGTCAAATAATTAGATGTGTTCATCGTTACCAGCCATAAAAGGTCAGCGCTCCAGTCTGTGCAAGTGCAGTAAGAATTAACACCCCTTCACCTGGCTCTGGAAGAGCTCAAGCCATGTCACAAGCATGAAAAAACTGCCCTTCCCACCGTGCCTGAGAAGGTGGGCATGTGTCACAGCCCGTTTTTCTCCTTGGCAGCTAGGTACCCTCATCATCTTGCTACACGTAAAGGCGGCTGAACTATCGCCTCCCTCCTGGTTCGGGGTGCCAGGCGTCCGGTTTTCGATCGGAACGCCTGGTCGAAAAGGGACCCTGGCGGCTCAAGCTTGTCACTGCTGACTGGGCCATTAAAAGTCTGGTCCATGGTGCAACGGGGGGCCGGGGCTAAGGCAGGCTCCCTGCCTGCCCTAGCTCCATGAGGCTCCTGGAAGTGGGTGCTAGGTCCCTGCAACTCCTAGACACATGGGTGGCCAGGGAGGCTCCGTGTGGGCTGGCTCCGCATTTCCCATTGGCTGGGAACCGTGATCAGTGGGAGCTGTGGGGTCAGTTCCTGTGGGTGCGCGGAGCCTTCCGGCCACTCGTGCGTCTAGGGGCTGCAGGGACCTGGCGGCCACTTCCTGGGAGCCACGGTACACGCCGCCGGGACCCCACACCCCAAACACTCTCCTGCACCCCAACCCCCTGCCCCAGGCCGGAGCCCCTCCCGCACCCCCCCTCATCCCCGGCCCCACCCCAGAGCCCGCACCTGCAGCTGGAGCACTCACCCCCCTCCTGCACCCCAGTCCCCTGCCCCAGCCTGGTGAAAGTGAGTGAGGGTGGAGGAGAGCGAGTGACTGAGGGAGGGGGGATGGAGATGGCGGGGGTGGGGCCTTGTGGAAGAGGCAGGACAGGGGTGTTCAGTTTTGTGCGATTAGAAAGTTGGCAGTCCTACTCCTGGCGTCACTGTGATGCCTGAGCACTTACTGTCTCCGAGGCGGTGACCTGAGGCAGTGACCCGAGGAGTGGTGCGTGGTTAAAACACAGAAGTGGGTTATCGCCCCAAACTACACACCATATTCCCTGAACGAGAGGAGGGTAAATGTTACCCTCCATGTCCTGACTGGACTGACCCCGTCCCAGGACACACCTGGGGCCCAATGCAGCCATGCTGCCGGGAGTCCCCACATTCAAAACGGCCACGCCTTTCCGTTCCTGTGAGGAGTTGTAGCCCTGCTGCCCCGTTAACAGGCACCAGGTTCAAAACAAGCAAAAGGAAGTATTTCTTCACACAAGGCACAGTCAACCTGTGGAACTCCTTGCCAGAGGATGTTGTGAAGGCCAAGACCATAACAAGCTTCAGAAAAGAGCTAGATAAGTTCATGGAGGACAGGTCCATCAATGGCTACTAGCCAGGATGGGCAGGGATGGGGTCCCCGGCCTGTGTTCGCCAGAGGCTGGGATGGGCGACGGGGTGGATCCCTCGGTGAGGCCCTGCTCCGGTCCCTCCCTCTGGGCCCCGGCACTGGCCGCTCTGGGCCGGCAGGACTCTGGGCTGGATGGACCTTTGGGCTGACCCCCTCTGCTCTGTGGCCCGGCCTGCCCTGCCCTGGGCATGGGGTGGCTGCTGCCCAGCCCTCAGCCGGCTCCCCCCTGCACACAGGTCCCAGCTGGCCCCGCCCCACGGCACCCCTGCTGGCCCCGCCCTTTCACACGAGGCTCCGCCCCCTCTGCTGGCCACGCCTCCTCAGTCCCACAGCCTCCCCCTGTCAGAGTGAGGCCACGCCCTCTCGACGGCCCCGGAGCTCCCGCCCCTCAGCCCCCACCCCGGCCGCCTCCTCCTCGCGGGCGGGGCCGGAAGGGGCGGGTCTCGGCGTGCTGCGCGAGTGCCGGAAGCGGAAGTGATGCGTTGGGTAATCATGGTGCCGCGGGGAGGCCGCCGCCGCTGCCGCCGCCGTTACCGGGCGCTTGGTGAGAGCGGGGCGCGCCCAGCCTGGGGGCTGCGGCCGGGGCAGGGCGACCCGGGGCCCTGCCGGGCCCAGTGAGCGCGACTTGGGGCCCGCGGGCTGCGCCCGGCCGCTCCGGGCCCCCGGCTCCGGCCCGCGCTGTCAGCCCGCCCGGGGTCAGCCCGCCGCCCCGGGCCCGCGCTGGGCGGCCCGCCCTGTGTCCGTAGCGCGGGGCAAACGAGGGGGCGGGACCCGGCCTCAGCCCGGGGGGGCGGGGGGAGTGTGCAGCGCCGAGCGCAGGGGACCCGGCCTCAGCCCGGGAGAGCGGGCGGGACGGGGGGAGTGTGCAGCGCCGAGCGCAGGGGACCCGGCCTCAGCCCGGGGGGGGTGTGCAGCGCCGAGCGCAGGGGACCCGCCTCAGCCCGGGACAGCGGGGGGGACGGGGGGAGTGTGCAGCGCCGAGCGCAGGGGACCCGGCCTCAGCCCGTGCTTTGTTGCTATATCAGGAGCAGCCCCGTGCCCACCTGGCTCTTCCCCTCCTGGCTCAGCGATCAAGGGCTGGTGATAGGCACTCGCTGTTCCCTGCTTCGCTCCTGGGGGTGGTTTTTCAGGGCTTGTGGTTGGTGCCGTCTCACGTCCAGTAGTCGTTTGTCTCCAGTCCGGCCCTGAGGTTCAAACGTGTTAGAAAAGCTCATGCCGTTTCAGCGAGTGCAGCCCTCGGCAGCAAGCAAGAGAAGGTCCACAGTGGGCAACGTAACCATCAAAGTGACAGTTTGTCTTGTCTGTGGAAGAGTAATATGCTCTGGTGCCCTGGGCATGTTTGCGCTCAGCTTGTTTTTATAAACTCTGGGAGACTTTTGCACAGAAAAAAAGCCTGTTATAGTAACATACTAGAACCCATTAACTCTAGCACTTTATATTGTAAATATCTGAAACTACTTCTACTGCAGTTGCGCTTAGAGAGCCCAGTCAGGGAATGGGGTCCTGTTGTGCTATGCACTGTATAAATACGCAATAAAAAGACAGCCCTGTCCCAAAGAGGTTCTTGCTTGTTTCATCATTTCAAGACAGCTAGTTAATCTCTGGCAATATACAGTCAGTTGCATGTGGCTTTTAGTAGACTTAGGTACAAGAGGCCCAACCTCTATGGAGGGATGTTTCTTCTAAATCTAAAAGAGAACTATAGGCTCTTTTCAGGTCTCATACAATATATTTTTTAACCATTTAGAAGATTTGGAGCACTTTTGAAAGTATTTTCCTATACGAACTGAATAAAAACTGTCCTGCACTATTTGTCTTGATTTTCTGAAAACGAGACAAGGTTTCTGGAAGTGAATTAATGGGGACAGGAAATATAAACTTGTTGAAGTTCACACCCTTGAGGGATTTAGGTGAAGTCCTTATCTAAATATTGATATTCTTACTCTTGTGCTACTCTTGTTACAGATGAGTTGTTACATTTTGATTTCATGATGCTGCACTGAATTCCATTAAACCATGGGGGAAAATAGTCCTGATGGCAGCATTCACTACTATGAAGCGGAGGAAGATGAACTGACCCAAGATGATAAAATGATGAGGTTTGTGGACAAAAATGGTCTGGTTCCTTCATCATCTGGGACAATTTATGACAGGACAACTGTTCTAATTGAACAAGACCATGGGACATTAGAAGATGATGAGGATGAAGGACAATGTGGAGATCACTTGCCTTTTTTACCAGAGGGTCATGAAGAAGGATTTCATTTAATAGATCATGAAGGAATGTCCCAGGGTTATGTGCAACATATTATTTCTCCAGATCAGATTCATTTGACTATAAATCCTGGTTCAACTCCCATGCCAAGAAATATCGAAGGAGCTACTCTCACTTTGCAATCTGAATGCCCAGAAACCAAGCGTAAAGAAGTAAGTGACCAACTATAATCGTAGAACTTTGCCCATCTTGAGAGCTGTTCATCTGGTGATCTCAAAGCACTTTGCAGATATTATTGAGGTTTTTTTCCCAAGTGGTACTGAGAATTTAGCTGCACACTAAAGGAAAACATATGACTAACTCCACATAACTGTTTTGAAAATCTCAACCATTAGGTTTAGCTTCACAGTAGCTCTGTGGTTATGTAGGTAAGTACATGATAAGTTGCCCAGGATTACATAGTGAGTCAGCAGCTAGAATCAAGAATGTAACGTATCAGTCCTGATTCACAGTCTCTCCTGCTCTCACTACTTAGACCATTCACCTTATTATGTAACTGTTACTGTGTGAAGAGAACCCCAGTGTGTTTCATGACAGTGCAGTAGCCACTAAATATAGTAATAAAAGGTGACTGGAAAATAAGGACCATGATAATAGTGCATGTGCTTTAGTGGTCTTTCTCTCTAAATAGCTTGATTAGTCTTTCACAACTCTTAAAAATATTGCCAAAACTAAGCATTTAAAATGGATATAAGCTTTCTTAGCCTGGGGTGTACCAAGTTTGGCTTAGGAAAATTTCTGCATCCCAATTAAGTGTCAACTTCTAGCCCATTGTGATTTGAAATTTCTAAAATATTAAATCTTCGTCACCCACACGGATTTGAAACAGAAGCTTAACATAACCTTAGTTACAGCGTTATTACCGGGGGGCACTGTAATCAGCAGCAAGTGAAATTTTAGGAAGTCACAATTGTACTTGATTAAAATGTGACCTTTTGAACCAGCTGACTCCTGTGAAATGAGTGGTTCTAGCAATAGAATACATGATTTTCATAGTGAATTTTTGTTGTGTTGAAAGCAAAGTGGGTTCGGACAGACTTAGTAAAAAGAATTTTCTCCAAAAATAATGAATTGTATGGGGTATCTTTGGTTGACTAGTGTTAATGTAATCTGTCAGCATTTCAGACTTCGGGCTGGTTCTGTAGTCCTTGCTCATGGTGAAGAAGGACTTACATGAGTATTTCCATTAAAGCCAATGGAAGTACTTGTGTAACTGATCCTCTCTGTGAGTAAGGGTTGCAGAATTGGGCTTTTAGTTAGAATGGAATCTGGGTTTGAAAGCCTGAATAATTTAGTTTAGCAGGTTTCAGAGTAGCAGCCGTGTTCGTCTGTATTTGCAAAAAGAAAAGGAGGACTTGTGGCACCTTAGAGACTAACCAATTTATTTGAGCATGAGCTTTCGTGAGCTACAGCTCAATTCATCGGATGCATTCAGTGGAAAATACAGTGGGGAGATTTATATACACACACAACATGAAAAAATGTTCTGTGTGTATATTAAAAAAAAGCAGGGGACCTTGATTGACGTTCACTTGGCAAAGTGAAAGTGGTTCAGTAGCAGCAGCAGTTGCTTTCAAGTCAGAGATGCAATTTCTGGACCGGAGGGTCTCAATCAGCAAGTCTGTTAGCCTAGGACTCAAATGGGATATTTTCTTTTCCAATTTTCAGTAGTGTTACTGGCTGCTGCACCCTGCCTTCTTCACCGCTGATTTATTACTACAATTTATTTTCATGTCATGCTACAGTTTTCCTTTGTTCTTTATAGGACACTCAACTTGCCACTTCCAGTGTCTGAGAATAGTGGTGTGTGTGAGCTAAATCAGTGTGGTTCCTTCTCCAAATGTGTAAAAAATAGGATTGTCCTCTATTACTTTTTGAGGTGTTTGAAAGGCTTGGAAGATTTTTTTTTTTGTAATTGTCTTTTCTGCTTTGTTATATCCTGTAAATTCAGGCAATGACTACTTCACTCTTTGCAGAGGAGTGAAGATGACTAGCGAGCTAGTAGTAGGGGGTACAGTAAAAGTGAATCCTGGGAAAATGTGGTCTTATGTCTGCTCAATTTAAATGCTTGACAACTAGTTGGGAGGAAAGATCTGTAAAGACTAAACACGCTTGCACCTTCAATTAAGGTCTGAAAAAGCTATCCCACTAGTTCTCTGGCCCTTACGAAACAGGGAAGATGACTTGACGTTGCTTATATTTGAGAGAGAAGCAAAATAGAAACAATTTATGAACGTTCACAAAGTAGTAAAAGGGCTTAGTCCCAATTTCTTTAGTTTGGAGGTCACCTTTAACTCTATTTTGTTACAACATCTCATTCTACCTTTAGTACTACTTTCCCCATGAGAATAGCTAGTACTTACATCATCTTCCATCATAGTTTCATAAGCTTCCTATTCACTTGTACTAATTCACCCTGAACTCAGTTTAATCTTGTAATTTGTGCTCCCTCGGTTTTGAATTACTCAGCAGTCTGAACAATTTAGCTAGATGGACAATGTTCCATCCTATATGCCACCAGGTTTTCTTCACCAATAAAGATAAACTTTACTTCCTCTTAGCCCCTACTTATGTATATGTGTAAAATGTAGGCTCCTTCTGGTTACCCTCCAAGGTTGTGCTATCCTTACTTTGCAAAGCGAATACACAACATAGCTATAATTGCCTTCTACAGAACTGATACTGCTTTGAGTTTGTGTTTTGCCATCTGTGGCTGTGTCCTAGTGCCATGTTTCATTGGTGGTGATGGCGTTAAGCCTTTTTCTGGTAAACTCCCATCTTTTCTTGCTCTGTACTCTGCATGACAGCTTCATTTTAGATGTTTGGTCCCATCTTCCCAGACCTTTTATCTATAGTAAACAAACACTTGCCCTTTGTACTAAAAGATGTGTATTGCTTTGAGTATCGTTGTATAGCTCCTCATCTCACCACTTATATGTGCAGCCCATGGACCAAGCGATTGTTACTAGCTTCTGGTAGTGCCCACAGTCTTGAGTAGCTCACAAGTATGTAAAACACTTTCATGTATTGCAGTAGTTGATGTAAAGATGATTCTCCTGCACGTGGAGCTTTTTGATGCAGCACTTTGCACCATAACTTCAGGACAAACTGCATTACCAGGAATCCAGTTTATTTTAGTGCTGATGTGTATTAGTAATGAGTGGTACTAAAGCTGGTAGTCCTGTTAGGAAAGATAATGTACCTTTTTCCAGCTAATAAAATTCACTTTCCTACCTTGTGTCTGTTTTTAATCCACCAGTCTACTTTACATGCCAGACCTTTCTCGTGCTGTCTCAACCTATGACACTACAACTATAAGATGAACTTTTTAAACTGCCGAGCAGATGTGTAACCGTTCTGCAGTGCTCAACAAAGATACCTTGCATCAGCTGTCTTGCTGTTACTAAATCAAACATGCTGCATGGTGTGTTTTAACTAATACAACATTGCTATTGCCTTCTCTGCACAGTGATTCTCCTCTCCCGTGGATGCTAGATTTCCCAGTTCTCTATCTTGTCATGGAGGAGCATTTTAAAAATGCTAAAACTTCACAAATTTGTCCTCAATTCTCTGAAAGCTGGTGCATGATTGTTATCTAGGCTTAGGATACTTTTCATTTTAAACATGACCAGTGTTTTCTTTATCTTTTTCTCTATCTCTGTGCTGTCCTATACTAGACCAAGGAATAAGAAACAAACCCCCATGTCTGGCTGATAGTGTGGTTCCCCTTTCCATCCAGTTAGCCCACTGACGTTCCTTTGCAGATGTTTGTACTCACTCATAAGAGGCCATCCAGTACATGTTTCTGCTTGTGGCCCTCTTCAGAACTGAGTGAGTAATCCCTGCAGGCTCCTGTGAGTAGATAGTACCCAGTTAAATAAGCAAAAGTAGTGTCTCAGACTGAATCTGTTCTAAAAAAATCCTGTGCAGCAATTCTCAGATGGTCTGTGGGCATGGTGCTGGCTCCTCCTTGTTTTCAGCTGCATTAAGGACCGCTAAAATTCATAGAATTATAGAAATGTAGGTCTGGCAGAGACCTTGAGAGGTCATCTTGTCAGTTCCTTGTGCTGAGGCACCACCGGGTGTACCTAGACATTCACTGACAGGTGTTTGTCTAAACTGTTCTTAAAAACTGCCAATTACGGGGATATAGAATTGTGGAATATTTACTATTTCTTTTCCATGAGCAGTTGATGCTGCAGGCAAGGGCATCTCTTTGTAAAGCAAGTTAGATTGGAGGTGGTGAGGGTTGGCAGAAAGGTCTCCGTTGCTAGGCAGAAGCAGTTGAAAAAGGGAGAGGTTTAGTCTGTGGTGCTGAGAGTTGAAGGCTGTAGGTCTCCTCCAACCCCATAATGGCTGCTGTGTGACACCAAAGAGCTATCCATTGCCCTCCTGTTGTAAATGCCAAGGCTGCTTTTCTTACTGTGGCAATGCTTGCTTTTTGCTTTTGATTCTTTTACTTCTGTCTATGCAGTCTCTCTCTCCTTCCACAATCCACCCTCCCCTGCTGCTTTTGGCAGTTAAATATTTTCCGTGCTATTCAGAATTCTTTGGTGTGTGGTGCTTTTCCTCACCACCCCTTTCCCTAGAGTGTAGAGTTACTGTGCTGTCAGCACTTGGTAACTGCCCTTCCTGCATTGATCTAACACTTGTGATTCCTGAAAGGTCTGGATCGGGGGTAGCCGTGTTAGTCTGTATCCACAAAAACAATGAGGAGTCCGGTGGCACCTTAAAGACGAACAGATTTATTTGGGCATAAGCTTTCATGGGTAAAAAAAAAACCCCAACTTTTTGTTTACCCATGAAAATTCATGCCCAAATAGATCTGTTAGTCTTTAAGGTGCCACTGGACTCCTCGTTATGTTTTTCTAAAAGGTTTGTCTCGTTTTCACACTTTGATACCACTTGTATAGTTTATCATGGCATTCAGGGCTCATGGACTTTGAAAAGCAGGTGTTCATAGAACCATAGAAATATAAGACTTGGAGAGACCTCAAAGTCATCAAATCCTGCCCCTGCGTTGAGACAGAACCAAGTAAATCTAGACCATCCGTGGCTAGTGTTTGTCCAACCTGTTCTTAAAAACTTCTAATGGTGAGGAGTCCACTACGTCTATTGGAAGCTATTCCAGACCTTAGCTACCCTAACAGGGAGAAAACTTTTTAAAATATCTAACCTAAATCTCCCTTGCTGCAGATTAAGCCCATTACTACTCCTCGTACCTTTAGTGGACATGGAGAACAATTGATCACTGTCCTCTTTATAACAGCCCTTAACAGATTTGAAGCCTGTTATCAGGTCCCTCCTCAATTGTCTTTTCTCAGACTTAAACGTGCCCAGTTTTTTTTAAGCTTTCCTCATAGGTCAGGTTTTCTAAACCTTTTGATCATTTTTGTTGCTCTCCTCTGGACTCTCTCCAGTTTGTCCATATTCTTAAAGTGTGGTGCTCAGAATTAGACACAAGGGCCTAACTACTGCCAACTAAAGTGGGACATTGATGTCTTGCATATGACACTGTTGTTAATACACCCTATAAGCCTTTTTCGCAGCTGCATTATAGTGTTGACTCATTCGGTTTGGGTTCATAGAATCATAGAATATCAGCTCAAAGCAGGACCAATCCCCAACTAAAATCATCCCAGCCAGGGCTTTGTCAAGCCTGACCTTAAAAACTCCTAAGGAAGGAGATTCCACCACCTCCCTAGGTAACCCATTCCAGTGTTTCACCACCCTCCTAGTGAAAAAGTTTTTCCTAATATCCAACCTAAACCTCCCCCGCTGCAACTTGAGACCATTACTCCTCGTTCTGTCATCTGCTACCACTGAGAACAGTCTAGATCCATCTTCTCTGGAACCCCCTTTCAGGTAGTTGAAAGCAGCTATCAAATCCCCCCTCATTCTTCTCTTCCGCACACTAAACAATCCCAGTTCCCTCACCCTTTCCTCATAAGTCGTGTGTTCCAGTCCCCTAATCATTTTTGTTGCCCGCCGCTGGACGTTTTCCAATTTTTCCACATCCTTCTTGTAGTATGGGGCCCAAAACTGGACACAGTACTCCAGATGAGGCCTCACCAATGTCGAATAGAGGAGAACGATCACGTCCCTCGATCTGCTGGCAAGGCCCCTACTTATACATCCCAAAATGCCATTGGCCTTCTTAGCAACAACGGCACACTGTTAACTCCTATCTAGCTTCTCATCCACTGTAACCCCTAGGTCCTTTTCTGCAGAACTGCTGCCTAGCCATTCGGTCCCTAGTCTGTAGCGGTGTATGGGATTCTTCCGTCCTAAGTGCAGGACTCTGCACTTGTCCTTGATGAACTTCATCGGATTTCTTTTGGCCCAATCCTCTAATTTGTCTAGGGCCCTCTGTATCTTATCCCTACCCTCCAGCATATCTACCTCTCCTCCCAGTTTAGTGTCATCTGCAAACTTGCTGAGGGTGCAATCCACACCATCCTCCAGATTGTTAATGAAGACATTGAACAAAATCGGCTTGAGGACCGACCCTTGGGGCACTCCACTTGATACCGGCTGCCAACTAGACATGGAGCCATTGATCACTACCCATTGAGCCCGACAATCTAGCCAGCTTTCTATCCACCTTATAGTCCATTCATCCAGCCCATACTTCTTTAACTTACTGGCAAGAATGCTGTGGGAGACCGTGTCAAAAGCTTTGCTAAAGTCAAGGAACAACACGTCCACTGCTTTTCCCTCATCCACAGAGCCAGTTATCTCATCATAGGTCCACTTTAACTCCAGATCCTCTGCGACAGTATGACCACCTAGCCAGTTATTCCCCATTTAAGTACTTTGCCTTGTCTTTATTGAATTTCATCTTGTTGAGTTTGGATCAATTCTCCAGTATGTCAAGATCCGTTTGAATTCTAATCCTGTCCTTCAGAGAGTTTACAACTCTTCCAGGCTTGGTGTCATCTTTTACTCTCCACTCTATTGAACTGTCCTGGACCTAGGACTGACTCATTACATACACCCTCCCACTGTGACAGTGAACTACTGATAAGTACTCTTTAAGTACAGTCTTTCTACCTGTTGTGCACCCACCTTATGGTAATTTCCTGTAGACCACATTTTCCTAGTTTGCTTATGAGAATGTCATGTGGGACTGTGTCAAAAGCCTGACTAATCCTTCTCTAACCGTAACCTATGTTACTCTATTCCTATAATACTAAGGGGTTAGGACAACCTTTCCCTGTGTAGCTTGCTTCCACAGTAAATTTGCCCAACATTAAAATACATTTCAACTCCAGATGCTGTATAAGTGAGCCCCATTCCAATATTTAACTGAAACTTCTATGCAGAGAATTTCGCTTTTTCTACAGCCTTCATTTTAGTTGGGAGATTCACTGAGCTTCCCTAGCTCCCTCTCTGGACCATGGCAGCACTTCAGAATCACTGTCACACTTGTTCTCAAGCTGGCAGCGGGGTCTAGACAATTAGAAATGAACATGGTGATAAAGGCACAAAAGCAAATCTTGTCTTTAGGTACAGATGTAAATTAAGGCCTGTTTTTAGACTGAAGTTCTCCTGATTAATCCAGCATGAAGATGGATCTCTGTGGGAATTTAATAGAATGCTAGAAAAATTTACCTCCTTTTCACGAAGTAGCTTAAATGATTACAATCACATCCTAGCACCAAAGAGACAGGATTCAAACCCCATGTTGGTCACCGTGGAGAACAAAAAAATTCAGTTACTTTCCTACTTAAGTGATTCCTTTCCGCTGGCAGCTAGCTGCTGTATTATAGCACATTTCTATTTGTTGGTGTGCATGAAGCTTTTGTATATGTAATTTGCTTTAAGGTTCTGTAATGACCAGGATCTATCATCTCATCAAAGGAAGGTGAAATTAAAAGTATAATTCTTTCCTTCCTTCCTAGTGTGAAATACTACTGTTGTATCAACAAGAGACTCTGGATTGAATGAGAATTGTGACAAATGTAATTTATATATAGAAATAAAAACAGGAGAAAAGGAATTAAATACCAAACAACAAAATGTGTCCCTAATCCCAAACACAATTATTATAACACCAAGGGGTTTAGTGCAAACTGTGATCCCACTTTACTGCCATCAAGCCTTCTGCATGTTGCTTGCTGTAAACAGGCATAAAAAGGTCCTGGGCCTCTGCCTTCACCTACATGTGTCCGTAGTGCCAGCCTATCCCCTGTAGCTTGTATTCACAGGAGGCAGGTCACCCAATACCTGGCAGGGGAGAGAGGTCAGCTGACTTTTTGCTTTTGCATCGGCACTTAATAATCCTTGTACTGGCAAAGTGCTGTGCACTATACAAAGGAAAAATGTTCACTGCCCTCCAAGAATGTACTGTCTAAAAGGCAGACACCTGGGAGATCCAAAGGTGGGGATGTAATTTAGTGGAGGGATGTGTCTTGTGGGTTTTTTTTAATGTTGCCCTTCAAATCCTCCTCTTCATTCCTAGTGAAAGGGGCCTCACTGCTGAGCTGGCCCCATGTAGCACTAGCATAGGGCCAAAATGTATGCTCTGTACACAGTCTCAGGTTGGGAGTTGTGTGGGATTGCACTGTCCCAGTGGAGACTTTGAGTTGGCTTGTGCCTATGGTTCAATAGGCCCTGTATCCATAGTGAATGTTGGCTTAGCTGTCATCACCCAAGTTTCTCACTTTTCTAGGTGACCTTTCAAACAGGCAGGTCTTGAGCTTGTGCCGAAGTGCCCTTAACAGAAACCAAAGGTCAGAGTGGCCATATTTGTGAGACTCAGTGCTGCAGGTCCCCAGGTGCTGAATTATCCAGCTGGCAGAGCCTCCTGAAAGGAGAGAAGCCAAGAACACTTTCAAAAGTGGCCACTAGTTTTAATGGGTGGATGTCAATTTTTAGGTGCCCAGTTTGAGACACCCATGACATTTTAGAGATGCTGAACATCTACATTTCCCAGTGATCTCCAGAGGCATTCTGGGCACTCTGTATGTCTTAGAAATCCGTCCTAGTGTATCTCTTGTGGGACAATCAAAACCTGATGCTTGCAAAATCAGTGGTCACTTTTGAATACGGTAGCCTTAGTGGCTAGAGTCTTGTCTTTTTTTTTTTAACAATATTAGTAAATGTTATTACATAAAATCTCTCACCTTCCCATCCTGCTTTCCATACATCCATGCAGCACACGTATTTTGCCAAAGTGGTCCCTCCTGGTCTGGTTCAAAGAACAGTTTGGGGAAGATATGTTTAGTTCTCAAACTGTCAAAAAAATAGAAGTGTTTAAAAGCTGTAGTGGAGAAATGTCCTGAATGTTTCTGAATCTAATGCTGGGGTCTGTAGGAAAATCCAGCTTCTAAAATCCAACTGGGATTTTCAAAGTTTCTCAGGAGTGGCCTAAATGCTCCCATTGCATGCAGTAATAAGACTCTCACTGATTCAGTGGGAGAAGAGTTAGGCCAGTGCTGCATGTTTTTGAAAATCCCACCCCAAACTTCTGTTTAAAATAACTAATATAAGTTCCAGAAAATCCACACACTGCATGTAACAAGCTCTTTCCTACCTCTGTTGCAGCCTTTGCATAGGGGGAACCATTTACAGAATCTTTTTTTAAGCAGAGACTGATTTTAATTTTGTCTCTATGATTGTTCCTAGTATTGTATATAGACCTTCTGAAAGGTACAGGGGGGAGCGTGTGCACTACATTCTGCATGTGTATGAATCTGCTTCCTTTTCTGATGATAAAGGTTTTTAACACATCAGAGTGATGCTTTTAAAAGGGTACAGGGAGGTACCATAAACATTATTACATGAGAATGTCAAGCTCCTCTCCAAATACAGCCTAGTGTACTGAAGACTCACTGCTCGTTCAATTTATACCAAATACAATGCAAAGCATTAGCCAGTTGCTTCCATTCCTGGCAGGACTGCAAGGGGCTTTCAGTAGGTTCTTGACCAGATGTGCTATTGATGAAGTATTCTTGGTGCTGATATTGTGCTGTTTGTCATATTCTCCTAACTTCCAGTGTTTGTCTTCTTGCATCACTTTAAGCGGCACCAAAATATATTTACAGCCTGATAACATACCCGGAAATCTGTCCCTGCTCCCTTCTCCTTCCTTCTTAACCCCCAGTGACAGTGAAGAATGCGGATTCTCAAATATTCTTGCATCTATCTACTCTATTAAAGAAAAAGGGTGTAGGGAGGAGTGCTGAATCACTCAGAGGATTAAAGTTTCTTTCTCTTGTCGTTCCCGGGATTTTAGGGAAAGGTAGCAGCTAGTGTGGTCTCAGGCCCTGCTGTCTGCTTTAAGAGAAAAGGCTTGCAAAAATTTGTTAGGAGACCATGAGTTTGCAATGCACATACAGTCCTTGTGTCCACCCATAGCAGCCATCCTAAGTGTTCTACGTGTGCTGGTTGTGATACCTGGAATCCACATGAATCCAACTGAACTGGTGAAATCTGTGTTGGTTTCTCCCCAGTGTGGACAGGAAGCTATAAGTGGTGTGGCTGTACTGGTTCGTCTAGTCTTCCCAATTTCATTGCACAGTTCAGTACCTTGTATTTGGAAATTACCCCAAAGCCTCTTCTCATAGCAACAGTGCCAGGTGCTTTAGGAAAAGTAGCACTTTGGGAAATATAAGACGGTTGCTGGCTTGTGTCCTTCCCTAGTTATCTTCCCATATCCAGTGATTAAACTAGTCTTCAGAGAAAAAGCAGCAAGTTCTTCCTTCTGTATTGTGGCTTTGCTCTGTCTTTGTAAATGTTTCTAAGCCTCTGTTGGAATACTGGATTTCCACTTGCCAGTCACCCATTCAGTGCACTGGGGCTCTAGAATCATTTTGTGACTGGTGGGAGTTCTCAACCATTGTAGTCAAATTAAAGCTGTCAGTCTAATAATTACCATTGAAGAGAAATCCAGTCTAGCAGAGCAAATTGATGATTTTTTCCATGTGGAGAGAGAGTCCAATTCAATGAAACATTCTGACTTCCATACTATGTAAGCCTCTAATGCACCCTCTCCCTGTTTGGTGCAGAAGCTTGGCAGAATTTCTATCAAATCTAGTCTGACATGAGTCAGGTGATCCAAGCAGCTGGTTGGGAATTCTGGGTTACTTGTGTATCGCCTTAAAGCTCCATGTTTATAATCTCATTT
The DNA here is from genome assembly GCF_015237465.2 of Chelonia mydas. Taxonomy (NCBI): domain Eukaryota; kingdom Metazoa; phylum Chordata; order Testudines; family Cheloniidae; genus Chelonia; species Chelonia mydas. Next base: position 958,389 of record NC_051259.2, read on the forward strand.
TGGTTCACAAAACAATCTGCGCGGTAAGAATTAAAATCTTTTGTATTGGCATGAGCTTCTTTCCAGTTATATCTCCGCAAACCTTTGCTTTGTTGAGCTGATATTCCCAGTTAGTGTGGGGTCTTTGGGCAGTCTCATCTCACACACACACACACACACACACACACACACACACAGCCCCAATTTTACTATGTTTCTGCTATAAATTATATTTGATATGTAAGAAAATACAGACTAGATGGAACAAAGCAATCTATAATCCACAATAACTTGTAAGAGATCCATTCACTATCAGTGTATTGGAGCAGCACAGTGCAGAGTTATCCCTCTAGAGCCTGGCTTTGTACTCCTTATTTGGGGATGTTGGTGTGAATTTAGAATTTCTACGGATTGCATGGCTGTTCTTTGTGGACCTGTTAATGTGCGTTTGAAAGTGGACAATTGTCTTGGTCAATAACTGAACATTTTAGAAGATTTTGAATTTAAGTTCAGACACGCTTTCTTTTTTATATTAAAAATGAGAGCCAGCATAGAGCAATATTTCATTAGACTCATAGTCCTGAGAAATGCTGAGCAATGATACTTCCATACACCTCCACAGTGTGAAGTTAAGGGGATTCAGCACTTCGCTGGATCATGTTAGAAAAGTATGTATCTGTCTGCCTCTTCCCCTAAACATAACAGCACAGTCAAATGCCAATTGCTAAAGGCTAAGTTTATTAATTTGGAATGCATATGGGGATTTAGACCTTCACTTTGATTTATTATCCCATAGACTCATGTTCCTGTGCTAGTTAAACTCTGTAAACCTCTGTTTCTGTAGATTTGCCATAACACAATAGGAGGACAAAGTAATTTGATACTTCATCTGTTAACTTAAAAAAAAAATACATTGGTATCATTCTGGGATCAGAATCCAGCTTATTGTCTTTAATTAGAGCAAAAGCTTAGCTATCCATACCAAGCAACTAACCCACTCAGAGCCCATGCTGTGGATTAGATCCCAGAAGTTCTAGAAACTTGGTTCAGCTGAATTGTACATTTTGTAGGCTTAAACTCTGCAGCATTTTCCTCACAGGTTAAGAGATACCAGTGCACCTTTGAGGGCTGCCCTCGCACCTACAGCACTGCTGGGAATTTGCGCACTCATCAGAAGACACATCGTGGGGAATACACATTTGTCTGCAATCAACAAGGTTGTGGCAAGGCCTTCCTTACCTCCTATAGTCTCAAAATCCATGTTCGAGTGCACACTAAGGAAAAGCCGTTTGAGTGTGATGTGCAGGGCTGCGAAAAGGCATTCAATACACTGTACAGGTAAGAGCCCTTCCATGCAGCTCTGTTGTCTTGCATGGCAGATGGTTACCACTGTTTTTCATATCAAATTCAGTTCTTGTTTGAGCACCCTGGCTGCAATTATTGGGAGTGGATCCTTCTCCCAGCTCCAGACCCACTCCTGCTATAGAATCTCAAATCAGCCTGGAGATCCTCTTCCATCAAGACCAAGAACTGGGAGAGCAGCATATCATTAATTATGTGTGTTGCAGTAGAAGTAGCTGTGTGGTCCCCTTTGTGCTTGGCATTGTTCAAACACCTAGAGCTTTCAGACATTTTTGATTTGTGTACTGCAGTCCTTCATAAACACTGATATTGATAAATTTAATGACCAAACAGAATTTGTTAAGCCTTTGAACCTGTCTTGTGGTCCTTGTTATATGATTCATTAGCCTTGCTGTGCTGCATGTGATAAGAGGGATTTCTTTGGAATGCTTTGCAGGTTGAAAGCACATCAGAGGCTTCACACAGGAAAAACATTTAACTGTGAAAGCGAAGGCTGCAGTAAATACTTCACAACGCTCAGCGATCTGAGGAAGCACATTCGAACACACACAGGAGAGAAGCCATTTAGGTAAGTCGCTAGAAGGCAGTTTCCCCTCTTCTGTGGGGAGAATGGCAGGTGAGTTTGGTAACTGACGGTCTGTGTGAAGCAGTGGAGTCACTACAAAGAAGAGGCTCGTTGTAAGAATCTAGAGACAAACTGCATGAAATATTTTCACTTTTAGTCCAGCGAGGGAGGCTAGATGCATGAGCATATCTGAACTGCCGCTTCTTCAGTTGGCGAGAAGAGGACAGCATTGCAGTTAGTGGCACCAAATTACTCTGTTGCCAAATAGATCAGGCTGGCCAAGCTGCTGTGAGGAGCAGCACATCTGCAAAATCTGCTGTTTTTTCCCTGGTATGGTGGAAAGTGTAATCCATAAAAAATGGTGATTGCAATAAACGGCTTTGTTCACTGTTTTATATTTTGCTGTCACATTGTGATCTGTGCAGCATGTGTAGCCAGATACCTCCAGATAGCAACTATTAACAGAGTTTAAATCTGGAGCGTCCTGCAGGTCAGTCAAGCACCCAGTGGGAAGCATGACTTCGCATTGTACCTGATGTATTCAAAATGTCTGATGCTAACTTTTCTCTGTTTGGTGCTTCACTCAGGTGTGATCATGACGGCTGTGGAAAGGCTTTTGCTGCAAGCCACCACCTTAAAACACATGTTAGGACACATACTGGTAAGTCTGGAGGGATCTCTTCTGTAGCTGAGCCTCTTTTGTTTATACAGACTTTCATAAGCCTAATAATGCTTATACCTGTAGTCTACAGAGAAGCACAGCAGGGGCATTTAATGATCTGTTGGTCAGGTTTCAGTTGTTTATTTGTTTTATTTATTCAGATGTAAGGAATAGTAATAAAAATGTCAAGGCACCCTGACATTTAATCTTTCAACATCATAATACATTCAGTAGCAATTAATAAAAACAAACATTCAGATGGGAACAAATTAACTCAACTCAGCCAACCAGTGAAGCCACTACAAAAGACATCTTTCCTATTCCTGTTGTCTCAACCTTCTCCAGAAACCGTAGGAAATAAACCAGTACTGCACCAAAAGTGGTGAGCAATTAATAATTCAGTTAATATTTTAATTAGGAAACAAGAAAGGCAGCTATCTCGGGGTAGTAAACAATAGAAAAATATCCCTTCAATTTAAATTTGGCAGTTATTGAATTTCACCAGCACACCTCACAAATGCAGCAGTAATGAGGTGTAAAACTTAAATATTCACTAACTCACTTGACAAATTTGGAAACTTCTGTTTCTAAGGCTGTTATGCCGCATCCAGGAAGCGACACTAAAGCTGTTTAGTAGGCTGTTCAGACATGTTCCCACAAGTCCTACATTCTCTGTTTACTCTTTTCAGCATAATATTTAGCGTGGGGTGCTTTATATGGTGGAATTCACCTTGGACAATTGTAATGTGGGTATGTTACAGAGATTCTCTCTGAGAGTTGCTGTAGCAACCCTGTACAAGACATTCAAACTTGAGTATGTCTTTATGGGAGGTGATGTCCTTCTTTCCTTATCAAGTTAAAGGGGGTTGTGATAATTGGGCCTACAGATATATCCTAATTTTGAGCTCAATTCTAAAAAAATGTGTGTAAGTTCATAATATCGTCACAATAACCTATAACAACAAACATTGATGGGAAAAGGTAGGAAAGGGAGACAGACTGAGTTTGTCCAAACAAAAAGGCCTAATATAATTCAAGGACTGTGTTAAAATGATGCATGGTAAACAAGAAGAGTGTGGAACCATATTTTGGCTAGTAGGTCTAACTGGTGGACAAAATAACAAGGGGATGCTTTATTCCACACATCACTCCCTTTTTGAGTCCTTAAAGAAAGAGACCTTGGGGTGAAAACTTGGCTTCTGGAGTGAGCGTCACTGTAATGCCTGTGACCACTGTTGTCTGCTGGAGTCCTGGACCATCTTCATCCTAAACCTGAGAGATGTCCTGACCAGACTGGGCCTGATTGAAGGGTACCCAGATGACATCTCCAGCATCTCTGGCTAAATCCCAAACATCACCTGGGATGTGAGACTCCTCTGCCTGTTCCTTCCCCCACCTTATTTCTTTTCTTTCCTATGTCTCTCCTTTTGTCTTCTGTTTAATAAAAGTCTGGCTTAGCCACCCAATACTGTATATTCTGCAACACTTCTGTGAACCTTTGATCAGAAAAAGGCAGCTAAATGCAATATGCTAAACAGCCTAATGCTGATACAAATTTGCCAGGTCTTGGAATGGCTGGTAAGATCGTGTGCTGTGTCTGTTTTTCAGCAATGAAATTGCAAGCGAAAGTCAACATCAAAGACAAAAGCTGCGTTTTGTGTCTTTGCTGTTCTTTTCTTTCCCCTTTTGTGTGTGTTTATCTTGTTTTGTCTTCTAGGAAACGGAACTGGACTTTAACAGCAACAGCAATAACAACAGTTCCATCCCATATCAACTGACTTCTTCTCTTTTTCCCAAAAGGACAGTAGTTATCATCTTTGATGCCATCTAAGAGTCTGTCAAGCAAGGGGGTTTTTCCTTCTAGAAACTCTCTCCTGCTAAAGGGAAAGGGAACAAGGGATGTTGTTAAAATGAAAGCCTTACTTTACGGTTTCAGATGCTTTAACTGTTTTCCATTATTTTCTATATCTTTAATAAAAGGTTATAAAGGATTGTTAATAGTGTGTTTGCCATGGGACTGAGCAGGTGGAGGTCTCTCTATACGAAACCTTGTTTAAAACAGTGTTGGACAGTGACTGGGTTATGTTAACACTTTTGGTCTATATATTCCATCTAAATTAATACAACAGTGGTTGAAATGAGACCTACAGACTAGTGGGAGAAGAGCTGAAGCAGTTAGAGTGCTTGAAATACTCTTGCCAGCTTACTGGTTTAGTTTCCCATATTTTAAGTAGAGCCATATCTTGGAGGATGATTCTGACTTAAGCAAAATGGCTTTGGTGACTTGTGTCTTGTAAAGAGATGTCTAAACTTTTGTACAAATCAGTGTGGTGTTTGTTTTGTGCTTCTTGTAGGGGAGAGACCCTTCTTCTGTCCCAGTAATGGCTGTGAGAAGACTTTTAGTACTCAGTATAGTCTCAAGAGCCACATGAAAGGTCACGAGAAAGGACACTTATATAATGCACTTCCCAATAACAATGTATCTGAGGTCAGTAGCTTTCTCTTTTTTCTTTTTAGAGCTTTTGTGATAGATTGAAACAAAACCATATTTTGGGGAGAAGTTCCTGAGGCAATAAAGCGTATGCAACATTGTGTTGCAATTTTCAAAGAAACTTAAGGGTATTTGGTACACCGCTCCGATTGGAAATCAGTGGGATTTTGGTGCTTAACTCCCTCAGGTACTTCTGAAATTCCCAGCCTTAAACTTCAAGAGGATCGTGCCTTATCAAGGAACAAAATCAGGGTGGATTGATTTAAATCAGAGCTGTTTAAGTCACTGATTTTTAGTTATGATTAAAATCAGCAAGCAGGAAACCTTGATTTAAATCATTTTTTTAAATTGTGTTTCTGCATTTATACTTTTTAGTTATTTTCCTAAATAAAGGTTAATTTTCTCTGGTTGGTAACCATTAAAACATATTGATTTGCAACTAAATATAGCCTTTACACTAAATTTGGGCTGCTTTTTGCGAACTAGGATACAGTATATGTGTACACATTTGTTTATGTAATTATATATACCTTAACTTACATTTATTCAAATTCTTAATTTTTTATTTTTTAATTTAGGAAATGGTGGATTATGCATTTCTTATTTACTAGATTAATTTTTACTTGTGATTTTTGTCAAGCTTTAATTGGATAGACATTCAAATTCAATTAAAAATGCACAAAAGCAGCATTTTAATTTTTTTATTTAATAAAACTACCTTAAATGCACTGGAAACATAAACAAAGTGTATCAAAAAATTTTCCAAATATATTTGCATTTAAAATGAACTGATTTATTAAACAAAGGAAATATCTGTAGTTAGTGAATAAAACTGATTGTTTCCGTTCACCATGTCCTTGAAGATTTTAGAATGAGTAGACCTCATTGTCTCTCAACTAGTTTTTATTCATAGATTGGAAGAGGAAAACAAACTTTCCTGCTTTTTCAACTCCTAATTGGTTTCTTAACTTTGAATGAACTAGTCATTGAACTGATATAGTTGAATACACTGAGGTGAAGAAAATATTCTCTCTGTACCAGCAGAAGAGTCTACTGCTGTCAAAAGCTGGTCTCACACTTCAGCGAACTCTGGTTCCAGGTGCTTAGCCAGTGACTTCCACTAGTTCAGTGGCTTGGACTTTCTTTAAAACTTGGCAGCAAATATGTACTAAATATTATTTATTGTATTTAATTTAAATAGATTACAATTTTTGGCTTTGAGATAAATTGTCAATTTCAGATTTAATTTTAAATAGATTTATTTTTGTAAATATTTAATTTAAATAAAAAAATTTAAAATCCAATTTTTTTTTTTTTAAATCACTGATTTTATCCACCCTGAACAAAATAGCCTGACAAGCTGTGTAGATGCCTTTACCTCTAAAGAAAGAGATCTAAAATACTGTGGAATGTCCAATATTGCTGACACTGATTTAAATACATAACTGCAGTTGTATTCCTTTTCAGGATACAAACCACTCACTTTGTCTGAGCGACTTAAGCCTCATTTCCACAGATTCGGACCTGCGGGAAAACTCTAATACAGTAAGTAACCATGCTCTCCCATAATTTGAGATTTTGTCTTTATTATGGAGTTAGTTGATTTGATCTTAGGGTAACTGACAGGACTGTTTGTCAATTAGTGTGTTTTTAAAAGATGGCCAAGGATGCCCAGATCGTTGGATGGGCAGTGTTTTACTGTAGAGTAGTAAAAATGTTAATAAATTAATAAAAAATGCAAGAGAGACATTCAAATTCTTCATAGTGTTTGCCCCATCCAGAGGAACACAGGGTTTAAGTATTAAAAATTGGCTGGTTTTGTTTCACTTGCTCTGTCCTTTGGCATTATCTGCTTTTGGTCCCCATTTTGTTCCTCTTGTCTGGGTGTGGCCTCTCTAGTGAGAGGAGCATTGAAACGACTTGCTCTAGGATCGATGCCAGAGCTGTTCAGTGGATTTTTTTGGCAGAAGGCATTACGTCATGTGCTGACAAATGCATACGCTTCCTACACAGCCCTTATGATTCCTTTCCTTCTGTCATTATGAAATATTGCTGCAATCCTATTGGGTGAATTTGGCACATACGATGCATTTGATTCTGACGACTGAGGCAGGTGCAGGTAGCTGTAATACTATATATGATTTTAACTTTTTCTTCACAATATTGTTTCTCTGAAGCGGGGACAATTCCTTTAAAAGCAAAGCAAGCCTAGTGTTTCAGTGAATTAGTAACATTTTATGTGGGCAGAAGTAAATTAGGCTGGATACAACAGTATAGAAAAAATTTCATTTTAAGTCACTTGAGAGCCAGAGATCTAACTCTGACCAGCTCTGAGCTGTTTGGTTAACGGATAGTTTGTGAAATGGGTAACCTGTTTATATATCTACACATTGTGCACTCTTTGCTCTGGTTTGGGGGTATCTATGTCTAGGGAAGAACCCATTGCAAAGACTCCAGGCAGAAATAAATAGAAGAAAACATTAAATCAAGCTTGTCCTTTTGGCACTTGCAACTAGTTAAAAGAGCCTTATGTTGGAGTCAGAATTAGCACCATTTGCTTGTACTGCCGTAGTTTCTACCATTTGGCTTTTCCCTCCCCAGCCATTTCTGTAACTTGCATTTTGCATCTATTGGTGGAATCATATACTAAGGCTATAACTGGCTGTGACACAATCACTTAATTAGGTTGCCTCCAGGTGTTGCTGAAAGAGATTGCGTCCTTTTGCAAGTTCATCTGGGAAGAGACTTGTAGGGACTTGTAGGAGTCTGTGCAGGAAGTAATTCCGCCTTGCTGCCATCTCAAGCACAGACTTTTGGCTGTTCATTGCAAATGTCCCTGTAACCGGAAAACAGACTTTCTAATTCAGCAGGGTGAAAAGGAAGGATTTTTCTCCAGAACTAGCAGTGTTCCTTTGAAATCTAACCTTACGGTAAAACTCTTCTTATCTAGTGGGGAATGTGGCCATAACTAAATCTTGCATTCAGAAAAATTAGACATGGTTGAGGGGCTGGTATCTTTTAGTGGAGCTAGCTCATGGAGCCATTTAACAAATCCTGTTCCGAGAACAGTTCTAACATTACGGTTAACACCGGTGCACAAACTAGGAAGTAAACTAAGCAGAGCCATGTTGGCTTGTGCATAAGAAAAAGCTTCCCAAATGATAGGGGTAAAACTGATATAAACAATTCTAATGTTTCAGATTCTACCCAAGTATTACAAACAACAAGGGGTTAAAATGAAATACAGCTACAGAAGAATAGTTAAGTGTCCTTTTAAGGGTTTTGTCAAGTTCAGGGTTGTGCTTATGTTCTCTATAAAGGGTTGTTCATTTTATTGGTGAATTTGCGTCATGGCTAGTGGTAGCTAACAGGCATCTTTCATGCTGTGTGCTAGTTGCATAAAGTACAAAGTACCCTGCCCTTTCTGAGGGTGGCCCATTAAAATAACTGAGCAAACGATTGCAACATACATATGCTAGATGACTGGCATTTATGCAAATAGTTTAAGACCGTGGAGCTGTTGTTATCTAACACTTCTCTCTTCTTTTTCTTCTCCCCAGACACATGGACGAGATCTTAGCACAATCTCACCAGCAAGCATTTTTGAATCTATGTTCCAGAGCCCAGATCATACAGCAAATCAGAAAGATTCTCAACAGACAGGTACACTTTGTATCTGTGCTCTTTGAGAGACCTTACCGCCTATCCGTGCAATCAGCTAATTCCATTTATGCATCTCAGACTGAGAATTATTGCCTAGTGGATAATGTAAAGCCTTAGTAGAAACCAGACAGGTGTTCCTTAAAAGGGCTGGTGGGGAGCATTGCCAGTTTATTTTGGTTTCGAAAGTAAATAGTATTCATAGTCTGTGGAGTGTTGGGACAGCGTCATAGAACTGAGATCATGTTTGCAGCAGCTTTGTGTGTCATCCTATGGCACTGAAAATGGTGCTGCTGGGCTTATCTTCCTTATAAACTCCTCTGTACTAGGTTTCCTCTTGGAGCAGGTATTTATGGCTGAATGAATGAAACCATCTGTAGAAGGGGGTTTATAATAGAAATACTTACAGCTCCTGAGAGCTAGTGGCTCTAACAGGCCTGTGAGTAGAGTACAGTGTTGTTGGCTTCCTAAATTTAGATATAGAAAGGTCCCTGTCCTGGGTCCCTAAAATGTCCCTATTTAATTGGCTTGCGTTAATGAGTTTTGTATAGGACTTTGACTATGAAAAGCACTGCTGCTAGCATTCTATTAGCTAGAGGGCAAGTTAGGCTTCATTTCCCAAGGTTCAGTGAATAGCAGTTTTTCTGGACCGTGTGAGACTTGGTGTATTCATATTTCTTTTTTACTTTGTTTCCTTTGGCAGCTGCCTTGATTGAAAGTTTTAACGGTGATGCAGACTCAGTAACTGCTGTTCAGCCTTCTGTAGGAGATTCAGCATCTTTATCTCTCCCACTTGTACTGCAGCTTGGCATCTCCGAGCCTTCTCACCCAGCACTACAAACCTCCGCACCCACCTCCATAGGAACCAGTTCACAGCAAGCTGCGTTTGGAAATCCTGCAACTATTTTACAGTCCCCAGAAGTGCCTGTTCCTCACAGCACACAGTTTGCAGCCAGTCACCAAGACTTTCTACCGCACACTCAGACACCACCACAGCCCATTGTACAAGGACTTTCAGTGGTTGCCGGAGCCACTGCTCCAGCAGCATCGAGTGCCACTGAGCCTCTGCCAGGTGTGGTTCAGTCTGTGCCTGTTGGTGGGAACTCTGTTCTGACAAGTAATCCAACTATAACAATTACTCCGTCTCAAAGTACTGCTATTCTGCAGTCCAGCATAGTCATGGGAGAACAGAACTTACAATGGATTTTAAATGGTGCCAATGGATCTCCCCCAAATCAAGAACAAATGGTTAGTATTTACCATAACATTGCTGAAACACTGTTCAAAACATTCATGTTCCTCACATAGTGCAGGGGCTGTTTTTTAATAGAAAAATGTCTAATTTTAGTATATTGGAGAGGTACAGGATTCAATCCCATCCCAGGTGTGTCTGCTTCAGTTTTGGGTAGTGGTGATGTGAATGGCTCTGTACAGATCACAAATTGACAATCCCTGCCCTGAAGAACTTAAAAGGTAGTCATGAAGGAGAAAATGTCTGGAAAATCCAGAGGTGAGGAAGATTTAGTGGGTTGTTTTCTTCTTCTTCTTGTTTGGCAAACTTCCTTGTATAGGCCTCACAGAGGATGTGGACTTGCTTTACCTGTGGCATTGCAGTGTGAGGCCCGAGAGTAACTTGTATTTAATTAAAAAGAAAAGGAGTACTTTTGGCACCTTAGAGACTAACAAATTTATTTGAGCATAAGCTTTCGTGAGCTACAGCTCACTATATCCATCTTTGTGACAAAATAGAAGCACAAAAACTCTATAGTGTTTTCAGCATTGAGGCATTTCATAGTTTATACATTTCCATAGCTTAATCCTATTGCCTCATAAATTGGAGGAGCCTTGTATATAAGAATAATGAAAAATCTTCTGCAAAACAAGGATGTGTCTGATGCTAAGTGAATCTGTGGGTTTGAGACCTGAAGAATAGTTTGTGTTGTTCTTTTTAAGTAGTGAGCCAATGCCATCTGAAAAAGCTTCCTCTGTTGTGAATGCCAATGAATAAAGAGCCATTGATATGAACGCTCTGGATAAAATGGAATATTGGTTAAGTATTAATTAATTTTGTTGGAAGTGTGAACAATGTGTTTTGGCAAATTCACAGCACCTCAGTTCAGTATCTCAGGACTACCTAGGTGATTGTCCCAGTTTTGTGATATCCAGAACATGGAAGTCACCGTATCAAACCAAACTACGTAATTTGTAATCCAGTTTTCCAGTCATTGCTCTGGGATACAAGTTTCTCTTGCTCACAGCTGTTTGGAGTTTGGTTTTGCTTAGTTGGAGATCTGATTTTAACTGCATCAAATGTGTTTTTATTTTTTTAAAGCCACAAGTTCCAAAGGTGGAGAAAGTCTTTTTTACCACCACATTACCAGTGGCTGGCAACACAGGTATGAACATTTGAAATGCAACTTCTTACCCGTTTATAGTCCCAGTGACATTCCCTTGGTAATAGGTGACATCTCCTTGAATAGTACTTGTTGGGGTGTTTTAATTGCTAGTTAAAAAGTCCAAGAAAACTTTCAGCTTTTTACACTCTTAAAGGGTACTGGTTTAAGCCTAGTTCACTGGAGACTCATGTTTGACCTTATTGGGGGTATTTGCATTATAACATTAAGAAGGAAACAAAGATAATACTGAAGATTACTGGGGAGAAGTTTGCTAAATATATTGTCTTGATTAGTTATCTCTTTTATTAAAAATAATGTGGTATTCTAATGGTATGTGTGTGTGAGATGGAAGAAGTCAAAGTAGCTCCTTTAAGTTAGATAATTAATGCATTCACTGAGATTTAGAGCACTTCCAACCTTAAATCCTTATATGAGGGGAGAGGGAGCAGCTGATCATTTACATTGTTTAATCCATCCAGCACCAACAGTTTGCTGGCTGACCACCTCTCTGAGTTGCATCTAATAAAATATATAGTCACATATATTTTGTTTTTATCTAGCATCTTTCATACGCAATATCAGATGCTTCACAAAATCAGTCGTAGGCTAAAGAGAACAGGCAGGTTTGAAGATGAGATTTTAAAAAAGGAAAGGAGACAGCGTTAAATAAACAGAGGAGCATAAGTGAAAGAACCCTCCCTGCAGTCACTAGACAGGAAAGCAGAGCGAAGAGAATGAACAGGAAGATAGCTGACTTTGAGGTGTTGAGAAAGGGAGGCTGATGGGAGGCCATAGTACAATCCCTTGGGATTGTCTCTGCTTTAAAGGGACAGAGGCATTTAAACAGAAAAGGGCTTTAATTTTTAAACGCCACTTCATCCTGTGACTACAGGTCAAGTCCTGTACTATAAGAAGAGGAGTTAATGACTGAAACCTAGGCAGGCTGAATGTTGCTCCTCTACTTAGTAGTAACTAGCTGCAAAGAGATCAGTGCTGGTCTAATGCATCTTGACACAGCTCTGACTACCTGTTACCTTCATTGCCTCTTACACGGCTGAGCAGATTTATAGTTATGTGCTTTAGCTCATAGTCAGGTTAATGATGACTTGGGCTTCCACGGTTCCCCTAGCTTTTAGTTAGGGTTATTTGAAATGCTGTTTCCCTTTCCCTTGATCTCATAGTTGTTGTTTATATGATGCCATAGGCGTGCATGTTACTTGAGACAAACAAAAATGGGAGTTTCCTGCTATGAGGAGTTTACATCTGAATTAACCCTAAAAGATTACGTGCATCTCACTGCACTGAGATTATGCAGTTCTCTCACTTCTGCGCCTATTTGTATCTTTCCATTTCACCTTCAGGAAACTCTGTTCAGCAGATTGGTCTCAGCCTTCCTGTTATCATTATAAAGCAAGAGGAGGCCTGCCAGTGTCATTGTGCCTGCCGAGACTCTGCCAAGGAGAAAGCAGCTAGTAAAAAGGGATGTTCCTCGCCTGACCCGAAAACTTTGGAGCAGCCAACTCTTCAGCTGCAGCCTGAGACTTTTCCTTCCTCCTCCTCCTGCTCCTCTTCCTGTGAGCCCACCGGTCAGATGGCTAACCCTTCAGACTCGCAGACTGAAACATTAAGTGCCATAGACGTATCAGACTTCCTGTCCCTCCAAAGCCCTGAAACCCCATCCAATCTGATTCCAATTGAAGCACTACTACAGGGGGAGGAAGAAATTGGTTTGAATAGCAGCTTCTCCAAGTAAAGATGCTCCAGATTCTTCTTCCTTGCACCTGGAGGCTAAAATCCTCCTCCTTAGAAGCAGACACTGAAGGCACAAGAGTTTTTTCTTTTTTTGAAGTTTTGTGGCCTACTTCTGCTTCTCGGGTGTCATTTTAGTTGTGTCCCAGGAACATCCATCTTTGGGAGTTGAATCTTTAAAGAAAAAAAAGATTTAAAAAAAAAAAAGCTAAGTTATATATGAACTGTTTTGGCTGCACTGTCTGTCACTTTTGCTTGCTGTCATATGTGAACATGGAAGTTAAGGTTACTTGTCTGCATAATGATTATTAAAAGAGAAAGGGGGTTTTAGTTTCAGGCAGTCTCCTGTTGCATGTCACTTTTATGTTTGGGGGTTTCGGCACTGGCAGCGAGTGGGTCTTTTGTTACAACCTCTTGGGTCTGTAATCTCCTTTTGTCTCCCTCTGTGTCTGATACTGACCATGCACTATAGTAGGGGCCCAGAGAATGACGCTTCTGTAGCAGAAGATGGTATTATTGTAGTAGGAGTTGTCTAGTCTGGAGCTTTTCTGGATTGATACTTTAAGATGCTTTTGTTGTTCATGGGATACCTGTCCCATCACCTAGTCGGTGGGAGGAGTTGGCTGTTCTTATTAGGCTAACGCTAGTAGCAAAGCCAACTGAAACCTTTGGGGAGTTCCTAAAGACGAGCATGAGGTACTTGTGCTCCTGCTGTGTTTATTCATTTGATTTAAATCAGGGCAGAGAGTACAATTCAGGCACATTGCTTCCTAATTTAGAAATGTGGTCAGAGCTTCTGCCTATGTAGAATCTACTCTGGTTGCCGCCTCTTGCAGAATGTGGTGGGTGTCACATCTGGTGATATTGGTGCCTGTTGATCAGAGTGGCCAAAAGAACAACATCCGAGTTTCTGTAGAAACATGAGTCAGGCTTTAAAAGTCCACCCCTCATTCATCAGGAGCGCAACACCTTTGCAGATAACTCTCTTCTTTCGTTGACAATGATGCCTTGTCAGCATATAGTAAACTAGAATTCAGTGAGCATGTCCTGTAACAGTCCAGAAATGCTTCCTCTTTTCTGTTAAACTCTATAATCCCTGCCTGAATCTGCCTCCAACCTGCTGTAGTGTCAGCTCTCTGTGCATGGGGCTATTTCCTGACTAAAATGCATTACACAACTTAGTAGTTTTTCATATCAAGCTGAAACTCTCTATTCTAACTGACTCAGGGTAAAAAAAAAACAACCACAAACTCCCCTTCCACCAAAAAGCCTGTAATGTTGCAATAAATGCAGTCTCATTTTAAATGGTTTATTTATGCTGCATTATTTTAAAAGATGTAATTTTATAGTATTTTATCCATCTGTCTGGCTTTGGCTGTGAGTCTTTTTGTGTTGAAGGAAAGAATATTAAATAGTCTTTATTCAGTTTACGGTGTTAGGTGTAGTGATATGACCATAAGCCAAATAATGCTGAGCAACTGTGTTCACTAGATTTAAGGATGCAAACTCCTGGAAGGTGGAGGCCTTTCCCTTCTCTCCCTTAGGTTTTCTTCCTGTTTACTCACATCTTACTGAAGCTGCACTCAGCACCTGTTTTTGGGGAGGATCCTGATAGAGCAGCCAAACCTTCCTTCTTAATGTACTACATTGAGGTGTGTCGGCTTCTAAAACCCTCCGGAGAGCTGTGTAGCCTTACCAACATCTGACGTATTCTTAGGCTGGGACAATGGCTTCATCTCTTGTTCTGTCCAGTTGCAAACTCACTGCCTAGGTGCAGACAGAATTAACGTAAGGGAGCAGGCGTTCAGCCAGTCTGGAGATCTCCCCCACTTGTACAGCGTGGGAGGATGGGGTGAGGGTGAAGGCGTAGGGGCAGTGAAATAGGTGACTTGTAACTGTGAAGAGCGGTGACAGTACGAGCACAGTACACTCTGTGTCCTGGGTACCCTAATAACAAGGGCTCACGGGACGGCAATAGGACTGGAAATTCTCTGGCTGCTTTTTCTTTCCAGCAAGTGCTGGCTCCTAGTGCAGTGGTGCTGGGACATACCACAGGGTCGGGGTGCGTAGGGGTTCCTCCTACTGTTGCTGTAGCACTGAGATTTTCATCTGTAAGATATGAACTAGCAAAGCATTCCCGTGTTTTCTTCTCTCTGGGACACCACCCCACCCTGCTGGGCAGCACTGCAAGGGGATTGACCTGGGCTGGCATCTCACAGCCTTCGCTCGGGACACAGGCAGGCTGGCAGCAGTGAGGATGGCTGTTGAACACACATGAAATAGGTTTGAGTCTGTTTAGCTGAGAATGTCTTTGCAAGAACTTCTGACAATTGTCCCGTTTCATATTCTGATTTGAAGTTGCATGGAAGTGGGAGGTGTGGGGTCAGGGCAGCAATCTGGCAGCAGTGAGGGACTTGCACCTTTGTCTCTAGCGCTGCTTAGGTATTTGGCTTTTTAAAGAGCATTTGAGAGAGAGTGTGAGTGTGTGAGAGAGAAAGTAAAAGTATAAAATCCCAGGTCCTGCTGGGGTCATGGAATTTTTGCCATTGAGTTCAGAAGAACCAGGATTTGGCCCTAAATCTGAAACATTGGGCAGCTGATGGACTTGGTAACCTTTCCTTCAGGGACACTGGGTGTGCAGTTACTCCCTTGTGTGAATATGTGCACCTGACCTGGTGTGATTTGGGAGTGGGTCTATAATATTCTCAGTTTAGGTGAGGCTAAGAAGGGCTCCCAAGGACGGCAGAGTAGCTGGGTTTCATCAGCACCTTGCCTGTCCCAGCACAAAGACGCGTCCCTTAGGCAGTTGCTTTGTTAATGTTCTTTACTTTTTTCACTTGTGCTCTATGTGTCTGAATGTTAAATTATGCTGCATGTGTCTAAGCACTCCCAGCACCCTCCCGCGCCCTGCTGGCTCCTGTACTGCCTGAAAGGCTGCACGGTCAAAAGCTGTGCCCCGCTGCAGGGATCCCCTGCACTCTGGTGGAGGAGCCTGCGAGTGCCTGGCAGGGAAGTGCCGTCTTTGCCGTTGCAGCTGAGCCGTCAGAGTCCCTGACCCCAGGGCAGCTGGAGACTTTTCCCTGGCTCAGTAAATTCACAGCACTGTGACAAAAGGAAGGGAAAGTTTCTACCTTTTGAGACCTGCAAATGCCAGGCTTGACATCAGACTCCCAGAGAGGAGTATGCGCTGTCAGGCCTTTGAGATTGTTGTGAACGACCTGTACAGTGTATACAATTTGTGAATTCTTTTCCATATCAGTCTTCACAGCAGAACTGCACTGCTCCGCATAGCTCTGTGTTTAAGCATTTGCTGTTTGATGGCTCATGGAGGTTTACTTGGTTCCTATAGCTTCTAGAAGGACACACAAACTAAGTACAGAACTGGTCTAAATACCAACATTGGTAGCTCTGGAAGGCAAGTAAGTAACCCCAGTGATCTGACTGAACATGCAGCTGGAGGTAGGAGAACTCACTCTTCATGCTTGTAGATGGTAGAGGCTCCTAGGAACAGAAAGTCAGCATTTGTTCAGGGCTGGTACTGAATTACATAGAACAATGTATGAATTGGGGACTTCTGTAATGCTGACTGTGTCCAGAAAGACGAGTTTGCAGAACCTCATACCAGTATCTAAAATGCACTTTAGGTTATTTTATCTTTAACCCAATTGCTGCAATTTCTTTTGTATATACTTTCAGAAAGTTTATTTTTGCTCTGATTAAAAGTTAACAGGGGTGTGCACAGATGAGCACTTACCTTGGTGCAATACTTGTCGCTAAAGATCATTGTCCCCTGGGGTCGGTCTGTGTCTGCCTAACTGAATTTGTGTAGTCAGTAGCTCAGTGACCTGTCACCCTACCCTGTCTATACACAAACAAAATTATGTATCCTTAGCGAATGTCCAATCTATGCAAAACTTCGACTGGGAGCACAGTGCTTTAGCAGGCCCTGCTCTCTCAAGCTTTCTGATAAGCTGCTTATCACTTGTGTTAGAAGTAATAGGCTGTTTTTATTTGTTGTGTTCATCTGTATGTCCCCCCTCAATCTCATTTCAGAATGAACATGAACAGACGTGACAAACTGTTCCTAGACAGGCATGTTGCACCTTTTAGAGTTTGTCTTCACAATCATTTTCGATGTCATGTTATCTGCCTTACTTCGCTGAGAATAACTCTCCAGCAGAATCATCAAATACTGCTTTTGAACCGCAGCAACGTTGTTAACCTGTTTACAATACTCTTCCTGTACCAGTTAGAAGTAAGCATTGGCAAATGAACTCATGGCTAGCCTGAGGGTCTGGAACTGCTTGAGGGAGGGGGGCACTGTTAGTTTAAGGTAAAATTGGCCTCAGAGCTCATAAGAGATGAAAAACTAGTCTCTTATGGACAATATTATGCATGTGGCAACTGAAATGGGAGGCAGCACAGTCCATTGTATAGGGCAGTGGGTTGAGAGTCCAGTAACCTAGTCCTGACTCTGCCACTGACTGGCTGTGTGACCACAGGCAAGTCACTTAACCTCTCTATGCCTCAGTTCCCTCATCCATAAAATGGGGAGAATGATGCTCATTCACCTTTGTAAATGCTTTGAGATGTACAAATGAAAAGAGCAAAGTGCAGAGTATTACCAATACGAGCGAGCTGGCCAAAACAGTTAATAATTAGAGTCAATTAGGCTGTGAGGCAAAAATAAACATCTCTTTAACACGACACATTTCTGATTGCGTTGGTTTTAATTAGTAGTTTTCCTCAATATATTTTGGAAACAACGTCAAGTTTTTATAAATGTTACTGTAGTCAATACTCATGGACAGGGCTGAACTTTTAACTTTTTTCATTTTGTCTTGATATAAATCATACGTACTAGAAGTTGGATTCTGTGTCTGCACTGAGAAATGCAAACTAAACTGGATATTTATGTAGTAGCATACATAGTCTAAATGTGTATGTTCTTGGAACTAGTTTAAAAATCCCACACCATGCTTTTGGTGGTGTGCAAGCTGGCCAAAATTTGGTTCATTATGCAGTGTACTCTTTCTCAACTAAATGCTGTTTCTACTTTTTCTTACAAGAAATTTTTTTCATATGATCCTTTTTCAGCAAAATCAAGGGTATGTTTTTGCAGTATCGTAGCTACGGTAGCTGGCATTGAAAGGTTTTCCTTGCTCTGTAGCTTTGTGTCCTTCCACCTGCTTATAAACCGAAGCTATTCATTTGACCCTTATTTTGGAGAGAAAATAATAGTTGACGTTTTGTTTTATTTGCACAGACTAGCATCAGTTAGGAGGGCAGGTAGCTGCCGGTTAGTTATTGAGCATTTGCTTCAGCATTGATCTCTGCATAATCTTCAGACCAGCAAATCTAGGAAGAGTTTAGGATGTTTTTATTGCTTATGTTTTACACGTACTGGGAGCTGGGCAATGGTCTTGGAGATGATTTTAAAAAACAAACACATCAATTTCTCAAATGTGTGTGTATGGTATTAAAGGAATTTATTTAACTACGAAACATGGGAACAAATGTACTTGCATTCAGCAACATGAAGATGTTAGTTACAGGTACAGTACTTCCAAAGGAAGAGCATCTCCAAAACCCAAAAAAGAGTAAATATGAATTTGTATTTTTGAAGAATGTAAAATGTGAAATAATGGTGTTTGCTTAATTGCTCATTTTGTATAAAGTTAATATTGTACTTTGAAATATCTGCTAAGACGTGGAAATTAACATTTTTTGGAATTGAAAGCAATATTAATACTAATGGAATCCTAATTAAATGCTTATTTAAATAATGTGGTCCTGGAGTCATTCCTCAAGGGCATGATCAGTTTCTCTGGAATGTGAGTCTGAGCACTCTGCTCTCCTTTCCATCAGAATAGGGCACTGAGACTTTGAGAGAGAATAGTTTTCCTATGCAATTGGATTTCTTCCCCCCCCCAGCCCCATATTAAAGTTTTTGGATCCACAACCTTCATGTCCATAAAGGTACTTTCAGGCATGTGTAAGGGTGGAATAGTTTAAGATGCATGCAAAGGACTAAGACCAGCTGTTGTAATTACTTATGCTGTATACTACTTCCCCCTCCCCCCCCCAAATAATCATGAGGGACAGCATTCATCCAAAGACCCCAGAGTACCCCCCAGACTCAGCATACAGGGATCACTTCATTCACCCCTGAAATGCAGCGGTTGTTCAGCAGTGCACACCCCCACCTTCCAGGAATTGAGGAACGAATATCTTCATCCATTTGAAACTGCAGAGGGAATGAGGAAGGTAAAATAGAATTGTTCTGTAGGGCTCTCTCATTTTAGTATTCCTGGTTAAAAGGTGCTTACCTAAGTATTTCTAAGTAGTAGTCTGTTATAAGGAGCATAAGGGGCAATATAAGTAGAGCAAGAGGAGGTAAGGAGAATGGACTGGCAAATACACAACCAGCCATGGCACCAGCCTTGTTTTGGAAAGGCTCAAAGAATTTTAAACAAATTGAGCTTGGAAAATGAGATTGCCTTTCTTAGAATTTCAGGTACGTAAGAGGATCTAGACCAGGGGTGGGCAAACTTTTTGGTCCGAGGGCCACATCTGGGAATAGAAATTGTGTGGCGGGTCATGAATGCTTACAAAATTGGGGTTGAGGTGGAGGAGGGGGTGAGGGCTCTGGTTGGGGGTGCAGGCTCTGGGGACGAGTTTGGGGTTTAGGAGGATGCTCTGGGCTGGGACTGAGGGGTTTTGAGGGCAGGAGGGGGATCAGTGTACAGGAAGGGGTGCAGGCTCTGGAGTGGGGCTGGGGATGAGGTGTTTGGTGTGTAGGAGGGTGCTCTGGGCTGGGATCAAGGGGTTTGGAGGGTGGGAGGGGAATTAGGGCTGGGGCAGGGGGTTGGGGCATGGGGAGAGGCTCAGGGGTGCAGGCTCCGGGCAGTGCTTACCTCAAGCAACTCCCAGAAGCAGCAGCAGCATGTCCCTTCTCTGGCTCCTACATGGAGGCACGGCCAGGCGGCTCTGCATGCTGCTACGTCTGCAGGCACTGCCCCTGCAGCTCCCATAAGAGCATGTAGGAGCCAGAGCGGGACCATCCGGCTGCTTCCGTGAGCCGTGTGGAGTGTCCCCCAACCCTGCTCCCTGACTGGAGTGCCAGAGTGGGGCAAGCCCAAGACCCCGTTCCCCAGCGGGAACTCGAGGGCTGACTTAAAACGGCCCACAGGCTGTAGTTTGCCCACTCCTGCTCTAGACCATGCCTTATTAATAAGGATTGAGGAATAAGAGTAGGAAAGGCTTCTTTGCCCAGCCTTGGCATTATCTATCTTCTGTACTTATTCTGTAGCAGCTGAGTTCATACCACCCTGGGGAGGTACTTGTGATTTGGCAAGTAGAGAGACTGTGACTTACTGAAGGTTACCCAGAAAGTCTGTGGTGGTGCATGTACTGCAACCCAGGTCTCCCAAGTCATAGGCTAGTACCCTAACCACTGTACCATGCTGCTGCTTAGCCTGCCACCCCTTTATAACCGTCAGCTAGCAGGGACTGCAGGTCTCTGCAGTCATTAACGCAGAGAGGGTCATATGGGCATTGCATATTCATGAAAAGCCTCAAATAGGTGAGAGCCTGGCTCAGGCACAGTAACTGGCCTCAAAAATTATCCAGAAGCTGCCAAAGGAGGGCACCTATTTGCTTTAGGGGCAAGGGAATCCGTACTGGCTGCTGGCCTCTGTACAAGTACCTGGTGAGCCAATTTAAGGACGTCAGGGGGTACATAAGGCCCCTAATAATTTAGGGCTGAAGTGTTTGGGCAAGTCTCTCCGCAGCAGCTGAGCTGACTTTGTGTTCTGCCCTCTTATATTGTCAGTGGTCTAGGATTTGTATTACAGGAGCACAAAGGAACTCTATTCCAGGATTGAGACCCCATTGTGCTAGATGCTTGAGACACGAAAGGGAGAGAATCAAGCTCTTCAGGACAAGGACCAAGTCTGTGATGATAAAATAGGTGGAATCAACAAACAGATGGGGGAAGGACAAGGCCCATGAGATGATCACACTTTGGGTACAAAGCATTGGTCAGAGCACACCAGGGGCCACACTCAGGCTTCATCTCACTCCAGCCAGAGCCACAGCCCTGCCTTTCCAGGAGCAGAACGCTCTGGAGCTGCACAGTGAGGCTCAAAGTGGGTCAATTCTTCCATGATTATTGTAGGCACCCTCTTTAACCTGTTCTCAGTCAGACTGAAGGAAATCAAAGCATGTTGCCTCTGGCAGCAGCTCCCTCAAACTCCTAAACTGAAATGTCTAGTGTCAAACCAGGGCAGCTGGGAAGCAGGACACATAAGCTGCTGGTCTTCTGCATCTCCTCCAGCCCCCAGAGCGGCCTAAATCATATGGAGCAGAAAGCAAGGTAGCAGCAGCTGTTTGATGTGCTGTCAAAGGTTTCACACTCCCTCAGGGAGGAGTCACTGCTCCATGGTAACACTCCTCCCCCCTTCAAAATGCAGGTAGGAATGAGGGGGAAGGAATTTACAATCTGGAGCTATCCTCTGCTGAAGGCAGGAGGGGATGAAGGGGACAGATCATCAGGACAAAAGGCAAGATGCAGCCCCTGCAGTGCAACTGTTCCAGCTGTGCGCTAAAAGATCATGAGACTGGAGGGGAATCTACTTTCCTGTTAGTGACCCAAGGCAACAGCAGAGAGCTTGAGTGGGGTCAGCTGCCCAGGGTTAGCAGCACTGATCAGAGCTGGGCTTGTTGTCAGGCTGTTTTTTTCCCAGGGTATGAATTTGTGACAGGCTGAAGCTTTCCCAGAGCTAGAGCAAACAGTTGTGTCATTTATTTCTAGACAACGCGATTGAGAGTTGAGGTCACAGCAACATGCCCTTACACACCACACCAAACGCATGCGAAGGGTTCAGGGACTAGAGGGCCAAGTATATTTTGTAGGGTACAGGCAATGAGAGTTGTAGTGGCTTCCTTCATCAATAGCCCTCAGGTGACCAGCTCATTAAGCATTTCAGGAATTCTTGTTCTCTTCTTGCACAGGCAAGGAGCTGCCCTCTGTTCTGGCAGGAGCCTAGCAAATAATAAAACCACACGCATCAGTCCAATGCCTCCCAGGAGCCGCTTTAACACAGAATTCAAGGGTGCCACCAACCTCACGGCACTAGGGTCAAGATGCTGCTTTCCGGAGATCATAACATTTTCTAATGAACTTAGTAATTGAAAAGAAATGAAGCAGCCCCACCCCCCCGCCCCCCCGGCTGGTCATAGAATCATAGAATCATAGAATATCAGGGTTGGAAGGGACCCCAGAAGGTCATCTAGTCCAACCCCCTGCTCAAAGCAGGA
This sequence comes from Chelonia mydas, assembly GCF_015237465.2. Lineage (NCBI taxonomy): Eukaryota > Metazoa > Chordata > Testudines > Cheloniidae > Chelonia > Chelonia mydas. The sequence goes on from NC_051259.2 coordinate 980,573, forward strand.
CCAAGTCCCAGTTAAATCATCCCAGCCAGGGCTTTGTCAAGCCTGACCTTAAAAACCTCTAAGGAAGGAGATTCTACCACCTCCCTAGGTAACGCATTCCAGTGTTTCACCACCCTCTTAGTGAAAAAGTTTTTCCTAATATCCAATCTAAACCTCCCCCATTGCAACTTGAGACCATTACTCCTCGTTCTGTCATCTGCTACCATTGAGAACAGTCTAGAGCCATCCTCTTTGGAACCCCCTTTCAGGTAGTTGAAAGCAGCTATCAAATCCCCCCTCATTCTTCTCTTCTGCAGACTAAACAATCCCAGCTCCCTCAGCCTCTCCTCATAAGTCATGTGCTCTAGACCCCTAATCATTTTTGTTGCCCTTCGCTGGACTCTTTCCAATTTATCCACATCCTTCTTGTAGTGTGGGGCCCAAAACTGGACACAGTACTCCAGATGAGGCCTCACCAGTGTCGAATAGAGGGGAACGATCACGTCCCTCGATCTGCTCGCTATGCCCCTACTTATACAAGATGGTCTTGCCATTCAGGGGAGATATGGCCTGTGGAAACCAGGGCTCCTTACAGGAGTTGCTCCATCTTGTGCTGGCCAGTCATGTAATGTTAAAGGAAAAGCCCTCGGGGGCCCTCTTTACAGAGGCCCTGCTGCAAGGAAAGTGGGGAAGATTACAATACTTAACACAGAGAGCAGCCTGAAGACTGGTGATTTCTGCCATCAGCTCGTCGCAGCTGGCAATGTTTGCCAGGAGGCACTGCTGCCGGACTTCAAGGGCTCTTAGCAGGGTTCTCACACCTTCAACCTGCAAAGGAGAGGAGTCACCACAGGACATTCTCCAGGGTCAGGGGAAGAGTAATTAGGAACCCCCTGGGCTTTGTCATCCAGAGCCCGTGTGAGTCTCGTAATCTGCACCAGGCCTAGCAAGCAGCATCAGTTCCAATGGGAACCTCCTTGGCAGCTGCCTGCAGTGCCCAGCAGCGTTCCTGTGAAATCCACAGGACTGGAGCAGTTACATTAGTTACACTTTGTCTTGAACATGGAAATTGAATCAGTGTTTCAACAAAAGCAATAAACCCTCTGGAGAGGGCAGCAGCTGGGCTAGGCACAGGGCTTGTCCTCACCACTGAGTTAATTCTAGTATTGCCCCTAACCTGAACTGCATCCACACACCCCCCCACCCCCCTTAACTGGAGCACGGTGGTGAGCCGGACCCAGCTCAGTCTCCTTCTTTGAGTCCATGTTAAAATGCTGCTTTATGGTGTTGACAAAAGACAAACTGCCCAGACATTTGAATTATTCTTACATGTAAACCTAACCTCACCCCTACTGCCAGCCTCCATCTCCTCATGCCATAAACCACACACATTCGTACACCATACGAACCAGTGACTCAGTGTCTGGGGGCTGCTCAGCATCCTGTTTCATAGCGTCCTCTGCATCCATTGCCAAGCTAGAGCTGAGAGCAGTTAGTTTTAATCTTAAGGGGCAGGACAGTTGGGGTGGGAGTTGGCATCCAATTCACCAAGTTCCCAGAGTGGATCAGTAACACTGAAAAAAAAAAATCACAGTTATAAGGGGTTTCTCTCCCCTACTCCCAATAACAAATTAAAAACCCAGGGTGGTGCTGGAGCAGGCCCTGTTAACTAGAAAATCAGAGCTTGTCTCTTTAGCCTCTCCGCCATTAGAGGTCAAGAAAAGGTGTGGTGAACAAGGTACTTATTCCCAATTTGAGCTAGATGGATAAATTATCCAGCAGGTCATCAATTTCCAAAGCTAGGCAAAGGAGCGTTTGACATGAACACTTACACTCCAGGAAAAAGTTAATCAAAAAGCCAGAACAGAATCTTGAGGCAAACAGTGAAATTTCACTGGGACCTGCTCCACTGAGTAGTTTGTACACTCAGAAACCATCCTGGGAAATAAGGCAGCTTCCAAGCACAAAAGGATTTAAAGAGAAAAAACAGAAGGTTTTTCTCAAACTATTTGTTACATGACAAATTCTTTGCCCCAGGAGGACTATTTAGCTAGAACGTGCTTTGTTCCCAGCTAGTATTGGCACTGAAGAAAAGCAGCCAGCATCACCTTCTGCTCTCCTAGAGCAGCCGGCTGAGGCCTTATTTATAACGTCCTTCAGTGAGTCAATTGCTACCACCTGTCTCCCTTGAGACCTCAGCTGGTTCCATTTCTAAACAGGCTGCACCTCTAATTATATCGTGTTCTTAAGGCTTCAAGCAAAACTGTAGTCTTTGTAAGAAACCTATTCTTTCCTTCCTTCCAGCTTCGCTAAATTATATCCTACAGGTCTCTGTTCTTTGCTGTCCGCTGTAGTAAAATCAAAGGTCCCTGTGGTGGGTGCCAGAAGAGAGAGTGGCACCCATCTTGATGAGTCCTCTCCAAAGAGAGCAGGCAGCCCTGCACCAGCTTGGGACAACAGTCATTTGATAAAGCAAGGAAGGACTTTTGTGACCGGTACCATGAGATTAAATGGAGCTGTCACAGGATCCTTTGGATCATGAGGAATGATTTCTGTAGTCGTATACTGACAAGAGAGATTTGGAAGTGCACGAAGCAGAGGTGGCTTAATGTTTGGACTGGGCAGGGCAAAAAGAGGCTGGAACTACATGTTAGCTTCTCAAGAGCTTCAGAAAAAGCAGATCTGAAAGGCATGGTGGCTTGGTGCATTTGCCAGAAAAAGGCAGCACTCAGCTGTGCAAATCAAGCACTGTGGAAGCAGAGCTATGGACTGGTGTTAACCAGAGAGTGGGCCGGGGAACGCAGGTCTAGCAGAGTAGACAAGAACTACACTCTGGGGCGTTGTACCCCACCCAACCTGCATTGCCACCCCAGGGTGAAGCCTTTGGCATGTTAACGGGATAGTGTACCTCATGACTGTCTACCCGTTCTATTTTCTCTTGCCTGAACAGCACAGAGTGTAGAGAACAATTCATTCACCTGCCTCACATGCTGTGACAAACTGGGAATTTTCTGTAATAGTTGTATGAATGATGTGCCTGGCAGTGACTTACTTGACTAGAGCTTGCTATTCAGAGGGTGCAAAAAGGTTAAAAAGGTGCTCTTGGGGCAGAGCAGGAGACATGAGGAGTGTGTGTGTCACTAACTGTCTGGGTTGGTACAACTGGGTCATTAAAAGACTGGCTGAAGCTGACCCATATCAGTGGAGGGTCTGGAAAGGCAAGGAGAGCCCCAATCATGCAACAACTGACACATCCATGAGAAACTGTGACAAGCAGAACACATGAACTCAGCATGGGTCTAGAGGAGACCAGTGGGCCAAAAGATGATGAGAGCCTAGGACAAAAACTGGCCTTTGGCAAGACACAGGGCTCTCACCTGGGACTGAAAGACATGGAGCCAAGGTCAGGGGAGAAAGCTGAAATGGATTCCAAAGCAGCTTAGCTGGCTGATTGCACTGTCTTGGCCAGAATGGACCCTATCTTCATCTTTGCTTCTCTTGGCTAACCAAGGATTTGCCAGTGATGTGTTCCAGTTGACAAACCCTGCTCCATTCTGGAAAGGCAGCCTGAGGTCACTGCAAATACTCGCTGAGGTGCGTTCGTCCCTGAAGAGTGTAAAATCTCTGATCGGGAGTCTATCTCAGTTGACTCGCTGGGCAGAGTTCACGGTGTGAAGCAGGAGTGCTGGAGTCCAGGCAGTCAGACTCCAAGACAGTGAGGCCTCATGGCCTACCCTGAAGAGAGTGGGACCTCCTGGGGGTCTGGCACACGGAAGGGATTCCTCTGAGGGACTGTTTAAAAGCTGGGGGATAGCACAGACCCTGTGGATCTCTGACACACAAGCAATAAGTAAATTCCATGAGTTTCTTCTGCAAGAACTTTATTGCCATAAAGCACCAGGGTCATTCTAAATTCGGTGCCAGTCCATGTTTTCCTTGGGCGGTTCCCAGGGCTGAGGGAGGGGGAAGAAGGAAGGAAGCCACATCCAGAAGGCAGTTTGGGTAGTGCTTAGAGGAGGATGGCTGGCGGCCGGACTCCTGGGTTTTGTTCCCAGTTCTGGGGGGCAGAATGGGTTTAGGGATAAGGGGGTAGGTCTGAGGGCCAGAAGACCTGGACTTTGCTCTCAGCTCTGTCACGTGTGACCCGTGCCTCAGTTTCCTGGTCTGTGAAATGAGGGCAATGGAGCCCCGGGACCACGGGCGCTGCTCTCTGCGGCACCGCGCTGCAGGGCAGGGAGCGGAGGCGGCTGGACGGGGGAAGGGGCCGCTGCTCCCGGGCAGGGCCCTGTCGACTCTTGGGAGCCAGGGCGACGGGGCTTGTCCACGGGGTCAGGCAGCAACGCACCGACAGTCCAAAGAGAACCCAGGAGTCCGGGCTCCCAGCCCCCTCCAGACCCCCTCCCCTCCCAGAGCCAGGGATGGAACCCAGGAGTCCCGGCTCCCAGCCCCGCCCCCTCTCACCACGCGGCCCCGCGCCCCTCCCAGAGCCGGGGACAGACCCCGGCGTTGGAGGCGCCTGTCTCTTTAAGAAGGAGCGCGACCGGAATGACGTCATCGCGGCTCCCCCGCGCGCAAGCGGAAGCGGAAGTTCCTCCCATGCTGAGCGCGCGCGGGGGGGGCGCGCTGGCTGGCTGGGCCCGCGCCGCTGAGGGGCCTCTGGGGGGCGCGGGACCGGGATGGGCCGCGGGGCTGCGGAGCCTTCGCCGCCCGCTGCCGCTCCCCGGGCCCGGGCGCCGCGCGGCGCAGAGCGACCCGCAGGGTGAGCGGGGCCGGCGGGGGCCGGAGCGGGGCGGGGCCGGGGGCCTGGGGGGGTCGGCGGCGGGGCGCGAGGGAAGCGGGGGAGGCCGGGGCGCGGGGTCGGGGGAAGCCGGGGGTGGGGGCTGGCGGGCGCGGGGGAAGCCGGGGTGGGGAGAGGTGGGGAGCCTGGGGGGGTCGGGGCGGGGGGGCGCGGCCTGGGCCGGCTCCTCTCTCCGCAGGGCAGCGGGAGCCGCCGGGCGCCCGGGCCGGGTGACGGGGACCCCGCTGGGCCCGAGAGGCCGGGGCCGGGGTCGCTGCGGCAGCGGGGCCGGGCCGGGGGCTCACTCGCTGCTCCCCCCAGGCTGGCGGGAGACCCTCCAGGCCACCGCGACCGTCCTGCGGGAGGGCGGCCTCGTGGCGCTCCCCACCGACACCGTCTACGGGGTAGCGTGTCTGGCCCAGAGCTCCGCGGCCGTGGGGAAGATCTATAAGCTGAAAGGGCGGCATGGCGGCAAGCCCCTGGCCATCTGCCTGGGCGAGGTGGAGCATATTTACAGGTGAGCGTGTGCCTCGGCGGGGACACTGAGCGCTCGGGCCGCGAGTCCGCCTGGGTGAGGCTGGGTCCTTTAAAAAACAGCTTTTGTGAAACCATCAGAAACGACCCACGCTTCATTAAACCACAGCGGAAAGTTGTTTTAAAGCAAGCTTTCCTTTGCAGCACGTGGGCACTTCCCAGCTCGCTGCCCTCGGCTTTGTTCTTCAGTTTTTAATACTCCGAGCGGTGTATAGGCAAAGCAAAAGTGAATCGGACTAATTTGACTTCATGGTTCGTGCTGAGAGAAATGCAAGCTGCGTAAATCACAAAAGTAAATGGAATGCTCAGAATTCAGTTTTAGTATCTAACGTTGGTGGCCTTGGGAAAAAGATGAGTTTGCAAATATAGATTTTTAAGTTGTATCCTCTCTGAGCGTCTCGAATCTATGTCCAGCACAGCTTACAGTAGAGCAGGTACCTTGTCCCGTACACTGAAATGGGGACAGATGTACCTAGAGAGCCCAGGGAAGGGAAATCTCCCTCAGAGAGGGGTCATGGACTGCCAAAATTCTCACTGTGTGGCGCTTTGGTCAGGGAGGGCCAGCCTGTTTTTGGTGTATTTTGCTTCCTGTCTCAACTGTGCAATAGCAAAAATGTAAAACTTCAGGGGAGGGAGTTGTGGTAGCTGGGAGCATGGAAACATTCCCAGTGATGGTTAGTCTCTCGTGACTGTATCTTGTAGCGATTTTAAGTACATCTCCGTGTACTTTATAGGTACTGTCATGTCAATGTGCCAGAAGAGCTGCTACGGGACCTGCTCCCAGGACCTGTGACCCTGGTATTGCAGCGCTCAGAAGAACTCAATAAAGACCTGAACCCTTTCACGTCGGTAAGTCTTTGGGACATGACACACATCTCTGCAATTTGACAGGTGACAATCTTCTTCTTTGTGTGTAGTTCTTTGGCCTTCCCACTCACATTTGTTGTGTGTTCACGGCATTCCAGCATTGACTGACATCTTCTTGAAGCTAGTTCCTGCCCTGTCAATAACAAATATGTCCATCTTGGCACATGTTTGTAGGTGTCCTTGTCACCTATCTGAATGTGATAGAACTTGTAGTGTTTGATGTGCTGGGTGCTTACCTCAAGACAGTTTATGAAGCTGATAGAAAGACCTATCCTTCCTTTTCTGTGGTCCAAATTTTATTCTGTGGGCCACATCCAGAAATAGAAGTCCAGATTCTAGAATCAGATCACTTGTTTTAAAGGATTTAGAATTTACCCATTAAGGCGTTCATGGGGGTTAAGAAGTAATAAAACTAAATTAAATAAGATAATAGCTCACCTCTTAGTGAGAACCCTGAGGAAAAGTTTCTGGCACTTGACTCCCACTGTCAACTTCAATATTTGTAACAGAACATGGGAAGCAGCAGCTGAGGGTGTTGCTGTCCAGCTGAGAAACTCCCTCAGTAGGGCCACAGGTGGTCCATAGTTCAGACCCCCGGTTTAGTTCCCTCTCTGACAGTCCAAAAATTAGAAGCTGAACTTCAATGACATATCAAGGCAGATGTGCCCCAGAAATATTTTTAATGGTATGCGGTTCATCCCCCTTCCCTATCCCAGTCTCAGAGAGGAGACTGGCCGTGGCTTTGCTGTAGTCAGTGCATGTGCTCAGACCCTGGGGCATGTGCAGCAGTAAAGAGATTCCCTCACCCTGTCTTGGAGTGGGAGATGCCAGCTGCACTGATCATAGGGAGGCAGGGACAGCAGGCCCAGCGCCCCCCCTTAGCTGACTCTGAGGCTGTAGAGACCCAGCAGCCACTACCCCCCCTCCAGCCATGCCTGAGACAGTGGTGCAGCAGCCCAGTGGCCAGGGACCCACCACCTGCACAGGAGGTAACAGGCTGGGGTGCCCTTAGTACCTCCCAATGGGAGAGCACCTGCCAGAGACCTGGCACTGTAGGCTGGCAGGAAACTGGAGGCCCTGGTACTTTCCCAAGCCTCCTGCAGGAGGGGGGAAGCTAGAGCCCTTATGGGCTTTCCACAGGGGGCCTGTGGGGCTGAATGGTACCAGCTCCCCCTGCACTGTCTGGGTTATGCCCTGCCATGGCAAACAGGGCATGTCCCAGCATAGCTGAAAATTGTTAAGTGGACGGGGTAGCAGCGAGATGGAATCATTATGTGGGCCAAATCCAGCCCTCAGGCTGCCAGTTGGACCACACTTCTTTAGGTCAACAGGGCTTCATACAACATAATGGGATACATGGTTGATCTGTAGCTCAATGACTATTGCCTATAAATGCATCCTCTCTTTGGCTGTTGCCTATAAACACACCTCTCTTCTCTTCTAGTTGGTTGGCGTTCGTATTCCAAATCACACTTTCATTAGGGAGGTGGCACAGGCTTGTTCAGGACCACTGGCTTTAACGAGCGCTAACATCAGTACTCGGGCGAGCACACTGACCGTCTCGGTAAGGCTGGTTTTGTCACTGGGGAGAACTGCCATGCTAAGATTTCAGATAGGAGTTGGAAGAAGCTACTAACCTGTTGTACCACCTTTCCCACGGTGGTTGTTCCTCGTCCTTCTGTTACAGACCCCCTTCACAATAGACTACAGATCCCTGCTGCTGTGCTGGGAGCCTCCCTAAAGATTGAGGAAGGGCAGAGTTTAAAATGCAGACTGTTTAAAGGCTTCCTGTGTACTTTACTAAACATGATTATGTAGCAAATGGTTCTGAACCTGAGAATCCTTAGAGGGCACTTGTAGCTCCTAAAATAGTGAAAGCGTGTGTTCTGATGTCTATGGTGTGTTCAGATCAGAAGCTCAGAGAAATGAGGTGTCTTCCCTGGCACTAGAGTCCGACAGCGCTTCACGTGTGGTATCCATTTAAAAACTAAAACAACAACCCCCCAAACGCTTAGTTGGCTGAACCCAGTTTTCCCTTCTTGTCTCAGGAATTCCAAGACCTTTGGCCTCAGTTGTCCCTGGTCATTGATGGAGGTGTAATTGGAGATATCCAGAGTCCAGAGTGTCGTCTGGGGTCAACTGTGGTCGACTTGTCTGTATCTGGGAAATACACCATTATTCGGCCTGGCTGGTAAGCACTCTTTGCTTTCACTCTTTGCTGCAGCTTTCACTTTAGGTAAAACAAAATGCAACTGAAAGTTAAAACATGGGGCTTGTTTTGCCCATTTCCCTACAGTGGTTAGTATACGATGTTTTCAAAGTGCAGCATTCTCTAACACCTAACTAATTTGCCTGGCCAGAGATGCTGAAAATTGACAGATACTGGGTTCAGCAGGATATAACTTGCTATTTCATAATATACTGCTCTTTTGCCCTGCTGGGCTGAAGATAACCTTGCTCAGCTGGGTCTCGTTTTTTCCCTACACTGCAAAATACAAAACTGTGGAACCAACTGAGTTCTGCAAATGGGAACTTATTTCTAGTCACCACGCTACTTGCCTTTATTTCCATAGTGCACTGACACCGACAGTTGAAATCCTGGGGAAGAAATACGGCTTGACATCAGAACCTTCTTCTTCGTGAGATACCAAACTCTGGAAGCTGTGCAGAGTCAGTAAAACTGGGCACCACGTGCCTCTCTTCAGGAAGCCAGTGTCAAAGGTCTTGTTTAATAAGGTCAATGGTTGTATCAGTCCTCATGTCTCACCCTGGGTCTTTTCATCATTTGTGTGTAATGGGTATTGGTGTGCTGTGCATGTTTGTAAGAAACAAACCAAGTACTTCTGACCTCCTTGTGCAAGTGTAATATCCCTGATTACCGTACAAGGGATCTTTTGCCTTGTGCAATGGGGTTTACTAGGATTTGAAATAAACGTCTATTTGCAATATCTTGGGAAACTGCTGTTCTTGCATGGGACAGAGGATCGTGTTTTACTGAAATACCTGTGTACAGCACTTTGGTTTGATTCAGATTTAAAGGCAACCGATTGCTGTTTTGACTTAAACACACACCACAGTTTTTAAATGTTTCTTCTGTTTTACTTAGAAATATCAGGAATACACAGTCTCCTCTTGCTTGGTTTTGCAGGAGTGAGCTTTGACCCCTTTAGTAGAGAGAATCCTTCTTCCACCTGTCTGCTGAGTGTCTGGCTTAAATAGTAGAGCACCTGAAAGGGAAATGGCTTTTTAATCTGTTTCTCATGATGCCATAATCTTACTGTTCTCCAGCAAAAAGTAGCAAGTCTAGACCTGATATTTCTAACGGTGCCAAGCAGGAGAAACTTTTCAGCTGCTCTTTAGTTGTCAAAAAAGCATCCCTTTTGCAAGTCATCTAAGTTTTACTTTTAAGTGATGGTTGCTAATCCTGATACTAGACTAAATTCTTCCGTTTGTTTTCCTGGTAAAAGGAGAAAGGACAGACCCTGAAGTGCAATCTTTTGAGTCCCTCATGAACTGTTCCCTTCATCACCCATGAAGTTGTTGCTTTCCCTACTTAGCTGACCTGTGGACTAGAATCAGTCTGTAGTTTTTATAAATCTTAATTCAGTAAGATTATTAGAACAATAGGAGGAGGCCAAAAGGGTCTGAGCCAGTATTTACTCTTCTGGGAACACTAAATGAAATTAATCTGTTCATAGTGATATTTATTAGTGTTTAAAAACTGGTGACCAAACTGTGTTTTTTGAAACACAATTCTGTGTTATAAATGCTTAGATTTAACGTGTTTGGATCTCTGCAATGCCTCTTTGTGTTAGTGCCATTAAAGTGTAAATTTTGTACGTACACTGTTACCTTTTGGAGGTGGTGGCTTTTCATCTTTCGAAGACTAATCTCTGCAGCCTACAGTTACTTCTTGTAGAGATGAGGGTTTGACTAGCAACTACTCTGCTAAACCAGGCCCATCATGCAGCAAGACATGGAGCAGCTGGACTCTTATCAAATCTTGAAAAAGATGAACAAGGGCTTTATAACCCAGATGCTTTGGTGAGTGCGATGCAACCATAGGATAGCTCTTTGCTTATTCCACTCTTGCACTAAGTTGGCAGGACCTGATGAAGTGTATAAAATTTGCAGATGACTCCAAGGTGGGAGGGGTTGAAAGCACTTCAGAGGACAGGATTAGAATGCAAAATGCCCTTGACAAACTGGAAAATTGGTCTGAAACCACCAATAAGATGAAATTCAATAAAGACAAGTGCAAAGTAAAGTACTTTACTTAGGTAGGAAAAATCAAACAAACAAATGAGGAATAAGTAGCTAGGGGCAGGAAAGCTGACCAGGATCTGGGGGTTACAGCGGATCACAGATTGAATATGACCCACCCCTATGATGCAGTTTCCAAAAAGGCAGCCTGGGCTGTATTAACAGCAGTGTTGTATGTAAGACATGGGAGACAATTGTGCCACTGTACTCAGCCCCACTAAGGTGTTGGCTGGAGTGTTGGGTTCAGTTTTGGGTGCCAAATTGGGACGAGACCAGAGGAGAGCAACAAACATAGGAGGTTTAGAAAACCTGACCTATGACAAAGGGTTGTTAAAATGGGTCCTGAGAAAAGACTGATGGGTGGGAATCTGATACATCTTCAACCATGTCAAATGCTGTTATCACGAGGACAGTGATAAATTGTTCGTGTCCACTGAAGGTAGGACAAGGTTTAAACAGCTTAATCTGCAGCAAGGGAGATGAGGTTTAGGTTAAGAACAGGTTAGACAAACACCTGACTGGGATGGTCTAGGTTTACTTGGTCCTGCTTGAGTATAGGGAATGGACTAATCAGGGGTTCTCACACTTCACTACACCATGACCCCCTTCTGACAACAAAAATTACTGCAGTATATTACCCCAGGTGCGGGGGCTAAAACTGAAGCCTGACCCACAGTCTGAGAACCACTGGACAAGATGACCTCTTGAGCTCCCTTAGAATCTTACATGTCTATTATTCTAATTCTCTCAAGCGAGCATGAGCAGCTAGATAGAGCGTGTTTTCAATCATTTGCATTAAATGGAGAAAAATGAAACCATCAGTACTGTCACTGTGCAGTAAAAGTCAGAATTTGTATAAATTAAGCATAATTAATGTGACAAAGGAGAACCTCATGCACTAACTCAGATCTAAAGCTGCCACTTCTCACTTTATTGATAAAAAGACAAGTACAAATGAGTTCTTAAAACACCAAATTTAGAAGGGACTGGATGTACGATAGTTACAAAAAAGGGTATTTATTCTATAGTGATGTAACTTCCTTCTGGGAAAACACATTAGTATTTTCAGTTACATTTTATTGCAAGTGGTCACACTTCACTTGATTCTAGAGAGGAGATAAAAGAAAGTTAAGGCTAAGTTTTGAACATGTGAAACACTAAAAGGGCATTTAGTACAGATCACTGCAGTTCATTGGTTGCCAATACAGATAATAGGTTAAATTCCAGCTCTAATTGTTTTTAGTTATTTGGATACAGTGGCTCACTAACGCCACCCAACCCAAAGGGTATTTAATTGCATAGGTTTGTTCTACAATAAACAATTTTGAGGAACAATTAACTCTTTGTTTCAACCAGCTAATAAGGGAAGTTAATTGTCAGAGCTGCTAGTGGTGTGTGGAATATGTAATCAGCAGGCAACTGGTGAAGGGCATAGGATAAAATACATGCTGGGGGTAGGAGCCCAGCTAATATCTAAAATATCACACTAAACATATGCATGGTAAGAAAAACAGATCTCTTGCTCATTCATTCCCTGGCCTGGTCACTTACAGGCCAGTTCAGCTCCAGCAGGGCTTTAAAAGGGACATCTGTACTAAACTCACAGCTGCAATAGAACAGACTGCTGCTTAGAGACCCCTCTGCTCACTAACATTTCCTCCTGGGGTTGTGGAGTTGGTGCTCAAACCAGCCTTAGGGCTGTTCATGGAGAACACTCTATTTAGCGACCTGAACAAACGCATCAGTCCTGAACAGAGACTGTGACCCATAATCTGCTTTTCCCAACCGATTCTTTTTAACGTGACCCTTCTCATAAAGCAAAGACCGGCTATCTGAAGGCTTCCCGTACATAATAATCACATCAGCCATTGCTCCTTCTCCTTGCTGAAGTGTTCTGCCCACCTGCGGGTCAGCTCCAGATACATGTTGGGCTGATGAGGCAGGTAGTCCAGATAGAGGCGTGTTAGTGTCTTCTTGGGCACTGCTTTCTCAATCTGAGTGCCTTCATGCCACTCATTGAAGGAAGTGATGGAGACTATCTCTGGCCTCACCATGAGTGCAGCCTGCAGAGCCGTTTCATAATATTTTCCATTGACTCTGTTGCGAGTGTTGTGGTTGTTCCACGGGCGGATACTAGTGTCAATGTAGCCTGGGCCAACGCTGGGAATGAACATCAGGTTGTTTGAGTCACAGAAGGCTTTGATAGCTTTCCAGTTCTGGTGGGATGAGCCGAAAGAGAAGCCATTGGATGCAAAATATGTGTACATACCATTGAATCCTGCGGAGAGAATATCATGCTTGTGTCCTTCTTCCACTAGCAGTGCTATGAACACTGCGTCATAAGGGGTATTGCGGAGGGAATGAGAGCCTGACTGGGTGAAGAGCTTGGCCCAGGATTCAGGGGGTGTCAGGTAAGAATCATATATGTAAAACATTGGGAGGCTCCGTCCTGTACTGGTCTTGCATTTATAAAAAGCTGCATGTGATCCATACCTACAGAGAAAGAACAGACCATTTCAGTAAGTGATCGGCACCTGGGGAGCAAGTCCCATGCTGACTAGCAGGCAGGTATGCCCATTCCAAGGCAAGTGCAGCCTGAAGCCGAGGCAATTGCATGCCCTGGTAGTTCCACTTTAGGCCTTTGCATGCTCCCTGTGTCACCATTTACCAGAATGGTTCAGCTGCATTGCCCATGGTTAGACACAGGGGAGGATGTTGCACTGGACTGATCAATATTTCAGACCCATTTTACTATCCTGAGGGAATGCCTGGAGGAACAGGAAAGCTTTGTTGCATTCCCTGAGAGACTCCATCAGACTAATTTATACTTGAGATATACTGCAGTGGTGACCACCATCGACATGCCAATAAATGCACTGGGGACATGTGCGCACTTACAAACTGGTGAGAGATCCCCCGATGGATGGTAATAGCTTTTGGTTACTGCCTGGTTCGCCTGCATTCCAGCTAGTGACCCACAGTGAAAAGCTCTTTATTCCCCAGCATTTAAATCTTATTTTCTTGTTAACATCTCTGGCAATGGCCTTCTCTACAGACTCTAGGGCTAATATACTCACTTTATAAGGGTTGCTGAGGATGACATATAAGTAAAGGGCTTGGTGTGATGCTGTTGCATTTCTCTGCTACAGCACCCTGTGGCATAACTTACTTAGTTCATATACAGTGTGAGCAAGAAGTTTAGTACAAGACAGACATGGTTGGCCTGACACTGCTTTGTATCTCAGCACAGAGTTGGGCCTGAACTATGCGCTTGTGGCAGCTACTGAAAGCCCAGACTTACTTGTCTACGATGTATTTAATGTTCTCATGCACAGTGTGGTCGTCGCGCCCTTTGTATGGCTGGATGTGGAAGGCAACCTTCAAAATAAATCATGGAGACATGGTGACCAGCACATGCTTTCCTTGTGACAGTCAGTAAGTCCCAGACCCTTTGAAGAGGTCACAGTGTCCATTCATCACAGAGCATCCAGAAGCTGCCTAGGCAGCCCCCTTGCAGGAAACAGACTGAGGGTCTGTTCCATCATAAGAGGGCATCATAAATACTAACAAATTGAGTTAGTCTTTAAGGTGCCACTGGACCCCTCGTTGTTTTTGTGGATACAGACTAACATGGGTACCCCTCTGACACATAATAGGGCATGTAACCTATCCCTGTTTGTCCAGATTAGTTTTAATAGTTGTGAGAACAAGCTGTAAAGCCCTCTCATGAAGTGATGCTTGTTTTGTGTTCAGCTGTTGCAAAATAAAGACTCCCCACTACCTCCCATAATGACCCGTTAAAAATAATACAAAGCCACTGAGACTGCAGAGCACACTCCTGCTGGAGAAGCACCGTGGCAATTCCTGGCTAATCTGAGCAATTAGTTTAATAGCTTCAAACAACGAGAGAGAGCAGTCCTACCTTTATGGCATATCTGTGGGCAGCATCCAAGATAAATGGCACAAGACTATCTGATGGCTCCCCATTATCATCTGCCAGACCAGGTGGGTACCAAGACAAAACCAGGACTCCTGCAACAAGTTGCAGAAGGAGATCAGGACCAACCAAATGCATTGATATTTAAACCCCTGCCTGCCTTCTGCTTCTCCCATGCAGCACCAGAACTCAACCTTATTTCTAGTCATTCTAACAATTGCACAGAGTCCTCTAAGCTTAGTTGTCAAAGCAGTTAAATCTCAGATTTAGGAAGGAGATCCCTTAAAATAGGAGGGTCTGAACCACTGGCTCTACCCAGCCTGGATCCTCTGTTTTGATACCCAGGTGCGGGGAGATGGTTATAATTGTCCTCAAGCATTTGCAGGATGTCCGTACCGTTAGGTATAATTTGTAGCAGGGTAACAGCTTGAGAATTCCTCAGAATGAAGTTAAATTCTCAATCCTTTTCTCAATAGCACCATCCATGGCAGAGGTCTACAGGAGGAGCAGTTCGAAGTGCCTGACCTAGTGCATAGTGGAAAGACACTAGTCTGTATTAATAATGTGTTCCAGTTTAGTTACGTGCAAGATCTGCCGCAGAGGTGTTTTAAATCCTGTTATACCACAAAGACACTGCATCTGGAATGGAAAGGGTTAATTGAAAGAACACTGGTAAACACTGTAACGTGACCTTTCTTGAAGGAAAAGCCTCGGGCTTGAAAGGAGGTTTTTGTTCATCAGCCCTGTAATTTAATAATGGAGCTGTCCATAGCAGGGGGTGCTGAAATGTCACCTGTGCTTAACAGTCCCAAACTAGCAAGCTGCTTCTCAGGTGATGGTTGGAGAACTATTAGACTGAATGCTAGGCAAGCAAAGCCACTTTAATACAAGGCCAGATTAGGATGAACTGGCACAAACTGACTTCCCATTGCTCACTATTTGATTAATGAGAATATAAAGATGTCATTACCTGACTCACTCACTTGTCACTGAAAGGGAGCCAATTTTGATAGTGATAATGAGAGTTTGTTTTGATCTGGTTCACACTATCTTCCTGCTGTGACCTCATCTGATCTTGACAGCAGACTGGGCTGGGCCAGTACTTGGATGGGAAATCTCCAAGATAAAAAAATACCACACGCAATGCTACATGAAGAGGTGCTGGTGACAGAGAGAATGTACAACTAACTCAGGCCCATTCGAGGGAGCAGTAGGCTGCCACATCTCAAACAGAGGTCCTGAACTCTTGGAATCAAAGGTCCCTGATATCTTTCGTATCATGAGAGCTGGGATGTTTGCCCCATTCAAGAGTCAGCTTTGGCAATTTATAGCATCTGTTTAATGTTGGAATTCACCTGTCCCGGGGGATCCTGTACAGCACAGAAGTTTGAAGAGGCTGATCTCTTAATAAAATATACTTTGCTACCAGTGCTAATAGGCTGTTCAGTACAGTACATAATTGCTCTGCTGTATTTATACGACTACACTTTGCAAGCTACACAGCAAAATATGCAAGTTAAAAAGAAAACACTTAGCCTTGAAGGCAAGCATAGAATGGACCCAATCTATCAGTACTATTTTCATTCCAGCAACGCCTTCTGGGAGTCTTAAATAACTTTCTTTCCCTTTTTGTGAAGGCAAAAGGCATACTGTTTGCCAATTTTTAAATGTTAAGGTTGAATAGCTTTGCTGCACTTTTGATGAGTTTTAACCAGTGCTTTCTAAGTCTTCATGTAGAAGTTATACTCCAGTTTGTAGAATGAAAGTCTCTCAGATCCTTGCACTCAGCCAAAGGCTCTTTTAATGTCCTGGGGTTTGTAACTATGCATCCCCATCCTGCAAACACTCACCTGCTTAACTTGAGTCATGCAAGCAGCCCCCTTAACTTCACTGTGAGTGCTCACATGAGTAAAATTAAGCATGCAGGTAAGTATTTGGAGAAACACTTACTAAAAGGTACATTTTCCTTGACATTCAGCCTAAATTTTCCTTTAATTTATTCCTATTACTCCTACTGTGACTGCCTTGTAGCACCCTCAGTGTCTCCTCTCCCACCTTGGTGCTTACATCCTTGTTAACTTAACCCCCGTGTCACCATCTGGCCTTCACCATGGGTTTAAGGTACAAAGCAACGTAGTCTTTGTCCGGAAACTTCACTGTGGATGAAAATTCAAATACATACACCCGAACACTGAAAGTTGTGATGCTATCCTCTCTGAATTGGGGTTAAAGCAGTTTATGAGTTATTTTTCCAGTATTTAAAAAATATTATCTTGTGTACCCCTGATGGATTTCAACACTAATGCTTGACTCCAGCAAGCAGGTCTGTGCCTGGAACACCAGTGATTTCGCTGGGGTGCTGCATGGATGCAGAGGCTCACCTGCACAGATCCGCTTGTAGGACTGGGGCCTCGTTTGGTACCCAACATCTATGAAACTGTTAGGTGCATTGACAAGACGATGAAACATGTCAGGACATCCTTACCAACTGCTGCCGCTCTCAGCTGGTTCATGTGCTCCTCCAGCACTTCAGGGTCCCTGGAGCTGTAAGGTCCCAGCTCAGGGTAGAAGCTAGAGCCAATGTCCTCTGGGGGGCTGTGCCGCCCTTTGGGGTAGCTGGCAGATATCTTGGGGTCCCAGTGCGGCACCATGACATGGTCCCAGTGCAGGTACTTTCCTTCGAAGTGGGTGTTCCCATACCACATGTAGTAGAAGATGTGCAGGTCGTAGTACACGGGCGGTGTTGGTGCCTTGGCGTCACTGCTGGTAGCCACCTGAGGCCGGGAGATGGCCTCATGGGAGACAGAGCGCCTTTCCCCTCGCTCCGCGAAGGGCGCCAGCTCCAGCCCTGGGGCCAGGTCTGAGAAGCCGTCAGAGGGTTTCAGAGTCCGCAGGCCCATCATGGTGCCGAAGATGAAGAGGGTGAAGAGGAAGAGGGCAATGCAGGCTCTGCGCCTCAGCCGGGCCATCGTGCCGGGGGCTGCACCAGGGGAGGGGGCAGCCAAGGGTCCGTCAGTCACCCCCCCCCCAATAGCGGATGGGATGGGGGATGGGGTCAGGGCCAGCGCAGGCCAGTGGCTGCGCACGTAAGAGGGGTTGGGGTGGGCAGTCAGTCACGGGGGGAGGGAGGCAGGGGGGTTGGTCACCAGGGGAGGGGGGGTGTTGGTCACACGGGGGGGAGTGTTGGTCAGTCAGTCAGTCGGGCCCAGCGGTGGGGGAGTCGGTCGGTCACTGGCGGAGGGTTGGGCCCGGTTGGGTCGGTCCGTCACTGGGGCAGGGGGTGTCAGTCAGTCGGGCCCACGGTTGGTCGGGCCCTGGTGGGGTGGTCGGGTGTCCGTCAGTCCCCGGGGGGAGGGGGTGCGTGTGTGTCAGTCTGTCAGTCAGTCCCTGGGGGGGCGGGCGTGGGGGGGGTTGGGTGGGCGCGGGGGGGGTCGGTCCCCGGGGCGGGTTGGTCACATGGGGGGGGTCGGTCAGTCACGGGGGCGCGGGTCACGAGGGCGGGGGGGGTCGGTCGGTCACACGGGGGCTACGGGGGTCGGTCACACGTGGGGGGTGGGTCGGTCACATGGGGGGCAGGGCTGTCACGGGACAGTCAGTTGGGCGCGGGGGGGGTTGGTCGGTCACGGGGTCGCGGGGGGGTCGGTTGGTCACAGGGGGGCGGGTCGGTCACGGGGGGGTTGGTCGGTCGGTTACGGGGGCGTGGGGGGGTCGGTCACAGGGGGTCGGTCAGTCACGGGGGGGGGTCGGGGCGGTCACGCGGGGGGGGGCTGGTCACACGCAGGGGGGTCGGTCACGCGGGGGGGGCGGTCACGGGGGGGCCGGTCAGTCACTGGGGGACGGTTACGGGGGGGGTCGGTCGGTCGGTCACGGGGGGGTCAGGGCGGTCACGCGGGGGGGGGCCGGTCACGGGGGGGCTGGTCACACGCAGGGGGGTCGGTCACGCGGGGGGGGGGCGGTCAGTCACTGGGGGGCGGCTACGGGGGGGGGTCGGTCGGTCCCCGGGTGCCCGGCTCGGCCGGTCCCAGCCCGCGCGGCCCCCGCGGCCGAGGCCAAGCGCGCTCAGGGGCGCCGCGGCCCCGCCCGGTCCGGCCCGGCGCGGCTCCGGCCAGCGGGGCGGCGGCTCCGCTCTGCGCTGCGGGCCCGGCCCCGAGCCGTCCCCGCCAGCAGCGGGGGAGGTGGGGACCCCTGCTGGCTCCCGCCGGGGCTGCAGCTCCGCACTCCGCCCGCCCGCGGCGCTGCGCTTCCACAGCCTGAGCGGATCCCGCAGAAACGTCCCCACAGCGGGAACGGAGGGAGGAAGCGCTCGGGCCGGAATCGGTGCGGGCAGGCCCGACACACGCAGAAACAGCCAGCCTAAAGCAGCCCATCCACCGCGGGGGCAAGGAGTCCTGGAACAGTCTACATACGACGAGGGGGGGAAGGCTAGAGAGGCCTCCTCACTGTGCTGACTGAGGTGGCTGAGTTACCCCCCCGTTGGATGGTACAATCCCAGCAGCGCCATGGTCGCGCGGGGCCCTGCTCTGAATTAACTCCTTCCATGCTGCACGCCTCCCGTTATTGCCCGTCGGGTGGGACTGTGCAGCCGAGGGGCGGGGCTGGGCATTATTCCGGCCTGCGGGGGCGTGGTCTGTAAGCAGGGGCCGACCATGGGCTGGATAAGCTGCCTGCTAGCACAGGTGTGACCCAGCCCGAGGCCCAGTAGCCTGGGGTGGGAGGTTGCTGGCAGGGAGCCGTGTAGGGCCGGGACCCTCCCATTCCCGTCTCACAGGAGCAAGGACGTGGTCGGCAATGTCAGTGTTAACGCGTTCATCCCTGGACATCCATCGCTGACATGCACGGGGTGGGTCACGCTTCAGAGCTCAAACGGCCTCCGTAATGCAGGGCTTAAGCTAGGCCTCCGGTGGTGGGATGGTAAGCCATACCTCTGCTAAGTGCCATCTTGTGCCCCAGAATCTTCATTCTAACGTCTCTAGCTATAATGGTGGCAAAGAGAAACTCAGTAACATGGATGATGCGTAACTGATGTAGCAATGTCTGCCTGAGTCTGCAGAGAGCCTGAAACGAGCTCCTCTGAAAAGCAGCTTTCTCCTCCTCAGTGATGGAGCTCCAGCTTGGGGAGCCTGCACTTTCTGCCAGTGCACCATAGATGGCTGGCTTGTGCTTTCTTTGTCTGAAGCTTGGGGTTTGTTCAAAAGGTTGCATCTCCAGCAGCACAGAGCCCCACAACACTAATCTGGTATACTAGTTCAGTGCTGACTCAAGAGTGAAGAGGGCCATGTATTGAACCCATAACACCAGTTCCTGGAGCACTGAAGCATTCTTTGGAGGTCTCTGATCTAAACACAGACCATGGTTGTCTCTGCTTTACTTGTGCATTCTAACAGGGATGGCGGCAGGCAGTGCCAGGTAATTCTGGGAGAGTAGTTTGATTGTGAAGTGTGTGTGTTTGTATGTGCATGTGTACCTATGTTACGTGCGTGCATATGGCATGTGTGTGTCAATTGTGTAAGGAATATGGCTTTGCAATAAAAAGCTGATAAACCTTGAATATGTTCTACGTGATTTGCTGGTATCCAATGAAGAGGGACTGTCCAGGGGAATTTAAAATTAAGCAAGATCTAAATTCAAAGAGAAACTTGACCCATTTCCTCTGAGCACTTGGACCCTCATGGGCAGCGCCAGGTACAGAACAATTCTCACCACAAAGAATGTCTGAAATGTGTTTGGTGATAGATACCATGGTGATTGGCTCCCTAACAATAACTCTATAGGAAGATATATTTGCAATAAAGGGCAGATTCTGTGGGGTGCTGAGCTAATGCTGATTGGAATCAGTGGGAACTGAAGATGCTCATCTCCTTGCTGGAGCAAGCTCATAGCTTTGAATGATAAGCTTTTTGGCCTGTGGTCTTTGTGTCCTCGAATGGCAGTGGGAACAGAGAGAGGGTCCAGTGGTGGAGAATGAAGCCTGCTGCCATTTGCACTAGAGTCTCAATGAAACAATTCTAAATAAACAGCTGATAAAAGATTAAACTTATTCAAGAAAAGGAAAACGCGCTCCAGCAAACACTGAAATGTGACGATCAGAGCCGTTAACAGGAATAACATTTTAATTGGGTGACTCTGTTATGCACAAATGTTACAGACGATAAAACTCCTGCTAAATGGAAACTGGGTAATGAGACAAACCTGTCAAGGGAACAAATCGCCTGCGAATCTGGAGCCGGCGTTTCGTAGCTTCCCAGTAGGTTTGGCTCTGCCAATGACATTACTTTGCTTAATTGAGGCTGACACTTTCTCCAAAGTGATGGCGGGTTCTGGCTGAGGTTTGCTCACAGAATCTGTCCATGCAGAATGACATTCTTTATGAAGAGTTTGGCTAAGTGTTAGTGAGCTCGAGTAACAGCAAGGAGTTTGTCAGCTTGCCTGTGAGAGAGCTGATTGGTTTAGAATCTAATCAGAATTCTCTCTGCCCAGGTTAGAATTTAACTTTCAATCTTGATCCAGAGCTTTGGGCCTATGTATTATAAAATCATTTGTCTTCACCCCCAGGTCCATGTGAATCAAGTACTGCACATTCCCTAAGGCGTGCTCTACTCTAGCAATCTATGGAAAAGTCGAACCATGGAGCGACACAGTTATACCAACCTAACTCCTGGTGTAGATAGCGCTCTGTCAGCAGGAGGGCTTCTCCTGTCAATGTAGCTACAGCCTTTTGGGGAGGTGGAGAGCCTGAGCCGATGGGAGAAGCTCTCCCGTCAGCATACGTGGCATCTTCACCGAAGGGCTAGAGCGGCGCAGCTGCATAGACGAGCCCTAGGCAAGAGGCCTTTACAAAGCTATAAGAGGCTTCCACAGATGGCTTCTGGATCCAAAGGCACAGGCTGCTTTCCTTAAACAAAAATAAAGACATCATCAGAAAGAGCTTGGGAATCAAATGGACCCACTCTCAGATACACATTTGAGTTCTGTTCTGTGGCTTTATCACTAGCAGGTCCCTTGGGTATGCAGAGCGTAATCAGCTTGGGTTAGCTGTACAGTTGGTCTCTAGGGAAGGGAAAGAACATGGTACAGTAGTTTCAGGCTTTCACCATCCAGTCAGCATTTCTGGCTGCTACCCATTCACAGACCTTGCTATCACCTGAGTCTGTGGTACAGATACACTTCTCAGTGCCACAAGTTCATTGAACAGGAGCCAGACCAATATATCAGGCAAGGGGCATCCTTGCCCATTCGGCTCTGGTCACTAGCAGCTGTCTGTTCTCCGAGCATGTGGCATTCATTCATGTCAGCATCATCCTAGAAGGAATCACTCTGCCCGTTCAATGCAGACAGCTACTGGAGAAAAGTCTATGGCCATGGTCAGTGGTTCAGCCTACAGCACTCCTGGTGTCACTGAGAGCTATTGGGTTATCCAACTCCTTAAAAACCCAGCCAGTAGCTGCTGCTCTCCGGCCACCCAGCTCTGAAGGCAGCACAGAAGTAAGGGTGGCAATACCATGACCCCCCTAAAATAAACTTGCAACCCCCCTGCAACTCCCTTTTGGGTCAGGACCCCCAACTTGAGAAACGCTGGTCTCCCCTGTGAAAGCTGTATAGTATAGGGTAAAAGCACACAAAAGACTAGATTTCACAGGGGGAGACCAGATTTCATGGTCCGTGACGCGTTTTTCATGTTCGTGAATTTGGTAGGGCCCTCACCACCTAAGATTCACTTCAGCCATACAGGGTTACGTGGAACGTGGGTGATGCACAGGCCTCGTAGGGCTGAAGTGGAAATTCTGTGGTATCTAGGCCTGTTGCTGGCTACACAGCACTGGAGTAAATTCCATGCGCTGCACACAGACCGAAGAGCCCCAGGTGCAAATATCTCAAGGAAAAAGAAAAGAGCATTTTTTAAAGCATAGAGGCATGTTCATTGAAACGAGCGGCATGAGCAGCTCCACATGGCTTTGCCTCTCAGCGCTTTGAGCAGTGAGGCCTTTGCCAGCCAGAGCTTTTAGTCAGCAAACTGCTCTCTTAGTGCCACCGACGCTCTTACGTGCTTTAAACACATTCATATGTGTGCGCCCTGCAGTGGGAGCAGCTGCTGGTCCAGCCGGTCTCCGCACACACCAATCTCAGTGCAAGTTACAGAGAGAAGAGTTCGGATAGCATCAAAAGGCAGCATTTATCTTTCACAGGAAGGAGAGAAATAAATGAGTGCAATGTTATGACATATTCAGTGCTGCCAATGCTTGTGGTTTTGTAGCATGTCTTGGAGTACCTGGGGCTTTTCTCGAAGTCCCAGCTTCTGAAGTCATGAGGGTCAAAGAGAATATCAGGTTTAATTTTTTTTTAAAGTAAATTTCTAGCCCTCATGGTTGCAGAGAAAGAAAAGCTTGAAAATGTGACTCGCGTGCACCCTCATGCTCGGAAACCAGAAGGCAAATCAAAAGACCTCCCACCCTTTCATTTTTTCCCCCAACTCTCATTATTTTTAAGTCAATCTCATGATTTTGGGGGCCTGACTCATAGTTTTTGAATGCTTGGGGTCGGCAGTGCTGTGTGTTTATTCATCAGACTCCATTTGCTTGGGCTCCTTTAGGGCCCTGTGTGTATGTGGATTTCCCCTCCCTGCCCGACTTGCAGTTATTTGCTAGAAATGGGAAGGCCTTTTAATCGAATTTCCATCCTGCAATCTCTTCCAGGTGCAGTAAGTGTGTCCCTCTGAGCTGGTTGGTTCAGCGAGTGTGACGTTACACCCCATATTCTTCATGGAAATTTGGTTATGGTACGAATATGGTGTGACTAAAATATACTTTATGCAAGATGGCTCCTGCAAGGTATCAACTGGAAAGGTTATGATTTACTGAATGTGATTATCCAATTTGTTTGCATGTATCATTTCTCTATCTAAAGTTGGGAATATTGGTTATGTAACAATTACATCTGTGCATCCGATGAAGTGAGCTGTAGCTCACGAAAGCTTATGCTCAAATAAATTGGTTAGTCTCTAAGGTGTCACAAGTACTCCTTTTCTTTTTGTGGATACAGACTAACACAGCTGCTACTCTGAAACCTGTAATTACATCTGTGTGTGTACTTGGGAAACACCCACCAGACAGTAAGCAATCAGCCTTAATGGGCCAATAGAAAAAGACACTGGGTCTTTGAAGATGTGGATCCCCCATCTGCCTGGAGTTCCTTCCTGTGGACATTGCAAATAAACCTGGTTTCGTAGTTGCTTTGACACTTTGACAAAATACCACCTTGGACACTGCTGGGACTTTTCCTCTGTAGGGGGATGGGGATCAAACAAAGGTTTCCCGCCTTAGGAAAATCCTTTTTAAGTCTGGAAAGGGGATTAATCTGGACTCACTCTTCCATTACCTACCCAAGAAGAAAGACTGCTGAAAATACCTGAAGAGATAAAGGAACTAACCTGAGGGGAAAGGTAGGGGTGAGTCCAGACTGAGACAGGGATCCAGTTTGTGAGAAGAGATAACTGGCAGTCTAAGCTACAGAAACTCTGCAACTTGCCTAAAATAACATTTAGGGTGAGAGATTACTTCTTGAAGCCAGTCTCTTTAAGATCTTAAGCGTAATATGCATGTTTTGTTTTATTTGCTGAGTAATCTGCTTGGCTCTGTTTGCTATCCCTTATCATCACTTAAACAAAACAAATTTATTATATTATAAAAGGTGAATTTTAATATTAAACCCAGTTTGTGCTATTTCTAACTGGGCGGGGGGGGGGGTATTAAACCCAGTTTGTGCTATTTCTAACTGGGGGGGGGAGGAGAAGTTGTGCATATCTCTCATCACATTGAAGGAGAGGGCAAATTTTTATGAGCTTGTGCTGTGCAGATCTTTCTGTACAACGCAAGACAATATTATTTTGGGTTTATTCCCCAAAAGGGGTGTGCACGTGAGTGCTGGGGGAGTCCTCTCACACAGAGCTGATTTCAGTCTATGTCTGCAGCTGGGTATGGCCCTACCTGTGTGTGTGTGCTGCAGGAGGCTGGAGAGCCTAATTCAGCAAAACAGGGAGAGAGAATCCAGGCTGGTGGAGCAGGAGGGGCTCAGTAAAACCCCAGTACATCAGGCGGCATCCCAGAAGGGGGGGGTCTAACCTGTCACAGTGAGTTAGTTTTGATGTGTTCTGATTCCTTTTCTTGGAGATCTCTCTTCTTCATTCATGCAAAGGGAATTGTGATGAGTGTGACCTTCCAGTCTACAACTCCTTACATTCCAGTACACTGCAGCCACCAAGAACCAGATGTAGAAATGCAGCCAGCGGGGTTAAATATTCCTGCTCTTTGATGGACAGTGTTAAATTGCACTGTTCAGCCCTGCTATCCCACGGGTAAGTGCTTCATCTCCTGTCAAACAGCTATCTGCAGCTGTTCAGAGAGGTCAAACTGCAGAGGGTAGATGGCTCCAAAGAGGTGAGGAAAAGCTTGAGGTTTTCTATGGCTGGTGCCCAGGAGAAGGGCAAGGGACGGCAATCTGCAGTCCAATGAATTTGCTGTCAGCCTACCCTCCCTGCGTGAGTTCAGTTCCTGTGAATACCAGCAGTGACATTTAATTTATGACTTGGCAACGTAAATTGTTGGTGCAGGAGCTGAAGGCAAAGGGTGGAACCATTTACATGCAAAATATTCTGAGAGTAATGATCAGATGGGAGAGTCATCAGCAATGTGAAATGCTAATGGGAATAGTCGATGTCAAATGATGAGTTCTAATGGGGAAGAAGTTGTGGGGTTGCCAGCTAGTGCTGCATCGTTTCCCGTGTAACTTCTGTATTTCGAGGGCCTTGTGTGATGAATCAGTTTCATTATTGGGATCCTGTCCCCCACCTGCCATACTGATGAAATTCCCTTCATGGAGCAAAGGAATGGAAAGGCCAGAAATGAGCGTTCCTAATTGATTTGAAATTGGGGCATCCATCACCATCGGGGCTGGCTGCCACCTGAGATGACTTCTGAGCTAGTGTTTGTTTGATACATCAATCCCCATTGGCTCATTATTGCTGCAAACCCCTGAACCATTCTTTGGAGTCCCGACAGGTCCCAAACCCTTCCTGTCCTCCAAATCCATGCTGAGGATGGAACAAGACAGGTTCCCACCTCTAGATGGCACTAGGTCACTGCAGGGAGAGTTTAAACAGGCGCCTTTAGCAGGCTGGGTGTAGGGCAAGGAGTATTTCCCCACTGTGTTTAAAAGTGAACATGTGATGCAGAGTGTGCGGGGCCCAGCTGTGCATGACGTTTGTACAAGGCAACAAAAGCACCTTCGCTTTCTGAGGGTGCTGCAGTCTTTACTTCTCCCGGGGCAGGGGTGTGAGGGGGTCGGTGGGTCAGGAGCAGGCCTGGAGACAGGGCTGCTTGCTGCTGGGGTGCAGAGAGGTTACCAGTTGCTAGTAGGTGCTGGAGCGAAGAAGTCTCGGTTCCGACTGTGCTCAGCACTTGCCGCAGCAAAGAGGAGAAATTAGCGCCTGCTCCTCGCTCCCGAGCGTCGTGGAATTGGGATGTTTCTGTTTAGCCAGTGAGCAGCTGTTTCAATCACTGCTAATGGACTGTAAGAGACACAAGGATGGCCCTACAGGGACCTCCCCTCTCTATGTAACGCGTCTGTTGATGGCAGTTCCTGCCGGTGTACAGGAGACACTGCGCCTGCCCGTGGGAGTCGCTCTCATTCACAAAGCCTTTCGGGGCAGGCCTTGGTTCTCCTGCAGCGCCATCCCCTTTGTACCAACCTCCAGTGACACAGGAGGGCTGGGATGGTTCAGACGAGCACCGACTCCCCCTGACCATGCTGGGGATCCACAGAGATCGATCCCGCAGCAGCAGGACACCCTGCCCCAGGCACTGGAGGGGTTGGGTATGTAACGAACCCCACAGCGTGTGGGTGGAGGGGCAGGCAGAGCAGCATCCTCAGCAGGGGCCAAGTTTCATGTGTTCTATGTATTTCTGTCCCAATTTGTAAACTCCTGCCCAATGCTGGGCCCCTGGGCACAGGACAGACTGAAAAGCCCTCATCAGCCCAAGGGGGCCCACTGACGCCATGTCCCTGCTTGACCCACCTTCCCACTTCTCTCCTTGGGGGAAGGCAGCATAAGAAGGCAGGTTTGATGGTCAGCAACCCCAGGCTTGGTCAATCTGACCGAGGAGCAATTATTACAACACTGGCAGCCAGCAGGGAGGGAACCAGGGAGAGCCCTGGCTAGGGAGCTACGCAGTTCTTTGCAGGGAACCCAGGAGGACAGGATCCTGGCTCTGTGACTGCAAGGAGAACAACTGAGGCCTCAAGGTGCTAAAACCTGCAGATTTCTGTTTAATTAGGAGAAAACAGCAGCCCCCAGCCCTAGCAGGCCCCTTAGGCAGCCCAGAATGGGACACGAGTCCCAGCCCCACAGAGCAGAAGGGAATGATGTTAGCTAAGAAATGCAGAAGCTGCCATGTGGTAGAGGGCATTGAATTATGTATCCTGGCTCTGCCCACAGCACGCTTCTCTGTTAGCCCAAGCGACTCTGTGGGCCCCAAAGCCTTGTTTCAGGCTTGTGTCTCTGGCCCAGGCCTAGCACAACCCTTGCTGGTGTCTCTGAGCAGCCCTTCAGCGGGCTGGCGGGCAAGGGGCTGGGGCATGTTAGCTGGCTTGTCTGAAATTGATGCATTTTAAGCTGTTGGTGCTCTGTGCCCCTGCAGTGACAGCTTTATTTGTTAAACCAGAGTCAGGAGGACAAGCCGCATGTCAGGCCTCTGGTAGGATGGCGGGTGGCCTTGCTCCCCCGGAGGAAAAGTGGTCACTATAAATTACGTCTTTACTCTGGCTTCCAGGTGTCTTCTGGCTGCTGTCACTAGCAGTTCAGTTGTGCTCATGCTAGGGAGTCAGTCACTGTCAGTGCCTCTAGGACACGACCCAGAGTGACAGGACTCAGGCATCTGCAAATGCTTGGCTCCGGAGGGAGAGCCGCAAGGAAGAGCTCTCCCCACTGACGAACACTTCAGCAATTTCCTACTGATGTGAGAGGCTGAATAATTGTGTCAGCTTTAAATCTGGTTCCACATGCCTGTTCCCAAGGGCATTTTTTACTGGTTACTTTGGAGCTATAAAGATATGCAATAAGTAACACGGAAAAGACAGATCAGTCAAGATCCATCTCCGCGACTAGCCCTCCCACTCCCTTTTCTATAAAATGTGTAAGCTCGGAACGGGCAAGGCTACTCCCACTCAGCAACAAGGACAAGACCCTTCCCCATTTGTAGAGGGAGTGATCATACAGCTCTCCACCATGGCAGGGTTGTGAGGCTTTGTTGGTTACTCTGTGCAAAGTGCTATGAGAATCAGGCGTGAATGGGGTTTGAGAAGGCGGCAGGATGCTGCTGCTGGATTACTGCATGAACTAATGAGACATGCTAGTTAAAAAACAAATCAAGAAAGTGAAGGGAGCAGATGAAATAAAACTAGCAAAGGAAAAATGTAAAGAATACACATAAGAAAGATATCTTTGTTAGTGAGTGTTCGTGATACAGCCCCACGGGGCTCGGAGGTCATTGACACACAACAATGGACATGGTCACTGCCCAAGGGACTTATCAGAAGCCTGGGGCTAGTGGGTCACTCTTGGATAGGAGGAAAGAGGCAGATAAGCTAAGGCCAACAGGTTAAGACTGGCCAGTCTGTCCTGGCAGAGAGCTTCAGTGGGGTCTATTCAACTACTTCACAGTGGAGGAGTTTGTTGGTTGTCCCTGGGAGGTGTTTGCTGAGGGCTGGCTGGAGCTTTGGGTCTGATCTCCACTCTGTGATGTGCAAACGTTGGTGTAACGGGCTTTGCATTAGCCCAGCTCAGAGGCTGACACAGCGGCAGTGAAATGGTCCAAGCTGCTCCCACCAGAGGTCAGAGTTAGAGCCAGAGATTGAGCCAAGCTCACTAAGTCCAGGCCCTGTCTTGCTGGATGGGGAGTGTCTCTGATTCCCTGCATCTGGAAGGGAATGGCCAACAAGGTGGTGGAGGAACAGGCAGACAGGCCAGTCGTATCCAAAGTAATCATCAGCCGGAGTTCATACCAGCTCGGTGCCTCTTTTCAGCACCACGGCCAGCGGCATGAGTGCAGACATGGGCCAGAAAGGGTGGGTTTGCCCACAGTGCTCACTGGAAGAGCACACCTTGCTCCCGGTGGTGGGCCTGAGCACCCTCACATGGGGTCCAGTTGCCCCCGCACAGGAGCTGTGGTATGCTGTTGGGTAATGCTTTGCCCCCTCATAGCCCTGATGTCTGAGAGCCCCGAAGGCATGTGGGGGGCTGAGGCCCAAACCCAGGAGCAAGGTGTGTGCAAGTTCCTGGGCTCTCTCCATTGCTGCTCTGATCTTCCAGTAGCTGGGCTGGCTTCTGCCCTCCGTGGGCCCAGTTCTACTACCCATACTCACACAAGCTCATTGGCTTCCTTCCCTCAGGCGCCATCTCCAGCTCTCTGAGAAGGCAGCTGGTTTTTCTGCTCTAGTTCAAACAGGGGGTTCTCTGGCCTGTGCTCTGCAGGAGGCCAGATGAGATGAGCACAACAGAACCTTTGGTAGAACAGTCAGACAAAGCAAGGAGATGGCTCTAGACAACTGCAAGGAGCCTCAGGGCCCAGGGGCCAGGTTAGATCCCTTAGAATAGGCAGCCTGGGTTGGAGTTTCCCTTGCAGACATGGGCAGCAGATTCATGGCCATGGCCTCCTGCCTCCAAACCAATGTCCTAACCTGGAAACCTCAAGTCTCAGTAAGACACTTTGCTGAGATGATTCCCCTACAGGGCCCGGTCTCCAACAGGGCACCATCCTGCTCCTATTGAAATGCATGGGAATTTTGCCCTTTTTCTCACTGGGGGCAGGGTTACGACTTGAGTGAGTGCAGAAGTTGTGAGTCACTCGCCGCTCTGTGGCTGAGCTGCTCAGAGACACAGACCTGCCAGTGGGATCTTTGGACCCCCAGCGGAGGCTGTCCCCAGCTCGCAGTTCTGAGTCCAAAGAGTTTCCAACATGGCAGCTTGGCTGTTCTGTGCAGCTGCTGGCTCTGAGCTAGGTAGTTTCCCGCTGCTTTTATTATCCTGCTCTGTGCATGTGGCTTAGCCCGCCTCAGGCCAGTCGGGAATGGCTACTGGTTTGGCCAGCACACCCTCCAGGAGGAGATAGAAACTCCTGCCATTACCAGCGCCATGAGCCTCCTTTGGGAACATCAAAGGGGCAGGTTAGTACTCTGCCCTCCCACATTGTGCTTCCCCAGCACCTCTCCCCACAGGCTCACCCCTCCCGTGCCAGGGAGGTCAGTGTTCTCAGCCCCCTTTCACAGAGGAGGGCCAGCAGATGAGTGACTTGCCCAAAGTCACAGCACAGATAAGTGGCTGAACTGAGCATAGAACCAGGTGTCCTGAGGTGAAGTCTGCTGCTCTAACCCTTAGCTGTCACTGCCTGGCAATGCTAGTGCTAGTCCTCAACAGGGGAAGAGGCAGGGATCATTTTTTGACTCTGCCTCTGGCCGTGACTGGTAATTCTGGGGCTCTCAGGGAAGAGCTGTTGTCTGAAGTCCCCAGGGTTCTGACCCAGCAGAGTTTAAACCTGGTTTGTTTTATTCCCATTAACCTTTAATCCTAGGAGGAACTTTTCATAATGCCTTTATAATTGCAACAACCTTCTTTGAACAACAACAACATCAACAAAATGTCTTTAATAGATGAAAAATGTGCTGAGTGAAAGCTGCCGCATGCCGAACAATTTATTACCATGTTAAGACTTTATCTTTTAATCTGAAAAATATTTATCATTAAAGCCTGATTAAGAAGGGGCTATTTCTTTGGTGAGCAAGGCTCTTCCAGATCCTCTGGCTCCATTCCTTTCACAAATGAATTGCTAATTGATTTTTCTGATTCTGAAGCTGAAGTGGCCTCTGTGCATTTGTCTTTAATTTTTAACCAGTCGTTTACAAGGACTTGGTGCAAGGATTGGGCCTGTATCCATCTATCACCAACTGCCTCCAGCTCACTGAATGCCAGGGGAGAAAGGAGCTGTGATCAGGGTCCAGCCCTTTAATTTGATCAGGTTTGGGGCATGAGCTTTACAGCTGGATAAAGATTCAAAGCTGTTAAGGTCAGAAGGGCCTGATCACCTGTCCTGCATCGCACAGGCCCATGAAGTTACCCAGTGAGTCCCGCAGCCAGCCCAGGGCTCCTGGCTGAGCTAGAGCAGATCTTTCAGAAAGAGCCTCCAGTCTTATCCCCAAGGCGCCTCCTTTACTATTCGCTTATGTAACAGAGCCCAGAGGCAGGACTAGCTGCTTTGCCTGAGCTCCCGCCCAAGCAGGTTGCTCTCTGCAGGACCTCCTGGCCTTCCGTCTAGCTCCCATGTGCTTCAGACCTTGTCTGCACTGGGAGCAGAGCATCATGATAGAAACCGTGCTAACACTTGGCATCTCCCTAGGCTCAGCCCCCACTCGCTAACACTGGCTGGTCCACACGAAAGGCCAAAGCTGAACACTGGGCTGCTTAAAGCTGTTAGTTAACACTTGGACTAAGACCTAGAGCTGTATCCAATGGGAGCTGGCTTGGACCTGTGGGAGTTAGACACTGAGGAGTGTTAGAGAAATATCCTTTTCCTTACAGAGCAAGAAGGGTCAGGGACTCTTTGAAGTTGCTGATTTGGTTATTCTGCAGGTACCTGCCCCAGTAGATCGTCTCTGCAAATGGAAGAGGCTTCCCCATGGGAGGAGAACATGACATAGGAGCCACCAGGTGCTCTAAGGGACAGCAGGATTCTGACTCACCTGCTTGAACTGGTCTGCTCCAATTTTAAGCAGAGGGATGGATCCCGTAGAATAAGTGAGTAACTGATGAAAGTAAGAGCAAAGACATTTTCATGCTACCAGGCCCCGTATGGAACAGGATGTGCCCTTATGGATCAATCAGTGTCTAACTTCACACCCTTCCTTCCCCGTGTTAAATGCCCTTGGATCCCAGGCACTAAATCCTATTAATTTCCACTGCTGGAGGGGCAGGATGATTATTTGGAAAGCAGCACATGGTGTACGGGGGGACTCCCGGGGTTCATTCTTCTGCCATGGCAGCGGCATGAAGATTATTCATTTGCCTTCGAGCACGAACTGACTCTTCCAACTTATGATAATGAACTTGGGGGACAAAAATTAATCCTCCACTGGTTTCTTATAGCTGGGAACTTTAACCCTACCTGGGAATCAGCTATTAAACTTGACAGGAATTCACAACTGAATTAAGGCTAGGTGGAAAATAGCTTATGGGTCAGAAATACTTCAAGGATCCTGGCGTTTCTGATGTTCAAAACAATGAACTCCTGGAATTAATACAGCAGGGCAAGGTCTGAGCTGTTTACAGTCTAAGGTGAACTTCCAGGACCGCTTAGCTTTCTAATGTCCCCACCAGGGATTCCAGGGCTGAGAGCTCTCTTCCCCTCCGGAATGGAAAGGACGTGGTCAGGTCATGCTGTCAGGAACAGAGATGTGACCAGACACGCAGCATGCACACAGCACAGGCAAACTGGCTGCTGGTCTAAATTGAATTCCAGTCTCTCAGGCCACATAAGAGCTGCTAAGACAGAGTCATCTCTCTGTCCCTGGGCCTGCCTTGACCTCCATCTGGCATAACCTCTCCCTGCTTTGGGAGCAGGGAGGAGAGGGGAAGGGCGCACATTCCCATGCAGTGTGCACAACAGAAGAATCCCAGAACTAGAGTTCCCAGAGAAGAAAGTGCCGGTAAAGAACCAATGTCACCCCAATTAGCTGCTGCTCTCGACAGAGGATTCAGATTCTACCTGCATTTCTTGTTGGTAAATATTCACTCAGAACTTGGAGCTATTGCTGATCTGTTCAGAAATCCCCTGGTTGTGGTACCTCCTGGCAAGGGCGGAGTCTGCATTCCTACACAAGAGCAGCCTGGCTGCTGGGGCTGACTGACTAATATTACAAGAACTCAAACCCAGGAATTACCGTCTAAACGGCAATCCCACAGGCCTGCGAGAGAGGAAACCCGGCAGCAGCTGATCGAGTGGGGCGTTTCAGTCCATTCAGTGAAGTGCGCGGTAAAGATGCAATTGTTGTCGGTTATAAAGTGCAGCATGAAGGAAGTTTATTTTATCAGAACATCCAAGGAAGCCAGAGCCCTTGGAGATCAGTAGGTGAACATACAAAATCTGCTGCAAACCAGCTTTTCTGTCCCACACTTGGTACAAATCCAGGGCTACTGCAGCATCTGTAAACCCTGTGAAAATCTCATTGGCCTGAGTGCTCTGAGCAGGGAGAATATAGTTTGCGTTTAAACTGGCATTTGACCCCCCCATAAAATCCCATCTTTAGAGCCTCATTAAGAGCAAATTCAAACAGAGAGAGTTTAAAAGGGTAACAGCAGACCAAATGGGGCTGGAACTGCACCCCGCAGTCTTCCCCCACCCCAACTGCTTCTTCTCTTCCCAACTGAAAGCGCTTCGGCTGCTGACACCTCATTTACAGAGCATGCAGCTATGTGTCAATGTGTGAAGGCAAAGCCAGCTGCTGTCTGGGGACTTGTCTCTCCTTTAGCTTTGGCCCCAGGGGAAGACTCAGAGTTATTGGTTCCAGGGCAAGAGGGGATCCCATTTGGGTGGAAAAACTATTAGAACTTTAGAAAAAAAATTCTTCAGAATCGGAGTTTGTTAGAGCGATGATTATCTCTCTCTGTGTCTGGGCAGTGGGGCCCTGCTCTCAGCTGGGGCAGGGTCTGTCTCTCCCTGTGTCTGGGCAGCAGGGCCTTGCTCTCAGCTGGGGCAGGGTCTGTCTCTCTCTGTATCTGGGCAGCGGGGCCCTGCTCTCAGCTGGGGCAGGGTCTGTCTCTCCTTGTGTGTCCGGCAGTGCCCAGCACAATGGGGCTGATCTCAGTTGTCAATAAATAGTAACAATAGAATGAGGTTTATGGAACCCACTGATCTCCCCGGATGCTCATGCCCCCAACAGGGTTATGCTGCCTTTCAGACTGACTCCGGATGGATTTATTTGGGTTTTGGAACCTGTACCTGCTGGGTGCTTTGGATAAGCAGCCAGTCCTGGTCCTGTGCACTGGGGCCATTACAGACCATGTGGCACTTTCTGTAGGACGACGGTTTGTTAATTCTGTGCCTGGGCCAAAGCCCAGCCTCAGCGACTGCACTCTGCCAACCTGCCCCCCTGTGCTGCGGTGTTGGAGGGCTGCCGCGTTCCCTTTCCTTGCCAGCCAGTTGTGTAGGTGTAGCAATGTGTGGGATGGGGCTGAGGGCATCCTGCACGACGCTGAGTACCTCCCTGGACCTGGCCTTGAACTCCATCCATCTCAGAGGTGGCTACATTTCAGTGCTGGGTGAAGACTGTCCACTGTTCCCTTCACTACCTCCCAGTGCCTCAGCTAATAAAGTGTTGATGCCCTAGAAGGGAATGTATCATAAACACATGGGGCCAGATCCTCAGTTACGCCCAGGCCCATCTGCTGCTCTGGCAATGTCACGGGGCTACAGTGTGCAGAAGGGGCCTCCAGAGAGTACTGCCCCGCCAATAGGCACACACCAGGGGCCTCTGCAGCCTGTATGGAGCTGGCATAGGGGCCCTGCACCAGGCCTGGTGTAGCAGGCATGCCAGGGGCATAGCTGGCATGGGTTGCGCTATGGCTGGTCTGTGCGGCCATTGGGGGCCATGGGAAGCAGTCAGTTGGAGCAGCCCTGGGACTGCTTTAGCTAGAACTGGTCAAAAATAGGAAAAAAATTCTTAGAAATGTGCCCCTTTTTCATAGAAAATTTCACATTTCAAATTTCAGTGGCCAGCCGTGGCTGTAACAGACACTGGGGCCAGGCAGTGTCCTGCACTTCTATCCCCAGGCTATGAGGGTGCAAACATGGTTAAAGCTAGCTTGGTCCTTCCTGCTCCATCCCTTCCCCAAGTGCAGCACCAGAGGGGCGGAGATAAATTCATGGAGGTTTAGTCCATTAATGGCTATTAGCCAGGATGGGTAAGGAATGGTGTCCCTAGCCTCTGTTTGTCAGAGGGTGGAGATGGATGGCAGGAGAGCGATCACTTGATCATTACCTGTTAGGTTTACTCCCTCTGGGGCACCTGGCATTGGCCACTGTCGGCAGACAGGATACTGGGCTGGATGGACCTTTGGTCTGACCCAGTCTGGCCATTCTTATGTTCTTAGAATCGGGCTCCAGCACATAGACCTGGCCCGATAATCCCTGTCAATACAGACTCAAGCACATCCCCTATGAAGCCATTCCACTCTGTGGGGACCCCTTTTAAGAAGCACTGCAGCCAGTGAGAAATCCCCTCTCCCTAGGAACTTCCTGCCTTTCACGCCCCTAAAAGGTGGCGGGTTAACAGATGGAGGCAGGAATGTCTGTGAAGTGCTCGGCCCCAGTGATGGGGGCGCTAGACGTAGACTGTGAAACATGGCTCTGTTCAGCTGCAAGCGTCCCATGCTCGCCGCTCAGTTTTCAGTACACTCCTGGCCTGTTCATCTTGCTGTCAGAAACTCATTGCCAAAGTCCATGGAATGCAAACAGCCAACTGGCCTTATCACTGCTGACCCTGGGCAGAAAGCACAGCCTCACGGCAGGCGGCTAATCCTGCTCATTTCCTGTGGCCGGCTCCGAAAGCTGCTAATACAGGGCAAAATTATTCACGCATCAATAACGATAATAACATTGGAAAGGAACAGGCCACGTTAAGGGAAACCTGCCCAGATAGCTGCTTGGAAAGGGCACAACAATGAGCTTTTAATGGGGATTGGTGCATACAATCTGCATAAATTATTCATACTATTTCAGTAGTGCAGAACTGATTGGTTGAATGGATAGCACAACTGCTCAGCTGTGTGCTACGTATCTTAGTTTATTTCAGGGGGAAACTACTGACGGTTGGGGACACTTGATCTGGTGGGTTTTTTTTAATGTTAGTTAAATACATGCAGGAAATACCATGCAGGGATTTGTATTGTTATTTACAATACGGGGGTGCCCTGGCAGCCCCGGCTGAGATAAGGGCTTAGTGTGCTGGGCAGACCCTGACTGGGGGGTGACAGGTTTCAGAGTGGTAGCCGTGTTAGTCGGTATGAGCGAAAAGAAAGAGGAGGACTTGTGGCACCTTAGAGACTAACAAATTTATTTGAGCATAAGCTTTTGTGGGCTAAAGCCCACCTCATCGGATGCATGGAGTAGAAAATACAGTAGGAAGATAGATATACTTTTCATGTTCTCTGTATATATATATCTATATCTTCCTACTGTATTTTCCACTCCATGCATCCAATGAAGTGAGCTGTAGCTCACGAAAGCTTATGCTCAAATAAATTTGTTAGTCTCTAAGGTGCCACAAGTCCTCCTCGTTCTTTTTGACTGGGGGGGACCCATCCTGCTAGGAGCTGTACCTACAGGTTATGTCTACACTAGAAATGCTGCTGTAGTGTAGATATGACAGCGACGGAAGGGGTTCATCCGTCACTGTGGTAAACTCACCTCTTGGAGAGGCTGTAGCTAGGTTGATGGAAGAATTCCTCCACAGACCTAGCAGTGTCTATATCGGGGCTTAGGTTGGCTTCATTACACTGCACAGGCCATGAAATTTTTCACAGCCTTGCAGGCTGGTCGACATTACAAAGTTAGTCCGTGTGGCGTCATTGCTCAGGGCTGTGAAAATGTCATGCCCTGTGCCATGTAGTGAAGCCAACCCAAGCCCCGGTGCAGACCTCACTCGGTCGACGGAATAATTCTTCCTAGCTCTTGAGGAGGTGGAACGAAGGAACCCCGTCCGTGGCTGCAGCTGGAGCGTTTCTAGCACAGACATCCCCTGGGCGCTTTGTGAAGCTGAGCTAACTTTGTCGTGTAGACCAGCCCATAGTGCCCTAATCTTCCGTCTCCAGGTGCCGTGATTCTAACCAGCCAGGAATGCCCCGTGAAGGGTGACCTGATCCCTGTCCTGCTACACCCGCCTTGCGTGTTCTGCTGGCTACTGCCTTAACCTGCCTGGTCCCTTTCCGATGGCCCCCGGTGCCTGCTGCTGCCCGCATGTGGCCCTGTCCGCGTTACAGTGTTTGGCGGGGGCTCCCCAGCCACTGACCCAGAGGGACTGTGCGAGGCGCTGGCTCATCGCTGGCCTCTCCTGCACGCTGGACGAGCTCGGGTGTGCTGCACACATCTGGAGTCAGGGACGCCAAGGCACAGGAAGCTGAGGAATTCGTTTTCCCAGTTTAAATCTTCCATATGCATGGCAGCCGGCTAGCCAGGGACCCAGGAAGGAGGGGCATCTAACTGTCACCAGCATCGGAGGGATGGTGAAACGCCTCGGAACCGCCCCGGGGGTCTGGCGCGTCCCCTGTTTACCACACGCATGCACCAAGGTTGGACAGAGAGGCACAGGAGGCCACCTGAGTGTGTCAGCCACGGATCCAGCTACCCAAGCTATCTGCGACAACAGACAAAGATAGGTTCCCTCGACCACCCCGGGGGTGGTAACAGAAGCTGAGCTCCTGCCGTAAAACGCCCTCCCGCTCCCCCACAACCCAGCACTGTTGGCTGGGGCTAATGAAGCCAGAAATGTCACATGACAATTTGTAGCTGATTAGATCTTTCAAACACTATTTATGTTGATCTCCTTTTAATTTACTTTCCCTGTAAGCCAGAGGCTCGGCGTCAGACCAAGGCACAGGCAAGCGGGTCCAGCTTGCCAGACGCTCACAGCACAGAGTGGAGATTTTTCATCTCTGAGGCTCCAGCCAGCAGTGGCTGATCCCACCCTGCGAGGCTCTGTCCAGGCGAGGTTCCTGCAGCCGCGGGGCGAGGGGAAGCCCTGCTAAGCTAGGTTCTCTGCATAGCATACCAGCACTGCCCCACTGGCTGCTAGTCTCACTGGAAACTGGGATGGAGCCTGCCTGGCCCCACGGATGCTGCTGTAACAGGAACGCTGCAGGGCTGAGACCTGGCAGGGGGGACGAGCGACCAGCAGCCTGCTCCCCCACCATGTTACTGGTTCAACGCTGCAGATTAACAGAGGGCAGGAATTACGAGGGAGGCTGGAGTTGTGATCACGACACTGGCCTGGGGCTCAGGAAGTTGGGGTTCAGTTCCCTGCTCTGTCCCAGACTCCCCATCTGCCCTGGGTGGACAGGTCGCTTGGTGTCTCTCTGGGCCCCTGCTCCCCTCTACCAGGGGGACAGTTGCCTCGTGGCCACCCCTTGTCCGTCTCATTGAGCTAGTCTGGGAAGGAGCTGTCTCTGGCTACGTGCAGGCTCAGCACTCGGCACAACGGGGACTTGATTTGTGATACAAATCCCAGTTGGAGGCAGAGCCTACGTGGCCACGAGGCTTCTTGCGCCCGCTCTAGGTGAGGCAAGTGGGGCTTGCTGTGCTGATGATCTCGCGGTCTTGGTCAAGTAAAGACTCGGCTGTTGTAATGTGCTCCCCAGGGGGCTCCATCTTTGGAGCATTCAGAAACTGAAGTTAACACAGACCGCAGCTACCGCCTTGCCTGGGGCTCCCGTTGCTACGGGGTCTGCACTGGCTGCCTGTGAGCTTCCGGGCAGAGGGCAAGGTTCAAAGAGCTCAGGGGCTTGGGACCAGTTTGCTTGGCTGTTGGCTCTCTCTCTCTCTCTGTGCCAGGCTGCTGTAGCAGAGACGAAGTGAGGGTCTCAGACTAGAGCTCGCCCTGACCAAACGAAAACATCTACAACATCTGGGAGCAATGAAATGTTTCCACATTAAAAAACAAACCAAACCCCAGTGACACTCCAAGGACACAGCGCTGCAAGTGACACCGGCAACAAATGAAACTGAGAGTAAGCGCAGTGATTTCCATCCTCTCAACTGAGCAAAACAGACACAGCCGAGCAAGAGCATAAAGGGGCTTAAACAAACCCTCTTTCCTTCCTGATGATCCAAGGTGTGATCAGTGCCCAGGGAAGGAATTTGGTTTGTTTCCCAGCTCTTTCAAGTCATGCCCAAGGAACATAGACAGAGCAATGGTGCAAGCAGAGTGATCCACAGAGTCTGCTCCGCCTAAAATGTTGCTAAGTACAGAGTGGCATGCAGAGAGCTGGACCTGGCCCCCATGCCCATGTTCCCCCCTGCGGTACATTAGAGCATTTTGTCCTTCCATCTGCACTGACGCATATCGAGTGGCCACAGCTTCTCTTCCAGATCTGCTCAAGGCACTTTCCCAGCAGCCTGGCTGTCCTGCATTCCCCAGGAGGCTGGATTCAGTTTTCACTGAATTAAATTAGCAGTTCTATGATAATTGATTAACCAAGAAAATGCAAAAGGCTTTTTTCCTCCCAGGGAAGGGCTGCTGTAAAATACACTGTGGGGATGTAACGATGCTGTGGCTTAGCTGCCTGGTGAGGTGCTACGACACTGCTGGTTTATCTGCCCACATACCCGGGCAGAATTGGGCTGCTTATGTCAATACCAAACGCTGCCCCCCTGAAACGGCGATGCGGAAGTCAGTGCCACTGAAGTTAAGCTCAGAGTTTTTGTGAGTTGCTTCCCCTGAGGTTGCCAGGGCAGGATGGGTGCATCCTGAATCCCATTTCCCACCGTGATTCTCAGGAGCTAAGTGGGCCCATAGGACGGTGTATAACTGATTACTCCAATCAGTGAGCAGCAGTAATAACCCGGAGGACAGGAGAGCAGTTGCAGATAAATTTCCTGCCATCCAGCAGCACCAGGCAGTTCAGTTTTATGACTCGAGGAGAGCAATCGCTCATCTCCTTTGAGTGAGTAATAGCTGGCGCAGGTGGACGGTGATTTCTTTGCATATGGAAGCAATTTTAACCTTCTCAGCCTAGGGAGGAGCCAACCCACTTCTCCTCTAATGGGAAGAATATTTTTAAAATTAAGGGGTTGCTCTTGATTGCACCAGTTTTGCAGCATTGTGACCCCCACTGGCTTTGGTGGCGTTATTCCTGATTTACATCAGGTCTGTGAGAGCAGAATCCTGCCCTATTTTTTCAGATCTCGTTAGCAAGTGCGTGACCATGAGCCAAAGCCCTAACATGGCCTTGCCAGTCCCCGCGTCATGACACTGACACATCACCGGCTCTCTGGGGGAGAGAGGTCCAAGAAGCCTCTAACCAGAGCTTGAGGAATGTTATCAGGTGGCCACGGGGGTCGGGGCGGGGGTCAGTGTATCCAGTGGTTGAACAGCATTTACTGGTGCATAAATAACGCTAGTGTGTGCTCCCAGCACGGCCACTGTGCACTGGCTGCCTGCGGGCGCTGGGGGCTACTGCTTCCTCCGTTTTCTCTCTAACATTCCCCACCCTGCCCTGCCACCTGGTGTGGGGGCTGCTCCCGCACAGGTCTCTACGTTCCCTTGGGCTGCCCGCCGTGTATGAGCATGTACTGGGGAAGCGGGCACCATGGAACTCCTGTGACCAGAGAGCACGTGATCCACGAGCTCGTCAGGAACCCCACGGGACAGAAAATCCCTGGCACTAGCCCTGCACAGGCTCACCCCCTTGGCACCAGCATGGAGCTGCACCAGTGAAAAGACGAATGCAGCTGCGAACAGCCCTGAAGCCCCATTTCACAGGGCCTAGCACAAGAGTGTGGAAATTTGGCCTTGCACTGTGGCTGTCCTTGTTTATGTCTGTGAGGAGGTGTCATGGCATCCTGGGTCTGGCTCTGTCTGGAGGTGTCGTGGCATCCTGGGTCTGGCTCTGTCTGGGACACAAGGAGCTTTTGTGCTTTGTCCTTGGAGCTGGTGTCACTGGGAGCTCTTTCAGTGGGGGAGAACCAGACCCCCTGAAACCTCTGCTGCCCCTTGGCCCCCAAACCCCAGTGTATATAGACAGACGTGGGGGAGCTCATGTGCAGCCCGTGCCTGCGGGGTAAGGGAGCCCCTGTGCCCAGTAGCAGGATGGACACTGACAGGGGCCCCAGGGTTTCGGGAATGCGGGGGAGAGGAAGGCAAGTGCAGGGACAGCATGTGTCTTGCAGAGTTTTATCCCCCCGCCCCCACTGATCCCTCTGCCCTAAAAGGCCCCAGGGTGCTGCAACAACCCCCCAGGAGGGAGTTGGACTCCATCCCTTTCTGGGGGATGCTGGACAGTTGCAGGCAGCATTACCTCCCCATGCTGCAGCACAATGGGCTGCTCCCGCCCCCAGGCCTGAGGCGCTGTGGGGGGTGAGGAAAGGCCGCTCTGGCTTTCACACAGGTCACTCCTTGCTGCTGCTGCACAGGCTGCCCTGGAGTGAACCTACCGCCCTTCCTTCGGGGATTCTCTCAGGGGCCAGCTGGGAATTCTGTGCCCTAGAGCGGGAATACACCGACCAAGCTCCACTTTCATCCTGAGCAGCTCCCAAGGGCTGAGGGAGTGAAGCTCAGAGAAAGGGGGTTGGAGGGGGAGTGGGGCAGAGTTCCAGGGATGCCACAGGTCTTTCTGCAGGGGAATTAGTGATGGTGAAATGCCACCCTTCGAAGGCACTGAACACTCCTCTCTCCCCGCAGGACTTGCTGAACATTGCTAACTGCAGACAATCAGCATGCTCATCCCGCCACTAACCATACTGGGAAAAGCAGCCCTCTTGCCTCCCTGCAGCCCCTGGGAATTCTGCTGGGAGCCTGGGCTGATTTCCAGCTGGGGCTGGAGGGAGTGAGGGAGGCAGCAGCAGCCGGTGCCCAGCCCTGACTTACAGTCAGACAATGGCTCAGCCTAGGGTCAGGTAGCATCACATAGGAAGATGGGGCCAGGTTTTTACTCGCCTGGGAGAGGGAGCAGGCCGGAGGAAGAGACAGAACAGGAGTCCTACTGTGAGGAGCTGGGGCTGGGGCGGGTTGGATACAATGTTCTGTGCCATCATGCCCGAGCGCTTACACATTGGGCAAGCTGCACTCACAGAGAAACCAGCTCTTGGGGTCAGATGGATTGTAAAATTCAGTATTCAGTTAATTATTTTTTGATTAAATTAGATCTTCCTTTTTTTTTATTCCACCAACAAATGATTAACAATTAATAGATATGGCGCTTCCCCTCTCCTCCCTTTAATCCTATCCCCCTTTATTTACTTTGTGCATTATGAGGACTCTGGTATTTTGGTGCAGTTGGAAAAGTTAAGACACAATTATAAATAATAAGACTCCGTTGAAAGAGCCTTTTCAGTGCCGCCCTGTGCTCTTGGCTGGGCAGTCCCATGGGACCCCTCGGGTGCAAGGAAAGGAGCCAGCAAGCACGAAACAGGCTTTCACAAGGACAAGCTCCCAGACTGCTCAGGGCCCCACTAGTCGATTGGCTGATAACACAACCGGATCCATCAGGCCCCTTTTGCAAAGGAACGGTCAATTTTTATTCATGTGCCATCTCTCGCTGGGGTCTGTAATGATGTTCTCCATTAACTCCATCCTCGAGGTACTAGGAAGTGGGCTGGCTACAAAGCTGTCAAGTACAATTACTTCATTACGCTGGGACGCAAACTGCCATTAGCCAAAGCATGTTTTGACAAGACTTCAAGGGAACTGCGAACTCCTTCGCTGGCAGAATCTCACTGCAAACTGCAAGCAACACTGGGAGAGCCTGGGGGTCAAGCTGCTATGACATAGCAAGGAGGTGTCATAGATTCTAAGGCCAGAGGGGCCCACTCTGCTCATCTCATCTGACCTGCACAGCACAGACCGCAGAGCCTCCCCCAGTGATGCCTGCACTGAGCTCACTTACTTGTGGCTGACCTCGAGTGAATCCTTCAGAAAGGCACCCAGTCCTGACTTACAGAGCCTCCCAGGGACAAAGAATCCATCCGGCCCTTGGGAAGCTATTCTAATGCCTTATTTCCAGTTTGAGCTTCTTTAACTTCACGTCCTACCAATGGGTTTTGTTCTACAGTTGCCCAATAGATTAAAGGGACCTGAAACACAAACATCCCATTCTCTCCTAGCAGGTTCTTGTACCATCCGCATCACTGCGGTATCGGCGCACCTTCCTGGAGCACATTGCGTGATGTGACGAACATCCAGCATCACTGGTTTGTTCTCCCTCTCGCATCCTCTCCTCAGCGGGAGAATTGGGGGTGCAGTGGAATGGTTTGTTTGGTTTGTTTAAAATGCCCATGTTCTTTGGGTTAATGGTAGAGAAGTCAGGTCAGAGAAACATGCCTTACACTTGAAGTGGAAGGTTTGTGATGGTCCGTAGCTCCCATAGGAGTTTGTTCCATAGATATCAAAAGAGGGTCAGAGGACTCCAAATTCAAGCTTGTAGCAGGTTCAGTTATTTGCAGAAAGTTAGTAGAGCTTGCTGGGGATGGGAGGACACAGGGAAATGGTGAATGAGAAATGTTGTTTGGAAAAAAACAAAACTGTTCAAAGTGTGTTTCTAAGAAATAAATGGTGTGGTGGTAAAGGGAGGCTGGTGAGTGTAGCGAGGTCACTCCTGCACCTGTGTTTGCAGTGCATCTTGTCACTGCAGGACTGAGGACTCCAGCTCTGCAGAGAGAGGCAGACATCTAGGCCATAATTGCACCAGAGTGCTCAGCCCCCAGCATCAGAGCCAGATTTTCTGAGGAGCTCAGCAGGTTGGAGGCAGGTCAGGAGCTACAAGGAGCTGGATTCTAGAGAAAGAAGGGATTAAACAGGGGGAGAGAGATACAGAAACTCCTGTCATGGGATTGGAAATGTCCCTGCAGAGGGAGTTTTCATCCAAGTGCAGGGGAAGGGTCAAAGCAACCAATAACCTTCACCCTCTGCTCGTGCTGGGCTTTGCAGCTCCTCAGCCCTTAAAGGAGGGAGGAATCCTTGGCAGCTTTCAGGACAGGTCAGACAGGAGCCATCCCCATGCACAGATGACAAGCACGATCACCTGCGGGAAGCATGCACTGGCCATGTCAGCTCCATCACCTGCTGACAGCCAGAAACACGCGTTCAGGGCTGGATAAGTCCTGGGGCAGAGGGAGCCTCTCACCCATTCTCCTCAGACATTTACGGCCCATGCTCAGCACCCTGTGGGGTAGAGTCCAAGCTGCCCTGTGCCGCTGGCACTGTAGCTGCATGGGGATAAGAACCTGAGAACCTGGGGCACGGGGACTCATTGCAGGCTCCTTCCCCCCAACACCTCCCAGTGGGACACATACCAGCTGCCAGCTCACCTGGGGATGTATTCCCCTCCCCCCAGTCTGACCCCTCCGCTCTGCATGGCCCAGGGGTACTGTGACAGGGTTAGGACTCACCACCGCTGGCGCCTCCCTCTGGATGCTCCGGGAATTAGCTGTCTAGTCATGGAGCACCTTTTTCATGTGGTGCCTTGCCCCTCGTCTGCTCTGCTGCTTTGGGGACCCTCGTTGCTCCCCGCTCGGCAGCGTCCTCTTCAGGACACTGCCCTCTGGCAGTGCCCACTGCTCCGGTCTCACCCTTTCCGGGGGTTTGGTGTTATCAGCAGTCCACGATCTGCACCTGTTGCAGTGGCCGGCTGCAGCCTTCAAGTCTAGCCCCTTATCGCAGGGCCCAGCCAAAGCCTGGATCGGGCCATGCTCCTCTTCAGCCCAGTGTAGCACAAGGGGAAGGGGGGGACCCAGGCCCACTCGCTACTCTGGGTC
This sequence comes from Chelonia mydas, assembly GCF_015237465.2. Taxonomy (NCBI): domain Eukaryota; kingdom Metazoa; phylum Chordata; order Testudines; family Cheloniidae; genus Chelonia; species Chelonia mydas. The sequence goes on from NC_051259.2 coordinate 1,024,491, forward strand.
CCGACCCAGGGACCCTGTAGCGGCAGCCTCTCCGCCCTCCTTCTCTCCCCTTGCCCTGCTCTTGTCCCTGGGCCACTTCCCCTTTGGCCCTATGCACCTGCCTGGCCTAGGCCGGCAGCCTGGGGTTTTCCTTGGCCGGAGCTCCCCAGCTCCTTCCGACCTTCCCCAGCACTGCTCTGTCTAAGGTGCTACCTTCCAGCTGAGGAGTCAATCCTCCTCCCTTGACCACCAGGGAGAGACTGCCCACTCCCTTCCTGGGCAGCCTTTATATACGGCTGAGTCTGGCTCTGATTGGCTGTCTCTAACTCAGACTCTGATTGGCTCCCTAGCAGGCCTTCTCTGATTGGCCGCCCACCTGTACTGCCTCCCTGGCCTGCTGAAGCCCCATCTAGGATACAAAGGTCACATGCTGAATCTTGGGCTCCCGGCTAATCAACGACTCTGCCAGGAGAAACCAGCTTTGTCTGAACCAGCCCTGATGGCTCGTGCTGACCTGGGGATTTGTGAATGGCTGGCCACCTCCTCCTCCAGGTATTGGCACATGCTTAAGTCTGTACAGCTCCCCCAGATATACATGCATCCCTCTCCCATATATCCATGCATAGAATCCCCCCTCCCCCCACATGTCTATGCTGTATTATACACACAGAAGCTGTGTTAAAGGGACATAATTAAGGTTGCAAAGTCAAGTACTCAAGTTAGGAAATGCCAGAATTCAGGTTGCTTGTGCAAACTTAAGTCAGCCCCCTTGTGCATGTCTGTGCATGTCTGCTACTGCCTTTAGCTACCTGATCACCGACTATTTGTACCCACAGGACCTCTGCTTCATTCAGTGACAAAGCCCCAGTGAGGGAGCTCAGTGTGTGTGTCCCACGGCAACCGTCTGCATTGAACCGAAAACAAAATGATCGCCTCTCTCTCCTGATAGCAGAGCCCTTGGCGATTTCAAGGATGCAGTCCAGAGAAAACAAAGACCATTTACTCAGCTAAACATACCACAAGCTTGTCTCTTCTGCACCAAGTCAGACATAGAACACGAATGTCTAAGTAGCTCAGTAAGCTGGAGAGTAAATTACCCGCTGCACAGACAGGACCTGAGGGACCCTCCGACAAGGTGATTCTGTTGGTGTTGAGGCACCACTTCCCGGGATTAGAAGTGAGGGGGCAGGGGCATGCATCAGGGCCGGAAACCACTGAGTAACTGAGAGTCCTTGCAACTGCCCAAAGGTTTCCCAGCAGCCCCCTCGAATCAGGATAACACGGGGTCCCACTGCAGAGGCCGGGTGACTCCAGTGTGCGTCAGACTCCTCCGGACCTTCCCTTTCAGTACCTGAGCTGCATGGTCAGCAGCAGGGACTCCGGCCTCACTCATAGGAGATCAGTAGCATGCTGACAAGTAGCATGTTCAGTTATTTTCCAGAAATACCCATCCAAGTAAAAGGAGGCTTCCCTCAGCTGCCTGTGTGGATGGAAGTCCCGAGTGGGCACCCTGCGATTTCAGGGCAATTTAGAAAGCCCTGTTCAGCAGGCAGTCTCCAACCCCCCCGCCTCTATCCCTGAGAGCAGAGGTCATTCCGCAGCCATGAAGTACCACTGCCAGGGACACCTCCGGCCGCGGCAGCGGCCTCCACTTGGGACGCAGCACTTTATCTGGGTGTTAATGCTTCGGGGTTTGCTCACACACTGGAGGGAAGAACTGAAGCTTGTGTGTGGGTCTGTCCGCGTGCCAAAGGCCTGCACAGATAGGCAGATGGACTCAAGTCTCGGTTGCTGTATGCCAGGAAGCCACAAGGGCTAAGGATTAGCAAAAAAAATACCTTTCTGTTTAGAGGAAAATCTGAATCTGGAGCTCCAGAGTCCCAGCCAGTTCTCCCCTCCCAGGGAACGGAGCAATTGCGGCTCTGCACAGTTCTGACAGCCCAGGAAGGAAAGGCCTGCAGTGCTTGGCTAGAGGCAAAGCGTGGAGTGCCCTGTCCTGTAGTGGGTGGAATGTGAATTCCCAAAACTTGTCTACACAAAGAAGTTGCAGCGAATTACGGTGAGATTTTTAAACCCAAGCAGTTAAACTGATGCAGAAGGCCAGACGGATGCTTTTATTTCAGTTTAAACCAGGCTTATTCTGGTTTAGCTTAATTTGATTAGGAACAGGTTTAAGCTAAACCAAAACAATCCACTCTTAAACTGAATGTCCAAGTGGGGTTTGCACTGGTTTGACTGAACCAGTTTAAAAACTGATTTAAGTTAAACAGGCAACTTGCGCATATTGACATGGCCTTTGAAGAATGGAAGATACGGGGACATACATCAAAGGGAAATACAGAACCTATTTCACAACAGCAACACCCAGAGAGTGAGTGAGTGACAGCCTGGTGGGGGCAGGGGCTGTAGAGGATTTGCCATGGCTCACATCCCGTGGCAGTGCACGCACAGAGCGTGGGCTCTTGCCTGCCACACACATGGCATTGGGAATGTGACCTTCGTGCTGAACTCAAAGGCTGTTGTGTTAAAGGACTGAGTTAAAGCACAAAATCCAGAGACAGGCTGATGCCCGGTCAGTAGACCAGTAGAGGGCACTGGCACATAGACCCACAAGCCTCCTTTGCCTCTTGGTAGCGCCTGATGTTAGAGCCCAGGCACTGAACTGCTTAAGCACTTACCAAACTCGTATGCACCTGGCTATTGCACAGTGCTTGGGCCTCAGGGTGGCAGGCACTGGAAAGCACCATGGATAGGTAGCTTTTCAAGGTACTCTGTCCATTGGGCAGCATTGGGCTTGTTGCCTGCACTTAGTAATAGATCTGTGAGGAATAATAACTGTTGGCTAATTTTGTCAAATCTCCCTCAAGTGAGGAGCACAGAGAAGGGATCTCCCACTTTGAAAATCTTTGCTGAAGTTCGGGCCCCAGGAACGCACAATCTCCCTCCAGAACATTTCACCACAGGGTGGATTGTCTCTTAAAAGCAGGTCTAGTTTGTTTAAAAACCTCTTGGTTTATTGAGGGAAAAATCCCCTTCCTAGAACTGCCTGAGTTCATTTCTTGGGCAATTGCTGTTTAAAAAAAAGCCAACGTGAAAAATCTTCCTGTCTGATCCACACCCACCATCAAGATTTTGCTCTGTCTTTGTTCACGTCTATTGCACTTGCCTTTCATTGTGGGATCCAATCTCCCCGCTCTCCCGCCAGGCTTTAAATCAATAAATGGTAAAAGCTAAAGAGCTCATCGGGCAAAATTTCAGTTAATTTCTTTCTAGTCTCCATCTCCATTAACCAGGGACAAGGCAGCTATTAGCAGCTAGTAGTATGAAGCAGAGCTCAGCTGGAAGGAAGCACAAGCATTCTGGAGGTAACAAATCCCCTTGTTTATGGGTGAGCCAAGCAAAAGATCTCAGTGCTGTCTTATCAAGGACAGTTAAACATCCCCTTTGGTAGCAGCTGGCCTACCATGAGGAACAGGAAGGATGTGCCTGGGTGGATTTCATTCTGCTGCCTCTGAGGGCCCCTGCTCTAGCACAGAGATGAGGCTCATGTCTTGCCTGCTTTTCAGGGACTTGCTAAGGGCTTGTGAAGATGGTGTTCTTGTCGCTGAGCTGACGAGCTGTCTCCTGGTGAGAAACAAATTTAGTTAACCTCAAATTAGTCAGGAAAATGGGAGCTCTTCTTTGAAACGGTGTCATTCAAATCATTGCACCTGAAATTATCCCCCTAGGAAATGCAGCCGGAGATATTAATTAATTCACTTCGACTCCCAGATTAGTTCTGCAGCAGCCCTTCTCTGGTGTGACTTTGACAAGCCATGTCCAAGAGAAGTTCTGGGCAGGGAGCATTAGAATGGCTCTCACGGTTCCCTATTAATGTCCGTGTAGCTGACCATCAAAAGATGTTAATTTTCAGTTTTACATAATCACATCTACTTTCCCCATGGCCGATGATGATGCCCTTTAAATACCCTTCAGATGCTGACAGCCAGCTTCCCCACGAAGGGAGCGAACAGCCTCTCAGCCTCCAGGGGTCGGAAGGGAAAATAAGTGGTGAATCTGTTGGGATTTTTCTTTTAATCTTTAAAGATCATCTTTAAAAACTGCAGCATGAGCAGAAAGATTTGTTTAATTATTCTGGGCACATTTGGGCAAAACCCTTTGCTCGTTACAAGGTGTGTCTTTTGCTCTCTGCTCATGAAGTGAGGGAAAAATGCAGCGTTTCATTGTGGGAGGTTCTGATTAAAGATACAGCACCTGAGAGGCCTCTTCTGAGCAGATGGCACATTCCTTAGCCTGGGGGAGTGGGCAACGGGTTAGACAGAGCAGAGGTCAGGACTCAGAGGCTCTTGTGTAGCAAATTAATAGGCAGCAGGTTTAAAGCAAGCAAAAGGAAGTATTTTTTCACACAACGCACAGTTAACCTATGGAACTCCTTGCCAGAGGATGTTGTGAAGGTCAAGACTATAACAGGGTTCAAAAAAGAACTAGATAAATTCATGGAGGACAGGTCCATCAATCGCTATTAGCCAGGATGGGCAGGGTGGTGTCCCTTACCTCTGTTTGCCGGAAGCTGGGAATGGGCTACAAGGATTGGATCATTTGGTGATTCCCTGTTCTGTTCATTCCCTCTGGGGTACCTGGCATTGGCTGCTGTCAGAAGACAGGATCCTGGGCGAGATGGGCCTTTGGTTTGACCCAGTCTGGCCCTTCGTGTGTTCTTAATATGGACAAAGAAAATCCAAGGCGTGCGAATCACCCCCTAACGTTGCTTGACTTGACCTCCCAGCTGCAGAGGTCGCACAGGTGCATTGGCTGCACCCTGCATGTCGTCAGCCCTTTGCCCTCATGTGGCCCTTCCTTTCTACTCCATGTGCAGGCTCACGGGAGGGTTAAACCAGTAGCTTTTCTGGGCACGCTGTGGCCCTGGCTCTCCTCGTACTCCCATGTGGGTACTCAGGAGCGCGGGCAGCGGTGTGGAATGGAGCGACACCGGGAGGCTGGGTCCTCGGGACTTGCTGCCTCGCCTGCTGTGCCCCAGGAGAACCGTGACGCCGACGGCTGGTGCGGCCATCAGGACAAGGTCCCTGGCGCCTCGAAGGCAGCACGCGGGCGCTGGGGCCGGCGCTGGCCAGAGATGCTGCGTGGGCTGCGAGCTCTGAAGACCCAATCCCCAAAGCAGGCCCAGCATAGACAGCAGACACGCCAGCTACCTGCACCTTGCCAGAAGGGTCGGCTCGCTCTGCCTGGGAGGGGAGCGGAGTTCAGGCTGCTTGGGGTCACCCCCGATCTCACGGCTGCTGTGTGCTGGGCTGGGGGAGGCTCCCACTCAACCACAGAGGCCACCGAGCGCATGGTGGCTCATTGCTGCCCGAGGCTGAGCTCAGAGCAGTGACCGAGCAGTGACCGAGCTGTGTCCCCCCCTAACTGAGCCGCCCTGCCCCAGAGCTGCAGGTGCTGCTGTCCCTGTGAAACCTGCCCTATAAACCGCTCGGCTCACCGTCCGTTCCTGCCCCTTTCAGTCAGCATGATAAGGTGGGGACACGAAGCAAGCTGCTGTTCTCTGCCAGGACATTCAGTAATATTTGGCAGCGGATGCAGCTCCATACTGCAGCGTTTGCGCACCTGAATGTATGCGGCAGGTGTACACCGCAGCGTGCGGCATGTAGACACACACCGGAGCGTGCAGCATGGGCAGACCCCAGTGTCTGTAGTGTGTGCACATCCCAGTGCGCGCAGGGTGTGCTGACCGCACTGTACACAGTGTATACACATCGCAGTGTGCGTGCGCACCGAGTGCTGTGTACACACATGCCAGCGTGCGCCTGCCCCGGTGTGTGCAGTGTGTGATTGGAACAGGGACCGTATGGTTAAATCACTGGACTGGGACTCAGAAGAACCAAGTTCATCTCCCATCTCTACCACTGGCAGTGTGTGACCCTTGGCAAATCACTTAATTTCTCTGTGCCTCTGTTTCCTCTCTAAAATGGGGCTAATAACACTGTTTCTCCTGCCCTTTGCCTGTCTCCTCTACTTAGATTGTCGGCTGTTTGGAGCAGGACTTGTCTTGTGCTGTTTGTCTGGGCGCTGCCCAGCACGATGGGGCCTGAGCTCAGCAGGCTGCTAGTGACATATAAACAATACTAATAAAATATGCGTGTGCCCAGGAGTGCTGCTCCCAGGCCGTGCTCCCAGAGGAGTCCTGTTCGGTGCAGGAGATGCCCTGCCAGGCAGCCTGTCCCCCTTCACTCACATGACCCGCCTGCAGCCAGTCCTCCCTTCTGCAGGCCACCATGTGCACATGGACCTGCGGAGATGAGAGTTCAATGCAAGAACTAAATACATCTCTCCGCTTGTGCCTTCCGTGGTGAAAGCTGCTGCGAATAATCCTTTAGAAATGATTCCAATTAGACGAGCACATCTCTTTGTAATCTGGATCCCTGTACTGCTGTCAGACTCAATTCAAATTTAATTTGCAGAAGGTGTATATCGGGCAGCTTTTTTACTTAGCACAAAACCGAGAGGAAGATAACATTGATGGAAAAAATAACAGAGGTTCATATTCTTTTTACCTTAAGGAAGGAAAAGAGATGCCAGAAAACGCAGCCAAATTTACATTTTAATGGGAAATGTTACAACTGCCTGCTCCGGGAGACGCAAATTGCTTTCCGGATTGGACCCTGACTTTATACCAAAGTGCATGGAATTAAATCGATTAGCCTCCGATGAGATGAAGGGGCCTGCCTGACAGGGAGATCGAAAAGCCAGCTCCCGCTGCCCACCCAATGCGTGGGATGGGCCAGGCACTGCTGGGGTTTTCAGGCTCCCTTGCACGTTGGCGGGATAAGGAGTGGCCAAGCTGGATGTGAGTGAAGGTGGGATAGGCAGATGGGGGGATCACGGTCCCTCCCACCTGCTAACCATGGGGCCACTGTCCACCCCCAGGTCAGTGCACTCCAGCTGCCAGACTTACCTACCCAGTCAGCACTTGTCCTGCCATAACCCAAAGTGTGCAGCCCAACTGGAGTAGGGAACAATGGGGAGACCATTCAGACAGTCACGGACTCATTGAATGATGCCCACGTGGGCCTGGCGCTGAGGGGACACAGCCTTTTCCCCAGGATCCAGGGGTCTTGCCGGGGCACTGCCCAGGGCTCCTTCCAGCCTCCCCCTCTTCAGATGCCTGCTCCCCCTGCAGGTCCCTGGAGCCTGGCTGAAAAATGCACATGAGGCAGGGTCAGAGCAGGCATCTGATGCCCTGCTGGCAGCCTAATTTACACTGGGGTCAGGCAGGTCATTAAATCAGTGCTGGGATGTCGGCTCGGTCTCCCTTCATCGGGTCTGTGCCAGAGAAAGGTGCCCCTCCTTGGATTGATAGCCCATGTTGGATATTTAGATCCTGGACAGCAAGAGGCTCCTTGGCTCTCTGCGTGCCGTGGGACCGGGCGCGCACAGGCTCGGATGCACCCTTGTGCTGTGCAGAGGGCCTCAGGGTGCAGGGAGCTGGACCTGTCCAGAACAGACACAAGAAAGGAGCAGCGCCCGTCTTGTGAAGCTGGGACACCCTGAGATATTGAGGGCTGCTGAGCACAGCTTGAAGTACACGTGAACTCTGAGCCACATTTGTGTGATTCCCAGGGCATCACGGGGCTCTGTGCGGCTGGAGGCGGCTGGAGGCCCCAGTCAGGGCCCCGTTAGGTGGCAGGCAGACATGCAGGGGAGCAGAGTGGGGCGGGAGGGTGCCATGGCGGGCCGGGGGTAAACGGAGCACTGCTATCCAAGAGGGGGACACGCTGACGTGTGGCTGTAGCCCAGGCCGTGCTCTGTTCCTGTGGAGAACACAGTTCGCCTTGCTGCATCCCAGCAGGCTGTGGGAGGTCACGCTGGACCATTGCTCGAGGATGGGCCAGGTCAGCACCTGGCCAAATTCCCCTGCAGTGTTTCACTCCCTGACTGGCATTACCTGAGCTGCTGTATCCCTGAGGGAGAGGGGCAAAGACCCAGGAGAGTGAGCGAGGAGGGCAGGGAGACCAGGCAGGGAGACCTGAGCCTGCAGCTGGTTTGCAGCTCTCCCTCAAGCTGCCCCTGGGGTAAGTGAATCTGAATCTCATGGCTGAGAACCTGAGGCCCTTTATCTTGTTGCCTCTGATCGTTCCATTCCCCAGGGTCTGGTCGCACGGGCCGCAGCTGCGGGGGCCGCAGTGCCCAAGTCTGAGACTCACCTGTGCAGCAGCCGGATTTTCTTTATGGGTCACAGCTGCTGCTTCTGTGCATGATCCCTGAGCATCGTTTATTAACCTCTCCGACTGATCCCCCACCAGGCCCCAGCTCTCCCACACAGCCTGGCTGGGAATACAGGGAATGCTTAGCCGGCATTTGTGGGCAGATAGCTGAGCTGGCATATTTGGCCTCTCTGCAGGGTGGAGGCGTAGAAGGGCCTGGCTGCGCTGCCTTTCTGTTCACCGTTTCCTGAATGTATTCCAGGAGCCCCCAGAAGCTCTTTCAGGATGGGGTCCCAGGGAGCTGGGCCCTCCTCAGACACACAGCGAGGTCCCTGCCCGGAGGAGCCAACGTCTGGCTGGAAAGAGCTGAACAAGCGAGTGGGCCAGCAATCGGATGGACGGGGAGAAGGGTCACAAGGACTGGAACACATGGGTACGTCGGCAGCAAGGGGTGAGTCCATTTCGCTGGGCAGGGCAGGGCAGGGCAGGGCTAACATGGGCTGGCTTCCCTGAGAGAGGCAGAGGCAGAGGCATGTGCCGGAGGGGAGGTCAGTGCAGGGAGGGTGTCCTGGACATAGGGGCAGCATGGCCGAGGCCCAGCAATGTGTGTGGGAGAGACAGACAAACAGGCACGGGTGGGGAGGACAGGCCACATCGCAAGAGACAAGAGCAGAGAGGTGGGTGGCAGGGTCATGACAGGCCGGAACGGAGTGGCCAGGAAGCTGAGCCAGGAGCCAGGCACTGAGCGAGCGTTGGCTGCACTCGCTCCCAGCTCTGTGTTGGACTCCTAGCCTCACTTTACCTCCCTGTGGTTTGGGCAGCCAGTCGGCTGCTTTTGTTCACAGCTAGTGCTGCCTGCCATGGTTAGCGATTACACCAGCAGCAGGCCTGGGCCAACGGCTGTGCGACTTTCGCTAATGGTCAGTCACAGGCTCTCTCTAAATATGCTGCTTATCAGCAGTGCCAGCCGGCCGAAACCCCAAGGGCCTGGGCTAGACAGGGTTGTCCCATAGAGACGGGTCTCCTCAGGGCGTTCTGCAGACGTGGGGCATCCGGCAGGAGCTGGGCAGAAGGGACTGGCGAACGCTCCAGCCAGCCCTGTTCCAGTCTGTTCAAGTTCTGAGCCCACACTCCTGGCTGTGGTATCCGAACACACCTGGAGCTGGGCAAACGGCCATTGGCAGCGTTTTCATGGGTTGGAAGATGTTTGTTTAAAAAAGGAAACCCGGTTGTCTCTCAAGGGTGACATTCCGGCCCCAGCCAAGTCAATGGAATTTAGTGATGGGATTAAATGGCCATCCAGGGGTGCCTGCTGGTCCAGGCACTGGCCGTGGGAACATCTGGGGAGAGCTCCATACTCTGCTCTTCCTGTCAGTAGCTGTTCTATTAACCTGAAAGTGCCATGTTAGCCTTTCCCCTGGCAGATGTAGCAGGTGCCCTGCTGAGATCCCGTCACTGAGCACAGCCATTCCCACTGGGCTTTCAGTGCCCTCTTGTCTAATTGCACCTGCTAATTAGAGCCGCTCAAGCCTGAAGCCAAGTTCCATGAGCTCATCTCCACGATACCAGCCTGGTGCTGCGGATCTTCATGCAGAGACAAAGGCTGGGAGGAGATGGCAGAGAATTATTTAATGTCCTACACTTCTTTGAAGATGAAAAGTGCCAGCTAAGAGGCCAAGTATCATTATCTGCCAGGCAGCATCTGCCACACCATCCCACCCTGAGTGGGGCTCCCCCAGCACTGGCCTCTGCCAGAATTTAATCTAGGAATAGCCAGGAACAGCCAAGACTGCAATTGAGTCCTGTCCACTTCCTGCAGCCCCGCTGGGCCCCTGAGGCCCCTGGTGTTGAGCTGGTGGCAGGCTTTTTGCCTTCGCCCCTTCTCCAGCCTGGGTGCTGTGTGTACCAAGGTGCAACTCCTCCATCCAGCTGCCCCATGCTGGTGATAATGAGTCAGCTGGTCCCTGATGCATTCAGGGATTCACCAGCCACTGAGCTCATTTTTCAAATGATTTCTCTGCACCTCAAGGCAGTTGGTTTAATAGACAAGTTTGATTCCTTCTCTCTGCAGCTGTAGCAGGCAAAGGGTTTTATTTGCATCAAATATTCTTGGCAGTAATGACTGAGGGGTCTGAAGAATTGTCACATTTCCAGGTATTTACTTAGTTTAGAAAAGTTGCTGGTAATTATTTTTCCTGACTGGTTTGGGGCAGGCAGGCATCTTGCAACGGCCACTATGCCAATGCCCTTGACTCCTGACTGGCAGCTCTTGCTACTATCCCAGTCCTGGGGGGTGCCCTCCTGCCCTGCCGCCACCCTTCCTGCTCTGTCAATGCACCACAATATCCCCATCCGCAGCCCGCTGGTATTCCAGCCCTGGCCTCTCTTCAGCCGTCCGCTGATGCCCCTCAGTCCCGAACTGTAACCCTTTTGTGTTGCAAGCAGGGTGTCTCAGGCCCAGCAAGGGCTGTGATGAGCTCTATGTTATGAAGTGCACCATCCGATCCTACGAGTGCGGGGAGAGTGCAGAGATGAAAGGCTCTGCCAGCACTGGCTCCTGGTGCTGTAGGATGGTTTGCTGGAAGCAATGCTGGTTCACCCATCGCATACTTGGTGCAGCCTATTTAGGGACATGTGAAACCCTATGAGGTGGGGATAGAACTGGTTGAAAGACCCTAAGCAAAAAGTAGCTGTCAATGGTTTGCTGTCAAAGTGGGGTGATGTATCCAGTGGGGTCCCACAGGATCTGTCCTGGGTCCAGCATTATTCAGTATTTTCATTACTGCTGTGGATCAGGGTGTGGAGAGCAGGCTTATAAAATCTGTGGATGAACCAACCTCGGGGGGGTTGCAAGCACTTTGGAGGACAGGGTTAGAATTCAAAAGGACCTCGACAAATTGGAGAATTGGTCTGAAATCAACAAAATGAAATTCAATTAAGGCAAGGGCAAAGTACTTCACTTAGGAAGGAAAAATCGAATGAACCAGTACAACATGGGGAATAACTGGCTAGGCAGCAGGACTGCAGCAAAGGGTCACAAAGTGATGCAGTTGCAAATAAGGCGAGTATAATTCAGGGGTGTATTAACAGAAGCGTTGTGTGTAAGACACAGGAGATCCTTGTCTTGCTCTACGTGAGGCCGCAGCTGGAGGGCTGGGTCCAGTTCTGGGCTCTGCGCTTCAGGAAAGATGTGGACAAATTGGAGAGAGTCCAGAGGGGAGCAACAAAAGTGATAAAAGGTTTAGAAAACCTGACCTGTGAGGAAAGGTTAAAAAAATTGGTGATGTTTAGTCTCGAGAAAAGAAGACTGAAGTGGTGGGGGACCTAATCACAGTCTCCAAATACGCTGAGGGCTGTTACAAAGAGGATGGTGATCAATTGTTCTCTATGGCCATTGAAGGTAGGACAAGAAGTGATGGGCTTAATCTGCAGCAAGGCAGATTTAGGTTAGAGATTAGGAAAAACTTTCTAACTCTCAGGGTAGTTCAGCTCTGGACAGGCTCCCAAGGGAGGTTGTAGAGTCCCCATCACTGGCAGTTTTTAAGAACAGGTTGGACAAACCCCAGTCAGGGATGTTTTAGGTTTACTTGGTCCTGCCACAGAGCAGGGGGCTGGACGAGGTGACCTCTGCGGTGCTCTGCTCTAACTCAGAAGCTGCAGCCTAATCACACCCCAGGGCTGGCCTGACCTTGCAACCCAACAGAGGGACAGAAACCCTGTGACTAGACTCTGGGAGCTGGCTCATGGTGGATGAGCAGGAGAACAGCCCATTCCTAGGCACACGGAACCCAGGCTTGATCGGAGGACTAGCAGCATGAGCTGGGGATTGGCATGTGCACTCAGGACACAAGGTGACAAGAACAGCGGCACTCACAGCGAGGGCTTCACTGGTGCAGAGGGGCTGGGGTGGGGGGAAGTACCCCTGCTGGCTGCGAGGGCAGGGGCTGCCAGGCTGTCATATCGTCCCCCCACTTCACTAACAGGAACAGGTGCTGGGCGTCCCCTGAGGACATACTCTGTGATTAACATCGGCCATGCAGAGCCCAGCAGAAGGGTCTGTGTTCACAGCCAGATCCCATCCCACGCCCACAGCGATTCAACACGCAGGTGGGGAAGTGCGGTGACACACATGCACGCATGTGCACACTGGCAAGTAAGGGTCTGCCCATCCAAGGCGATGACCAAACTGCCCTGATTTCAGAGAGGGCAGGGGCAGGCCCGCAGGAGAGAGAGGCCAAGGGAATAAAAGGCAAAGCACTTTGTGACGGCAGTGGGGCGATGGACGTGCTGAGCTGGAATGAACTGAGGGAGGGGTCCCAGCAAGGGACTTTCATGCAGGAGGCTTCTTAGGGCAGTCCATGGGGGCGTTGTCTGAGCGAGGCCCCAGGGAACACGGAGACAGGCGACGCTCTGCCCGCCAGTGCTCCTGCCAGGCATTGAGTGAATGAATCCCTGGGAGGCAGGGAAGCAGCATCCCGGGAGGGGAAGGGACTCACCCAGGGTCACCCAAAGAGTCAGTGGAGACAGGGACAGTAAGGAGGAGGTCAGCCTCCCAACCCCTGCCCCTACCCACCTTCTGGAGGGTTGCTGGCCAGAGAATAGCTTTCTACTCTGGGGTGTAAAGCTCTGCTGGGAACCCTCTGAAGCTGGCAGCCTTTGCCATTAGCAAATCCTAGGACTGTTTCTTTCTCTTAGTTGGAAGCCTGCTGCTGTAATGCCCAGGACTGGGGCAGCACACGGGGGCCTCTGGCAGAGCAGTTCATTTTCCAAGCGGAAACTGCATTATCTGAGAATCTCTGCATGTCTGAGAATCTCACTCCTGGCACATGGCACTGTTCGGATCGCCAAAGTAAATCTGCACGACTGCAGGGGTGCAGAAAAAAACATCACGTGGCCAAGGGCGTCACTTCTAACATTCAAAAATCACCCTGCCTCGGGGCTGTTTCCAGTCCCAACAAAATAACCAACTGATGTGATGAGACACAAACCGGTGCACGGGCTCCAGCGCCCACGGGCCATTTCTCTGGTGAAACGCTGCCACTGTCTGGAACCCCAGGTAGTGATAAATCAAAGGCGACTGTCAGTAATTTATTGCTGCCTTGTGCAAAACACCGCAGCGGCACTGGGCATCTCCCAGGGGTCGCAGTTATTCCAATCTTTGGAATCATAATAGGTTTGTCATGGGTTAGATAATGATAAAAGGCCAGGGAGACAGCAAGGCGCATCAGCTACTGAGCGACTGGAGACGGAGAAGCACATGTGCAAATGGCATCGATTTTCAGCAGTGGCTGCCATGTAGGTCACCTTTCCCAGGCTCTCCTATCTCTCTTTGGCAGGCCAGGCCTCTTGTATGTTGGACCTTAAGGCACTATACCAGGGGTAGGCAACCTATGGCACGCAAGCTGATTTTCAGTGGCACTCACACTGCCCGGGTCCTGGCCACCGGTCCGGGGGGGGGGGGGGTCTCTGCATTTTAATTTAATTTTAAATGAAGCTTCTTAAACAATTTAAAAACCTTATTTACTTTACATACAACAATAGTTTAGTTAGATATTATAGACTTATAGAAAGAGAACTTCTAAAAACATTAAAATGTATGACTGGCATGCAAAACCTTAATAAATGGTGACTCAGCTCACCACTTCGGACAGGCTGCCGACCCCTGCGCTAGGGTGTGTGTCTGATTACATGCCTATTACTAATTCATCTCAAATTACCTGGTGTTCGCAGGACCTGGCCCACTGTCTGCGTGGACATCTCTGCTGTGTGCTCCGTATTATCATCCTGGCTTGATAGAAGTAGGACTAGTGACAGGAATGGGAAAAGTGCTGAAAACCAGGTGTTGTTCGGAAAGTCACCATAGATGTTCTGTGATGATATGGACCAGCTCAGGGGAGGAGTGTGCTAGGCTTAGGGGTCATAGTTCCACACTGCACTCATTTCGAGACACTGAGCCGAGTTCAGAGCTGGCGGGAGTGGGTGCAGTGCCAGAGGCTTATTAAATACAGATCTTCTCTCTGCTCTCAGCAGAGGGCCTTGGTGACTCTTCTACCCATGGCCCTTGCGGCAGTGGTTCCAGACCACAATCCCCCGGAACCAAAGAACCAGGGTTCAGGACTCCTTTCCTATGGAGCCATCAAGAAAGGGAGGGTGGTCATGATCCTGGAGGCGGAGTGATCCCAAGGCTGAGAACCCAGACTGTACATTACTGCTGACTGGGATCAAGCCCTAGCTGCTGACTGGGCTGCAGATCTCTCCAGGATGCTCCTGCCTTGGTGTTGGTGCTTTTGTTACATTTATATTCTCAGTTGATTTTAATGAATCTCCCTGAGAGACTCTCAGATCTTGGGGGCTTCAGAAACCCGGCTCCTGCATAGGTTTAACAGGCTCTCGCAGCCCTAGCTAGAGTCATAAGGACAGACTGGAGAAGCTCTTGGCTAAGAATTTTAAATATTATGTAGAAAAGTAATGGGAGAGAGAAATGTTTCCAAAGGGAAAAAACTTTTCCAGCTACTTTAACTGTGAATCAAAATTTACATTTTGAGTTTGGAAATCAATATCAATTCACGGATAATTCGGCTCCATTGTTTACAGGTCATCCATCAGCTTCAGATCTCGGATCAATAGAATCATTATTGGGTTTTTGTTTTGTCAATATTAGTAGTTTATTTAGCTGTTCTCTGGGATTGTGTTATAGTGACAAATTACAGACTTTGGGGCATTTTTACCAGGTAGAATCTAAGAAAATACAGATGGATGACATCATTATAACAAGACTGCACCAAACATGCGGACAGCAACATCAGCTCTGAACAGGTGAAGGAGATGTGACCATCTGGAAGCTAAACAACGCCAGACTGGTGCTCTCATGGTCATCCCAGGAGATTTTGTCTGCCTCCCATGGCACTGATTCCAGTTATTGCTCCTCTTTCCTCTGGATCTCGTTTGCTGCTCCAGTGAGGCTGGCTTTCACTGTTGTAGAGCTTTAAAGAGGTGTTGGTGAACTGGGTGTTATGTCTATGGAGTCTGAAAAGCTGGAAAGAGCCTGATGATGCTTGGCGCATCCTTGAAGCAAGAACTTTGCGATTCGGAGAGGGAGTGAATGTGCATGTGGATAGCAAGTGTACCCAGATTTATAAGAATAAGTTAGGGCTGACACAGGGTTTTGGAAGGGATAACGCCTCATGCTTCAGCATTTACACCAGTCTCGATCTATTAGGGATAATCGGAGGCAGATTATCCACATGTGCTCCTGCAGGGCTCTGTGATGCTCTTGTGCATTAGTGGATTGTTGCATTCTCTGTTGCATTAGTAGATTGTTGCATTCTGCTGTGAAGATCTGACAGTGACTGGGAATGGCTGATAAAATCCCGCTCGGCTTGTTCCCTGTTTGCGTTTGCTTGTTTTCTAGTGGAATAGGCAGGTAACAGTTGGAGAACCTCCCGCGCACCCACACGTGTAGAATGTTTTGAGGGATTATTTCCTCAGGCTGTCCACCAGCAGCATAGCAGGCTCAGCTCGAGAACAGGAACCCAGCTCCTGGAGTTTAATTAAACGTCCATGCTTTTTGTAAAGATTGTTATTCTGGAATCGATTTTGGCTCGTGGGCGATTCCTCCCACTGTTTAATACTAGAGTAAAACTCAGTAAGGAGAATAGAAAGAACTGCTCATCTGAGCTCCGAGAGTTTGTTAACAGCCAGAAAATATTGAACACATTCCTATTAATGCACTTCACTTCCTAGGGCCCGTACACACAGCGGCCTTGGCAATAAAGAGGCAACTGGGCTTTAACCCCTTTGAGTGGGCCGGGCTGTTTCTGAGCTGGCTTCACATTGCTGCTGGGCGATATGCTAACGGACGATGACAAGTGACTATGAACACATGAAAGCCCGTAGTGAATGTTTCATGTGGAGATGGGCTTTGGAAGCTTGGCCATTTGACATCACACGGGACTGAAACCTGACAGAGTTCATTACCAGTTTTCATGGCTGATTTTTGTTTCTGTTTAACAAACGTATAATTTTGTTCTCTGCTCTTCCAGGCTGAGGGGAATGAAAAAAGAAAACGTGAAAGTCTCTGATGTCAGGCTTTGCCAGCCTATACTAGATTCAGCCGCTGGAGACAGATTCTGCTCAGTTACACTGCTGTAAATCTGGGGCAAACACCGCAGAAGTCACCGGACAGATACAGAAGAATAAAGGTGCTAGATGCAACAATGAGGGGTGCTCCAGTAGTAGCGAGATCAGGGGGACAGTCAGGCAGACAGACAGCCATGCAGGGCCAGATTGTCAGCTGGTGTAAATCGGTGTAACTCCATTGACTTCCATGCAAGTATGTTGATTGACCCCACCCACGAATCTGACCAACAACTAGTTAAAAAATAAAATATCCAATTCCCCAATCTTTAAATTAGCTCCAATGACCTCCAATTGGAGCTTTTAAAACACACTTTTCAGTGTCTTATGTTGAGACCTGCTTGTTGCAGAGTGAATCTTGATATGTAAAATATTTGCACCCTTTTATATGGAGATACATTTTATTCAAGATGCAAAGGTCTAATTCATTTGGAGTTACTCAGTCTGATTCAGCCCCTACTGCCTGATGAAAATGCAGTTGTTTTGGGGGGCTGAATGGCTCAGGAGATAAGGTGTGGGATAAAGAGCTGCTGTCTGCTGCCTCATGATCTCAGTTCCAAGGCCCAGTGTACCAGGTCTCAGTTCTGCAGCATGGAACCTGGATTTGGGGCCCTCTGGTCTGGCAGGCCGGAGATTCAGACTGAATTTTCAAATGGGTTAAGTGTGCAGATTGATGATACGATCCTACCGGGCCCAGTTCAGCCGCAGTCACTAGTCATTGCCTTTGAACTGCTTGGCGGCGTGTATAAAACGAGATAGTTCCATTTATCCAGTTCCTAGCGCACTATTGACAGCACAAAACCGCCCATCTCAGCTGCAACGACTGGCGCTGTTGTGGCTGTCTCAGCAGAGAGGCCAAGGACTGTGAAATGGAGATTGCCAGGTTTCCTCCGCACCACTGGGTCAGAATTTTCTGCTTTCCAGAACCACAGAGCCCTTTGTAACACAAGGACAATGGTCGGTGCTGCTGATCACCTTGAGTCCTTTCTCCTCTGTCAGTCTGACTGGGCTATTTCTTGAGTGCCCGTCGTCATCAGATCTGCCCCTTCCTCCCGCCGCTGCCAGGACCCAGAGCTGGCAGGAGGGGTTCCCGCCAGGTTAGATAGAGGTACATTGGCGGGGCAGTGTGTGAGAGTGAGAGAGAGAGAGTGTGTGTGTGTGTGTGTGTGTGTATGTATGTGTGTGTGTGTGTGTGTGTGAGAGAGAGAGAGAGGCGGGGAGAGGGAGCTTGCATTATTTCCCCCTGTGCTGTACGGGTTCTCGGGATAAATGGAGGGCTCCAGGCTCTTGCTGTCAGTCCTTCCACTAGTGGTAAATCACTTCAATGAAGCGTTATAAAACACAGATTTCTGTCTTTGAAAGCATGGCTATTAACTGGGTGATAGGAGAAAAACCAAACCAAAACCGCCAGCATAATGGTGGCATAATTAATTTGTATTAAAGTGGCTTTCATGTGACAGATGTTTTTCCAAGAGCCACATTACAGGATAAATTAAGTTTTCTGAAGTCATCTGGAGTCATGAAGAGTGAGTTTATTGCTTTGGGGACTTAGCAAGTTCAGAGAATGACACGAGACTTGTGAGGAGAAAAGCGAACCAGCCACAGGCTTCTTTCATGCTAATTCGTTACACACCAATCTGTCTTGCTTGGCTTTCACTGAGTACACGGGGCCAGATTCTGCCATAAAGGCTCTGATTTTAATAAGCTGCACCACTGTGATGGTGGTGTGAGTGAGAGGAGAATCAGGGCCACTAGTGCATCTAAGCAATGTAATATATAGTAAATATCTCCACCTCCTCCCTGCCTCTGGCTTCGACTGCTAATGTCTGAGCTCACATGTGTAGTGGTGCCACCTCCAAGAAGAGGGAAAGGTCAAATAATTCACCCCCAAACTGGATGAACAAACCAATGTCAAATACAGTACAAACTTCCAGGGCCCCAGCACAGGGGAGCTATCCCACCTGAATTCACTGGCTATGCTCTGGTTGATTTTAACTGAAGGCTTGGCATTCACATAGTGCAGTGTGGCCAGGTGCAGAGACGAGGGCATGATGCCCACTGCAGGAGCTGGAGTGGCACTTCCAGGTGTCTCTGCTTTTGTCAGTTGTGTCACAAACTTAAATACTATTTCAGCAGAGAGTCTTCCGCATCTGTAGCCATTTGGCTGTTCGCCAGTACAGGGCCCTGTGCTATTAAGCGTAAATTACCTGTGACATTTTTTTTAATACTCAGAGAAATAATCTGATTAGTAGTTATTAGTGCAGAACACTTGGGGTGTTTGCAAAGTTAGATGACTCTGAGGAAGGGCTGTTTCTTTGCAGCTGCCTGTCAGTTTTGTCATCTAATTATGGGACGATAGAACACGAATACTCCGGGGTGGGGGAAAGCTCAATGTAATTGTATTGGTCATATATCATAGCCACTAATTACTTGCTTTAGAATTAATGAATGTTTCTGTGGCTGGCTGGGGAGCTGTCATGGCCCTGGCTCGGGTTAAGTAGTTCCACACTTCTGACTTTAGAACTTCGATTCTAGACTTTTTAAAACATAGAGTGAAGTCCAGGCCAGCTCTGTATTCTCATTCTGCTAAAAAGTCCTTCCCTTGGCTCACGCTTTTTTAGATGAGACATTCAAGCAGCGGCAGGAGGAAGGGGCAGATCTGATGACGACGGGCACTCAAGAAATAGCCCAGTCAGACTGACAGAGGAGAAAGGACTCAAGGTGATCAGCAGCACCGACCATTGTCCTTGTGTTACAACGGGCTCTGTGGTTCTGGAAAGCAGAAAATTCTGACCCAGTGGTGCGGAGGAAACCTGGCAATCTCCATGTCATAGCTGTCTGCACGACACGCACAGGGCCAAGGAGGGCTGAATGGGAATAGCTGAAGGCACAGTTTGGCCCATTATATCTATATCCACTGTAATAAGGGGGCTGAGTTCCTGTGACTTAGGAGCAGTAACGGTCCTTGTTATCACAGCCCTCCACCTATTGTTATGCAAAGATGAGACCCCCCCCAAGAGCGATCTGCAGCCACAGGCCCTGCTTTAGGAAGCTAGGGAAAGTCCCGAGAGGTTCTTTCCATGTAATCACTGAGTTTTCTGGCAGCTCTTATGGTCCCATATCTCTGCCTAGGCCCATGGATACACAGCATGCCTTTGTGCATCCCAAGCATGGATGGAATTCCCCCACATGCCAATGTCTAGCCATAGGTCTGTGTATGCCTTAAATCTTCAAAGTCAGGTCTACATGATGCCTAGTGCTGGTCTCTGCACATCAGGAATTTCCCCCCCGGCATCTACTCCTCCTTGAGGAGCCTTGAGCCAGTTGTCTCTGGCACACCCAACCTGTGATTCCTCTGGACACACAGGCCCCAGGACATAAGTAAATGTTGATCATCTTGCTCCGCATCTGACTACAGAAGTGAACAAGCTGAGTCCTAATCCTTGCTTCCTGCCCTTCCTTCTTCTGCCACTTTTAATATTTAATCAGTGAGGCTGCCCAGCTGGATTTCAGGGCGATATTGCCAAGGATTTCTTTATTCTTCTGGAAAGGTCACCTTTGAAAATAGCTTTCAAAGGAAGAGGAGTAACTCCTGTTGCTACTCCCTCCCCATTGTGTGCACCTCCCTGCATTCAAATGAATAATGTATAGGGGACAACAGCATAAACGAGAAGAGTTTGACATAGACATGGGGCCTATTTACCTCACTTTAAAAAACTGAAAGGCCAAGGGCAAAAACGCCGGTGTCTGCGGCGGGAGCTCTTCCAATGTTCATGAAGCGAGTGACAGAAATATGTGTTTCCATGGCCCTTGTCAAAATAAAATGGCAGGTGATCATTGCAGTATCGGAGAACAATAAATCAATGTCAGCTTTGTTCTCAGGCTGCTAGGAGAGCAAAGAAACACCACTGATGAGAGCTCTGCGCGTCTCTAACCACTTTAAAACTCCTCGTTCTCCTCCAGCCATCCTGATCGTTATTATGGGGGATGGGAGAACAGGAACCCCAGAGCAGGGCAGGGGGCTCAGACACATGGCTGAAGGGAGGTCAGCATTGACTTTCACAGCCTTTATAAGGTTGCTTCTCATTGTAACCCTTTTCCTGGAGATGAATAGTCTCTGGGAGATGCAGCCAATTAGCTGGAGTGGCCGATTAACTCTGGCCCCCCCTGCACAGCGGGCCACTTCCAACAGGGCTTTGTAGCTTTTTCCTCCTGGGAAGGATACTAGACCTTATTCCCATGGGACCAGGCCGAGAGCGAAAGTGATTTGATGTTGGAGGCTTTTTTGACTTCCACTTGAGCCACTAGCTGACTGTAAGCTCCCCGGGGCAGGGGCTGTCTCTCTGTTACGTGTTTATACAGCGCCTGGCACACCAGGGCTGGGGATTCTGGGGGACACCGCTCCCACAGGACACCATCAGCTGGTACCGTCACTGCGGCACAGGCCAGGTATGAACTAGCAACCTATCTCCTGAGGAGCCAATGCCCTTATGCCAATGAACTTGAGTGGTTGCTGTCACGGAGGGCTGCTTGAAAGCATTGACCCTTAGATACGAATTTGAGTCACAACATGGGCCTATGGGAAACCTCTCTGCGCAAAGATGGAAATTCTGCTGCTTTTTAAAAGTAACTGGGAAGTGTTCTCGTTCCTTCTCTAGAACCTCTGCAGAGGTTCCCCTGCCTGTGCGGCATGGGGCGCGTGACGCGTGGCAGCCCGAGCACAGCTGCCATGGATTAGGCCTCAGATTTCACCCTTTGCTTGTGCCTGGTGCCGGGGAAATGTTGCCAAACACTGCCACGCTGACGTCTCTTCCTACGAAAGGATCCCAGGTGTCCCCTTTGGACAAGGGCAGTGGGGCTAGGCCCCCGGACCTAAAGGGGACAAACAACTGAGAACCTCCCTCACTCCACACCTTTATCTTTCTGCTTTACGGAGGTGAAACTTTGACCCCACTGGTACACGGATTCGCTCTATGGAAGGATCGAGAAGCATGAGACATAGGCTAGTCCCTGAGAATATCCACTGTGGGAGACCACGATGTGACACCTTTGTGGGCAATGCTGCTGCCGCAAAGGCCTAGTGCAGAAACCTGAGTCTTTCTGGCATCACATTTTCCAAATGACCTGGAGAGAACATAGCAATGTGGCAGCGGGCAGGGAAGTGGGCTGGTCTCTCAGGGCTCGCTCTGCTCACGTCACGAGGTACAGCACAGACCGAGTCATCACGCGTAACCGTGACATCTCTTGTGAGATCATCCAGTAGAAGAAAGAGCCAGGAAGATACGAAATGTCAGGCTGAAAGGGGGAGGAAGATTTCATCTGTAATTTATAATTCAGTCTGAAACTCTGGTGTCGCTTCTCCATAATGAAAGGCCCGTGAGGACTGATGTGAGTCACACTCAGAGCACTGGCTAATCAGGAAGAAATGCTGGAAGACGAGGCTGGGGTGGAGGAGGAGTGATAGGCACTGAGTTTATTTGTCACTTATTGTTTGTTTCTAACAAATATTGTTTTCAATTTAATAATGAAATGTAAGAGTTTCTCCCTGTGCCAGGAGCTGAGCTCGGTAATAAATTGATTTGGACCCTGCACCATGAGTGGTCAGATAGCGAAGTCCCTATTTTACAGTGACGAAATTGATACAGTAAATTTTCCCTTCACGCACAGTTGTGTGTCAGCTTAATTCTAGTACTAAATTGAAATCAAATGAAGTCATGCGGGTTGGCAGCACAGACGGCCTCGCTGACAAAGCTTTGTGAGCACACGTGGCTGCACCACGGAGAGGAGTGCCCTGGAGGCACTGCATAACTACACAGGGGTCTTGGTTTATTTCGCCCAAATGTCTGCTTTACTCCTTGGCTCTGTCTGCCTGAGCACCAGGGTCATATTGCGGCCATTCACTTGGCAATATTTGGTCCAAAACATGGCTACAACTGGGAGTCGGCAGCCATTTGAGCTGTTACCCTGCAGCCAGCAGCAATATGGATCTGGAGCGGGGTGGGGAGGCTGGCTGTGAGGCTGTGGGACGGGCCTGGGACCAGTCTCAGCTCTGTCCCAGGTGCCCTTGGGCAGGTCACTTCATCTCGCTGTGTGGGATAATAATGCCCACGGGCTTCCTGGGCTGATTGTACAGCTAGCTCGTCAGGGAAGGGGTTGCTTTTCCCTGTGTAGCCCCCAGCACAATGGGGCCTGTCTGAGCCGGGGCTCTAGGGCTGCTGTAACACAGAACGCTGGTAATGAAATTCAGTGTGGAAATGAGCATCAGAGGCAGGCTGGGTAAGAAACCCCCTCCCCCGTGTTGAAGCTGACAGGCAATCACTGCCTGCCGGCAGCGGGGGTATTCGGAGACCCAGTGCAGGTGCAGAGAGCCTGGGGAGAGGCTTCTCTTCTCACTGATGAGCCAACAGGACCCCAGATGCAGGTGTGGGGAGCAGCTTGGCGTTTCTGGCTGTGGTTTGAATCACCCACTAAGTGTCCTGGGCCCAGGAGAGCCGGGGCTCTCGTGGGACTAATGCAAAAATAGCATCTGGAATTTGTCTCCATCCCTGCAACTGGGCCAGGTCACGTTCATCTCTCAGGGACTCTCACTCTTCCCCTCCTCGCCTGTGCCTGCCACCTTCTCCCCCAGGTTTCCCAGTCTGCCCG
Source organism: Chelonia mydas (assembly GCF_015237465.2). Lineage (NCBI taxonomy): Eukaryota > Metazoa > Chordata > Testudines > Cheloniidae > Chelonia > Chelonia mydas. The sequence continues at coordinate 1,047,470 of NC_051259.2, forward strand.
GCCACCTCAGCCTCTGGCTTGTAAGCTGGGAGCTCGGGAGGGTGGGGCCTGTCTCAGTTCTGAGCCCCACAGTGCACCCAGCATGCAGCTAATGCTCCAACCACACCACCCCTAGGCCCTGCCGCCCCACAGGGCTCTGTGTCCAGCCTTGCACCCCAGGCTCCGTGACTGGAGGTGAGCAGAGGGAAGAATGCAGGCCCTCTTCAGCGCCAGGAGAATCAAGAGACAGGAAGGCCGACGAGCTGAGGACGGGGCATTTTGTGACACAGGTGAGCATCTTTCACTGGGATGGAAGTGACACCATCCCCATACGTCTGTCTAGTCCTTTGTGATGGGGAAATGAATTGACAAAGCTGTTAGATCCTCAGAACTGTCTGCCCCTGAGTCAGTGACCCCTGAGTTGGGGGCAGCCTCCAGTCCCCGGGCACAGGAGGGAGATGAGGCTAGCAGACACCCTCTCAGGCACTGGGCTGGGGAAGCACTAGTGGTCTCGAGTCTGGGGGGAAGGTGTTGTGTGCAGTGGTATCGTCCTCACTCAAGCTCAGGCTGCTCATAAATCAAAAAACTTGATGTGAACTTTGGCACAGGCCGTAAATTCTGCATTTATCATTATTAGAGATATGTCAACATTTCAGAAATTGATTTATAGTTGGTAATTTAGATCATGAATTGTTTCTGATACAGTAAACTATTCATATCCAAAGCCCATCACACAACTTTCTAGTTATTAGGAATTAATGACTCATAAAACTGGGCCCGGAACAGATTGTTAGTTTGAATGAAGGGTAGGTTGTGACTATTAATCTCTTCCCCCCCTCCCCCAATATGTACACAGAATCCCTAATAAATGGCTAATTGGGCAAATACATGATTTCTTTAAACACATCTCCTCTGGAAGCTGAATTCTTGCTTTGTTCAGGATGGAAGGGGGTGCAAAGGGAAATATGTTTTCACCCGTGACAGTAAAATGCCAGTCATGGTCAGGAGGAGCCATTGGTTTCTCTCCTCCTCAGTTGTACAATAAATATGTTTTTTTCTGCACCAACAAAGCTTTGAAATTCTTTATCTGGAGGATAAGAATCATCTGCTACCTCAACACCATGTAAATGGCTTTTTACAGATAAAAACTTTGTCATTTTACTTCTGCGCCAAGTGCCGCATAGTCAATAGTTTATTGTGCTGTTTACAAAGTAGTTCTCTAAGTGTCTAGTGTGGCTGTTGTTGTTTCCTAATGTCATAGCAATTTTGCATTTGTGTAATAGTGCCACAGAATTGACATTATATAGCTAGACAGATTGTCCTGTCTTAAGCAGAGTCTCATAGTAAACTGGCTGGCAGCTGCTAAATTGATGTGCTGTGTTTACATACCTTCATAAATAAAATATTAAGTCCTAAACTAAAATCTTCTAAAGTCTAAATTAAATTGACTCAGAGCCTAAATCATCAGCTAAATACATTTTATATACTTCCAGGGCCCGGTGCTACCCCGGGGATTGTAGTGCGGGGGTCGTGAGCTCAAGAACTGCAGCCCCTTTTAGCTAAATCAATCACATTCTGTGGCTGTGAACAAACATGAAATGAATATAAAATTTCAGGCATCAGTTCAGGTGAGATTTACCAACAAGTCTCATTATGCGAAGAACAGGGCTCTATGTAAATTACTTTTCCTTGAATGCCACTAGAGCCGGGAGGGGTGACATAAACCATGAAAATTGGCCGTTTCACCTTCTTCTGACTGGTTATGACAAACATTTCCCAAGTTCTGCTGCGGCTCAAATTGAGTTCCTGCAAAAGGTGGGTGCCTGGCTAATGGAAGGCCATCGGTATACTGTTGCCAGCTCTGCCTGCTCAGAAATCACGAGGCAGACCCCAAACAGCGGGAGCGGTGGGGTTTATACAGCATGTTTGTTTAGGGGCTTTTTGTTCTGATTTCTGGGCTCTTGGCAGAAATCGCCCCTTTGTGCGTGTGTGTGTGTCATCACTGGGTGTGTACACATCCATGTGTGCGTGTGCACTGTGGGTGTACGCGCATGTTCCAGAGAACTCAGTCTGAAGTGTGCAAACACCCACACCTGGGCAGCCACCTCCCTTTCTCTGTGGCGGGTGGGGAAGACCCTTCCCGTACATCTCCGTGATCCCTACTCAGGGAATTTCCGATGCTCTTTCTCAGGGCACTGCCCCTGCTCATCCCTGCCCTGCTCTTTCCTTCTCAGGGGACTGCCCCTGCCCCATGGAAAGTGCCTTGTGTAATGGAGCTGCTGCTTCTCCCCCCTGGACTGGTGCTTCGGCTCTGCCCCAGGCACAGCGGCTAGTGGCTGAAGCCAGAACTGAGGAACCCTGAGATACCAGGAACTTCTCATGAGATCGTGAGAAACAAGAACCACCCCCAAACCAGCAACACCCCCCTGCCCACCACAAAGGCTGCAAAACTGCAGGACTCATGAAAATATCACAGAGTTGGCAACACTGGTCCTGTCCAAAAACCTTGGGTGCAGAAGTGTCAGTCATAAGGGCTACTATGCACCATGTACGTCCTTGCGTGGTTCCTGTGTCTTGTGGGGCTGATCTGGGACTAAAGTGCTGGCCCCTTTGCACTGGGGTGAAGGCCACCCTGAGCGAACTTTCAGCCTGAGCAGTGGAGTCAAATTGGCTTCATTTCCTGGATTACTTTCCTTCAACAGATTCTAAACGATTGCAGTGGACTCTCCTCGCTGCCCTTCGCTCTGGTTTCGGCTGTAATGTTTATTAGCCTTCCCCGCGGTTTACCCCACTATGAAGAAAGGAGAGGGCAGAGAGTGGGGCTAGAAGTGGTAAGTAACGGTCCCCTGTTCCCTTATCATTGAATGGAGCTCTCTACAGCCTTAGAAGGAAGGTGGCTGCACATCCCTGTGAAATTATATACCTTGCTATTGAGAGAAGGGGAAATTCACCCCATGCAAAAAGCCAACCAAAGGTCAATGCACCACTATTTAAGCCTTATTTTGAGGACTAAACTGGGCCTTAAGTGGCCATTGGGTCTGGGTTGCTCCTTTGCATGGGTGGAATTTACCCTGAGTAAGCAAGACAGTTCGATTTCGATAACACAGAGCCAGATTCCAAGAGCCCCAGTTGCTTGATTATTTTTTACTACGTAGAGGATGCGTTTGCATTCTGGTGTCTGGGGAATAAATGTTCTGCTCATTCACTGTGACATAAACTATTGTATTTTGGTTAAAATATTACAAAGCAAGGCTGGTGTGATGGAATATGCAACATTATCTCTAATAAGTAATTATATTTCATAATATGAATTAACTGAAATCTCGCACTTAAACTGAGTAACTAATTACAGACCTTTTAGCTTAATAAAGACTGAGTGAGGAAAGGGATAATATATACAGTAATTATTGAGTTAAGCAGAATGTAATGTGCATCCAGGGCTCATTTAGGACATTCTCAGTCAATACCTAATTACTGTTACTGCTCTCGGAAGTCTGCATTATAAATGTCCATTGTGCTCACCAAAAAAATCCTTGTTTCTCACCTCACCTGCAGCTGTTGCTCTGTAAGTTATTGAGTGTGATGATGCCTCACATCCATTAGCATGACAGATGTCAGAGTGGGAAGGAAAGTGTCACACTGGGGAGCAAAGTACCTAGGGCTCCACGCTGCCAGGTTCCCAGCCCTTCCTGGGAAATGCAGAGCTGCCCTCCCCTCCCACTGCACCTCTCGCCTGGCAGCAATTTCGTCTGCTGGTCTCTCCACATGTGACGCTTACCCCCCAGCAGGGTCCCGTTCAGTGTGGTTGAAAACCCACCCTGGGCACAAGCCCCAGGCAACCCTTCAGTGGTACATTAGTCCTGTTTGAGGGAGCAACCAGCCAGGTTTGGGGGGTGGGGTTTGAGCTGACACAACAATTGGCCCCCAGGTGTAAACAGCATCTGGGGAGATCTCGTCCATTGCACTGCAGGGATGGGATTTCCCAGGCAGCTCCATGGATAGATATTCTCCCCCTCTCTGGTATCCTCCTCAGTGGCGTTAGGGACAGAATGGCCCCTGCTCCACTGTCCACTCCACTGGGCAGCTTCTCGGAAACTGGGCTGTTTCCATTTGGGGGTGAGTTTGGTGCGGCTCGCAGATTAGTTCCCGTTAGGGCTCCATTGAGCTTGCTGCTGTAAACCTTCCATGGGCGCTCCTGCCTGGCTGGCTAGCATTTCCTGGCTACGATCTCTGAGCAGGGACTCCGTGTGCTTTCAGGGGTGTGTGCGAAGTCTCCTCTGACATGTGAGTCTCACAGGAACAAAGTCAGTTTGATCTGCAGCCAGGGTCTGACATGCTTTGTAATTGTCAGCATCCTACATTCATACAAGACTCAGTGCCAGCAACTTCTCTGCTGGGGCTTTCATTCCCTGCACACGACACTTCAGTCTGCAGCAGCTTTTCAGTGGAATACCCAGCGCTCCTGCCAAAGAAGGAGCTGGCTTCGTCTCAGCTGGAGCCCTAGGAGTGAGTGCCGGTGCTATGCCTTTGTCCTAGTTCTCCCTCTCCTTCTTTTACGCAGTAAGAAGCTGCTTGTCTATCAGAGCTGATAGCTGCATGGAGACCTCGCTCTCTCTCCTTTGCATTGGCAGCAGAAACCCAAGCGATGTGTCACACAAGGGGCACTGGTTAGAAGCTTCAGTGTGGCAGCAGGTTGTGAGCACATAGGCCTGGACCAAAACCTGTGACCAGCAAAGGTGAAGCCCCCTTTCTACGGAGTTCAGTGTAACTCTTCTCCCAGACGTGTGTGTGAAAGGCAGTAACTCAATCCTCTTCTCACAAATTGCGGGGCTCTCTCCTCCTAGCAGATACATAGACCCGGAGCCATTGCCCCCTGTAGGGCTGTGTGTTCCCTGTACACACCACAGAACAGCTTTGTGGCGGGCTTTTCTCCATCTCATTCCTTCCACCTTAGATGGTGAAGGAGTGGGCTGCCGCTGTTGCAGCCAGCTCACCAGTGACCGTGCTGGGAACACAAGACGAGAGACAAGTGCTAAGCATTCTGCCATGGTCACCCCATGGTCACCCCCTGATACCGCCCATGGGGAGGTCTCCAGCTCTTTGCTGCAGGTGGATTCTGAGACCTAACCGACCTGGAAGGTTGGCTTTTGTAACCTAAGAAGGCAGGTGTTGGGCATATGCCTGTGTGCAATTTACATAGCTTGTTACTGACCTCGGGTGATCTGTGCAGCCAACCAGCACATGGTCTATGCTCTGCTTTAGTCCAGCTTCTACAAACCTTCCACAGTGCTGGCTCCTCTGCAAAGAGCGAGTTCCAACTACTCCAAGGGTAAGCTCTGTGAATCCCATGCTATGGCCGTGTGTCGTATAGCGGGGATGGAAGGAGAGTGCCCAGGAAGCATTTCACTTGGCCATCTATCCTTGTCTGGCCACAGCTTTGGCAGGCCAGTTAATTACAACGGATTCACGGTCAGCTGAAGGGGCTGTATATCGCTTCCCATACACTAGCACGCTGCACCCTTGGTGAAATGGTGAGTTACAGCTGCTGGCAATCATTGTCATGGCAATTCAGTTATAGTTCTTCACATGATGGGAAGGAAACAGCCATGCTCCTGTCCAGACAGCATGGAGACTTTTCTCTCCATTGAAACAGACCCTTATTGTTAGCCAGAGATCCCAAGCCCTGAGGTCCAGTGATCCTGGGCCAGGGTATCTCACTCAGACCCTTTGGCAGCAAAGGAAAAGTCTCTCCTTCAAACGCAGGGAAACTCTGGCAAAAGGACTGTGTCCACAGTGACTGTGAAAGAACCACAAGGCTCCTCTGCAGCCAAATGGATGCAATATCTGCCAAACACACCAGCCTTCTGCCTTTCCCCAGACACTGCTGGGGCATGCTGCTGCTAATGGAGGGCCAAGCTAGTGATGGGTGTTAGCAGACAAATACGTGTCTGACAGGCAAGTCACAAAACCCAGGCACTTTACCTAACCATGGCACCGCTGCTGAACTGCAGAAAAGTACCTGCTAGAAACCTGAGGGTGCAATGAACATCTAGGGCCCTGGAAGCCACATGAACGTGGTTGAGTCTCCCAGTGGGCAGAGGTGATGGGGACTTTTCTCTGAACTTCCTGGACATCCAGAACTCTGAGCAGAATGGTCACCGTGCAAAGTCCATTACTGGCTGTGAGTCTGGGTTCCTGTCTCTATTCTGGGAACGCAGCCTGTGCTGGGAGGGAGGGAATGGCGGGGAATAGAGGAGGGCAGGATGAGCCAACACTACACTGGGACGTCTGCACACTGCTGATACAGGCATGTCTCTGCAAACGCCAGCTCCCTGTGCTCAAGGACTGGGACCGCAGTATGTTATGGGAGCAAGTCAGCCACATGTTGGATGCCTTCAAAGAGAAAATGCAAATTTTTGTTTGAAAAAGACGAGTCACTAATTGTATTTAAGCGCCTTGCTTGATATTTGATTTGTGCCTTACACAGCTCCCAGTGCAATGGGTTGTGAAGAAGGATGAAAGGCCCCTCTTAGGACGAGAGGCAGCAGGATGAAGGAGCTAGCTTTCCTTTCACTGAAGCATTATGCTGCCTGGCAGCTGCTCTGTGGCTGGGATAATGATGTCAAAGCCTGGGGTGTCATCAAGGTCTCCAACCATCTGCAAGGGAAGAGCTCTTTTTTTCAAATTACGAACACTGGCATCTGATGTCCTCCCTGGTCCAAACCAATTCTGAAGGATATTGGAAGAATTAGTAGATTTATTTTCCTCTCCCAGGTGACCGCAGAATCAGAGTAAACATGCCAGCTCCTGTGCTGTGGATTTAGGCAATAACCCAGTGGTATTAATGAAGGGTTTATCATGATGAGGGCTGTGCTGATTTGGAGAACACAATATCCAAGGTAACAAAATCGGCCGAATTAAAAGTTTAACAGCTTAAAAAGGTCAGATAGCACAACAAATTCTTCTGGGACTTGTCAGGGCTATTCCATTCCTTCTGGAGAGCGGAGACGCTGCCAGATACCATTATCCTTCCTTCAGGGAAGGGGCAGGTAGCGACTGTTGGATTTCTCTTTCTATGAAGGCGTTTTTCACAGGACCCCAAACCTCTGTGGACAGGGCTTTCATGTGCCATTGCCCCATCAGAACCGGGAGACGAGAAAAGCTGCCAGTTCCGGAGCTCCGTCACCAAGTTCTGTCCTTGTCGGGATGAGACAGGCGTGCAGCTGGGACCCAACGAGCTCAGAGAGCAAACTGTCCCACTCATACAGACACTGGTGGAGTGCCGGGAGCTCAGAAAGCCAAAGGACTTGGGCTGCGTTGTCACTGCCAAGACAGGTGTGGTTTTATGTGGATCAAAATCCCAGCAGCGGTGAGGCCCACCTGGGCTGACACCCCCTCGCTAGACTGAGGTAAAAGCTCCCTGAGCTCCATCTCCACTAGCGTGGTACATGCTCCATGTAAAAACACACCTTTTTTGGCAGTGAAGCCAAAGTGATGAATCCTGTTAAGGATTCCGGCTCAGGAGCTTCGTGCAGCTCAGACTGAACTTTAGAAACTGGCCACGCCAGTCGGTATGAAGCAGGCAGGCAGAAGATTTTGTTACCCTGCGATGGGGTGAGTGTCACTCCCAGGCACATCCCACAGGAAACAAGGCCATGGCCTGGGGATGAGGGATGCCCACAGGGGCCGGCGGGGCTCTCGTTATCTCCTCCTGATAGAGACATTCCAGGCGCATGTTGAGTTCGCCAGTCGGCGCCCGAGTTCGCGCACGCATGGAGTATTTGGCAGGGCAGCCGTGTGGTGGGAGCTGCCAGGAAGTGGCAGAGGATGGCTTGCAGGGCCAGCAGCCATTTCTCACTGTCTGTACTTCAGTTCATAGCTGATGAGCCAAATAATCTAAATAAATGGACTTTATTTCTGAAGCCGATACTTGGGCATTTGTAATGCAGATGAATGCGAAGTGTGCGGGGAACGGTGCAGAATGGAGGGTTCTCAGCCCCTGCCTCCAGCTTCATCCTGCTCCTTGTGTGGCTGGAGAACCTGCCCTCCAAGTGCCCCCTGTCACTCGATCGGAGTATTTCTAGGGATCCTATCGCCCTGTGTCTGAGCACTACGGTATCCTACACTGTCAATGGTATCTGGGCACAGGCTCCCGACCCCTGCCTAGCCCCACTCCAGCCTATTCCAGATCGTCACGCTGGCCTGTAGCTCTGCCCACGCCATTGCCCTCTCTCTCCCAGTGCATCAAATTCAAGCTCCTCGTCTTTGTCTACAATACCCTTCACTCCTCTGCCCTTCGGCTCTCATCTCTGATCTCATTGTCCCTGTCTGTTTGCTTGCTTCGGCCAAAACCACACCACACTTCCCTCCAGGCCGCCCCCTGCACAGCACCGGCTCCCTGCACTGGTCATGAAAAGCCCGGCCCACTTTGCCTTCACAAGCCTCATCAAATCAAACAGTGAACAAGGAACCCAATAAAACAGCCCTCAAGCCCATATGGGTCAGCCAGGTCCTGTTCAACACAGTCACCTCTGGCTGTGGTGCATTAACTAGACACCCAGGGCACATTGCTGCCACGTGACTCAGTAAGAGAAAACAACAAGAAAGCTTCCAAACAATATCCCAGAACTCTTTGACCTGGAGAGCCTTTCAGTCCTGAGGCTACGCAGTAATGGTGCAGGTGTGTGTAGCTGCTCAGAACTCCACAGCGGTTTTCTCTGGATAAGACTCCAGCCGATAGACTTATTCGGAGGACAGATTTGGAGAACTCCTGTATCCAAGATATAATTATTACCCTTCGCTTTAAATCCCGGAAATGATGAGTGATATGGCAGCTCACAATTCATCTCTTTATTGGTGCTTGTGTTTATTTATAAGGGTAAAAGGAAAAGCTTATTCCACAAAAGAGTAAACAGTGGCTTGAAATCTCATGCATGTTGACATACAGTTGGTGTTTAAAATCACCTCTGACAATCAGCTGTTCCCTCTCACCATTCAGGAATCAGGGTTTCCTTTGCAAGAGGCACTGGCTTCACAGACCCTTCAATCCAGCCTTTGCTGGCTCTTCCTGGGCTGGTTATCTGCTTGCCAGGGACCGAGTCCCTGCTGCTCTGTGTCATGATTGACATTTGTCTGATCTGGTAGCATTTTACCCCCAGCTTGCACAAGTTTAAACAATGACACCAGGCGACAAGCTGGGGAGAATCCAGCCCAGGACCCCTGTCAGGTGAGCGGAGGAGGAGCTGAATTTCAAGTAGTGAACTCTCAGTTGTGCATTTTAATTTCCAAGCCTACCCATCTACTCTGTTAATGATCTGGGAAATGCTTTTCTTCATTTCTTGCAAAAGCTTTCAAGTCCCCCCAGAACCCTCATCAAACCCCAAATTCAAAAAGCAGGATAAATACATTGGCTCCTCTGGCCAAAAGAGGTACTGAGAAAAGCAAATCTCTGTGACTGTGACAAGCTGGGCCTGCATTCTGTCACTCCCTGCTGCAGCGGGACGTTCTCCGAGCAAAGCCCTCCCTGGTACATGGGGCATATGTGGATGTGGGGGCTTCTGTCCCAGATGGTGTCTTTGTGCATCCACAAGGTGCAGCTAGCAGAGCCGTTGCTGGTTCCTGCTGCCCTGGAAATCCATTCCCTCGGCTCTTGAAGTAATAAATTCACGCCTCTGTGCCCAGCTGGCTAGATACGACAGGGGGAAAAGGCTGCTGTCAACTGAGATAAGGTCAGAGCCCTTGTCAATCAGCAGCCACACTTCTGCCTCCAGAGGCAAAGTGTGTCTATGAGTTCCTCCCGGAAGCCAGAAGGCAGGCAACTCATTCCCGCTTCCAGACAAGAATGTGCATCAGCCTTTCATACAGGTCAGGGCCATGCACCGGGCCCTCTCCAAAGGTGAGCAAGAGTCATCCAGGAGCTCCCCTACAATGTAAGAACGAGAACAAACTCTGTCAAGCTGGTGCCCAGAGGTGGCTGCAGCACCTGCCGCTAACAGGAGAGAGGATCATCCCAGGTCTCTGCACTAGGGCTGCTTGTGTGGTGTTTACACTGGGTTATTTGGCTTGTTCTCCTGATAAACAGCAAAAAAGGCCGTGCCTTTGCTCTTGCTCCCCTGGAGCCACAGGGCAGATTCCCAAGAGCTGACCTGCAAAGGAAAACACTCTCTGGTTCCTTCCCTCCTCCTCTCTGATGTCTACAGACAGCTGGAGAAAAATCTGCGTGGTTTATTAGAAGTCTCAAGTCTTGTCCCCCCTGTGACGCCGGTTTCAGATCCTTCATGTTTCCCCCATGTGCAGTCACCCTGAGCCCCCGCCCAGGGGCTTAGCCATTGCAGCTGAGGTCCTGGGAACGAATCGCACTGCAGCACAAGGGCATGGCTGTGCTGGATTCCATCAACCCAGGGCGGACACTCTACCTTATGTGTCGCAGATGAGAATGGGGGTGTCAGGACTGAATCTCAGCCTTCACACAGGTCCTGAAGAGATCAGGGCCCCTTCCTAGCACAGGCTAATTGCTGGAGGCATAACAAGGTTTGCATTGTCAGTGCTGTTTCTGAGGTCTGTGCTGTTTGCTAACTGTGTGTTTGGGTGACACAGAGCTGAGGGTTAGTTTGAATCAGTGGCTCACTTGGAAAGGTGAAGACACTCCGAAACCCCTGCACGTTCCACTGGCAGAGAACTGCCTCCGGTACCTGTGGGGAAAGGTGGGCAGCTGCTGGAACGTGCTTGAATCGTGCCTGGTGCCTCTACATCATACAGGAGCTTTCCAGGTTCCAGGCACCTCTCCTGGCCCACGCTCAGGCAAGACAGTGACAGTAACTGCTTCTGAAGGACTCCAGCGTGGGTAGTGGCTGGCAGCGTCCCAGTCAATGGCTGTGTTGGACGGGGCCCACAAATGTAGCTGTGTTCCTCTGTTTCTAAGTGCCACACCTTTGCATGTCTAGGGACTCTGCTGTCCGCAGAGACAGGCCGACACTCTGTGTTCAGTTGAGGGCAGACAGTTACAGAAGAGTCATGGATTTGTAGGTTTTCAGGCCAGACGGGACCATTGTGGTAATCCAGTCTGACCTCCTGCATAGCACAGGCCACAAAACCTCGCCCTGTGATTTCTGCATCAAGCCCGTCACTTCTGGGGGAGCCAGAGCAGATCTTTGAGACGGATCTCGAATTCAGGAAACACATGTTGTTCTTTCTGGTTTGTGGTTCTCTCAGTCTAAGCCAGAAGCAATCCAGAGCGATTCTGGAGAAACGTGTCATAGGGGACCCTGGACATCACTGCTGCATTTCCCCAGCACCCCCCTTGTGCCGCCCAGGGGCTGCTCTCCCTCTCTGGGCTAATTCATTGCGAACACGTCCCTGCCTGGGCCAGCCCCAGGGCCTCCCAGCGCAGCCCACATTCACATCCCCTTTGGGCACCTTCCAGGAGCAGAACATGGGGATCCTGGGAGAAGGGGCTTGGTAACTGCACACGGGCTGCCAGCAAAGCAGAGGGGGAAAGACTGAGGGGGGGGGGGAAACCTATTCAGGAGGGAGTCACCATTCAAAGGCTGACGGACTAGGTCCAAGACCAGTCCCTAAATGACGCCTCATTTCCCATGGCCGTGGTTGAAATGCTGCTCTGCCCACCGCACCCCGCGGCTGCTGCCAAGCAGTAACTCAGCCGGGAGCCAGGAGGGAAGGTTTGAGTTCGCCCATTAATGCTCTGCCATTAATACTCCAATGGTGACAGGAAAAGGCCTCCAGGCTCAGGCAGGCTGGCCATGGCTAACCCTGCAAGGCCCTGCCCTGCACTCGGCAGAGGGAGCTGGGCAGGCTTCTGGGGTGCAGGCCCCACTTGGGTTGGTGAAATATCTTGGGCAAGAAAGGACAGGGCTGCCTCCGGCAGGGTCAGCAGCCTGAGGGGGACTTTTGTGCCCCAGACGAGAGGGTGCGCTCCGGGCAGGCCTGCCTTGGCTCAGTGGCCCGGGGTTACATGGCAGCTTGTGCCCAGCGCTCTGCCAGCCCAGCACTCTCAGGAGATGTGCATCCCTGTGCAGAGGGCACACCCAACGCTTGGGAACCTCGTGGGGGCCCCCGCAGGCAGGGGTGCAGCTGCAGGAAGGTGGGGGAACGATACGCTGAGTCAAACCCTGCTGCCCATATCTGAGTCCTCATCCTCCCTGGCAGGAATGAAATCAGCTGCAAATCTTCAGGGCATACATTCCCCGAGGAGTGACGGGAGAGCAGCAGCCCCACTGCCCAGCTGCACAGGACGGCCGGGAGTGCAGCATCCGGTGCCCTGAACCCAAGCTAGAGTGACAGGGCAGCTGGGGAATCCAAGAGCCAAACTCTGGGCAGACCTCCTGCCTGGTTCTCCGTTGCCCGGCGCGGTGTGCGGCCATTTGCACCCGTGCAAAGCGGGAGCGAGACTCCACAGAGCTGATTCAGGAATGTGGTGAACGCACATGGACTGATGTCGTTGGTTGTGTCCGTGGGGCGAGGAGAAACAGGCCATTTGCTGCACTCTGCTTCCTGCCAGGACGGCTCCCATGATCTTGGCACATTTGACTGGTGACATCATCCAGCCAGCTCCCTGCCCTGCGGAGTGTGCTCCAGGGAGCTGGCCCGCTAGCCCACAAGCAGGTATTGGCCTCATTTGCACCATCAGACTCGGATCCTAGCGCTCAGGTTCTCAGCAGCTTGGGCTGTGGGTGCCTCTCAGGCAATAGGGATTTATGGACTTCTCTCCAGGTTTTCTCCCTCATGATTCCCAACGAGGGGATAAAAGGCCCAGTGCTGCTTTTAATGGAGTCTAACGTTAACGGCCTCTCCCCGGCTGAATTCAATTGTCATGGCCCATTTTATTTTAACCAAAGCTGATTGAGCTGCTTCTGGCCAAGTTTGCAATTAGTTTCCCAGCAAACATCCTCCCGTCAGCAGGACATGCCAGAGACTGGGAGGAAGGCTGCAGGCCTCCATCCCATGCCTTCATTCTGCCTTCCAGATGCTCCCTCCTCTCCCTGGCCCTACTTCTCCACCACTGACGATGCCTGGGAGCAAGAACCCTATCCCCTGTGTCCTGCTTGGCCTACCAAAGTCCAGGGCGAATTCCCATCCTACCACACCGCCCCAGGTGTCCATGTCTGCGGTGGGGAGTGGGGAGGCCACCTCTGCAGCATTCCCAGGGGAAGCTGCCCGTCCCTTCAGCACACAGGGGCTGCTTTCAGGGTGACTTTATGGAGGTGTAAAAAGGCTTGGCTCCAATACCGCACTGGGGAATGCTCCTCTGCCAGGGTGGATATAAATGGGTGTGAGGCCAGATTAGCAAATGTCTGCTTCCCCCCCCCCCCCCCCACACACATATAGCTGGGGTCACGGGGGCAAGGCACAAGACATTTTGGCTCTGAGATTTGGGGAGTGGTTTGCAATTAGCTAAATGAACTGAGGAAAGCAAATAGTGTGAGAAAAACCCAACCCCTCCCCAAACTATGCCCACGCCTAGCTCCAGAGCTGAGTGAGGGGCTCAGGGTTCCTGGCCTGGCAGCAGGAAGCAAAAATCTTTTCAGCTCCCCTAGGCAGACACAGGAGGTGTGCTGGGAACAGAGAGCGCCTCAGCCTCTGGCTGCTTATCCACCTGAGCCGTGTGGGGCTCCCCATCACTAGCAATGGAGCGCAACCCCCTGCCTGGCTGACACTTCCTGTGTCACCGTGGGGGCTTTGGAGCTTGCTGCAGGCAACTTGCTTCCTCCAGAACGCCTGGAGCTCAATGCACCCAGCCTGACCTGGCCCGGCCGTTCCAGCCCGCAGGAATCCAGCTGCCTCAGAGAACAAAATGCGCCAGATTTGGTGTTTGCATCCTGCAGACCCAGGGCAAATCGCAGCTTTGGAGTGTGCCGGAGAATCAGGCTATTAGAGGCACTTGCGTATGCACGAGGGTGTGGAATGCAGATGAATGAAGGACCCTGAGGAGCGGGAAGCAGAACAAGTGGAAACATTTTCATGTTTCTCATCAAGCCTGGTGCTGTGCTAGGGCTGAGCGCTCATCACATGCCAGGAAGGAGCAGGGAGAGCGGCCCCTTTCCAGACGCATGGGCCAGGCTCTGAAGGAGCTGGCGAGGTGGGGCTGAGGAATGAGAAACACCGGACCGGAGCAGCCTCAGAGCACGAGACCTTGGCTGATGACAATCTTGGTTTCACTTACAGAAAAATGGTTGTTCCTGGTGCACCGGAAAGGGTCGAATGCAAAGACGGATGCTGGGAACATTTAAAGCATCGTTAGTCACACCAAGAATTGCATATTCACTGTGGTCTGAGCTACCAGTCAGCCTCTTGCAAGAGACGCTGTCCTCACTGCCACCTCAGGCTGGGCAGAAGAGTGGGGGGGGAATGGTAATTGAGACATTCCCCCGTCCTTTGGAGAGCCAGCCAGCAAGCCCCTGTTTATTATGTCACTGCATTAGGTTCCACTCCAGCTTAAATAGCCATTACAGAGCAGAGCCAACCCAAAACAGCCGTTTCCAGTGCTATTCTGTCACTCTAATAGATATTAGCTTCATATGGCCCCTCCCTGCAGCAGGGCTGTTCTTTATTTTAATTACTTGGACATATTCCCATTATGAGCCATTAGCTGCTATGCAGAGTGTTTTTTATCTCAGAGCCTCATAAATCCCGACATCTCAGACACAGGGAAGGGAAGAAGCAGCTTCGTGACCCGTGCAGCTGCTCGAAAGGGAGCTGGGACCCTGCAAGTAAGGACGAAGGGACCCCTAAACCTCTAGACCCTGCCTCCATGGCAGGACAATCAAACTCATGACATGGGGAGGGAGAATGGTGCCATTAATAGGCAGATCCCAGGCAGCTCTTCAGCACCCGGTGGCATGCAATAAAACCAGGCCATTGCAGTGGTGAAGTTGGGGGTCTCCTTCCATTCCTGTCCTGGGAGCCTCCCGCTCTGCAGTGCCTGGTGACTGGCACTTCTACCACTCCTGGCTTTGTACCTTCAGCTCCTTCCATCTTTCCACTGATCCTGAGGCTCTCTCCAGATCTCCTCAGGAACACGCTGTCTCCCTTTGCTGCTATTCAGTGGTTCACTCTCGGAGCCAGTCTGAGGCAGAGTTTGTACAGAAGAAACTACAAAACGGTACAGCTCCCTCATTCTGCATATCTGAGAGCTTGGGGCCAGCACATTTAAAACTGGTCTAAGAACTGTATATGATGCACCATTAGCCAGTGGAAGTTGCTGCAACAAAATATCACCACAGCTGAGCGTTTGGTAGGAGTCAAGAAAAGAACTGGACATTTCTGAGAATAGCCAGAGTAACAATAGTAAGGATGAGAAACAGATGTGTGAAAGGGAGATAACCCTGCTGCCTTGGGCTTAAAGCCAGCCAGCCCCTGAGTGGGTAGGAAGGAGCTCTCCTTGGGGGCAGATTACTCCCCACCTGCCTTCTCTGGGGCTTCTTCTACCTTACTCTGCGGCATCCAGCCCTGGCTGGAGACAGGACACTGGGCTAGCTGGACACCTGTCTAATCTGGTGTGGCAGGGCCTACGTGCCCTGCTGTGATGTCATCACAGCGCCCCTCTAAGCAGCCAGACATGGGGCCTGGGCCCAATCCACCTCTGGGGAAAGAGTCCCACTCCTTCAGTGGGGGCTGGATGGGGCTGTAACCTGCCTTCCCATGCGCAGGGACCCGCTCTCCTGCTCCAGTAGTGATTAGAGGCAAAGGAGTGCACTGCTGGGAGGGAGGAGACCCCCGAAGGGTGGGGGGGCCTGTGGGCTCCTCATGGGCAGCTCATTTCAGGGCACAGGCGAGAATCGAGCTGAGGTCAGACAAAGGTAGAGCTACCGGGATATAATCCCGTGTGACGGCAGCAAAGTGCAGCCCCTGGGGAAGGCAATTCTCCCTTCTCCTCCTGCTCATGTAATCCCCACACCTCCTGGGTGTGGTGTTCTGTCCCCTCTAATGGCACTGAAACCACTTAGAGATTAGTGAGTCTGCTACAGCCTTGGTTAAGGGCCAGCTGGCTTTTAGTTCATGCACTAAGATCCAGAGGGCCCAGGTTCGATCCCGCCCGATGATGACCGGGGTCTGTAGGTGTTACTCTCGGTTTCAAGGGCGCCATCCCAGCCATCGTGAAATAACATTCCCAAATGGAACCTCACTTTATTAACACAGAACCCTTCTGCATTGAAAGTGTATGCTCCTGGCGCTGCTCTGCCTCTCCCGGGCCCGGGAACCCAGCGCCTCCTTAACTGTCTTTTAATTAGAAGTCAGGGATATTAGAAAAGAGAAATCAATTCCTGTCACAATTAAGACTCCTTTTAAATAGATCGCTGTGTGTTTCAGAGAAGGATCCTCACTGGGCTCAATGGCCTGTAATGGCATAACGTCCGCTGGCTCAGAGAGCCGTAGGTAAATATTTCATCTGAATTATGCATGTCGTCCGGCAAGCAGGAGGAAGGTGTCTCTTGCCAGGCATTGCCCATGAGGCACCAAGGCTCCTTGTGCCTCCAGAGCCAGGCCTGGGAATGAGGGGAATGAATTTCACAGCCTCTTGCTGCAGCCCAGCTGCACGGGGGGGGGCATGTTTGTGAATCTGCCCAAGGAGGTGTTGCTCAGGGCTATGGCTTCTATAGCAGGAGGGCCAGTCTCTGAGACCCTCCCTCTGAGCAGTGCCTTGCTCCCCACAGGAGTCCGGCTGCTGCGCCGGCTGCTGCCTGTAGACCTAGGAACCACTTCACCCACCATTTGGCTCTGGCCTGGGTTTGCTGCATGGGGAATTTTGTTGCCAAGTCCACAGCTGACCCTTCAGTTTACATTCTAAATGGGGCTTGCTTGGGACTTGAAATAAACAAGAAGACACCCAGAGTATCTTGTGACTGAGTTAAATGGGAACCTGCCACAGGGAATCGGAGGTGGGAATTACAGTAGCTTTTGGAAACAGACCACATTGATTTCTGAGCCCCATGCAAGGAGGATGAAGCCAGTTAGTTTAAGCAAGCACCCAAGACAAGAAGTGTAGGATACAAATCAGAGCCTGTGAATTCAGGCTGCAGTTTCCATTCGGATATGTCCAGCCCTCACCCAGCACCCTGGAGAAGCCGTCCTCCAGCTGTGTGCCCACAGGCGGAATGTATCCTACTGGGATGGTCACCCTGGGTCTCTCTCTAGACACCTGGGCACTAGCTGGCTCATTTCACCACTTGTGCTGGTACGTCAACCAGAACTGTGGAAAAGCCCCAGCTAAGTGTCTGCCCCAGAGGGTGTGGTGGGGTGAGAGGAACGGCTGAGATCTCCGAAGTCAGTACTTCCACAGGGCTGCATTTGCTGGAGCAGTGACCAGCCTGGAGCCGGGGCACCAGAGCAGCTTGTACAATAGAGGTGCTGAGAGCCATTGAACCAAACTGTAAACACTGGATATAATGGAAACCACTTCAAGCCAGGGGGTGCCTTGAGGTTCAGTCCAAGGATTCATACCAAAGACAACTACACAGCAAGTGTCTCGCGAGTCCCTGCTCTGAGGCCATGCACATCGAGGGACTTTGGTAGCATTAGCTTCAGCCGCAGAGAAACCTTCACTTAATCAGCATGGCCCTTGCAGGTCAGGGTCACTGGGGCAAACAGTAGAGACAGGATGGGGAGCTGGGTGAGGCCCGGGAATCAGCAGAACCTAGGAGGCTGCTCGTGCCAGCTCCTGGGATCTCTCCTGTCAAGCCAGGATGGGCCAAATTTTGCCATCCCTGACTGAGCAGAACTCCAGGGGAGACAGGGGCAGCCTGGCTTGCCTGAGACAGGACCTGGCCTGTGTGCAGTGAGTGCCAGGCCCTTCGAAAGCACGGTGCAGGCCTCCCCGCTCCCGCAGGAGGCAGGTCAGAGCCCCTGGCTGCCTGCTGCAGGAGAGCATCTGCAAGGCTGGAGGAGGAGCCGGGGCAGAGCTGGGAGCAGAGCCCAGATGGTGTCACCCTTTCTGGAAACACCAGGACGGGGCTTCTGTCGGTGCCAGGTCAGCTGCACGCTCCGCTCTGCCTGCCTGCTCCTGGCAGGATGGGCCTCACCTGGGCCTCAACCAGGGAGAGATGGTGCAGCTGGGGGTGGTGAAGCACCAGCCTGGGATACAGGGATGCCCAATGTCTCTGCCAGCTGAGGGGACCTGATTGGGGGCCCTCTACCCACCAGAGAGCCATCCAATACAGGCTCAGTGAAATCCCCCCCTTAACAGGCATCTCCCTCAGCAAAGAAGGGCAGACTAGTAACAATCATGGTGCCTCTGACCAACCTGCCCCCGCCCCATCGCCTGGCCCCTAGAATGGCTAGAAGCCATGGCAGATGGGCTCCGGGGCTGAGGATAAGGCAGGAGGCACAAAATGGAGGCCAGCTGCCCCGCAGTCAGGACAGTAGGCAGCTGCTCCAAATGTCAAACTGTGGCCATGGGATGAGAGGCCGCACAAGCTCCCGAATGCGCCTGGTTTCCCCACAGAGCAGCTTCTGAATCAGCCCCAGAGAGGTTCCTTGGGCTCTGAATAGTGGCTGACAAGGAGAAATAGAAGTGAGACGAGCCAGGCTGGGAGGGATGTTTTGGTCACAGCATAAGCAGAGACATTGACCCAGCCGCTGCTCACCTCTCCTCTGAACCCAGCGGGCACCACCAAGCCAGAGCCCCTTGGCCCGGGCTGAGCTGAGATCAGGGCTTGCCACAGTTCTCCTGCGGGCAGCTCCAAGGACAGGACTCAGAGGGGTGCAAGGGTGTTAGCCGGCTTGCTCCGAGAACATGCCTCCCGGAGCCTCTGGCAGTCCCCTGTGCTCTCAAAGGAGGCCGAGAGTGACCATGCTGAGCTCAGCATGTGCCTGGCTGAGCCCTGAAATCATGAATCATTCCCTAGAGGTTTATCAGCCAGTGTCTTCCTGATCCAGGTGGCAATCACACTTCGAATCAGTGTCCTCTGGGGCCGGGTGTCGGACACACCTGAGCAGATCTGGCCAGCAGTGTGTGGTGTTTAGATGAACATGGTGCCAGCCACACCCCCTTCCCGATGAAATGAGAGCTGTCGATGTGCTCCTCAAAGGCCCGATGGGAAGTCTCTGGAAGTGCCCTGGGCTCTGTGCTCCGGGCTCTGTACTCCAGGTTCTCTGCTCCGGGACGTTGCGTGTACTTCCAGTGAGGATGCCTCTGCCCCATTCACATCCATACAGTGACACCCCCCAGCTGGTTTCAGTGCCCCTGGACAGGAGGGCAAGCCCTGTGCCGCCCACCCGGGAAGAGTGAGCTGACGCCCATCCTGTCAGGTGCTCCACGAGGCTGCACAGAGACTTTTGGAGGCTCAGGGCAGAATCTGAAACTGAGCTCCCCCCCTGCAAACCTCCTCCCGGGGAGGGGGCCTGGGGTTGGGGAGGGAGGAGCCAGGAAATCCACTCACCCTTTGCCCTGACGCTGGCTGAGGCCCGGTAAAAACAAAGTGAAGGGAGTGCTGGCTGGCAGGGACAGGGGGCCAAGATGCGTGTGCTCCTTTGTGAGCTCTTCTGCTGTGTGACTTGTAGCAAGTCACTTCTCCTCTCCGTGGGTCAGATCTTCTGCTGGGGAAGCTAACGGAACCATGCTGATCTACGCCAGCTGAGGGTCTGGCCTGGTGCCCCAGTTTATCCCTCTGTAAAACAGGGGTAAAACTATTCAGCCACCACACAGGGAATTCAAGAACCCTTATTGATATTTGCACAAGCACGTGGAGATGCTTGGAGAAAAGCCTCCACAATGGGGCAGAGCAAGTTAGCTCATTCTGATTAACAAACAAACGGCTTCAGTTCCGAGAAATGTTTCCACAACAGACGGTCACATTTCCAAAGTGTGGTGGGTTTAAGACTGGGCCCCGAGACCTTTACAGCATCCCTGCGAGATCTGCCCTAGGGAACCATTCATCAATAAACAAATAAGTGGCAGTACACGAACATCAGCTACTGTAAGCGGGTTCTCCCCTCTCCAGTGAAGGCTGCAGGGAGGTCTCCAGATCTCTCTCAGCTTCTCTGCATAAGAGGGGAGGCTGGGAGCAAAGCTGCTTGATTAATGAAAATATAAAATGATGAGGGTTTTTTTAAAGATAAGAAATGTCTCAGTTGGTCTCTGCCCTTTAAAAGTTCTCGAAAACTTGGGAGTCTTGGAGGAAGGGAAATTGATTTCTCTAGGTTTCTTTTGTACCTCAGGGCAGAAAGTAAATTCAAAGAGGCCCTGACATGAAAGGTTAAAATCTCTACTGAGGAGGCTGAAAATAAGATGTCACAAAGATAAATCAAAACCTGATACCTGGATTCCACAGCAAAGATGCTACAGGTCTTACCCAAGGTCTTGTAATTAAAATAACGGAGGTCAGAAGCTGAAATCCAGTCTGCCTTGAAAACAGAATTAGGAGTACCATCAAGAACCCTGGATAAACTTAGGATCAAATGGCCACATTCTGCTCCCCTTTGCATTGGTTTACATGCAACACAACTCATGGGCTTGTACCAATGTCAATCTGGAGTCACGGAGACTGGGATCTATCCCCAGGTCTCTTCTGTATAATTCCCAGGCTGGCCAGTGATTCCAAGCTCCATTCAGTTTTGCACATCAGTGGAAAGAGGTTTATCTGCAGCTTGAGCTCTGCAGAGTGAAAATCCTGCTTGAGACAATCCGAGAGGGATGGAGAAGAACCTGTCCTGCAGTAAAGGCTCCGAGACACACCGAGGCTGAGCTCCGCGTGCATGGTCTCTGTGCTGAGTTAACACACCAAGTTATCACTACTGTCAGGAAGCCACGGCCTCTGCAGCAGCAACGTCCAAGTAGTGGCTCTCCGGTAAGGAGGGCGAGACCGGTGCATGCCCTGCTCGGAGTGCGTCTCCCAGCCAAGATTGCACCAGGATGTCCAGCTTCCAGGAGATGACTGTGGGAAGGGCTTTCCTGCAGGGAGGGACCATGCTAGGAATCACCATCCCGTGATGGAGCTCATGGGAGCTGAGCTAGAGGGTTATGCGGTGTGGTGGGACCCACAAAAGCAAAGCCCAGTGCTGTGTGTGCCGTCCCCAGCCGCAAGGATATTGCTTCTCCCTGGCTTATGCTTTACAGTCTGTGGGGCCCACATATCGTCTGCCCAAGAGAAATACCGAAATAACATCCCTGTGCAGGGCAAAGCAGAGACGTCTCCATTCCTACCAACTCAGCCCATCGCAGCCTGGTCTAGGTGAGACAGCATCACCCAATTGTCACAGTAACGCCAGCTGACGAAGAGCTACAGGACGGACTCCATTCTAGACAGCCTGTCTCCCGGGGAGAGGCTGAAGGCTCTCGGTCTCTGGTTTATCAGCAGAAAAAGGTAGCCGTCGAGCAGACAACAGTGGAGAGTGAGACCCAACAGCTGGGAGCTGAAGCCAGACAAGTTCACACTAGAAATAAGGGGAGGGGAATTAACTACTGGAGCCGCTGAGCTGGGGATGTGGTGGATTCAGTCAAGAGGGGATGGTTCTTCCTAAAGGATCTGCTCTGGCTCAGCCACAAGGGCTGGGCTGGGAACCACTGGCTGGAATTTCCCAGCCTGTGCCACGCAGGAGGGCAGACCAGACGATCCCCGTGGTCCCTCCTGGCCTGACTCTCTGTGATGCTGAGTGCAGGTAAGAGTCAGTTGGGGTAGGCCAGGCTCAGTCAGTTCACATTGCCTCTGACTGTGATTAAAAATGATCCTCTGACAATGTTTGACAAAGTCTCTGAGCTTCTTCTCCGAGTGTGTGGTGCTGGGCGGGAGGCATTGCTGATGTCTCATAGCAAGAGACTGGCTGGAAACACCCTTGGCAAGAGAAAAGAGCTACTTAAACAGAATAGCCTAATCATTCAAATTAGCCAGTCGATTTGTTCTGTGTTGCTGGGTTGTGGTGCAGGATTTAGGGCCCTTTTGAAAGCGAGTTCTTTTCATGCACGTGGCAGAGAGCTCATTCCAATTGCACCTCCAGGATGGGGGCTCCTGAGGCACCTGGAAGTGTCTGGGTTTTACTAACTGGTCCCCCACTAAAGCCCCATTTCTGCTCCCTGCCATCCTAGTAAAGCCCTTGGCAGCAAGTCTTGCAACTGCTTCTCCCTTGGGGCGTCTAATCCTGAAACCTGCATGCCAAGGCCTGCCTGCTCCTGGCCTGATCACTGGGCTGGGAGGAAAAGTCATGGCTGGAAAAACGCAAGAGTGAGACATGTATAGCAGAGCAAAGGCCATGTTCTCACACACCCTGATACGCCATCGAAATATCCTTTACTAGGCCATGACCATGATTGAATGAAAACTCCTGGCGCTTCCTGGTGCCTTTCGCCCTCAAAGCACCTTCGAAGTTTCATGTTCGTTTTATAGAAGGGGAATCTCAGTCACAGAGAAATGAAGTGTCCTTGCCAAGGTCACCAGCAGAGGTGGGAAAAGAACCTGTATCTCCCCATGCCGAGGCCCCTGTGCTACCCACTGGCCATGGGGCCACCTTTGCTCAAGCCTGTTATTAACATTTGCTCCTAGCTAAGGCCTTTGCAATGTGCAGTCCCAGAGCCTGCAGCTCACACGCTGGACAGCACCCTGGCTCAGCTCTGTCAGGGCAGCAGGGACAGCAGCATGGGGCAGCTCCGGGGTGGTCTCCTGACTAGCGGACTCAGGCTCTGTGGCCAGCCCTGATGCTGAGAGCACCTGCTCTCACTCCCTCTCCGTGCAGCTGGGCAGCTCTCAGGAGTCTCAGTACGGTTGGCTCCATTATTATCATATCTCCCTGGCCATGTGTAACGCGCCCACCACGTCCACACTCAGGAAGAGTCCCTAGGGATGCGGAAAGCCGGACCCCGGGGCTGCTGTGCTGAGCGTGTGTGGCCTCACTCATGGTGCAACCTGCTTATAAAATAAAACCCAGCCTGGGTCTCTGCTCCCTGTTACTCAGCTCTGGTGTCTCCACTGGCCCCGGGAAGCACAAACCCCGACGCTCCTCAGCCATGTGCACAAAGGGCAGGGCATGTTGCCGATGGGCTGAAAGCAGCAGCTGCCTGCCCAGGCGTCACTCCCATCCCCTCCCTTGGGAGAATAGAAAGCAAGATTTGCTCATTTGCTGGGGGTGGGGTGGGGGTGGAGTTGTGTCCCTTCTTGTATCTCTGACTCTCTGCTTTCCTGTCCCATTTTCCTCTGGTTCCTAGGGGGGATACAGGCCACGCCCTCTGCGGCAGGGCTGCCCCAGATATGTGCCAGATGGGAGGGAAGCTGGGATGGCAAAGGAGCCATGCTAGGTGGAGACTGCCGGAGGCACAGGACAGATTTCCTACGGCCTGAACCAGGGGCTGGGCAGCGGGAGGAGAATGGAGCTAGGAAGGAGCAATGGGGAGGAACATGCCCCAGCTCCAGGAGGACCAGTGCCAGTGGGCACGGGGCCTTCCCCACACCAGATCCTTGCTCCCGTTAGGCATTAATAAGTGGTCAGGTAGAGCAGGTGTCTTGCTGTTGTTCATGATTTTGGAGCCATGCTTGGTAACGGGCAAAGCCCAGCCTGGACCCCAGATCCCGTCAAGGCTGGAGGCCTGAGAGCCGCAGCTGCTGAACGGGGCGTGTTCTGACCCAGGAGATGGCCATGAAATTCATCGCTCCTGCAGCCAGCAGTCACATCACTGCTCGGATCGCACCGTCGCCCAGCTGGGGCCCGTGTCACCATGGCCTGGCTGGTGGCCCCGGACTCTAGCACTGGAGCCCTGGGGCGTGGGATGCAGCAAGGGGACACGGTAAGAGGGAGTTTCTGGCCACACTGGCGGAGCTTTGGATCCTGCTGTACAGGGTCTGATCCTGCCCTGCCCTGCCCCTTGTGCAGCCATTGACAAAGGTGCACAGTGCGCCAGGCCCGCTGCGCCAGAACATTTCCCGTAAGGGTCACTGACAACGTTCTGACCCCTCTGCGTCCCCTCGGCTCCCCTGAGAGTCTGGCTCCTGGAGCGTTGTAGGAATTCATAGACATGCGCCAGGTCATTTTGTCCCTTCCCTTTCCCTAGGGGGGTTGGTGAAGGATCCACCTCTGCAGCGAATCCCGGCGTGTGCTGTCCAGGCCAGTGTTTGACAGCTAAAGTGGCAGGGCCGTCGTCCGACCCTTGGTGAGTTCAGTGAAGGCTCTGGGGTTCCCAGTGTGCACCGCTTGTTAACCTTAGACTATATTTCACTCTGCCTTGTCAGGGCAGGAGGCATTTGCATTTGGCTTGGCAGGCCATCAGTGGAAGAAGGTGTGAGAGGCAATTTAGCCTTCAGATGACCTGGCCCTTTGCGACATTCCTTGTGTTCTCCCAACGCTGAGGGTGCCGTTAGCCAGGAGGGATGCAGCTTAGTGAGCTATGGTTGCACCTGTCCCTCACCAGCACCTTGCACAGCCTCGCTGCAGGAGTGGCCCCAGTTCACAGCAATAGGGAGCCTGTATCAAGGCAGGAACCTGCCCAGTTATTTCAAAATTACAAGCAGCATAATTCATCCCACGCAATTAGTCTAAGAGCTTCCACTGGTGCCGAGACGCCACCGTAAAAAGGTCCAAGTGGTGCTATCTCCTCAGAAAGGCGTCGAGTTACTGAAGTGTGAGACACAAAGTCCTACGGTCCCTGGGAAACACACAGGCAGGAGGGACCAGCCAGGAAACCCAGGAGCGGAAGGGATGTTTGTGCTAAATGGGAAGGAGGAAGGAAGATGAACTCCCAGCGTTTCTATCCCATTAGCACATTTACCACCAGTTATAAACTCCTGTTAAACCGGGGCAGCTAACAGCCAGAAAGCTGCCTCGGGCTTGTAACCCCTCCCGGGTGGTGGGCAGAGGGTGCTGACAGCCGGGGTTTTTATTCTAATGCAGCTTGCAGCGCATGGAGAGTCCGTCCCAAGGCACCAGCTCAGCACATGTCAGCAGAACAGCTGCCCTGCGCAGAGCGCGACTTGCTGGGACTCGATGCGCCAGGTGCTGCTGGTGGGGAGATGCACAGAGGACTTCAGAGCCGGCCTGCAGCAGGCTGTGCAGCTGGGATGGTTTGGGACTGGTGCTGTCTCAGTCTCTTTCCAGCACATTTACCAGGCTGCCTCCTTCACTCTGTCTACAATGCTGTGGGGCTGGCGGGTTTTCTGGTGGGGTGTATGCTTGGTGGGCAGATCTGGGCCCGGGGGGCTTGCAGGGAGGGGACGGGGGAGATCTCTCTCACTCTCCATGGCTCCAGAGACTTTGCCAAACCCTGCTCCAGATTTGCCAGTTCAGATAATGTCAAAGGAGAGGGAGAGAGGGAGATTGTTGCAGGAGGGCAGGGCCCAGGGGAGGGAGAGGGAGACACGGGTGGAGGGGACAGACACAGACAGACCTGGGGGAGGGGGCGGGGGGGGGGAGCTTTCTTACATGCTGGTGGCTTTGCCAGGCTTTCTCAGCTCTCCTCTAACTGTCCGATGAAGTGAGCTGTAGCTCATGAAAGCTCATGCTCAAATAAATTGGTTAGTCTCTAAGGTGCCACAAGTCCTCCTTTTCTTTTTGCGAATACAGACTAACACGGCTGTTACTCTGAAACCTGTCGTTAACCAAGGCTCCTGCCCCGGCTCATGGTGTCACCGGGTGGCTGGGGGCAAGGCAGTGGGGCAGGGATGCCTGTGCTCTTTGGCAGTCCCAGGAGGAGATCACTGTACCACGGAGAGCCAGGCCGACACAGCCGCACCTGCACCCAGCTCTGTGCTAGCCAGAATGGCTGGGGCACCTGCTAGGCAGACTCCAAGTGGCTGCTGTACCCGCAGGCCCATCACGCTTGTCAGCAGTGGGGTGAGCAGAGACAGGGGCGAATCTGTGTATCTCCAGCCCGGGTTGCCACCCTGCTCAGCCTGGGTCGCCGCTCCCCCCAGCCTGGGTCACCGTTCCCCCCAGCCGAGGTCACAGTTCCCTCCAACCTGGGTCGCCGCTCCCCCCAGCCGGGGTCACCGTTCCCCCCAGCCGAGGTCGCCATTCCCCCCAGCCGAGGTCGCTGCTATCCTAGCCTGGGTTGCCACCCCCGCCCCACACTGGGCCCTGTCTGTACAGCTAGCTCCCCTACTCTGCCCCCTCATGCCCTCTGCCCAAAGCACACTGGGCATCTCACGGCCAGGCAACTAAAAGCGAGTCTGGTAAAGGGAAGGCAGCCTGGCAGTGAGCCGAACGAGGCTGCCTGAGCAGGACCCCACCCAGCCAGGCAGCAAGGGTGCTTGCAGTCACCTCGCCGGAGGTTGCATTCTGCTTTGATCCGAATGCTCCCGGCGATGGTTTAAGTGAGGCTGAGACTCAGCGTTCCCGCTCTGGTGTATGACTAATTGGAGAAGCGTGTAATCTTGTCCTCCGACCCTGTTGCCGTTCCTCAGTCTCTGATTAAACACGCTGTCGCTGGCACTCGGCTGTTTACAGATAACAATGCTGCTTTCTCTCCAGTCTCACAGAGCAGCCTCATTAGGAGGGTTTGTGGATGAGTCCGTCTGGGCCTGGAATACACCCGCCTCGGTGCAGAGTTGACACCCAGGGGTTAGAGATGGGTCCAAAACCGATCCGAACCCGCTCCCTGTTGGGGAGTTGGGATCCAGGCCCATGTCTGCAGAGAGACGCTGGACTGGAGCCCACGCCGATTGTTAGCACTAGTCCTTGTTTGTTCGAGTCCCTGTGATGTGCCAGACATTTCCCAGACATGCTCGTGCTCCAGGCGCATCCCGAGATCAGGGGAAGGAGCATAGGAACTGCTCATCTAGAGACACACAGATCAGCTCGATCCACTGCCACCTTCCCAGATCCCTTAGCATGGAGCCACCTGGGGCCTACAGGGGCTGGCTGGCAAGGCCAGTCTGAGGCTGGACACATTTCTCTCTAGGCACGTCAGCTTGTGCAGGCCAGGCAGAGAGACACCAGAGCTCTCCTGTCACTGCCCTGGGAAGCCAGGGGGAAAGGGCAGAAAACCCCTGAGAGTTTGTCAGGTCTCAGAGTAGTAGCCGTGTTAGTCTGTATCCGCACAAAGAAAAGGAGGACTTGTGGCACCTTAGAGACTAACACATTTATTTGAGCATAAGCTTTTGTGAACTACAGCTACAGCTCACTTCATCGGATGCATTCAGCTGTAGCTCACGAAAGCTTATGCTCAAATAAATGTGTTAGTCTCTAAGGTGCCACAAGTCCTCCTGTTCTTTTTTCTTAGAGTTTGTGGGTGGGATGACAGGAAAACCAGGGAGAGAGGTCTCTGGTGGAGAGCAACCCGAAACAAATGGCTGCTGAGGAGCAACCCGACCAGAATAATAGTGTGTGCTGCTCAGTGAGGATGAGAGACCCTACAAGAAACAAACCAGCGTGCTAAAAATAAATAATAAGAACACCTGCCCAGGGACCTCGACCTCAGGCCCCTGTGAGCTGGGTCAGTATCAGCACCTCCTTTGCACAGATGGAGACGCTGAGGCATGGAGCAGTGAAAAGAATTGCCCAAGGTCACGCAATGAGTCAGTGACAGAGATGGCGGACAGAAGTCCTGACTCCCTCCTAGGTCTGACCACTAAACAATGCTGCCTGCTTCCCGAGCAACCATACCACACCTCCATGTCCGTGGCCCATGCTCAGCATCCTGACAAGCCCCGTTTCCCTCCAGAACCAGCAGCACGATCCAAGCTTCCACAGCTTACGGCGATAGACGCTAACTAGCCAGGAAGATGCTGGACTCTTCCATGGCTGGTGTCCATTGAAAGCTGTGCTCCCTCCTGCTGGTGAAATCCAATCGAGCCCCGTCCTGCTCCCCGCTGCCTTGCTCCTGGATAGGCTCTAATCAGTCTGAATGGGTTTTGTTCAGCCTTTGCCATGTAATTACTCTTGCTGCCATGGAAATTACGCTGGAAATATGATATGTCACATCGTCATTAGGCTTGTGCCTGCCGCCCCCCTGCAGCCCGGGCTGAGCTGGCATTTCCATTACAGCCCAGCCTGGCCTTTATTACCTGGGTCGTTTGCAATCACGTTCGGCTGGAGCTTTGCATAGGAGGTGTCAGCTGCAAGGGGAACGTCGTCCTGCCAGGAAATGGAATCATTAGGCCGAGACTGCGTCTGCTAGTGACTGGGAAATGCCATCACCTAGGCCTCATGCCACCTATTCTCCACCCAGCTGCTGGGGCTGGGGGCGGAGGGAGACACAGTTGCAGAGTGGAGGGGCTGCTGAGGCCTCAGAGGGTGTGTCTACACTGCATTTAACCCCCACGGCTGGCCTGTGCCAGCTGACTGGGGCTCAGGCAAAGGGGCTGGAAAATTGCAGGGTAGGTGTTTGGGCTTGGGGTGGAGCCTGAGCTCTGGGATTCTCTCCTCTCGCCGGGTCTCAGAGCCCAGGCTCCAGCCCGAGCTTGAATGTCTACACCAGGGTTTCACAGCCCTGGAGGCTGAAATCCATGAGCCTGCGTCAGCTGGCGCAGGCCAGCTGTGGGGGGTGAACTGCAGTGTAGCCGTACCCAGAGGGGCCCAGTGCGGAGAAAGAGAGAGTCGCAGTTCGTGTCCCCAGTATCTCCGTAACTGCTGCCCTATCCACGTGAGCCAGGGCTATCACTGTGTGTCTCACCTGCCCCCCGCACTGCGCTGGGGTCTCTCTCCCACCACCCGGCAACGGGCTTTTCCTAGGGCAACAGGAGAGAAGGAGAAGGAGGTGGAGGGGAGAGCTGCCTCTGAGGCCATAGTCCCACCAGATGGAGCGTCTCACAGGACCCAGTCAGGCTTTGCACAGTGGGTTTGGTTTATGTAGTTCCACGGATAGCCCCGAAGGCACAATGTGGGTCGCAGACTTTATCCTGAGCTCGAGTTACTCTCAGAATGACGGTGACTGTCTGGTCCCATCCTGCCTCTTTCCCCGAGGGTGCCCTCCGCTGGCAGTGGGGATGGCTGGCACAACCCTGGCTGGTGGCATTCGCAATGAAGTGTTTGCGCTAGTGAAAAACAACAACAATAAACGGCATTCTCACATGAGTCCTTCAACCCCAAACTCCTGCCTACCCACAGCCCGGACACGGGATCCCAGGGCACTTTGCATAACAGTCTGGCTTTGACCCCGTGTCCCTGGCCAACGTTTTTCCTCTCCTCACTGCTGTGAGCTGCCCTCTTCCACCCTGAGGTGGCTGCATTTCAGTGGTGACACTTTCCTGTATTTATGGACATGCTTTGAGATCTTTCTGGAATGAGAGAGAAAGACCAGCTCTTGCCACAGGGATGGGCACTAGAGGAAAGCTAACACAGATGGATACATTTATTGACCCTGATTTTCAGATGGTGCTGAGCCCCTGTAGCTTCTACTGTCTTCAGTGAGACTTGTGGGTGCTCAGCACTTCTGAAAATGCGGCTAATTGTTATTGCAAAGGCCTTTGAAAACACCTGAATTTGACCGAGAATTTTAACTCTGTCTCTTGATAGTGACCCTTAAGGGGGCTAAATCCTTATTTTTTTCCTCCAAATTTGCAGCATTCTACCAAGCAGAAAGCGTCTGGGCCAGTAAGATTCTCCCTGATGCTTTATCACCGCAGAAATGGCAATATGGGCAAGAATAGTCAATTTTACTTTTCTTTTAAGGAAACATTCCTTAAAACATATTTCCAGAGAAGGCTCCTGATATGGATGGCATGTCGCTTTTCAGGGTAGGCCAATGCTGCAATGTCAGCTCAGGGTTAGCAGAACTCAAGTTAGCAGACCTTGGGTTTGTTAAGCTAGGGCTTGAGTCTCTACACTCATTTGTAACCCCAGGTTAGGAATTGTTGAACCCTGGGTCCCAACCTGGGGCTCCAGCATCTACACTACATTGTATGGGATCAAGCGCAACCACCCATATCCCAGGCCTCTGAGCAGCCACTCTAGCCCTTGGTTCGTGGTGCAGTGTGGGAAAACTCGACTGGCCAGAGGACAAAGGTAGTCGGCCCATGGACTTGTGGGATACCTTTGGCCGACTCCAAGGGCATGAGCCCAGTGGGGCTGCGTCTACACTGCAAAGCAATAGGACTTGGACCTTGGGTCCCGACTTGACTCAGGCTTGGACCCTCCACCCCTGTGTGGCCCTGGGACCCTGGGTCCGAGCTGTGGGTTAGTGCAATTTGTATGTAGATGGAAGGGGAGTAGGCTTGAGCCTGAGTTTGAATGGTGGGCTTACACTGCAGTGCAGACATCCCCTCCAATACAGCTGGTTGTTTCTGCCATTGTTATTCTTCCCCCTAATTATAATGCAGATTGGACACTTGCTAGCATTTCCTCGTTCTGTTTATTTAAGCAATATTTTTGCAAAGCTCTGTAGCAATCTCACCCTGGGAAGCAAACACACTATTATAATCAGGGCTCATTACAGTGCCTTCCAGAGTCCAGGGCTTTCCCCTGACTCTCCTTCTAATTGGCTGCAAGTTTTAAATTGCAGAAACAGAAAGGAGGGGCCGGGACTCCCAGCGAAGGATGCAGGGGCAGAGGCTGAGCAGTGAGGAGCTGGGATGAATTAACCCAGACAAAGAGCTCAGTCTGGCTCGCACTGAAAGCAGACAGAGCTCTGACCCTGGCTGCAACCAGGGCAGGAGCAGAACCAAAGGCAACAGGCTCTGGGTGCTCTGCTGGGGGTGCTGGATTTAGGCTGAACTTCTCCAAGGGAATGAGAGGGCATCAGGCTCTCACTGTGATAGTGCTGGGGGCCCAGCCCGGCTCAGGCTCCACTGGGCTGGGAGCTGCACAGACACAGAACAGACATGGCCCTTCTTCAAGAGCATTCGGCTGCCAAGCTCCTGGGGGCTCCTCTGGGTACCCCGGACTCAGGGTGTAGCGGAGATCAGGTGGCCCATCCATTGGCCTACAGCAGCGGGCGCTGCATGGAGTCTGCAGGCAGCTCAGCTGGGCGGCAATGTTTCTGCGCTGGGCGTTACCGTGCTGGCCGTGGTCAGGGAGAAGGGGATCTTCATGTCAGTCCGAGCCCCCAGCACCTGCTGCATCTCACACGCCCTGCGCCCTGAGGCAGCGATTCTAGAGCTTTCAGTGCAGTCCCGCCATCGCCGAGCGGGGTTACCACTGGGCCAGGGGCCCTCTCCTCACTAGGGGCTGACTGCTGCCCTCCCTGACACCCCCAGAGAGCGACACATGGCAGCGCAGAGCAGGGCCTCCAGGCTCCGCACCCCACACCTGGGAAAGACTTTTCAGTATAAACTGAGGTGTAAATTCAAATTGTGCTGGTTACATCACAGGTACTCCATGGGGAAGCCCTTATTCTGGGGCAAACGGGACCCGTTTTGGTTTAGCTTCTGTCACTTGGATGGGGGTTCAAGCTAACTGAAAAACCACTGTGATACCAGTGTAAGAGTGTCCATGGGGGCGGGGGACCGGGGCTGTAACCATATGCTTCTGTCCATATAACTGCTAACACCTTCCCACATAGACAAGGCCTTCCTCGTTATGGTTGGCGCTTTGTTGCTTTGACCTTCAGTGCCTATTGCAAGGTTTGTCTGTTTAGTCAGATGAAAGCCTCTGGAGTGGCTGAGATTTCTCCAATTCCTATTTGCTTTTGAGCTCTCTGCCCCCAGTTCAGCAAATACTTAACCACTGAAGTCAATGGAAATTAAACACACGTTTAAATGCTTTGCTGAATTCAGGGCCATTTGCATGTGTTTCCACTGAGGTAGCTTGGATCATTATGCACGTGTGCCTGGGGTTGTGAGAGCCACCTCTGACAAATTTGGGAATAAATAGACCAGAGACAGTTCCTGCAGACCATGGGCAGCTGTGCTGATGGGTGGCTAATGACAGCTGGGCCGATGGATGCCTTGTGATGGATGAACTTGCCATCTCCACAGTGCTGACTGCTGCAGCAGGCAGGACACAGCCAGGCCGCACTGAAAATGGAAAATAGCGCAGACAGCAAACCTGGGGCTAAGCCAGTGTCACACCTGAGACAAACTAAATCTGTATGTCCTCGGTTAAGGTTCCCAGGGTCTTCTTAACTCTGTTCTTTCGCATGTTCCAATAGCACCGGGGGGCTCAGCAGAGAACAGGGCCCCTCGTGTAGCACTGAGAGAAAGGGCTCATGCTCTGAATTGACAAAAGGAGGGAGAGGAAATAGAAGCACGGCATGTGGACGGGATCACACAGCGTGTCAGGGCGGAGCTGGGACTAGAGCCCAGATCTCCTGAGTCCCAGTCCAGAGTCCTACTCACTGAATGACTCCATCTCTTGTTAATATGGACACAACGTTCTGGGCAAAGTGATGTGCTAATTCTTCTTCCAAGGAGCAGGTAAATCTGAGTTTTTCTGATCTCAGTGTTATGTAAAATCATGATCTGCCCCTGCAGTGAGAGTTTGTGTCGGCTCCTTCTGGTCATTCCGAGTGCACTGGTTCAGTGTGACCCTTCTTGACTGAGCAGCTGCGAGGCTCGGTCCGGCACAATGGCAGCAGCGGGTATTTCACACCGTGCAGGTTCAGGCCCTGTTGTGCAGGGAATTAGCCTGGGGCTCAGAGGATGAAATTCATGCTTGGGTGGGATGCGGTTTCCTCCCAGAAACGGAAGAATCAGACTGGAAAGGGCAGTGACCCACCCCAGAGACTTCCCAGGGCTCAGAGAAGGGAGCACAGATCATCTCCCTCCCTCTGGGAATGCAGATCGTGCTGGACACCAGAGAGGAGGTGGACAGGCAGCCAGTCTCTGTGGGACCTTCCCTGGGGGCAGGCAGGGCCCTAAAGAGGATTCTGCTTCCTTTAGCCTGAGGTTCCCCTGCCAGCTCCAATATGCAGGCCCATCAGCTCTGTGTATAGAAACTCCACAGCCTCCAGACGCGAAGCAGCATCCCACTGCACAGTGAGCACTGTGTAATTACTGAAGAGACTTAATGGAGTCAGACACACTATGCTAGCACCTTATTTAGAGTCTGCCCAAGTGCCCAGTCCTGGGGCGAGAATGGAGTCAGGAATTAGCCCCAGCTGGAATAAATTGCTGCAAAGTCTGTTACCAGCTTTTATCAACTGAAAATAAAGAGATTCATTCTGCATGACCTCCCGCAACCCTGTCCTATGACTGAGGGATAATTGCTGAGCTGCTTGTGCTTATTGAGTAGTGGCGCTATCACCTAAGTGTCCTTCTTCATTAGTGTGTTATGCAACTTGCCTCTGTGATTGACTAATGAAAGGAGCCAAAGGAGCATCCACTCCAAGGAAATCCACTGGAGCTGCCTCTGCCGTGAGTGAGTCACCTCAATGTGATTGTTGTTAACGGATATTTCCTTTTGAGTGATTCAGGAGCTAATAAAGTTAGAACTCATTATAATTAATTTTAAATGGTGAGTTGATGCAACGGATCAAATGCAAAAGGCGGAAGCTCCTTCCCCAACAATAAACAGGGGAACCACTGTAAAATGGAAGAAAATCCAAACCACAAGGGAGACCTTGGCTGCAACTTCCAAAGCTGACTAAGGGATTTAGGCACAATGCTCCTATTAATCCTATGGAATTGTGTGTCCAAATCCCCTACGCAACTGGGAAAAGCTCAGCCCACCAGCTCCACAGTGTGAGACTCAAGTGACTGATTATAAAATTGTATCAAGATCAGGGTCACATTCAATGCAAAGTTTGGAGCACAGAGCGATTTCTGAAATTAAGGGAACTATTTTTAACAAATCATTTATTTTCCAAACGTCTCCTCCTCGAAGTCACAGTCCTCCAGATTGCAATTTTCTCAAATGGATTCAGAATTCACAATTTTTTGCTCAATAATTTCCACTAAAAACCCTTGGGCTGTAGCTCATTTTCAAACAGTTCTCAATATATCTGGATTTGACACAGATCACCTGATATGTTTCTGTTCCCTGATTGAGGAGCACAGCTTCTTAGCATCAGTTTTCTGGTGTGAATGTTCATGACTAAGAATTCAAAATTCCCTCTCCATGAGCTCATTGTCTGGTCCATTGTGGGCACTGTCAGGAGAAGATAAATACGTACAGCATCATATTTTACAATCGTCACTTAACAGTCTCTGTTTCAGTGACCTTCTGGCCAGGCAGTTCATTGATTAGACTCATTGCAGAAAGCACACGCAACAGAACTGTGTGACACAGGCATGCCCAGGCATGTCCTGACAGGTATATTATACCTGTCTCCAATCATTTTCTCAATATTACACCCAAGGGGGCCATGTGTGCTCTCTGCCAGAAAACTACAGTCTAGCTAATTGTCATGGTAATTGTGAGATGTTTGTACAGGAAACAGCTTTAGAGTTATGTAACATGTCGATATTGTGCTCCAGACCTGTTGGGAGTAAAACCCACACCTGAGGAGGGCGAGCTGGTGACTGACGCAATCAACCTGAGACCAAGGGACACCCATGGAGACAGCCTGTGGTTACTGTCTGGAGAAGAGGCAGACTGGAGATTTACAAAAAACAACTACCCCAAGAGAGTTTCGGGAAGAAAGGGCCCTCTCAGCTAGGAGACAAGAGCCCAGGGTCGGATAAGAGTAGAAGATTTGATCATGCGGCTTATCTATTACAGAAGGGGGATGCTCTGTCAGCTTGAATGTCTCATGAAAAGTGGATCCCAGCCATTTGGACTGGCCAAGAGCTGCAAGAATTAACCATTGGGTGAGAAATACCTTATTAGCCAGGAAAGTCCCTTGTTCATATGGACAGGCTCTAGACTGCATGTTATATTTTTCTTTTCCCTGGAACCCTTATGTTTCCACATCCTTATACTTGCTTTTATTTGAATCTTTACCTCAAGCTCTGTTAAATGCACTTCAGTCCGGTTCTACTGTCTACAAGCCTCATGCTAAGGAGAATGCTGAACGGAGATGGAACCAGGGAACTGTGGTCACTGTCCCCATGAGGGCAGCAGGTAGGTGTGCATTGTAGGGGTCCAAAAGATAGGGGACTGGGCACTTGTGTAAGGAAATGGGGTGTGTAAAGTGCTAGCCTGCTTGGAAACAAGTGGGGCTCACAGGGCCTGGAGTGGGGCACGTGGGTTGCCAGCAGCTGGTAATTGGGGAGCGTTGCCCCAGGTGGGCACAGACGGGGCTCCCTTCTGCTGTGAGCAGGTGGTAGCAATTCACCCTGGACACCTCAGATACCCCTGAAAAGTGTCCCCAGCTGTGAATGCAGCAAAGTGAATCCACTGAAATGGGAGGGGCTAATCATGGAAAGTTATTTCAGTTTTCCTCTTTCCACTGCCTCTGCTTCTCCTATTCCCCAGAAAGACAGTCTGCCAGCGTCTCCCTGCCCTGTCCTGCCCTGGGCCAGCTGTAGAGACCTTCCGAGGGGTTGGCCGTTAAAGGGACTAACATAAGAAAGTGACTGGAAGCACACCTTGGTATCAGATGAAGCTCTGGCGTTGCAGATGGGCTGGGCTGAGCAGGCGCCAGATTATCCAAATAGCTGGTCCCACCCAGTGCGAGAGCCCCAGTGAAACAGAGACTGAGCTGTTCAAGCTGCCGTTTAACTTCTAGAAGCCATCTCTTCTGTGCTGTCTGGCCAAGCCCCGGCCCAGGCCTGTGGGCACTTAGGGCTCCAACACACGGCAACCACATCCCACCCTCTGACTTGTCCCGGGGACCTCGCATTACAAACATTTCCCAAGGATGCTGTCTGATAACCGGCTTTGTGATGGTACCGTAAGGAGCCCATCCTGCAAAGAAACCACACGGTTCTGCTCTGTGCCACAGACAGAAACCAGGTAGTTGGTGTCCAGACACACAGATTGCCGTGGATCCTCCGTAGGTCTTCAGTGGCCTTGGTTCAGAACATTTACATCGCTTCTCATTATGGTAGCAGAACAGAATAAGAACAACACAACTGGAGCTAGAACAAGATCAAGTCTGGAAGTAGATCTGGTTGGAAATTATGGCCCATGATTCACAGACCCTACCGTAAAGTGAAAGCAAGCCCCTTAGAAATTATTTCTGACCCCACTGAAAATGCAAATCCTAATGACTGTGCTTCAAACAGAACTGTGGCAAATCTCTCTGACTGGTTTTAATAAAACCAGCCAGGAATACAAGGGGAGCAAATCAAAGCCTTGCAAACTCCTCTGTTCAAATTACATATAATTGGGTATCAGAATTATAATAATGGCGGTTTGCACCATTATACTTAAGGTGGGTCAGCTTTTCCATCACAGACCTCTGGACTCAAAGGCTCAGACATGAGTTCTCCGTCTGAAACGTACTATTTTAACCAAAGTGGGGAAACAAATTAATGTTCCTGTTTTAGAACTGAGTACAAAGAAGCCTCTAGCAGTGACTCAGGATCAGATGCTATTTTGCACATGTCTAGGTAAAGGGTGAGATTGGGCAAGTGATTTCATGCAATCTCAAAGCCATTAGGGCTAACTATGCACAGAAAAAAGAAAAGGAGGACTTGTGGCACCTTAGAGACTAACAAAGTCATTTGAGCATAAGCTTTCGTGAGCTCATGCGATGAAGTGAGCTGTAGCTCACGAAAGCTTATGCTCTAATAAATTGGTTAGTCTCTAAGGTGCCTCTAGTCCTCCTTTTCTTTTTGTGGATACAGACTAACACGGCTGCTACTCTGAAACCTATGCACAGAAAAGAATGCCCAAAGTCCTGGCCGAAAATACAGCACCATGGACAGCAACAGAGAGGAAGCCACATTTGCCTTGTGGGCTGGGACTGTTCATGATTGCGGTAGCTGCTGGGAAGTACATGGAACAACCCTGTGGGGAGAATCTGGGTCTTTTGTGAAATGCAGTTTCCTATGATCAGCCTTTGGTGGAAATTTGCAGCTGACCTTTTCCCTGTGAACGTGCTCCGAGTTCAGTGTGCTGGCATAGGGAATGCTCCGCAGGGTCTTTATGCCACACCAGGGACACTGCTTAGGGCACGAGGTGGTAGAAATGACCGTGTGTCTTTCCTTAGGAGGAGACAGCTCACAAGCTGCCTTGCTGTGCTGAGCAATAGAACTAGCTGGGAATTTCCCCTGTAAAGTGCTGAGAACCAGCAGACTTCCAGCCGCGCTGGGATTCGGAGAGCTCAGCTTTACCATGCTGGGACAGCCTGAGAATCAGATCACAGGTGACCATTCTTTGGCTTGGTACCTTTATGCCGGTGCCACACACCCCAGAACTGATATTTCAAGACACTAGTGGCTGTTGCTGTGAACGTCCTCTCCCCACTTTAATGATAAGCCTCTGTCTGTGCTGAGCCCCAGTGCCTCTCCCCTGCCCATCTGCCACTCAGCAGAGCAGACTCTAGCTGGCAATGGATTTGGGCTGCTCCAAACTCCAGTCTCACAATGTCTGAGCAGCCACCCTGCATGGTGGGGCAAAACATGGACCCATCAGCAGGGACCAGGGGGCGCTGGCTGGTGGAGCTGAGGCCTTCGTCTGTGAGATAAACCCTGCAGCATCTCCCTTGTGCCCCCTTCTGTTCCTGTCAGAGGCCTTCTCCACCCCTCAGCATACAGGCTAGTCTGAAGAAGCAGGGAAGGTTTCTTATTTCAAAGAGACGTCACTCCCTTGCTGGTTTAGAGACACCAGTTCAGAAAGAGAAAACGGGAACGAGACATTTGTCAGCCACAGGGATCTGGGCTGTTCAAAGCCCTGTGGCTTCATGAATTGAAAGCCATTGAATTTGCTCCTTCTGGGTTTGCTCTGTGTTTCTATCAGTGAATTCATTGTAAAGCCAACAGGAGCCTTTTGAAAAATAGAACTCTAATTTCCTCGTTTGCGGATTGTCAGTCTCAGGCCTTATTGTTTATGAACATATTGATGACCCTGCTCAGCCATTTGCATGCGCCCGTTCTGCTTGAACAGAGCCAGTCCTCTCCTCTACCCAGGGGCCAGGCAATGGCAAGAGGAGGTGGCAGGAGAGAGCAGAGCGGGCATGCAGGTGCCATGGAGTGCCTAGACAGAGAGACAGACACAGAGAAAGACACAACAGTGCCTATCGCCCACCTCATCACACAAACATTTGGCATGGACTCGAGTTAATGTTCAGGTTAAACAGCTACCTGATGCATGTGGGCAGTAACACCCAACCTGTCTGCCTCAGCCTCCCTGCTCATTAAATGGGGCATAGCACTTCTCTGCCGCCCAGG
This sequence comes from Chelonia mydas, assembly GCF_015237465.2. NCBI lineage: Eukaryota > Metazoa > Chordata > Testudines > Cheloniidae > Chelonia > Chelonia mydas. The sequence continues at coordinate 1,085,473 of NC_051259.2, forward strand.
GGTTCTATGCAGAGCAGGGGGTGCTTTGGAGAGGAAGATGATTTCTGAATACTGCACCCATGCAAAGAGAGCAGGGGAGGTGACTGCATCACCCACATTGTTTTGTTAGGGTACCAGATTCATTGTCTCTGTTTGGGGCTAGGAAACGCCCTGGCTAAGCTGGTGGTTACATCACTGAACTGAACCATCCAAAGGGATGAGCAGCATCTTTTCAGATCCCACCTGTCCACCTTATAATCTACTCAGGTCCTAGCTCAGAAGACCAGAACAGCTAACCCTAGAAAGATCCCTCCTCATAACAGAATCAAACACCAAATACAAAAAACAAACACAAGGAAAAACCTCTGGAAAACCTTCCAGGGGGTGATCAGCAGGATCAAAAGGAAGGAGCTCAGCCCCCTGGAGGGACCCACAGAGAGGCACTGTGGGCAGTTCTGCATCCAAGACTCAATGGCACCTTCACTCAGGTTTGGTGGATCAAGGACTGACAGGGAGCTTTTCCTGGATCCAACACATTAATCTGAAGCTCCTCTCTCCCCTTCACTTTCAGATGTTCAAAGCCGAAAAAGCTCTCTCATCTCAGAGGGAGGAAAGACGAAATTAATGTGATTGACTGCACCAAGAAAGATTGCTGCTGAGGGATGGGTGCGCCTCCCTCTGCCCTGTCTCTGACCTTTGCGGGGCTGCAAAGAGCCGCAGTTCAGTTTTCACTATTCCTCTAACCTCCTCGACATCTGTTTCCAGTGAAGAAAGAGACTCGTTAATTATCAGCTTTTTACTGAATCTAAAAAACTGGATCATCTCCCAGGGGCCGTGCTGAAGGCTACCCTTAGATGTACTTTGCAGGATGAGAACTGTCTCAGAGGGAACTTCTAAGTTGCACCAGATGAGTCCTGAGACTTGCACCAGCACATTCCTAGAGGCAGAAAGTCTAAAAAGCAGCCACTGGTTATTTTCATATGAAAAAGCCTTTATTAAAAACATTTCCCCGTTTTGGGTTGCTGGCAGGCTTGGCTTGGCCACACCTTCTTGTCCCAACTGGCCGAGCCTTTCCAAATGCAAAGCCAGGTCCAGATCCAGCAATGAGCCTCTGTCGATGCGAGGCAGCTGCTTATTGTAGCACATAACAGCCCGGGCATCCCAGAGCCTAGCCCAGGATGGGAATTAAATTTAAAAATAATTCTGCATTAAACAACATTAGTGAACTTGGGAGATAAGCCCACCAATGCTCGGAAATTTGGAGCTCTGCCTGCTACAGCAGGGACGTTCCGCCCCACTGTGGCTAGGTAGTTCAGCACGCTCTTCTGCCAGACAGTCCCGAAGTGCCCCAAGCAGGAGTTCAGATGGAGGGGGAGACAGCAGGTACTCTAGAAAGACAGTGCAGCAAATCCCGATTCTGAGAGGCAGCTCAGTGGGTCAGCAGTGGATTCTCTGCAGCCGGGAACCAATGAAGGGTCTCAGCAGAGATCTGGGGTTGGGGCATGAAGGTGCTGCCCTGGTTAATGGTGAACAAAGGTCATTGTGGGTAAATGAGAGGGCAGAAACATTTAATGGCATCCAGCCTGAGGCACTGCCGTTATTGGATTAATTGTTCTCATAACTCACACTCAGTGGGTTTTCTAATGGAAGAAGAGCTGTAATATACCGGTAACTGTCTAATAACAAGGCTGGTATTATGTGTCGTTCCTCATCCTTACAGCCAGGCTGACAACTTGTACAACAACCAGTCATCTCCCCTGAATTCCACACACACACACACATGCACTCCCCAGGGATCTGTCTTCACCTATGGCAGTGCACCTGTACCACACTTGTAAGGTGCGCAGCATTGTGTCCCCCTCTCGTGGCTCATCTACGTGGTGGACAGCAGCCTTCCACCGCTGCCAGCTGACAGAATCTCCCCTTTAGCTGAACTGGGGGCAGTGTGTGCCTGGATGCTGGAAGTCCTGGTTCAGACTCTGCAGCTGACCCATGGCAGGGATAGTTACACCCCTCCGGAGTTGTATCCCTTTCCTACAGCTCTCCTACACCCCACGGACTTGCCTTCCCCTCACTGCAGCACTGATATCGCTTGTGATGTTCTTTGTGTCAGCCGGGGTGCCCTGTGGAGGGGAGGGGGCTTGAGAGGAGACCAGGAAACAGGAGAGCAAATCCCCACGGAGGGAGACTGTTCCATGGAGCTGAGGGCGGGGTCCCGGCCATCCAAAGTGTCCGGGCAGGAGTCCTTGGGAACAGGTGTCAGTCTGCGAAACTGGCTGATGTTTGGTGTCATTAACAAGCTGCAGGAGCCGCTCCCGGGGTCCATGTAGAAGAGCTTTAGTAATCCAGCCTCTCCCAGCAAACCCTCCATTCCACCCACAGCTCCTCTAAAACCCCGGCCCAGAGCATTCCTGGGGACTCAAGCCCTCAGCCAGCACACACCCAGCCTGCCAGAGCAGGTGGGCAGGGTACTGGGGAGTAGGCAGGGAAGGAACCATACCTGCACGGAAGACCCACACAGTCAGGGCGAATAGGTGGTTCTCCCCAAGGAACAACATGCGCGTCCAGCAGAATGTTCTCCAGGCTGTCTGTGATCAGTTTGCTCTGATCTTAGAAGCTGGCGGTGAGGCCTTCCTGTGCCAAGAGCAAGAACGCAGGTCTGAACAAGTGATCCAGAAAAGCGGGAAAGGCCCCTCCCTGACAGGTCTGTGAATGACAGCGTGGCCAGAAGAAGGAACTGTGGGGTGTGGGGAGCAGTGTGTGGGCTCAGCTCGGCCATTGTTCCGCAGGCTGACTGTGATTCTGCCTTGGCTGTGTTTCTGGGAGCACTGCTTTCAAGCTCTTCTATGCAGAAGGGGAGCGGAAGCCCTTGCAGAGGACTGTTGATATTTGCGGTGCGTTTGCAGTTTGAAGTGATAGTTTAACTCCAGAAAATAGTTTAACTCTGTGGGACTGACCCCTATATGTTGGTTTGGGCCCTGATTTTCTGGCCCCACTGAGATCCCTGGATGGATGTGAAGGCAGGTGGCTGAGCAGCTGCTCAGAGTTCTGGCCTTTGTGTTTCTTGGGCCTGGGTTTGCTTTTGCCAAAATTTCTCGTTTTCTCCCCTTGGCCCTTTCACTTTTTGTTCTTTGTGAATTTTTCAGAGAAACATCAAGTCAAATCTCAGCCTCTCTCTTTTTTTCAAAAGCCGATATTTCCATTTCCACGCACGCTCAGTTATTCCCCAGTGCTCTCAAATCCAGCAGCATTTAGCTGTTGATTAGCACTCGATAGGCCTCTGTGTACAGGCACCAATCACAGGCACCCAGGTTCACGGTGTTTACCGCCAAAGAAGGGTTTCCTTTGAAATGTTCATGAGAACGTCCTGTAATAAGGGTGGAGTAAAATGTGACTCATCCCAGCATCCCTGCACTAAACGTTTGTTTTGCTTCAGGCCCTGGAGGCTTCCTTTGCATAACTCTGGAGCAGCTAATCCTCATCTCCAGCTATTATTATTTATTTAATGCCAGCAGAGCGCTAGGCACTCTACAGACACTCAGGAGAGACGGTCCCTGCTCCAAACAGCTCAGCAATGAAACAGCCAGTGTGCCCAGAGAGGAGATTGGTGGGGAGTCACACAAGATAGAGGCTGAGCAGGGCAGGGCCATGCTAGTGCCAGGGATGTTTTTAATTTCATTTATTTCTTCTCCCTGCCGGGAGCTCTAGGGTTTGCAATCTCCACTCTTCAGGGAGTTCTGGTCCTTTATTTTATTCCTCTCTCTATATCACAGTGACTGGACTATTTTTTTTTTTTTTTATAAAACTAGAAGATTTTATGATCTATAATAACTTTTGCAGCTGTGTGTCTTCCTGGGACATTAAAAGTCCTGGTTCTTGTCCCTCCCATTCCCACGCGCGTGGCCTGTCTTTCCTTCCGGGTTTCCCCTCCGTACAAGGGGCCACCCTTGGCTTTGCCCCCTGCCAAGCCTGTGCCCTGGGGGCTGGAGGGAACAGGGTGTGGAGATGCTGTCTGTGCAGGGAGCCAGGGCTGAGGAGACCTGGGCATTCTCCTCAGGCCTGGGTAGAGCGGGGGGTGTGGGGCCCATCGAGGCTCAGGGGGGGAAAGCGGGACCGGGGCCGGGGCCAGGCCCAGGTGCATAGGTCCCAGCAGTGGCTCGGCGCTTTCTTCTCACACTCCTCCTCGTGTTGCCATGTTAAAGGGTAGAACGTGGGAAGCGCGGAGGGAGCAAGCGGCACTGAGCTGAGCCTTCCCCCTCCAGCCCAGATTGCCCACCCCCATGTCCTGTGTTTTCTACCTCAGAGCTGGACACCCTTTGCCTCTGCCTGGGAACGGGCCTGGAAAGGCTGCCACAGTTACCCAGTCCTGCTTTGAAAGATGACTGGCAGAGCCGTGCGCTTCCTCTCACCGTCTGACCCCACCGGTCTCTCACCTGCCCGGCTCTGGCGCCACCAGACTCATGCTCTGCTCCCCCCCCGCGTGCCAGGTCCTTCCCACGCCAGCGCACACCGGGAACCGGAGTCTACCGCCCGCACCCCTGCCGACCAGCGCTTCACAGGGCCTGCAAGCGGCTGCCTTGATTTCACCGCCTGGGGAAGGAGGCGGAGGTGCTGCTCAGTCTGAGTCCGCTGACAGAGCTCGTCAGGGACGTTAGCTTGGTTGGGTCCCATAATTCCCGTGGAGTCTGATTGACTCATGGGTTCGGGAGCAGGTGGCTGTTGCCCCCCAGTGTACCCAGCTGTATCCGATCACTCTAGGGAACAAGAGAATAACACCCCCGCCCGCTTTAGTTTTAGCTTTCCCCAGTATTTACAGCCCCAGGCTGGTCCTGAGCCAGGGGCTGCAGCTCCATTATGAGCCGGGATGGAATTGGATTTGTCTCGCTTTGTTACTATCTGGGCTCCATCAGCTCTCCAGAGTCAGAAATTTATATCCCATTGTGTGACTCTGACTGAAACCTCCTATCAGATAATTGATTCCCTTTGTTTATTCTTAATCCTGTAAAATCTCCTGTCTGATACTAATTACCTGTTCGGGTCTCTATTGTCCAGCCAGCTCTACACAGCCCCAAGGGCTCACCCGCGCTTTCCTCCCACCTCCTGTCCTCAGAAAGGCAAAGCCGGGGCAGCGGTGCTTTGGCCAGTACCACGGCTCTGCAGGGACTGGGCAAACGTGCTGTGCAGAGAAGTGTGAGCATCAGGGCTGAGCGGAGGCTGTGACTCTCAGCCTCTGCGAGACGGATGCCGGGTGGAGCTGGGACTGGGGGCAAAGGGGCAGTTTGGCTTTTTCCTTCTTTTCTCTCTGTCCCGCTGACACGGAGATGAGGCCAGAGGCCTCTGGAGGGTCCTGCAAAGCATGGGGCTACTCAGCATGGGCCGGGGGGAAGCATGGCTGCTGGAGACAGCATGGAAGCACGGGCTACAGTCCCACTGAAGTGCTCCCCTGATCTAGGGCTGCAGTCGCGGTGCATGTGGCCCTGAGGGTACCACTGCACTTTGGTGCCAATGGGAAGCTCCCCAAGGCCCTGCGTGACTGCAGGATTGGGCCCGGAAAAACTAAGCTTCTAGGGTGTCATTAAAGTGACTGAGAAATGTTTCTTGGTGGAGCACGGTGAGAGTGGGGGAGAATCCCAGCCTCTGGGCAAGGCTGGCCCCTGTCTGCCCCATACCAGACCATCCCTGCCTGCTGCTGCTTTTGCCACCCCTCTTCCACACTGAGGAGCCTGTGTTTCGGCCGTTCCCTGGGGCTGCTGGGAAGAGTGTGTATCCTAGGGCAGGACCCTAACATGGTTCTCCGAACAGGCCAGCCAGGGAAATGGCATGAGCCAGAGAAACTTGCAGAGGCCTCTCTGCTGTGAAGATGAGGATGGACAGGAGGAATGAGGCCTAGAAGAGGCGGAGTGGGGGCTCACTCTCTTTACCATTCGTGCCTGGAGGGCCACGGCCCCACGTTTGAATTCGAGCTGCGTATCCAGGCCCCCAAGCCGCACTGGAGCATTCATAAGGCTTCCCCCCCCTTCCTTCCTTTCTCCTTTTTTCCCTGTCAATTTTTATTTCCTTCTCACTTTGTAACTGCAGGGGGCTCGCATCCCAGGGCAACATTGCCCTGTTTGCTCCCGTGGCTCCCCCCAGAGCTCTCTGCTTTTCCTCCCCAATCTGCTTCTCCAACAGCCTGAATTTCAGGGGCGCCCAGTACCTACATGTCCCAGTGAAGTCAACGGCCTGAGCTCAGCAGTCAGCACCTCAGAAATTCAGGCCACAAATCTGTCCGAACACCTCTCTGAGAGAAATGACCCCGCAGCAAGTGCTGGCAGCCATGAGCCGCCAGCAGAAATCCTTGGGTCCCAGCGAGGCAAGCTCATGCCGTGCTTCCCTTGGGAATCGCCCCCAATGGATCCTGATGCGGGGGAAGGATGGCGGGATGTAAACGGGATACGGGTATTTCTCCCCCCCGAGGAAGTTGCCCCATGTTGTGTTACTGTCAGGGCAGTGCGTTAAAGCAAGTGCAGTACCACAAAGCAGGGACATCCTGCTCCTTCCTTGCTCTCTGTGTTCCCCAGCAATGGACCCTGCCTGATGGCCAGGAGGGTTTATTTCTGCAGGCTTCCCAGAAAGGGCTGCTGCACTGCCCATCTCAGGCCCCTCTGCTCTTGTTAAGAGAGATGTGGCTCCAGCTTTGAACGGCTCTGCAGACCTAAACTCTAACCTGCATTTCTGGAATGCTGCCTGCATTCGGCGAGTTACCTGCTGGGCTGGGCCAGTCCCTCATGGCATGGGACCAGAGAGTCTAATTATTTTATATAATAAATCTGCAGAATTAGCTGCCCAGTCCACACTAAGGCATCCCTAAGTCCCTCCTTTGAAGAGATAATTACAGCAGACAGCTCAGGAGACAGGGAGCTTTTTCATTTAAAGGGATTTTGTGATTTGACTTTAAAGCAAGAAGAGACAATAGAGCAGACAGAAAAGGAAGCTAAGCCCTGGGCCTAAGAAATGCCACCAGAGACTCCCCAGCTCTCCAGTGAGCCAGCTCCCCTCTTACAACCCTGCCTTGGCTCAGGCAGGCCGCTCCTCCTGCACTCTAAGCCTGGGGTGAAACAATTCAGCAAAGCCCACCTACTCCCCAATCTCTCCCCCTTCCTCTCTCCAGCATGCTCCTGGGAGTTTCGGTTGGAAAGCAAACACAATGAGCTGAGACCTTGGCTACACGGAGCCCCCACCCAGCGCTGTAGCTGAAAACCCGGCGTGTAGGCATGACTTGCAATCATGCAACATGTTTTGAAAGTGGAGTTAGCTGCACCAGTGCAAGTCACACTGCACCAGTGCGAACATGTCCACGCAAGAGGCAAGCTGCGGTACAGCTGAAGCCCAGTGCATGCTAGCTCCATGGTGATCTGACTGCAGAGCCCTTGGGGATGTGAGAAGCTGCAGTACTTGGCTGAAGTGAAGCCACTGCAGGAGCCTGTCTTAATGAGCTGCTAAGGGAGAGGCAGGAACACGAAGGGTGTGGCAGAGGCTTGGCATAGAGCCGTGGTTCTCAGCCTTTTCCATACCAGGTCTTCTCCACACCTAGCCAGGACCCCCCTTCCGTTTAGCAACACAGGAAGGGCAGGGAACTCCCAGACCCAGCTCAGGAGCCCCTGCCAGAGAGGACTGAGCAGTTTATGACCCAAACGCACCTGTTTGCCCTGGAGTCCTCCGATGATGCCCAGCTGAGAATGCGTGAAATAGCCCCAACACCCCAAAGACTCAGCTATGCCAAGTGGAGGCCATCTAGCTCCTTCACATGAGCGCTGACATCACAGCAGTAGAGCTGCTAAGTCTTGGTATGGAGCCAAGGGGACGTCCGCTCCAGCCACATCATCCTTCAACCAGACCCAGCAGCCCAGAGACAGGCGACACACAAGCAGGCAGAAGAGCGTTTGCTTTTCTTCTCAGGGATTCCCCCAGGCTCTTCATGCAGCAGCAAATCAGGTACCAGCAGGGGAGTTTCATAGACTCACAGACTTTAAGTTCAGAAGGGACCATCATTATCATCTAGTCTGACCTCCTGGACATCGCAGGCCACAGAACCTCACCACCCACCCCGTAATCAACCTTGAACGTCTGGCTGAGTTACTGAAGGCCTCAAATCATGGTTTAAAGACGTCAAGTTACAGAGAATCCACCATTTACACTAGTTTAAACCTGCAAGTGACCTGGGCTCCATGCTGCTGAGGAAGGCAACACCCTGCTCTACTGAGATTGTTATTTTATCTATATCTCCTCTTTTATTTTGATGTTTAAGGGGACGTTAGACTCCATTGGAGACAAATTGCCTCTTTGCCACAGCCACTCGCATATTATACCATCTCCCTCTTGTGAATATGGGCAGCGTTCAGGCAGCATGGCTGCCGGGAGAGGCCGTATGTCAGATAAAGTGGAAAGAAAATGAGTTAATGCATTGTGTTCTAGACAAAGCAGTGGGATGTTTTGCATAGTAACATGTAAGAGTCTAAATGCAGAAGAAGAATGTTTGCCTCTCTGGGATCTACTGTCCCATAGGAGAAAGATTCCAGCTGGGATCGCTCTCTCTCTCACACACACACACACACACACACTCGCTCGCTCTCTGGGAAAAACAAGGAGAATACACCAAGTGTCCTCAGTATCTTTACATGCCCCTATACATCCCACAACACCACACAGCTGGGGCGTGTGCTAAGCGAAGAACTGAGATACTATTAAACAGTCTCTCTTTCTCCCCCCAAGTTTTTGCCCTTGCTAGGCACAGATTAAATGGTGGTTTTTCCTTTTTCAAAATTTTCTCAGCAAAGGTGTATTTAAACATTTAAAAGAGGCACGAAAAATGCAGGAGACCGTCTGACTGGATCATAACCAGTAAGGTAGGGTCTGAGGATTAACCCACACACGCAAGGAATTGACTGATCAGCATCAGAGCTACAATACTGTTCTGTGCTGCCCTGCCCTTGCCCCCAGGGTTCTGGGGCACCGTGGCTTTACCCTGCCATGTGTTCTTTCCTGCTCCAGGAGGTTTGTCTCAGGACCGTAATGTTCTTTCAAGGAGCTTTGTCTAGGTGAGCTGTCTCAGTGAGTCACACTGCCAGGAGGTCACAGGTGGGATTGTGTCCTGTAGCCGCAGGTAGGACTCAGGCAGAATCGGAGTGATAGCCATGTGTCAGCACGGAACGGACTCACAAGCTGGTCATTGAGCTTTCACCTCGTTATCTGGTTAACTCACTAGCTCCCTGTTATGAAACCCAGAGGTTGAGAAAAGGACCATTTGGGGCTGAACACCAGGAATATGATTATCCAGAAGGGTGCTCAGACTTTGAGACATGCAACCTAGAGATGGTGCGAATCCATCCCTGGGTTTGTTCAAATGCAGTCTACACAGCACCTCCGGGTCTGTTCTTTAGGGAACAGGGATGGGCTAAGTGATCTCCTTGGTCTTTCCCATTTCTGAAATCTCTTCAGTCCCCATTCACACTCCAGCTGTCACTGAGTAGGGAAGCTAGTCACAACAAACTGCAGATGAGACTGTGAATTGGCCAGAAAGTCTTGGACTGTCTAGGTTTTTTACCTAGTTACGAAACACAGGTAGGGCCTGACTACACTACAGGGTTTAACCTCGGTGCAACAGGTCCCCTGACGGGGTTACAGCTGTAGTGTAGACGGGACCACAGTCTACCACCAGCTTTTGTTACAAAATGGCAGTTCTTCTAGCATGGCTGTGTTACCTGCAGACAACCACCCCCCCCCCGGCCCTTTGTTAACTGGCCGCTTATCCTTCTCCGAGCTGCCATCGACACTCACCTCCTGCAGTGCTGTCACCCTTCAGACACCTTGAAGCCAGGAATTGTGGGAAACTCAAGGCCCAAACCTGTCCCTGGGCGACACGTCCCGAGAGCACAGGGGCTGATCGGGATTTTCAAAAGTGGCTAGTGATTGTTACACCAGAGATGTATTTGGCTCAATAACAACCCCTCTTGTCCTGACCCCACTCTCATATGGTGTCTCTCTGAGCTCCTCCAGCAAAGCGAAGTCTGGGTGACCTTTGCATCATGCACCAGATGCATCCTCTGCCATCACATGGCAGTAGGGCATCGTGTCGGGGTGGAGGGTGGAATTGGGGTTCAGAAAGGGGGAGACGGTTACTTCTTTTGCATCTGCTTTAATTAACTCCAGTTTGTGCCTGGATTCAGAGCTTTGCCCAAGCTGCTGCAATGAGTTCACCACTCCTGAGAAAACACCCCTTGAAGTAACAGGAGTTGCAGTGAGTATTTCCTTACGGACAACCCAAGTGGGCTTTTTGTGATTCCTGCTTTTTCTGACATCCCCCTTTAAAAGTCAGTCCAGTGTAACCGGAGACAAATACATCCAGATGGGACAGAGCCCAGCAGGACCAGTTACTAATGCAGCGGAACAATCCATCTGCCAGAGGTTACTCAGCCGGTCTCTCTCCCGCCTGCCTTCCAAGGGCAGCCGATGAGAGAAACAGAGGTGACTGGGAGAGCAGGGAGGCCTGTCTGACTCTCAGGCACAGACACAAAGTGACGGGGCAATAAAGCACCTTAGTTTAACCCATGGGCAGCGTGTGACCAGCCAGCTGGGGGAGACTAGCCCCCTGACCCACCCCTTCTGCCTGAAGCCCTGCCCCTTCTGCACCCCTCCCCTTGGCCAGAGCCCCCCCACCATGGCTGCTGGCGGTGGCCCCTGCCCCAGGCTAGCACCCCAGCCCCGGAGCATCAGGAGGATGGGAGTGGCTGCCCCAGCCCCGGAGCGCCGGAGCGCTGGGAGGGCGGGTGGCGTGGTCCCAGCCCCAGAGCGTTGGGAGGGCCGGAGGGGCAGCCCCAGCCCAAGCTGGCTCCACTGCACAGGGAGACTGGAGCTGCAGAGTGGGAAGCAGAAGGGGGGGCTAGGGGTGGAGTGTGGGCGCGGCCACACCTGGCTCTTCGGAGAGGCGTAGCCTCCCCCAGGCTATACCTGCCGCCCATGGTTTAGCCCAAGGATTGTCTGCCTGCTGGTTTGTAACTTGTTACTCTCAGAGGTGATCTCGCAGGTCATGATGCTTCCTGGGAAACCTGCCCCTGCTAGGCTGCTGGGAGGGTGAAATCTGAAAAGGCCCTGGGCCTGGATACATTGCTTCTGAAAAGTGCCTACAGCTGGATACTCTGCATACACAGCTCACCGCCAGCATGGTGAGCTGGGACGCCACGCGCAGGAACACACACAGTCATCTGTACTTGGCTTCAGAACCCCGGCCATGAGCAGCTGGAACCACCAAGGTCCACCTAAAATGAGAAATCTGCCCGGGGTCACCAGAAGCCAGCCTGGCTCAGGAGAAGGCTGCCAAGCCTAGGTTACCTTCTGCAAACGTGGCCCAGATTTTGGTTGGTCTTGAGACCTGAAACTTCATGATGAGTCGCAGCAGATCAACTTCCAGAAACATCGACATTCTGCCAGACGTAGGCTATGGGTAAAAGTGCGATTGTTTCCTGGCTCATAAGGACTGTGAGTAGCAGAGCCTGCACGAAAGCCAACAACTACACTTGTGAAATTCCACCTGTCGGCCATTAGAACCGATCTTTCTTCAGAGGAAAAGCCTCCTGTACACTGGCTGTGCATCAGGGTCCGGCCTTGGGAATGGTTGGGTCGGACCCTCAGTTGTGTCTAATTTTTCTGATGAAACTTTGCTCGGCCCACGTCTCTATTTTCCCAGCTGTCAGTGCACTTGCCTTGGCTTCCCTCTGCTGCTTTGGAAGGACGTGGCATAGAGGTGTGAGTGGATCCATCACAATGGGAATGGAGTGGGACATATTTTGCTATGAACACTGGTTAGGCTGTGGAAGCCCTGCTGTAAACTGCAGGTGCCAAGGAGGAGAATTCATAGCTCAGGACTCTCAGGGCAGCAGGACCGCACAGAGGCCTGACTGAGTTGGTATGCTCTGGGGTTTAGCACAGGGAGCAGGGGCCGCACCAGCCAACGTAGCCATATGTTCATATTGTGCTATGACAATGGATGGGAGCTGCTTCGCTCTGGGACGTCCTGCCATGCATCATCTTTATATTACAGGCAATTAGCGAGACAAGGTGGGGGAGGTGATATCTTTTATTGGACTAACTTCTGTTGGCGAGCGGGACAAGCTTGAGAGCTACACAGAGCTCTTCTTCAGGTCTGAGCTACGTGCTCAGAGAGGCACAGCTAAATACCAGGTGGAATGGATTGTTCAGCACAAGCGGCTAATGGATATATGAAGGGACCATTCAAGGTGAAGTGGCCCGTTAACCTCTCTCCAATAACAGGGGAGAAAGGAGAAACAAAGCAGGGTTGGGGAGGAGTTTAGTGGGGTACAGATGGTTGTACTAAGATATAAATCCAGCGTCTCTATTCAGTCCATGATTGTTAGTGTCTAGCAAAGCTCTGAATTTGAGCTCTCAGGCTCGTCTTTTGTAGGTGTTGAGCAGGTTTCCTGTGAGGATGAGGACTGAGAGGTCGGATACGGAGCGATCGCTTGGTGAGACCTGTTCACCCATGGGCGATGGGGTGTTTTTCTCTTTTATCATTTGTCTGTGTGAGTTCATAGGGAGTTCAAAAGCACAGTGATTGTCTGATTGTCACCCTCCTTGTTGTTATTGAGTATTTAGTGCCCTGGATGAGGTGCACCACATGCTGTGACAGGCCTGCGTAAGACTCATGGATCTAGAAGGGTGTGTTGTGGGGGGTGCAGCTCTGCCACTGCACTTTTGTAGTGTAGACCTGCCCTGAGTATCTTTCTCAGAAGAGCTCTGCGTGAGCTTGCAAGCTGGTCTCTCTCACCAACAGAAGCTGGTCCAATACAGGACATTCCCTTGCCCACCTTGTCTCTTTAATCTCCTTGGATTGACACAGCTGCAACAACACCGCATATCACAGCCAATGTCAGCTGGAGGAAAGAAGAGATATTGGTGCATGACTGATGAAGAAAACCTTTTGCTGTCTGGGTGCATATCCTCGAGACTGGGCTCCCGTCATCTGCAGGAGCATGTGCCCCCTGCTCGTCCCCTCTAACCCACTTTGGGTGGCACAGCATGGAAGCCAGGGCAGAATTTTTACTTTGTTCCTATTCTTATACTGTGCCCATCACTGGGGTATCTGGCTGTATGGACTGATGCACCAGTCTGGCTGTGGTTGCTACACTGATGAATGAAGTCTCTGCAGGAAGGTATGGGCCTCATGGCAGGTGGCCAGAGAGCATGCAGAGTGATGGGAGCACTGCTTTTGTTTACATGGAGAGAAGGACAAGGTCAGACAGGCCTCTCGCCTTCACAATGCGCGGAACAAATGGATCCATTCTCTGTATGGGGATTTGCCTTTGACTTTGAATCACTGTGAAAGTCATTTAATTAGTGGAACAAAATAAAGAATATGTGGTGTGTTGTTCTTATATTTAAATGGTCTGTGCGGAGCCCTGTTGGGATGGGGGGGGGGAGGAGGGGAAGATGATTATTATACAAGTCAGTCTGAAATTTCTGAGTCCTGGACTTGTGTCTGGTTCGAACTAGGTCACCGGGCAGCTGTCCTGAGTTAGTGCTGGCCTGCCATTCGGTGTTAATATTGCTCTGAACTGATTATCCTTCTACCCAGATTTGACAAGTGAGTCTGAAAAGGAGGAAGGAAAACAAATAGAGATGGTTGGAAGGACACAGGGTCTCACGAGCTACAGAAATGGTTTGTACTGACCCCTCACCTGAGCCAGCTGTGGTTGGCTGACTGACTCTGCTGGTTTCCCAGCCGGGATAAATGATAGCACGAGCATTATTCTCTGCAAGCCAGCATGCTGATCCTAAATCACAGAAAGATAAAGGGAGTGGAGGTTGTCATTTTCTTTCTGTCCAGGGCTCCTGAGCGGTGCTAAGTGCCATGGGTCTGCACTTCAGATTCTAAAGCCAGATTGCAAAACCCAGATTCCCACCTGGCTGGCTCTAATTAATAGCATGTGATAATCTGTCTCTGATTGAGTTAGAACCTAACACTGGGTGGATCCCTGCCCCCTAATGAAAGTCCGGATTTCATATAGACAATGATAAAAAGGCATATACATCATAGGAATATAATGGTTTTACATGGCCTACAGCTGTGGATTTTCTCACTTTATGACAAATGTGAGGCACTTCAGAAAAACAGAAGACACTCACTATATTTTACATTATTTTCTGGTACATGGGTCCCTGTGGGCTGCCTAGAAATCCATTAGCAAGAAATGTAAAGATGCTTAAAGGCATTTACCCAGATTAGCTGCCTTTATTTAGTTAAGGATCTTTCCTATGATTACATTAAAAGCTGAAGAGCTACTGTGAAACATTTATGCTACAGAGATTCCAAAGAGTGCAAGAAGAGGATACATCTGACCGCAAAGTAGGCCATTAAAAACAAATGGATTGCACTGATTGCTTTTATTTCCAGTTCAACACCACAGAAGGTACAAAGAGTTAATCCTTGTTGTGAGCATTTTCCTTTGGAGCCTGCAGTCAGGACTCCTGCTGCCTTTATCATGGGATTTATGAGCTAGTTTGACATTAACGTTTATTTTAGCTATGACTTCTGTCACTGAACTGTGAGAAAAGAATGCCAGTAAATAGCTGGCACTGTCACCAGTCCCTGAGGGTGCATTTATTGAGGTAGTACTGTACCCTCTTGGAGACCTAGGGTTAGACCCCTCACAACATGTCTTGGGGTTGTGGATTCGGAAGATTTGCAGATGGTACATGTACGTGGGCTGATTGTTTAAACGCTCCTAATTTTTCATCATTCCAAGTTGACATATTTACTTCATGCCAAATAAATTAATAGATTATTCCTGTCCTCTGGCAGCTTTGCTGATGCCCTTCAATCCAGATGTGCATCACCTCTGGCTACTCCCATCCTGGGCCATGCCCACACAGCCCTAAGCGTGCCCCTGAAGCTAGACCTGCAGTCCCCCCTATTATTTCAGCACAAGCCCTCCCATCCCACAGCTCTGCCAATGCACCTGACCTGCTTGTAGCACCCTCTGCTTTTCCAGATTCCAGCTCTTTCGAGCAGAGATGGGAATCTGTGCTGGAGTCGGTTGATTGTGTGACATGCACAAAAGAGCACTAAGAAGACATGGGACTAATTAATTTACCCTTGTGAACAAAACCTTTTGAGTCCAGAAGGGAAAGTGCAGGTGCAAACCCACCATAACATCAAGACTTCAGTTTCTCTGTAGTCTCTCTCTCTCTTCAAGGGCATTTCCTGCCACTACACATTAAAGCCTATGTCCTCCCAGTTCCCTTACCCTTTTATCCTAAAAACTCATTTGTCAGCAGAAGAAAAAAGTTTTGTTTCTTGGTCCAGCTGTGCCCATTCTCCCACCAAGTCTTCCAGCTCTTTATCTCAGGAATTGATGGGCACGGAATCTGATCCTTTGTCCTTGGTGTTTCTATCGATTTTTTTGTCATGACGGTTATTTTCACTGCAATTTCAAAACATCTTTCTGTCTCCAGTTACAGCAGCTAATATCTCATCTCAGGGAATTATAGAGGTGCGGGTCCTGCCAGCCCCATGTCTGCTGAGTTTCAGGGTAGTCCTTTGCTCTCTTCTGGAGTTTGAAGCAGGGATCACCAATGACAATCAAAACTCTTCCATTGCTGTCACCCAGGGCTATCCCAGTGCTGGGCAGTGGAAATCAGAAAGGTGGCAGAGCTGTGCGTGTATGACAGGAGTGACCAGAAAACCCAGGAATTCTTTCCTAAGAGCTTTTCCCACCCAAAACTAAGAGCCTCTGTTTATAAAAACGTCTCTGTGCTCCCGTCAGCCCAGCAGCACCTCTATTCCCTCCATCTGGCCAAAGAAAGACTCATGAGCTCAATTCCCCAGCACACCATGATGCTCCAGAAACTAATTAAAACACCTCTGGCTGTTCTAACATTAAGTCTTTACAGATGCCTGGAATAATGTTGTAGCCAAATGGAAAAGTTTTTATTTGATTAGCATGATGCGTGTGCCTCTGGAAAAAACAATACCCCGAACATCGAAACCTCCCCACACATCTGAAATATACTCCACTGTGAAATGAAATAAATGTATACGGCTCCCCTGGGTCTTCTTGTTGTGAATGAAACTATCCCAGTGGTCTGTATTGATTTGGTACATGACATTAATACCTTTCATTGTACCAGAAGCATGAGCCCCTGCATGAATATTAAATGGCAAGCTGTTGTGCCCCAGAGGCTGCTAAGGGAGATCCTATATATTACAGCATGTGAGTCATGTGTCATATTAGAGCAATCTAGTTTTAAAGGGCATCTTTCAAGCACAAACTAGCTTTTTCCTACACTTGACTGATCACACAAATAACTACGATTAAAGGTCAAGTGCCTGGGTTTTTCTATTTTACTCCTTAAAAATTTATATGCGAAAGAAAACCTAGAAGTTAACATAGCATGAAATTGTTATGCAGTTATGAGTCTTTAACGACAACTAAATATCACTTTGTTCCTGGGTGGCTTGAAATATCTCCTGTAGTGATGGGTCACTTTTGCTGGTTTTCACTTGAGGAAGGTTATAAATAAATGCTGTCTTTTGCTTCCCTGAGCAGCAATGTGATAGAGGGAGAACTCTGGTAATATGAACTCCATGCCCTTCATCACCTGATAAAGGCCTCACACCTTCAGACACACCTGGGATTTTTTTAAAGACTTTTTGCTTTGCCCTTTGTCGTTCAGGACCTAGGCACGCTCCTGAAGAGGGGTAAATTGCTCTGCTCAAACACCAGAAAGAAAAGTAAGGAATAAGCAATGATTTTCTTGTGGCTTAACCTCAGCAGAGAACAAAGGTAGCAACAATAGTTGCAGGGAGGCTGAGGGATGACGGGAGATACCATAACTGCCTATTTGGGCCTGAAATATCCTGCAGGGCCATTTATTACTGAGCTGGGTGTGTGAAGTATCACATTATAGCACTCCCCCTCCTCAGATCTGTCAAACTAACATTCAACTCCATGTCCGAACAGAAATGTTTAAGGCTGAATGGAGGGATTGGTAGGGGACTCTGGTGCTTTGGAGATGGAGGTTAGAGCTGACAGGTGTGGAAATCAAATGGAAACACTAGAGAGATTTATACTCCTCGAATCTAATGGCTAATCCTCTTTGTGCTTGAAAAATGTTTCCTCATTTCAGCAGAATGGTCGTGACAGCAGTGGACTCTTGTTCTTAGCTGACCAGGAGCCTCAGGCTGCTGGCAGATTTACACTGGGTGCAACGTGTCCGACACCCTTCAGGAGCAAATGTGCTTTGGTTTTTAATTTGCTTTGGAGACTGAGGGTCTTATTGATCATGTTACAGAAATAAAGGACATGCAGTTTTAAACCTGCAGATAGATTCTGTTCAGGATTTAGGCCCCAATCCTGCAAAGATGCACACACATGGTTAGCTCTGTTCACATGAGCAGTCCCATTCATTTCAGGAACAGGCTGCCCAGTAACTGGACCACAAGGCATGCATGTAGCGGCAATTACCAGATCCAATTCATCTTATTCTAGGATAGGGACTAACACATCATGCACCCAATGAAGTGGTCTGTAGCCCATGAAAGCTTATGCTCAAATAAATTTGTGAGTCTCTAAGATGCCACAAGTCCTCCTGTTCTTTTTGCGGATACAGACTAACACGGCCGCTACTCTGAAACTTTACTCTAGGACGTGTACCTTTGAGTCTGACTGGCAGCAGGCTTCCATGTGTGAGTCATTGCAGGATCTAGGCTTTAGTGCCTAACATTTTAGAAATATTTACACTGAGTGAATTGTTGTTGGCACAAACTGTGCCCCCCCCGCCTCTTTCCCCATCAGGTTTTGACTGGGCATTTTCATTTTTTTCTGAACCTAGTTTAGGCACTGCTGCCTCACCACCTGCCTCACATCTGGGCATCGGCTGAGCCAAGTCTCTATCACAGACACAGAGGTACAATGTAGTGAATCAGCCTGGCTTTCAGCCTTTTGTATCCAGAGACAGTGGCCAGTGTCTCACTACTACTTCCCCTCGCACCTGCCAAGCCAGGCTTGGGTCCCTCACTTCCTCTTTGTTGTCTAAATCCTCGCTTTGAAAGGACTGATCTAATCAGAGAAGAAGGTGGTTGATGGGCTTCCTATCTACAAGCAGCAGGGAGTCAGAACAGCAGAGTTCAGCCCACTATCTAGCTACACATCTTTGCTTTGCGAAGGGCTGCTCAGGAAGCAGCATCTCCCAGCCACACTGCGTCACTCAGGGCCTCAACATTTGCATCCCAAACTAGCTGTCAGGGGGGTTACGTTTGACTGTACAAATTCACGAGGAAGTAAGTAAATGCTGCTGAGTAATTAAGGACAAACCCCTTAGTCTTTATATGATGCAGTCTCAGATTAAAGGGCTCCTGGGCGTAGGGGGGTTACATCAATTTCATATAAAACACTGCACTAGCGAACGAACAGCCTGGTACCCTGGTGTGCATGAGCTCCACTGAGCATTCTGAAATCTTAAACAAACAAGGCAACAGACCTTCCGCAGCCACGCTCTGAGCAAGAGCTTCTCTTGGGGGAGTGAACACCGAGGAACAACCAGAGCTAGCGCCGCACTTCTCTTTTGTAATGTGCTGGGGAGGCTCTAACTCACCACAGCTGACCCAGCCCGGCTACCCTCACAATCACTGTGCTCAGTGCACGCAGGCCTGCTCGTTCGCTTGCTGGCCCCAGGACTGGCTCTATACAGCCCTACAGTATGTCCATGTAATACTTGTGTTGCACTTCAAATTTCCTTCAGCAGCACCCATTAGAAAGGTCACTCTCGCTGTTAGAAGTGACCTTTCAGAAGAGAAGCCCAGTACACGGGCAAACTTTACACTCAAATCTACAAGTCTTTTCCTTCTTTTACATCATGATTTCAATTCATCTTAAATATGTTGCAATTTAGTCTAGAATGTCCTCCAAGGGAAAAAAATCTCAAATTATACTGCAAAGAAATTAATGGGAAAAAATGCAATGCGGTCACTGTTTCTACAGGGCCTCTGAGGTTGTGTGCTCAGTGCTAGTGAGCCAGGAGAGGGACCCATCACTCACGCAAATCATCAGAAGCTCTACTCTTCCTGTAGAATCACCATGTGAATTTGCAACATGCTCACAGAAAATTTGTGCATTTTCTTTTGAGATCAGGGGACAGTGAAAAGATTTACGTTATTATTATAGAAACATACTAAGAAAAATAGCCTGGAATGGTTTTGTCTTTGTGGGAGATGGGTGAAATGAATCCATTGTTTCCCACTTTTGAAAGCCAAGTCCCCCTTCAAGAAAATCCTAGCCACAGCACCCTTTAAACTCACCCTGTTAGGGGGAAGCATGGGGGAAAGTAGCTCTACTACTGTACTACATCCCCCTGGCTCCTCCTCTGTGCCCCACACTGGTCCAGTCTATTCAGACAGCACAGAGAGTTTTCTGCTTGCAAAGTCTTGGTGGAACTGTAAACTGACCATAACCCAAAACACCTG
This sequence comes from Chelonia mydas, assembly GCF_015237465.2. Lineage (NCBI taxonomy): Eukaryota > Metazoa > Chordata > Testudines > Cheloniidae > Chelonia > Chelonia mydas. The sequence goes on from NC_051259.2 coordinate 1,104,968, forward strand.
TTTGAAATTCATGTCTCTGTAGCTTGCCTATTAACTTAGCTATACAGACATTTTCAAAAAACACTGTTTGGGTTGAAAGAGGACTGATTACAACCAAGGAAAGTATAACATGAGGATTTGTGATAAGATTTTGCACACTTAGGTGCTGATCCTGCAATGAGCCGTGCACCATTAGACCCCAGATCTTGCATGAAGCCCTATTGACTTAAAATAAATATTCAAACCCTTGCACCGCTTATTAGCAAGGTTACATAAAGAGCAGCTCTGCCTTTATACACTAGCACTAACAACACAGCTTTCATTAGGCATATTTATTAATAATATTAGGAATACCATGTTCTGTAACTCGGGCTCAAGGCATATTTTAATATGACTGCAATAACCATATCAAATGAATCCAATTTATTATGACACGCAGAACTGAGTCTGACTGGTAACAGGCTGAGAAGCCAATCAAAATTCTGCCTGATATCTGGGGATCTTAGCGAGTCTGACTCTAGGGTGACACAAGAGTAGTGTTCTCTTTACAGGTTTCAGACTAGCAGCCGTGTTAGTCTGTATTCACAAAAAGAAAAGGAGGACTTGTGGCACCTTAGAGACTAACAAATTTATTTGAGCATAAGCTTTCATGAGAAACCTAAGAGACTTACTATTTAACAACAAATATTGCCTAGCTTCTCATGGTTAATTTGATTTTCTCGACCTGCTTCTGTTTATTGTTCAAAAGCAGAGATAGACAAAAACTGGAGCTACTCTGGGGTTTTGGACGAATGGAGAAAAGATTCAACTCTCTTCCCCTGCTTCTGGGTTTGATTTTGCAAAATAAAATCCTGACTCTGCACTTTTTGTAGATTACCCATTTACTAATTTTTCATTAACTGCACCAGGGAGCTGAGCTCATTCGGTGGAGAGGGCCAAATTACATTTTTAATTAGGGTTGATGCACTGTGACTATAAGGACATATAGTACCCTCCACAGTAGATTTCCCAATGATATTGAGGGCAAACTATGACCCTGACACAGTAATTTGATTTTTAGGACCACTGATATTTCTGCCCTTTGTTTAAGTGTCCACTTATGTGTGGGACTGAAGTAACTGTGCATATGAATTACACAGGCAGCTGCAAGCCCGTTCTGTATGCACAATTGTCCATCTATGTTTCTACGACCCTGGGATGTAGCCATTAGGCTTCAGAATCACAAACTCATCAGCATGAATAGGAGATGCTCACATCTTTCAGAGATGTTGCAGTTGCATCACTCTGAATGGCACAATGACCCCCATCCCACAACCTACAGGGAGGGCTTTGGACTTGGCTCTGAGCTGCTCCCCCTGCCTAGAACCTGGCAGCCTAGAGCCCCCTAAATCCCCAGCCCTATGGAGTGGCTACATCCCCCAGCAACTCTGAGCCCCAGGCCTCCAAATTCCACTACAGATCTCTGAGCTCCCCAGGTCCCCCCCAGCACTCCCAGCTCCCCCCAATCCCAGAGCCCCCCCAACTCAATCCAACCCCCCCAGCTCCCCCAATCCCAGAGCTCCCCCAATCAATCTGAGTTCACCAGCCCTCTCAACTCTGCTAATCCCAGAGCCCCCCCAGTTCCTCCAACTCCAAAGTCCCAGTATTTCCAGATCCCCCATCCCAGAACGCCCCAAGCCAGCCCCGGTCCCCCAGCACTCTCAGAATTCCCCGATCCCAGCACTCCCGGCCCCCCAATGCCAGAGCCCCTCCCAGCACTCCCGGTCCCCCCAGCATTCCCCGCCCCCCAATCCCAGAGCCCCTCCCAGCACTCCCCGCCCCCCCATCCCAGAGCCCCTCCCAGCACTCCCGGTCCCCCCAGCACTCCCCGACCCCCAATGCCAGAGCCCCTCCCAGCACTCTCAGAACTCCCCAATCCCAGCACTCCCCACCCCCCAATGCCAGAGCCCCCCAGCACTCCCGGTCCCCCCAGCATTCCCCGCCCCCCAATGCCAGAGCCCCTCCCAGCACTCTCAGAACTCCCCAATCCCAGCACTCCCCACCCCCCAATGCCAGAGCCCCCCAGCACTCCCGGTCCCCCCAGCATTCCCCGCCCCCCAATCCCAGAGCCCCTCCCAGCACTCCCCACCCCCCCATCCCAGAGCCCCTCCCAGCACTCCCGGTCCCCCCAGCATTCCCCGCCCCCCAATCCCAGAGCCCCTCCCAGCACTCCCGGTCCCCCCAGCACTCCCCGACCCCCAATCCCAGAGCCCCTCCCAGCACTCCCCACCCCCCCAATCCCAGCACTCCCCGCCCCCCAATCCCAGAGCCCCTCCCAGCACTCCCGGTCCCCCCAATCCCAGAGCCCCTCCCAGCACTCCCGGTCCCCCCAGCATTCCCCGACCCCCAATCCCAGAGCCCCTCCCAGCACTCCCGGTCCCCCCAGCACTCCCCGACCCCCAATCCCAGAGCCCCTCCCAGCACTCTCAGAACTCCCCAATCCCAGCACTCCCCGACCCCCAATGCCAGAGCCCCTCCCAGCACTCCCCGGCCCCCAATGCCAGAGCCCCCCAGCACTCCCCGGCCCCCCCAGCATTCCCCGCCCCCCAATCCCAGAGGACCCCCCAGCACTCCCCGCCCCCCCCAATGCCAGAGCCCCACCCAGCACTCCCCCTAGCGCCTGCCCCAGCGAGGCGGGCCATGCCCAGCCCCCGGCCCGGGGCGAGGCGGGTTAACCGGAGGGGACATGAGCCCCATGTTCAACCTTAAACCAGACCGCGTAGGCCCCACCCTCGGCTCCGCCCCTCACTTGTTATTGGCTGGCAGGGAGACCCGCCCCCGCATGCCCCCTTCCCTGAATGGCTGCTGGGCTCCCCTGGCCACGCCCATCCCTCCGGCGTCGCCACTGGGCTCCTCTCCCCACCCCCGCCCCTTGCGTGCGGCCGCGCCCCCAATCGCCTCGCCCCTGCCGCGCCCCGCGCCGTGAGTGGCTGCTCCCCATCCTCGCCCCGCCCTTCCAGCGCGCCTGTCGCTGTGATTGGCCGGGGCCGGTCCTCGCCGCGCCCCCTCGCGCTCCGCCCCCCCTCCGCGCGTGGCCGCCCCTGCCCCCGCCCCCGGCCCCGATTGGCCCGGCGGCGGGGGGGCGGGGCGCGCGCCGAGGCGAGCGGGCCCGGCGGCGGGCGGGGGCGCGGCCGGGATGAGGGAGGCGGCAGCGGCAGCCGGGGCCGCGCGGAGTCGGCAGCACCATGGAGACGGGCGGAGGCGGCTTCCTCGTGCCGCTACTGCTGCTGCCGCTGCTGCTGCCGCCCGGGGCCGCCGCCGAGGAGGGTGAGTCCGGCCCGGGGGCGGGGGGCGAGCTGGGGGCGGGGGATCCGAGACGCGGGCAGGGGGGCAGGGGCAATGTGGGGGGGCTGGGCAGGGGCAATGTGTCGGGTGGGTGGGGCAGTGGGGGAGCAGGATGGGGAAGTGGGGGGCTGGGCAGGGGCAATGTATGGGGTCGATGCGGAAGTGAGGGGCTGGGCGGGGGCAATGGGCAGGGTGGATGGGGCAGTGGGGGGGAGGGCAGGGTGGATGGGGCAGTGGGGGGGAGGGCAGGGTGGATGGGGCAGTGGGGGGCTGGGAGGGGCAATGTGTAGGGTCGATGGGGCAGTGGGGGGGAAGGCAGGATGGGGAAGTGAGGGAGAGGGCAGGGACAATGTGTGGGGTGGATGGGGCAGTGGGGGGGAGGGCAGGGGCAATGTGTAGGGTGGATGGGGCAGTGGGGGGGAGGGCAGGATGGGGAAGTGGGGGGCTGGGCGGGGCGATGTGTAGGATGGATGGGGCAGTGGGGGGGAGGGCAGGGTGGATGGGGCAGTGGCAATGTGTCGGGTGGGTGGGGCAGTGGGGGGCTGGGCGGGGCGATGTGTAGGATGGATGGGGCAGTGGGGGGGCAGGATGGGGCAGTGGGGGGCTGGGCAGGGGCAATGTGTAGGGTGGATGGGGAAGTGGGGGGCTGGGCGGGGCGATGTGTAGGGTGGATGGGGCAGTGGGGGGGAGGGCAGGGTGGATGGGGCAGTGGCAATGTGGAGGAGAGGGTGAGTAGGGGCAGCGTGTGGGATGGGTGGGGAAGGGGCAATGGGGGGAGGTAGGGATGTGACAGCGAGTATCTGTCTGGGTGGGAGGATTGATTGTCATTGAGCCATGAGCTGGGCTCTGTCATGAACACCTTCAACCTCCCTGTGCCCCATGTGGTTCCTCCCAGCCTCCCTAGGAGGGTCCTTTGCCAAAACAGGTACATTGAAGAGAGGGGAACAGTTTGGGGATGAGGCGATGGGGACTTGGGGGATACGATGAATAAAGAGTTTCTGCCATCTGCATATAAATAAAGTGTTTCCAGCATGTTTATAAATAGTTGTTGTCGTAAATTGCATTTCCTGAGTGTCCCTATAAACAGCAGCCAGTCCTCATCCTCCTTTCCCTTCCCCTGAGCAGAAAGGAGAGTAGCTGGAGGCTGGGATCAGGGGAGTGGAGTCTGCAAGAAGCCTTCCTTTCTGTGGGGAGTCTGTCCTGGACTCAGGTTGCTCATCCCTTCCCCCTAGACTCGGTACCTGTTCCTTTTCTATCTTATGCCTGGAGATTCCTTGCACAGATAATTCTCTTTGGCACGTGCAGCTTTACAAGGAGCCCCTGGTTCTTCGTGCTAGTTTTGTATGCTATGTGAAGAGAAAAGGCAGAATGGGGAAAAGCAAGCTGGTTGCTCAAAAAGTCAACAGCTGGGAGGGTACACATGTTTCCCAGTCTGCCTCCAAGATCCAAAACCTCTGCAGACTATTATTCTGGCTGTGTGAACTCCTCCTGGTTCATAATGTATGGGATCAGTATCTAGAGAGAACATATATAATGTGAAATCATGGTAGAGCTGTCAATTTGTGGTTGTAAAGATGTGAATTTTTAGTATTGTACTTGTGCTATTGTGGGGACAATAGACCATGTGATGGTAGGTGAGTTTCGTTAGGCTGTGCAGTTATCATTCCCTTCTTAACTGACAGAATAACACAGAGAGACACGGTGGGTGAGGTAATACCTTTTATTGGACCGACTTCTATTGGTGAGAGAGACGAGGTTTTGAGCGTACACAGAGCTCTTCCTCCGGTCTGGCCTGAAGAACAGAATAACAGAGGCTACAGCCAGAGATGGGAAGAGGTTGCAGTGTAGTCTGGCCAAATCAGTGAATTTTCATTTCCTCCGTCCCTGGACCTATAAAGTCTAATTTAGCTGAGAGATGTGTGTAGCTTAAAGATTTCGACAGCAGTTTTATGGTTTCCAGGAACAAAGAATCGAAAGCTTCCATCCTTCTCTGATTAATTCTTACTGTGTTTGCTGGGTTGTAATCCCATCACTTAAGGAGAGTGTAGAAGATGGACACCTGGTGATGTGAACAGTAGAGTCACTACTATCTCTAAATTCCAAGGCAGACTGGCTGACGTTGTGGATAATCTGGTAAACTAAACCATGTAGATTGTGTACTTTACGCACAATTGTCATTCAGGTGAACTAACATGAGGTACTAGTATAGAGCTTGTAATTAGTGCTCTAACCAGTCTGTCCTTGTATCATTGGTGAATAATGCACTAAGTGAGAACATGATATATGACTTAGGCCCTATGTGATAAAAGGTCATAATTCAGGTAGCTATTGCAAGTTCCCCAATATGTTGTTGCTTGACTGGAGTTTTTTTTCCTCTTTGCTATGCACGTGTATAGTTGGAGAACAGTTCTGCTTTTCTGTGGTATGCAGAAGTTAATTTAGAGTCCCAAAATTCTCCTGTTTACATGACTAGAATATTCTCTGGAATGGAAACTCTAGATTCAATTCCTTTTCCTTTCTTGAATTAATCCAGAGGAGATCCTGGTAATAAAGTCTCGTCAAGTGTAGTTTGTTTTGAATTGAAATACTATTTCTGGCTGCTAATTTCCTGTATGTCTAGGTGCCACATGACTGCTATTGCATTAAACTGCACGACACAGCTCTGTTTTGTGTTGAAAAGTGTGAACTGCTGCTTCTGTTTCCATTGCCAATGCAGTGTGGGTTCTCTGGAGTCCTACACTTCAGAGCATGCTTCATTATGGGTTCCCTTTTGGCTTACAAAAAATGCCCCATGCATATTGTGTGTGGTTCCCCATCTGGTCACTTACCCAGCTGTGTATTTATCTGTAGATAGACATACAAGCTTGCCAACACTGGCTGCCTCCTCCAGGTGTTGAATAGATTACCAAGAGCAATGCTACAGACAGTGGATCTCACTGGAACTCTGCTGAGAGAGTTGAGTGTGCCCACCTCTGGGATGGGACAGTATCTGATAAAAATACACAACCCTGAGAGTGGAGAGGGGGAAGGAAAGTGAACTCCTGTAGGTTGGGACTGTGCTTGCTGTACTAAATTTATCCTGAGGCTTCAACCTTCTCTCTAATCCCCCCCATCCTCCTGCCCTTACCTCTGCCCACCTCAGCTGCTGCCCCTTCTTCGTACTTTTGGGTGATGATGCTCCCTGTGCCTGGAAAGACCCTCCCTCCCGCCATGCTCTTCATCACTGACCTCCCCTCCTGGACTGTCTTCTCCTCCTCCTAGCTCAGGCTCTGCTTAAAAGTATTTGAACAGATCAGATTTACTTCCCTCAGTTCCGCCTCTGTAAAGAGTGATGATAATCCTTCCTTTCTTGATGATAAATTCTTCAGGGCAGGGGCTGTCCCATGCTATGCTTGTGCAGTGCCCCGCACAGCAGGGGCTCTTACTGCTATTGTAATACTAATAACTGGCTTATATTTTAAGCTTCTTACCTTCTCCCTGTATCTATCACTCCTGTGTTCTATGCTTATCTTCTTTAGAAAGAGAGCTCCTTGGGGCAGTGACCCTCTCCTGCAATCCCTGGAAAATGCTGTGCAAAGCTCTGATGCTGCATTAATGGTTAACAATACAAATAACAGGATGCATGTTGATGCTATATTGAAAAGTGTGGTTCTGTCTAAGTGCTGTGATCACCTGGAAATTCTTGCTGGCAAGTTCCCTTTCTTTACACTTGGTTACACAGCAGCTCTCTGAACTTGCCTTCTGGAGGTACTTAAAAATGTCCTAGGAGGAAAACTCAGATAGACTGACTTTGTTCTAGGCTCATGTCTCTCACCCCTCTACCACCTTCCTGCTTTGTTTTCACACTCAAAACCATTGAATTCAATCTGTCTATAGCATATTGATCTGCTTTCTGCAATATTTTTCATTCAAATAAAGCAGACAAATAAATGGCTAGGAATTCATATACTTTTTTTCTAAATGAGCCCAGTGAAGCTTAATTTAACAGCCTTTGCATTTCTGAAGAGCTGTAGTTAAAATACACTAGAGTCACTAGTGTTGCGGAAATTCCCATTTACACCATGAAGATGGTGCTCAGTGTTGCACTGTGGTGTGAAGTGGCCCAAGCCCTAGAGGATGCTACGTGTTGTAGTTCTGTTCTCTCTAGAAATGGCATGGCAAGCTTGGTTTCTTTCCCCATTTTGCCTCTGCTTTCTGATTATGTTGCACTCTGCTTTTCCCCTAACATGGAGCTCTGTGCTCATGTTGGCCTGTGCTTTCCACTTGCATGGTTGTACTGATGGGTAGTGGTTTGATTTATCACTGATTGATCAATCTATTCTGTCCTGCAATTGCTTGATGCATTTACAAATTCCCATGGGGGAGAGGAGCCAGGACTCCTCTGAATGTCTGTGCCATTCCCTTCACAGCAGAGGGCCTTAGCATGGGAGGCTGGACAGTGAATCTAAGATCTGACACTTTAGGCAAGATAACATTTAGGGCTAAGTTATTGCTGGAAGAGCTACCATGCAACCATTTGGATCCGAGAGCTGTTGCTTTTAAAGACACGACCTGGTCCGCTGTACAGTAGTCTTCAGAATGCTACTTATTCTGTGGCATTCAGATTTGGCTCAGAAATCTTGTGCAATCTGTGCCTATAGTGTGGTTTGCTTGAAAGGAAACATTGAGTTCTGACTGTAACAGCAGCCTGGCCTCTCCTGCCGTTGTAGGTGAAATACACTCCTTTTGTAACTAAGAAGCAGTGGGGGACTTTCACATGCAGGAGCTGAATCCTAATCCTGGACTGTGTGAAGTTTCTCAGACTGAGAAGCAGTCCCTACACTGTTGAGAATGTTCCTGTATTGGGTTGCTCTGTTTCTTCTAGGACCATAGAAGAGTTGGCCACAATTGCTCTTGTTCAGTGGATGAAAACAAAGCTGAGCCCTGGTCTTGACCCCCTTTCTGTTCTGTGCAGCAAACCCTGATCCTGGCTGCATGGTAGAATTTGCCCATGGTGAATTCTGGGGGAGTTTGAAGTTAACTTTAACTTTGAAGTTAAAAAGTTCCTGGTGTTTTCAGTGCATCACAGTGTCTCTGTTCTAGCCTTCTCTCTTTCCTCTTGCCCCTTTCACAATTCATCCATGCCTAAAATACTGTATTGGTGCCCCAAATCTTATAGCGCTGTCCTTGTCACAATATCCCTCTGGGGGTGTGGTGGAAGCATCGGAGTCTGAACACAGTCCACCAAGAAAGCTTACGGTACGAGGATAGAAACATGCTGAAAGCCCAGCTGGATCTGGTTGTCGTGTGGTTGCAATGTTCATATTAACAAAGCCTGATTTAAACCTTGATCTGCAATTAAAATGACCCCCAACATCAAGCTGCAGTGCTGGTTTTCAGCCAAGATCATTTGACTGAACACTCTGGCTCATTTGAGACGGCTCCTCTGCCTGTCTTCCCCTCTCAGTAATTAGGGCAGGTGCAGTCCCTTGGAATAAGGCAGTTTGCTGTCTGCCAGCCTTGTATGTTTTTTAGCTTTGCTTCACTCTAGTGACGCCCTCTGGCGGCTGCAGCTTTTTCATTCCAAGTAATCCCACTGATTACACCTATTTAGTTCCTGACATGGGTTGCATTAACCTTGCCTGTTAGCCTCTGTCGGCTCCAACCTTTTGCTTTTCCTCTAGGAGCCTGAGGAATTTGAAACTTTCTGTTTACGCTACTCAGCCTTATGGGTAGGGAGACCAAAGAATGACTGTTTGTAGCTTTGTCGGTCCCAGTATGTTAGAGAGACCAGGTGGGTGAGGTAATATCTTTTATTGGACCAACCTCTGTTTGTCTCTCTCACCAGCTTCCGAGCTTACACAGAGCTCTTCTTCAAGTCTGGGAAACTCATTGATGAATTGATCATAATGCTCCTTTCTTGCCTTCGAGTCTACAAATCAAGGAGTCCTACGCTGACTGTGCTCTGGGATTGCTTTCATATTTAATGCCATAAATACCATGTCTAACTCATCTGCAGAACTTGGCATCACAGTGCTATGGAGCCTAGAGAGCCTTACTGCAGGATTTCGACCCTAGTGTACCGTAGTGTACATGGGGCCATGTATGTTAAACGGTGGTATCCCTACATTCCCATTGTTGGAAAGCTACTGAACTGTCACAGGTTTCAGAGGGGTACCCATGTCAGTCTATATCAGAAAAAAAACCTAAGGAGGACTTGTGGCACCTTAGAGACTAACACATTTATTTGGGCATAAGCTTTCGCGGGCTAAAACCCACTTCATCAGATGCATGCCTTTCACAGTGGCTTCACAATGAACTGGAAAATGAAAGGATTTTGCCCAATGTGCTAATTTAATTTCCTAGACACCTGCCTGTCTTTCTGGGTGTCCTCTCTCACTTTCCTGAGGTGATATGTACTTGGTGGGGATCAGTATTCACTTCTTGGCTTGCCCTATCTTTTTGCCACACTCCTTAGATGTCCAGGAGACAGAACCACTTGCCTTGAGAGGAAAAGAGCTTGAATGAATGTTGTTAGCAAGGAATGAATGGAATCCAACAGAATAAATGGATTCTTAGTCTCTGGATGATGATTATCAAGAGAGTTTGTATGCCTGTGTCTTCAAGATGTGTTTTTCAACAAGAGCCTCCTTATTACCCGGCTATATAAGGAATCTACAGGCAGATGAGACTCTGAAAGGCAGAAGGGAAAAACAGAGACAGAAGAGTGACACTCAAGTGTCTAACTATGACATACAAGAATTTTAAGGAACCCATGTAGCACTTCGGTCATCAGATTCCTAAGGCCTGCCAGGGATTCTCATCCTTCTACAACTCCTATAACCAGACATTAGCATCAGTTCAGTCATCCAGGGCCGAGTTCAGGTGTGCAAGGTATAGTGCTGCACAGAGCTCTCCCAAACATGGGCAGAGCTAAGTTGTCCTTGACTATGTATTCTGCCTCTTTTTTTAGAAGCATTGGAACAGATGTGTACATAAAACTGCCCGGCAGTCCAGAAATTGTCAGCATTAACCCTTTACAGTCTCTGTCCCAAGCCCACACCTTCAAGCATAGCTGCACTCTGTCTGGACCAATAGCTCCATCTCAGCCAAGACAAAGAGATTTTGAGTATCAATCCTGAGCTGTGACAGTTTCATGGCACCAGAGACCCAGGGGCCAGTCTGATAAAGGAGGTTTCATTATTCTGTTCAGATGTCTCTCAGCCATTGCTATTACACTGTGATAAAGTGCCCTCCTCCAGCATCTGCAAATCCTTCATAGAGTAAGTTAGTGGGAGCAGACACAGTTACAGCAAGGCTTACGATTTAAAATAATAGACCATCATAAAAGTAGTTTATTGCACCAATATGGAGGTTTTCACACACTCCGGTTTTTGCAGAGTAAGAGCTCTGGCTATTCAGCTCCACTGATTTCACAAATTAAACAGAGTTGCCATCCCTTGTGCTGCATCAGAGAGCAGGGTTATTTTTATTCAATCTAACACAGCTCGTAGGTCAACTCTACTCCCTCTTGGCAGGAGAGAGTTAGCATTGTACAGCCAGAAGCAGTAGTGGGGGAGAATCACTGTCCTCTTAACCCTCAAGCAAAACACAAGAAAGGTGAAAGCCTCTATTGCAGTTAGCCCCATGAATGAGCCACCCACACGATGGACTGTGCTCCCAGGAGACTGACTGGAAACTCAAGAAATTGGAACAACAGCGTCTCTGTGCAAACCTACTTTATTGGCCGCCTAGTAGGACTATCCCAGCACATTTCTCTCAAAGCGGGTTGTCACTTAGATGGTTTGAGCTCCTGGGCCCAACTATCTCCAAACAGAATACCTGCAGCTCCTGCTAGGGCCAACCTCCCAGCGACCAGGGGTCATAGTTAGACAGTTGAGTGTCACTCTTCTCTCTGGATTTTTCTCTTCTATCTTTCAGTGTCTCAGACATCTGCCTGCAGATTCCTTATACATCTGATTCATAAGGAAACTTTTGTCCAAGCACACATTTCGAAGACTCTGTCCTCAGGAGGCTGCCCAACATGCTAGGGGGCTTGATGATCATCACTGAGAGACTGAACCAGTTTATTTTATTGGATTCCACTAGTCCCTCGCTTGACGACAATGTTCATTCTAGCTCTGTTGCTCTGGAGATGAGGGCATCTGTTTCCTGGCCTCCAAAGGAGTGTGATTCTAGGAGAGGGAATGCCAATCCAATAAGTTAGCAAGTATTCAACAACTCTGCTGCTCAGTTAAATTTGGGAGTTGGTGCCATAGCAACTGTTACGGTATGGCTTAGCCTTCTCTATGCTGAGCTGGTCAGACAGTTTGAGGCCAGAAGGGACCCAAGATCATTTAGTCTGACCTCATGCATGGCTCAGGCCACCAACGCCCACATGCTAAACTCAACAACCAAAATTAGGCCATATTATCACAGCCCACAGGAGACTAGACTGTTACGTGCCGCAAGCAGAGAATAGGAGGGACTGAGGTGCACCAAAGCCCGAGACGCATTCAGTTGGCAGGGAATTGATTGAGAGAGATACCCGGATAATCCTGGCAAGTGACCCTCACGCCATGCTGCAGAGGAAAGCAAAAACCCCCTCAGATCACAGCCAGTCCAACCTGGGAGCAATCCGTTAGACCCTGAGCATGTCAGCAAGAACCAACGAGGCAAGTATCTGAGAGAGGATGCTCGCCTGCCCACCCGTCCAGTGTTCTACCTCCAGCCAGGGCCATCTCAGAAGAAGAAGAACAAAAAGCTTGCTCCAGAATACATTTTGGGGGGGGAATACCTTCCTGACCCCTGCGGGTAACTAGCTAAGTCCTGAAGCATGAGATTTTTAGGAACATAAGGCATGAACCAGAAGAGACCCCAAAGGCAGCTGACCCCTGCTCTCCCCCCAATCACAAGCAACCCTGCCATCAGGGCCGGATTAATGCAGGGGCTTTAGGGGCTGCAGCCCAGGGCCTCAGGCTAAAGGGGGCCCTGCATAAATAAATCCATAATTATATACAATTCAGTGGTCACCAACCCGTCGATCCTGGAGCTTCTGCTCTGCCAATGGGAGCGGTGGGGGTGGCACTTGCGGGTGCGGGCAGCGCAGAGATACACGCTGTCTCCCTCTCCTCCTCCCCCTCTACTGCCAGGGGCGCGCAGAGATGTGCCAGCAGTCACGTGCTTCTGGGAGTGGCGTGGGGGTATGGCAGGCAGGGCAGCCTGCCTGAGCCCTGTTGTGTTGCCGGCCGGGAGCCACCTGTGATAAGTGCCTCCCAGCCAGAGCCTGCACCTCGCACCCCCTCCTGCACCCCAACCCTCTGCCCCAGGTCAGAATCTTCTCCTGCACCAAACTCCCTGCCAGAGCCAACACCCCTCACCCTCTCCTGCACCCCAACATTCTGCCCCAGCCTGGAGCCCCCTCCTGCACCCACACTCCCTCCCAAAAAGAAACTAATATAACAGCTGTTCTAAGGTAAGACGTAGGCTATTTTGAATTAACTATATTCTACGTTTTAAGACTGAAATGTAACCACAGAACGGCTTTATGTTAATTAAAAGGCACGTTTAGTATAGCGTTAGTAGCCTTGATGCCATAATTGTGATCATTTTATTTTAATTTAGGAAGAAGACTTGTATACAGGGGCCCCACACAATCTAGTAGCCCCGGGCCCACAGGAGAGTTAATCTGGCCCTGCCTGCTCTATAATCCCACTCCAATTTGTTCAGAACTTAAGTACCAGGTTGTATTAGATGGGAAATATCAGGTTCTCAGTGCTGGGGAAGATGCTGCTTGTGTGTAGGTTCTGCAAAGTACATAACGCAGCCAAAGTGTGGGATGGAATATAGGTCTGGAGTTCTGGCATGCTGTGTGCTTTACCTGGCAAACTAGGTAAAGTAGGTTGGTCAGAAAGACCTGGAGCTCTTGGGGAACCTGGCTGCACAGTCCCTCGAACAACCAGCTTGAAGATACCATTGGAGTCCCCGTTACAAAGTTACCTGGTGGATGTGGTGCACCCTGTGATACTTGAATTAGCCAGCAGAGCATGCTGAACGACACTGGCATCGGCTGGCCAGCTGGTATTCAGAGAGCATTCAGTCTTCAGCAGACCGCTGAGCTCCCATTGCCCTGTGGGGACTCCAGGAAGAAGGAATGACTATGTATATGTTTAACCTTCTGCTCTGCCAAACACATGCAGTCAGTGCTCCCCATGGGGCTCAGTTACTAAGGCAGGTAATCTTGGTAGCGCAGACACCTGTGCTTCACTGGAATCCATGCACGCTGACAGGCGATGATAAACTCTCCTGAAATTGAGAAATCCAAGAATTCACCATCAAACGATTTATAAATGATGTGATTTTTCCAAAACATCCCTTTGTGTTTTTCTAAATATTACAACACTGGCCATCTCTGTCTCTCTAGGTTCATGTTCTATGACAAGCTAAATGTTCTCTGAAATAAAGCAGAATTTTCTGCACCTTGGGGTGTTCTGTAGCCCATGGATGAGTGGGAAGAGTAGAGCTGCAGCCTAATGCAAGGGGAAGGATGGGCAGGATAAAGCATGTGGGATGCTGGCTTCTGAGACTCCCATCCTGTCTCTTTTCTTGGCACACTTCAGAACTAGTGTCAATGCCTATGGGACGGTATTCAGAACAGGCATGCATCTGGGATTTTGGAAGGTGAAAGGTAGATCGTATGGTTTGAGAGGGGAAGGAGGGTCAGGGAGCAGCTAAAGCAACAGTGTGGGATACTGGGGTCTGAGAAAGCTCCCACTTGTTCCTGTGGCTAGGAGCCCTGGGGCTTGGGACATGGAGTTGTGGTGTGTATGAGAAGATGGAGTCAAGGAGCACAGAGGACTGTACCCAGAGGGGCCCCACAGAGATTTCTGGGACTTAAATTTACTGTACTTGTTACTCCACTGCAGCTCTGAAAGCTGATTTGCATATGCCTGCTTTCTTAGCTACTGTGCAGTGGTAGCACTAAAGAGAGATCTGAAATCTCAATACTTTCCTGTCGTGTTGTGGTGCTGGCAAGGAGCAAACGAGCGCTTTGCTGTGCTTTGAAAAACATGCTTTATTGCCACTCCACCAGGAAACAATATTTGAACATCTCATTAGCTTTTAAGGCCTCTCTTGTATGTGTTTTTATTCTCTTATCCAGATGTGCATATATTTGCTTAATTTCTCTATTAAGCTTCAGTACCAGAAACATCTGTCTCTTTGGTCTTTGGAGATCGTCTCTCCCAGGGGATCTCTCTTCAAATGGCAGCACAAGTGGATTTTATAAATATAATTTAAAAGGGCAAATAATTAATTTTGTAAAGTATTGATTGCTCCTTTGAGAGCTCCCTAATACAATCATGATGTTCTGTTACCTGATACCAGATCTGATCAATCAGCGGGTCCCTTGGAGAGGGGATTACATATTCCATTACATTTCAGTTACAATACAGCCAAATGGACTGCATACAAATTTGCCTAGCAGGTACGATGATGTGTTGCAAATGTGGAAGTCAGCAGCATTGCCTATTGGTTGAAGCATGTGCTGCAGGAAGGAGAGAATCTAGCTTCTGTTCCTGGCTCTAGAACAAACACGATGTGTCTCGGAGAAGTCTCTTCCCGTTGTCGGCTGAGCGTGACACCCACTTAGGTCTGACACACTTGAGTTTATTCATTCAAACCTTTGTTTGCAATCCCAAGGCATGCTTCTGGTTCAATCACTATTAAAGTAATGAATGACAGATATACAGAAAAAGACAATGGCCAGCTATTTTCTCCTGGGGCATCAGCGGGTCACAGTGGGTTTCTCCTACAAAGCTCTGACAATCTATTCTGTATTATGCGCATCCAAATTGCGTATTCATTAGTTCTCTTCCAATCACCATTAAGTATCATGAATATTACATATCTTATGTAACTCATACAGTACATGTATAAACTTTAATTGGCATAACTTCTGTTTATCTTTGCTATTTTCCTTTTGTTATTTCTCTTATCTAATTGCTTTATTACCATTGATCATGTAAATTTGGCCAGGTCACTTTGACCCTTTACTTAGTAGGGACTTTTTACCTGTTTTTCTGTAATTGTCTCTTGGCAGTACATTTTGCGTATCTGTTGTCCCAATAACTCCCTTCAGTTTCTGTAATATCTGTGGTCAAAACATCCCCTTTGTCCTATGCAGCCTCGGCTGTAAGCAAGTTTGCTGACTAAGAAGCTCACTAAGAATACACTCGAGTCAAACAAAGCTGAAGCCAGCCAGTCAGTACAAACATCACCTTCGTCTGTCCAAACTTACTCAGCGGACGTGACTTATAGCACTTCTCATGACCTTCTTTGCCTCTGTTCCTTCATCTGTAAGGCGAGGACAATGTGCTCCTCCCAGGGATGATGTGTGGCTTCATTCATTACTGCTTGTAGAGTGCTTTTGAGGCCTTCAGTAGAAAGGTGCTAGAGGACAATGAGTTGTTAGTGTAAATTGTGTGGTGGTCCACATTATTGGCTGTTTTCCTTGTTAGCCTCTGTGTCTGTCACACTTTGTTGCAATTAAATCCAAAGCAGCCCAGAGTAACACTGTTGAGGCAGGGAAGGAAACCCGATGGCGCTTCCTCTTTACCCTCCACCCATCTCTTCCACACACCCATTTTACTTCTAATACTGTAAGACTCGGTTATGGGCATGTAATGATGCTGCTAGCTGGGTTGTCCATGAGGAGTGAACCCAAGATCTGTAGATTTAAAAGCATGAGCAGGTACTGCCAGAACTCCAGGTCTGTGTCTATTAGCTGGAGGTAACAGCAGCCTCATACCTACCCCTGCCGAACCCCAAAAGGGACACAGAGCCAAACTGTGTTAACATGGGTTATGTGCAGATGAAATCTGGATCTTTTGCCTAATAATCCCCCTGGAATTGTGGGTACAGTGAGGTCGCTAGAGTATGTCCTGCTGACATTTTTAACCACAAAGAGCTCTGTCTGGAGAGGGCAGAAGAGAGTCTAAAAAAGTGATGTGAAAACTGAGTCCCCTCTCCTTCCCCCCCCCCCCCCCCCCCCCCCCAAATCAGAAACCCCTGAACCTAGAAGAAGAAACTCGCTGCCAGTGACTTGCTCTTGCAGTCTGTTTCTTAAATTGTCATTCATTTGTTGAGGGTTTTTATTCATCGCTCTAGATTTTAAAATAATGAATGCCCCATTACTGGGCTATTTGGTGATTATGTAAATAGTCCCACGAGTGTGGTGAATAACAATAATAATTCCTCTAAACTCAATTGTGATCTGGAAATACAGGTGCCTCATTTGCACATTCTCAGCTTGAAATGAAGCTGCAGACCATGAAATGCAGGGAGGGAGGTTATTTGCGAGAAGTACTGGTTTTGTCAGAATTTGTTGCTGTAAATAATTTCAGCACAGCTGTAATCCACTCTCCTATAATGTAGGAAAAGAGCATTATCTGAACTGTGCCCAGTGGATTGTGGCCAATTTGATTGGGTTCTGGAGTAAAATGTATTGTCTGCATTGTAACCAACACCCCGCTGCAAATGAATGATTTGAGGATGGAGAGAGTCAAGGTTTGTTTTCAGTTCACTCTGAACTTCACTTCTTACAGATTATATTTCTTTTAAGTATTGCTTATTGTGCTGTCCAGAAACAGCCCTGTCTCTCAATTTGCTGCTCAGATACTGAGAAGCCTAATGCTGCTAAGCACCGTTGGTGGTGATCAGTGGAATTTATGAAGTGGTACAATATGGTGGGTATGGCAGGGGGCATAGCAAACGACCAAATCAGCAGTAATATCATTTGATGGAAGAACGAGCATCTGCTAGGAATGCACAGCAGAGGCTGGCAATTTAAGGCTCACAGATAACTAAACTTGATGGTGGGGGGGAATTCTGCATGTGAATTAAAACTTCTTTGATTCTATGGAAACCGAAGGTAGAGATGCGACTAGTCATTCTCTGCTATTGAGAGCAAGCAGGTCATGAACTGTATTTTGTCTGAATCTCCTGGTTCCCCTCCCCTCTTTCCTATTCCCTCCCCCCCCCCCCCCCTTCTCAGGTTGGCTTGGGAATCCCTTATTCTCTGGGGAAAACTTTATACCAAGGATATTTTTTAGTCATGGGTATTTTTAGTAAAAGTCATGGACAGGTCACGGGCAGTAAACAAAAATTCACGGTCCATGACTTTTACTATATACCCCTAACTAAAACTTGGGTCGGGGGGAGGACGGGGGTGTTGGGGGGTGTGGTCCGGGACTCCCACTGGTGCTGGGATGGGGGGAGGGTTGGCGGGGCTGGCAGGTTCCCTACCCGGCTCCAACCAGCATGTTCCTGTAGCTCCTAGGGGGAGGGGTGGCGGCTGGGGGGCTCCCTGTGCTGCTTCCGCCACAAGCGCCGGCTCCACAGCTCCCACTGGCCAGGAACCACAGCCAATGGGAGCTGTGGGGTGGTGCCTGAGGTTGCGGGCAGCGCATGGAGCCCCCTGGCTGCTCAACCTGGTAGCTGCAGGGACATGCCGGTGGGAGCCGGGGAGCCCCCCTCCCAGGTTAGCGCCACCCCCCCCAGCCCTGAGCCCCCTCCCACGCGCCCAAACTGCTGCTGCCGGCCCAGGTTGCTGCAGAAGTCATGGAGGTCACAGAATCCATGACTTCCATGGCCTCCGTGACAGACATGCAGCCTTACTCATGAGGGAATCCGTAATGGAAAAAAAACATTTTAATTATTGTCTGTTAACTGAATAAACAAGCTACCCTCTGTTTGTCTGTGACGGAAGTTATAGCCATAAATTCCTGAGAGCTTAATATCTTCATTGTATCCGTTTAAATGTTTGACAGTCTTTATATTCCAAAGTGGGTGTTAAAAATGAACATTTTAATGACTATTGGTGATAGTCTCTTCTAATAAAAGGCCCGTGTGCCACACATACACCTGTGAAATGTTTATCACTGTGATAAAAATGCAGATGGTTCCAGCCTATTATTTTTGGCATGAGCCTGTAGGAGATTAGCCTTTATACCCTGTTAGTTTTAGAGGGAATCCCACTG
Organism: Chelonia mydas; assembly: GCF_015237465.2. Lineage (NCBI taxonomy): Eukaryota > Metazoa > Chordata > Testudines > Cheloniidae > Chelonia > Chelonia mydas. Next base: position 1,123,288 of record NC_051259.2, read on the forward strand.
CAGAGAGATGGGGTCTTTATGACTTTCAGACGGGGGAGTGAGTTTGACCCTGCCTCTCTCGGGTACTCTGCCAAGAGACCTGGTTCACTTCTACACTGGAACAAATGAATGACTTGGTATATCCCCGGCATGGAAACTACAGCTATTGAGAGTAGAAAAGACCTGCTAGGTCATCTCGACCGTCCCAGGATCTGTCCCTGCTGGTGACCTGTGGTGTTTGGCCATTACACAGGGGAATCGAAGTGGGCGTTCATGTTTAGTGTAAAATGATATCTAGTATCTGAGGCCTGGTGGTGGCAATGGTGCATTTGGAAAAGGCAGCACCGTTTTCCAGTGTGTCGGAAACTGACCTCGCCCAACCCCTTTTGAGTAACTCGGATCAGAAAGTGGGGAAATTTCCAGCAATTCTGCCGTTGTAAAGGTTTTGATGTTTGTAAAGTGGAACACCGTGCTTTGCTCCAAGGAGATGGGTGGGTTAACCTGACCTAATCTCAAGCATTAAAGTCAATTTCAATGTGGTATTTAATGTCAAGTGGTTGTCATGGGAGTAGTACTGAAAATCACTTGTTGTAATGTTGTGATATTTCTAGACCAGACTTACACATGTGAGTCATGTCCCTTGGCTGATATTTTGGTTGTAGTATGAAGGGCTCTGTTGCAAGGCACTACACAGAGGCCAATGCTTAGGTGTCTTTAGCTAGCTAAAGGTTTTTCTACTAGTACCCATCACCATGGTATCTGAGCGTTTTGAACTTCTGGGATGAAAGCTGTGCCTCACTGAAGTTAGTGGGACTTTTGCCATGACCTCAGTGACACCAGCATTTCACCACTGAGATGTAATTTTGTGCTATAATGTGTATCCTGGGGTGGTTCTTGCCACAGTAAAATAGACCACCCTCATAGCTACAATTACAAGGTAGCTGGGTAGGGCTGCTGAAGCTTGGTGAGGCAGCTCTACCATCGCTGGCTCGTCAGAGGTACACAGGAAAGATTGTAGAAATGAGATTAAAGACTCCACATTAGCAGTACAGTACAGACCCGTTTACGCGCGAATCCGCTGAACGTGCGGTAGCGCCATGCCTCCCAGTGCTACCTATTTCACACACCAGACTCGTGAACACGCGATACAGGAAGTTGCTATGTCGTGCTAGAGGTTTGCTCACTAACTCACTGACATAGCAATCGACAGGAAGTGCGGAGCGGAAACATGTTGTACGTCTTTACCGCTGACGGGGAGGGAGAAGGGGCAGCAACGTTAAAGCGCTGCCGTGGCAAAGGACCCTGCAGCGCTTTAAGGTCCCTGCCCCTTTTGCCCCCCATCGGCTGCCGACGGGTGGGGGGGCAAAGGGAGCAGCTGCCCCGGGACTGGCGATTTAAGCAGCAGCAGCGGTGTTGGGAGCCCTGGGCCCTTTAAATCACCACGGGAACCCCGGGCAGCGCGGACCAGGTGGCCTGGAAGGGCTGGCTGGGGGATGCTGACCCCTAGCCCCGCCTCTTCTGCTGGAGGCCCTGCCCCTTCCGGGGGCCAGAGCTGCCCCTGCCCCATACCGGTAAGTGTCCTGAGTTACTTTCACCCCTGTGTAGTAGTAGTAATGTTTTTATCAGACTACACATTTGAATTTATATTCTTGCAGAGCACCACTAACAGATAGGCCTGCAGTATTTGGGACGCTATTTCAGCATGGCCCTCTTAACCCCTGGTCTGTTAACACGCAGTTGTGACGGCTTGACTCCCGACATCTGCGTGTAAACGGGTCTATACTGTAGTAAGTTCTTGAACTTAACAGCTCTCAATTCACTTACACGTTTGTAACAAAATATTGGATGGTCTGTTCCCTGTCTTTCTTGCCCCACCTGCCCCATGTTCAGGGCTCTGTGGTTACCCTGCGATAGTTGCTGACCCTTCAGCCCCCAAAGCAGCATGCCCTCTGGCAGTTTTGCTGCTGTTGTTGGCACAGTAGAAGTAGGCAAATGCAGAACCTGCAGCTCGGGTCTCAGCTGCTCAGGGAAGGCAAAATGGCCTTTGAAATAGTTTGAAGATGTGACAGTTGTCATCATTAGTCTTTAAGGTGCCACCGGACTCCTTGTTGGTTTTGTGGATACAGACTAACACGGCTATGCCCTGATAGTTGTCGTCATTACATTTCAAGTGTCCGCTGGTGACAAACTGGGATTTTAAACTCTTTCAGGGTCTCCTTTAGAGCATGGCAGTGTCACTCCTGTGAAACTGCTCAGTGGGGTGTACGTCTGAGGCAGACTGTGTCCTTTTAAAAGTGAGAAGTGATCCGAATGCTGTTTCCAAATGGTCGAGCCAGTTGGTCATTTCAGAGGCTGGATGTTCAGTGTAGTTCGTCAGGGTGGTTGAGATGGGTGTGAGTTCTATAAATTCACTTTTTAACACATCTGTCTCCCATGCAGTTGTTTTGCTGGATTCTAAGGAGTCACAGGCCGAATTGGGCTGGACGTCGCACCCATCGAATGGGGTAAGTGAAAACATACGCAAACATGTTCTGTCGCTATAATACAGCTCCAGTAACTCACCCGTCCCACCCCGGTCAGCCTGGTTAACTCTGATTTAGAGCAATGGTGTGTATCCAGCAGTACTCTCCTCCTACACGTGTCATGAATCTCTCCTGATTCTGCGTGGTGATTCTGGGCTGTCTGTATTTATGGGAATGGCTTCATGGCTCGAGTGAACTAGCTTCAGCAGCTGAGTAATGCCACCTGTGGAAGTGCATTTGTTGGTGCACTCCCTTCAAGGAGGTGAACACGGAACTCTTGATCCCTCTGATTTCCTCAGGGGTGTCAAATGCTCTGTACTGTGGAGGGCCTTTGCTTTTCGCTATTGCTCATCTAGGTAGGTATCTGCCTTCAGCCACGAATAGTGTTAGAATGATGGGTAGACAAAATTCTGCTTAAAATCCAGATCCCAGAGGTGAGCTGAGAAGCAGCGACACGTCTCTGTGATGCGAACAGCAGGCTTGACAAGCTGACACAATGCTGCTGTGACATGAACGGTGATGTTTGTCAATCCCAGACAGCTGGGGAGAGGAGCTGAGTGAGGGTATTGATTATGTCAGAGGAACACTGCAGACTGAGCGTAGCTCATGACAATGCGCTTTGCATTCTTGTACTAAGAAAAGGAACTCAAGTCAATTAAAGCTTTTCTCTGTAGTTCACTTTCCAGGCCAGTTGCCTTAAGGATTCACTCAGTTCCCCGATGAGCAGAAAGGGCGGATCTCTGGAATTCTTGGGGAACTTGACCCCATACGTATATGTGACTCCTGCATGATTTATAGTTTGTCTAAGTGAATGGCTGCATTGCTGCCTTTGTCTATAGCTGTGCCCACTTTCACCTGAAAGGGCAAATCACTGAAATCAGATGTTTCTTGCTGCTCTTAACTCCCTTGTCAGAAGTGATTCTGCGTGTTTGGAGCTTGGCTCAGGGGTCAGCTGGACTGAGCTGCGGGTGGCTGGGAAGGAACTCCATTACGGGGTTTCTTTGGTTATCTCACTGCAAACTCTGCCACCTGTGGAAGGACTTGCTGTGAGCAGCCCTCAGATCACTTCCTTCTCAGGGCTAAGATGATCTAATCACCATCTCATCAATCAGCACTTTCCTGGCCGCTGCAGGGAAATGCCACTTCACTTACACTTGGGTGAGCTTGTTCCTTGAGAGAATCAATGTCCTTGGCCTGCTTTCAGGCTGGGGATTGTCCCTGTTGGGTTTGAGGCACCCGGCTCCTTCATCACCAGCCATCTCTAGCTTCTTTTGATATTTGGCCGTGTGAGTTGCTTCTGGGTGACAGTGCAAATACTACCTGTCCGGGAAGGTAAAGCCATGAGAGACAGCCGGCCTTGGGGACTTTGCCCCTCACTTTGACCTGAGTTGCTCAGCGTAGCCGGAGTCATTCTTGTCAGGGGGGGTGGAGTCCTTCCTTCTCCTGCCCACCAAATGACAGGCGAGGAGAAGTTGGTCTGACACTTCCTCTCTCCTTACTCTCTCCCCTCCCGCTCTGGTGCTCTCTGCTTAGGAGGGTAGTTTCCTCATTGGGGAGCTGTAAGTACTGCTGTGCTATACTAAAATACAGCCTATGACCTAAAGCTAGTGGAGTTGCAGAGAGACTGGCAGTCAGCACCTTCAGAACAGTTCAGTTGGTGCTTGGAGAGAAGAGGTCAGTCAAATGGGATTGGAAACTGGCCCTGATAATACACTTAACTATGACATTAGTCACTAATAAAGGGAATGCCATCCCTGGCCCTGCGAGAGTGAACTGGGGGATAGTGCACCTTGCCTCTAGCTTAGCAGACAAGACTTCTCTGGCTTTTAGAAATTAGATCCTTTTTAGACATTAAATTCTGTGTCCATTGTCTGTTACTGACTGTGTTTCTCCCTCCTAAATATTTAGAAATTGGAAAACACTGCAGAGTGGCTGTGTTGGGATTTGTGTATTCTGTGGGCTTCAGGGTTTTTTTAACGCCTGTTATAACGATGCATAGGTTAAGGGGTTTTTAGTGGCTGTACTTACAATGATCTTGGTATGGAGGGGGCTTTACTTGAAAGACTGGTTCTCACTAAATAGCAGGTATCAAGATGTGTCTGTTCTTTTTATAGTGGGAAGAAATCAGTGGAGTGGATGAAAACTACAAGCCGATTCGTACCTACCAGGTCTGCAATGTCATGGAGTCGAATCAAAACAACTGGCTGCAGACAGGCTGGATTGCCAGGCGCAGTGGCCAAAGAATCTTCATTGAGCTGAAATTCACCCTGAGGGACTGTAACAGCATCCCTGGAGTGGTTGGCACATGCAAGGAGACCTTCAACCTCTATTACGTTGAGTCAGATTCTGATCTGGGCCGCAGTATCCGTGAGAACAAGCATACAAAAATTGACACCATTGCTGCTGACGAGAGCTTCACCCAGGGGGACTTGGGCGAGCGCAAAATGAAGCTGAACACAGAGCTGAGGGAGATTGGGCATTTGAGCAAGAGAGGCTTCCACCTGGGCTTCCAGGATGTGGGTGCTTGCGTGGCTCTGGTTTCCGTGCGGGTTTATTACAAAAAATGCCTCTCCACGGTGCAGAACTTGGCGGTGTTTCCAGACACTGTGGCAGAAGCAGCATTTGCAACCCTGGTGGAAGTTAAGGGCACCTGCGTCAATCATTCTGAAGTAGACCTGGATAGTCCTCCCAGGATGCACTGCAGTGCGGAGGGGGTGTGGCTAGTCCCCATTGGGAAATGTGCATGTAGTGCTGGCTTTGAAGAGAAGGATGATGGGTGTGAAGGTAAAAATGGCCATTCGTGCTCTATTTCTGTCTCAGGCCCCAATCAGTCCATCACGTTATTATACTGCGTCCAGCACCCTGGTATCAGAGCACAATGTAAACAAATGGAATTGCATTTTGTCACTCTTGTGTTTGTGGTTTTTTTAGTTCATTATGATTTGCTAATCCAATAACCAGAGTTTTATTTGGGGACCAGGGAATAAGGTATATTGTTTTTTGTGGTGGTGGTTGTACTGTGCCGACTGATTCGGCAGCATCTAAGAATAGCTTCAGGTATTTTCCATAACTTTGTACGTGCCATAAAATGACTCTAGAACATTAATGTCCCCATTGTCGTGCTTTGCACTCAATTTAATAATTCAGTGACTTTACAGCTTGCAAGGTTACGTTTAATGACAGCTGTAAAAATGGATATAACCCCTACTTAACTAGTGTCACTTTAATGATGCTGAAATTCACTTCAGTTTCTCTCTTTTAAAATGATGGTAAGAGAAAAACTCAACATTACCAAGGGGCTGAGTGAGTCAGGGGGCTGGTGCTGTCCTTGGAATCAGTGTTTGGAAATGCTTTTGGAATGGAAGAGGATTATTTTGTTAATGTCTTTTTCTTAGTTCTTGGTCAGTACCTAATCTCAGCTCAGCATTGTAGCAAATGCTTCTGTAAATCAAGTTAAAAATGTCAAAGTAACTAAGATGCATCTCTTCAAACAATTTCAAGTGCTTTGAGTGGTGTTATCTGTGCAAATACTAGGAAGTTCTTGTGTACCCTTTTGTCACAGGTCTAGTCAAGTGTCCCCTCTTGGGCACTGTCCAGATTGCTGTGAGGGGAACCAATTGCCGGATCCCGAGTGCTTGAGGCCTAACAAGTTCCTGTACTGCCCTTAGTCTGGAGTCCCAGCATGCAGATCCTCTGTCTAGCAACCCCTCTTGTGAGCTGAGGCCTCCATGCCCAACGGTCCAGCCCCTGTGGTCAGTGCTGACTCCCCCTCCCACCGTACTCCCCCAAAGCTTAAACACACCCTGTTCCAGAACTCCATCTGTGTGAGCATGCTGGTCCCACAGGTTAACGTTTCAAGGGCCTGAGATAGGTGTAACACAATGCACATACAGCCTTTGCACAGGAATCTAACATGATTGCTCTTACTTAATCATACAAGAAATACACCGTTCTAGACAAAAATAATAAACTTTTCATGCATTTGCCTTGGTTTCCTCCCTACTCCAGAGCATTCTTTGGGTTGGGGTCAGTCTTCCCTGCGGGCCTCCAGGGTCCTTCTGCAGCTGGTTTGTCTTCCTAATCATGGCACCTCTCTCTCTTTCTGTCCAGGTCAGCTTGCTTTGACTTTGGTTGGTCCCACAGCTAAACTATGGATGGAGCAAGCAAGCCATATGAGCAAAGTCTGAAGGAACTGGTTATATTTAGTTTGGAAAAGACGAGACTGAGGGGGAACATGATAGCGGTCTTCAGCTACTTGAAAGGCTGCCATAAAAAAGATGGAGAAAAGTTTTTCTCTTGCCACACAGCAGATTTAGATGAAATCTCAGGAAAAACTTCCTAACTGTAAGACCAGGAGGACAGTGGAACAGACGCCTCGGGAGGTGGTGGAAGCTCCTTCACTGGCGGTTTTCAAAAGGAGGCTGGCTAGCATCTGTCTTGGATGGATTAGACACAACAAGTCCTGTGTCATGGCAGGGGGTTAGTTAGATGACCCTTGTGGTCCCTTCTAACCCTGTGATTCTATTATTCTAAAACTGAGGTTATCTTGGTGACTGTCAGGGTAACTTTATTTTTAAGATTGCAATGGCTCTGCAGCTATTGCCAAAATGCAGATTGGGTGAAACCCCAGCTACACTCTGTTTCTGGAAGGCCATGCAAGGCTGCAGAAATCTCACTCAGTGAAGAGGCGAGAGGAGACAGGACGTAAATATGTCCTAAAGTGCTAACATTTCTCTGGTAGAAATGCACCATGTATTAGAAGAGTGAGCTCTGCCTAAGGATAACGGTTCAGTTGTCAAATAAATACTTGGTGCCATGCAAATCTTAAATTCCCTTTACAGGATGCAGTGTGCCGGCCATCTCACTCTGCTCCCTCCTCCTCCGGAAGGTGGGAAAGCCTTTAATGGTGCTCTTGGTAGTAGTGATTCACTTAATGCCCTCTTTAAGAAGACCATAATAAAACTATTGAATTGAAATCTTGGTATTGTTCATTGCTTCAGTGCTTGTGTGGCAGCTTGCCATGCTCTTCCCATCTGTTTGGAGTGGAGAATTTACATAGCGAGTCCCAGAGGGCTCTTGCTAATGTTTCAGGTTTCTCCGTGTTGAGTTTAAATAATTCATATTCTCTTAGGAAAAATATTTGAAGTAATTTAATGGACATAATTAAGTTTTTTTTTCCCATTCACAGAAAGCAGGTCATTAGTCACTCTCTGTGGAGCTGCGTCTGATGTCTGGTCAAATATCAAAATAATTTTGAAAAGTGGAGATTTCTTTAAGCCTTGCATTAGCATAGTGCTAAGTGAATAACGTTAAAGATTTATGATGAAAGCATCCAAGGCAGCAGGAATTCTTCGACAAGGACAAAAAAATCAGCTTCACTTGAAGGCAAAAAACAGTGGTTTTCTGTGGATGTTAAAATCGACTGGCTGTGCAGCAAATCTGTCTCCAGTGCTTTGCTCCCAAGATCTGTTCTGAGAAGGGCCCTACTCCAGGTTAAAGTTTTCCAGGACCTCCTTCCCAGTGAAACTGTGACTCTGATCACTGACACCGGTGCGTTTGCCTACCAGTGAGGGAGAGAATCCAGTGGAGGGAGCAGCAATCCCAGCCCATGTGATTGCAGGCCAGCTCAACCTGGCATGCCCCTGGGGAGCAGCAGCTCTGACTTGGGATAGTGGGAGCGGCTTGGACCGGCAGCAGAAATCCTTTCCCAGGGTATCATTTTGGTTGCAAGGCACCATGCTGATATGTGAGCTGGGGGGTAAAGGCCAGGGTCTAGGGGAGAGTGTGTGCAGTGCTGTCTCTCACACACTGAGCTGGCCTGCCAGAGTGTTTGCCATGGTCTTTTCTCTCCCCCAAGGAGAGGGCCTCATCAACCCTGCTGGGCTATTCTGCTCCTCTGTCTGTTGAACACCCCCTCCCTTTCCCTCTGGGACCATGTCTGAAACATGGGGCTTGACTGTTTTGCAATTAATTGCCCTGAGGCTCCATTTGCCTGTGGGTGTCACTGCCTGATTTGGTGTTGTGGCTGTGAGCAGGGCCCTTACTCTGTGAGGTGACAGGTAGAGAATCTTAATCTTAATGGGTTTCTCTGGTTCATTCTTTGTTGGTATCCAGAAGTACCTGTTCTTTTGTTCAAGGACAGTTCCCCGTTAAACTGGGATTAGCCCGAGGCAGACCGTTTGTCTCGTGTAATGGGGGCCTGCCAGTTAGGAGGCCCTGCTCTTTGCCAGGCCTTTCCTCATATTATGCTTCAGAGCTCCCTGGCCTCTGTCTGTTTATCCTTCGAGACCTTCTTTGACACCCTTCTGGCTGCACCTCATGTTTTGAGATTTGCTGGGAAGAAGTAACATGTGCGGGACCACCAGTCACCTGGCATCACGTCTGCAGTGAGCTCCCTAGGGCTGGTAACTCTCTGAACGCGGAGGGGCGGTGCCAAGCATGAGAGGGAGAACTGCCCCCACAGTAAGATCCTGCAGGATCATGCAGACTGCCCAGCTGAAATTGTGACCTGCCTCGGGGCTCTGCAGTAAGAGGATGCCATGCCACATGAGCACGTCAGGCAGGAGGCCATAAATGTGCCTGAAACATGGCTGCTGAGGGCACAGTTCTGTGTGCTTGCCTGGCGCCAGGCAGTGGGTTATAGAGGTGGCAGTGAGCTGGGTCAGAGCCGGTGCTGCCCCATGAAGAGGTCAGCAGGAGTCAGGCAGCTCTTTGTGGCCTCCCAGCTGCTCTTCCCATGAGGGCTGCCAGTCGCTATGAACAGAGCTGTACGGTGATAAAAAGCCTTGGCGTGCCAGACCAAATCCAGCCCTGCTGTGAGCAGTGGCAGCCCAGCTGACCTGGCATTGCACCTACTAATGCAAGCTTGGATCTGGCCCCAGTCTTTTAAAACATGTGGAAATGAGACCCTGCAGCAGGGCTGTGGCTCAGACAGAGCAATGAAATTATTGGAGCACCTCTGCCGGAGTTAACATCTTCTCAGTATTCAGCCTTAAAGGGGAGTGCTGAGCAAAGCAGTGTCTGTCAGGACCTGATTCCAATCCCCAGCCTCTGCTCCTCTCCCCCTACATAAGCCAGGCCCTAATGTTTTTTCTGTTTACTCCCTCTTCCAAATGTTTCCTGCCTGCCCTGGTTCTGCTGCTGTCATTAATGGAGAGTGCACCTACTCCGTGCCCTGCAGGAGGAGTGAAGAATTAGGCATTCATTGCAATGATAAAGTGACTAAAGCTGGATGCATCTGAAAGTGTGTGTTGCCCTTTGCAGATGAAAAAGCCAGGGCTGAGTCTTTCTCCCTTACCAGTGGCACTGGCCCTGCTCTGGACTGGCCTTTAAAAATGAGCCCTTGAAGACAAGACACAAGCTGGCTCCTGAGCTAACTCCAGACCCAGGTAGCTGCCAAGCCAGGAGCCTTTCCCAATAAATCGATTTTTCATTTTCAAAATCTGCCCCATTCTCCAGCTCACAGTAAAAGTGAAGAACGGATTCTATTGTTTTAGATTTGTAATGTGCTGGGTGCACAGAGCTCACGGACAGACGTGTCTGATTAACTCTAACTCCAAATAGGAAGAAAAAATAAATTAAATGGTGGCAGGGAATGAGAACCACGCGAATAGGCCTCCCCCCGACAATAGCGTCCTTTTGTGGTTCTCCTCGGCAACCTCTAAACCTGAGCTACAATGACCCTGGTTGCAAGCATGGTGCACTACATCCAGATCAGAGTCTTGTGAACCAAATGAGCGATGGGGTCTGTAGGAAGTGTATCAAGACTTCTGGTCAGTTTTATTTCCTACCTTGCTGATCAGTACCTCTTTAGTTGGGTGCTATAAAATTGGGCATTAAAGCTGGCATCTCTAGCAAAGCAGAAGGGATGGGGATCGACACAATGAGAGTTGGATAAAATAAGTGGGGCGGAGTCATGGACTTTGAATGGGTGGGGAGGATGCAGAGCTTAAACTTGATGTGGTAGAGAAGGAAGCTCATTTAAGACATGCTTTTCTCAGTGGGGAAGAAACGGATTTCTGTGTCGTCTTGAATTTGCAAGGCTGGGTTCTAATTAGATTATAACGCTCTAGTATTCTAGTGATTAAAGTACTGAGGTTATTGTAGTGGCGAGGGAACATTCATGGTTTAGCACAGTAATCAGAGATTTTTTTAAAAAGGACTAATAGGATTTATAGCATGCACTGATCACTGCTGCAATAAATCCAAATATTTTTGCTGTTCATCTTTCTATACAGCTCCTTTCATCCTAACGGATCCCAAGGCAGGTGACAAACTTTGTATGTCTTCTCATATATTATAAATCACTTCACCAGTCACTGAAATGCAGCCACCTCTAGGGTAGAATGAGGTAGCTGTTGACTATCTTCTCAAATAAGATGAGGTTCTGTCACTATAAATACATTTGAAACGTTCTTCTTGTTTAGCTGGGGCTGCAGCCAGATGCTGCTCTGTGCTTATCTTGATTTTGAAATCTAGCTCCAGTGATCACATAGTGAGTGAATTAAAGGTCTTATTACATTGCAGCTGATCAGACCTGTCCACTCCTGCTTTTTTCCTGACAGGCTCCCCAGCAGCTGTGTCCTTTTACCCTTAATATCATGAGACACATGCTTTGGCCCCTACGTATAATTTACTTTCCAGTGTATGCAATATCTTTTGTGTAACTGAAGCCCTAATGTAGAGACTCTGCCTGCCATTTGTTCTAAAGTTGTCTCTGCTTCATCTTCTCCATCCTTCTCCTCTTTGTATCTGCAAGGAGAATTTCAACAAAGCCCAAGGTTAATATTTACCAGCCAGATTTGTTGCAAATGAGACAACTTCCACCAGAGGGTAAATTAATATGATGGAGACCAGTTTCCAAAAATAGCTATCAGCCGCTTTTCTTTGACAGAAACGTAAATTCGCGCTGTAGCTAAGGTTTCTTTTCAATTTATTTCTGCCCCGTTTTGACGGCCCTGGTGGGAGCTGGCTGCGCGTTAGTATTCTGCTGGGCTTGCAGCAGGCACTGGAGAAATAGCCTCTTTGTATGTCGTTCTTACTTCACCTCGATCACCTGCCAGTCAGCATCTTTTTCCCCTCAGGAGGCTATGATCTAATTAGCAGGCAATTCCACAGGCTTTAGGACACCTTCCTTGTGGGGATAATGGCACCGAAACCAATTTTGGGAGGGATGTGGAATCTCTGCTGCTTTGTCAGGATTTTAAAAATCCTGTTAAAATGAATTTAGTGCTGGCGTAAAGGGCCAGCTTGACAGGTCGGGATGGTCTCTTGTTGCAAAACCGTGCTCTGAAGTGTCCTCTGTTTGCCAGAATCTGGGAATGGGCGATGGGATGGATCACTTGGTAAATTGTCCTGTTCTGTTTATTCCCTCTGGGGCACCTGGCATTGGCCACTGTCAGAAGGCAGGATACTGGGCTAGATGGACCTTTGGTCTGACCCAGTGTGGCCGTTCTTATGTGCAGAAGAGGTCCAGGCACAGCAGTGGTACTGCATGCTCCTGATTCCTTGGTCTGCCTCAGGGTTAACCGGGCAGGACTGATCTCACTGGAGTTCAGCCTTGTCTTGTATCCGCTGTGCTATAGGAGCCAGCGAGATGGCAAAGGGACAGTCCACATTACAAGCCACCACCATAAAGAAGCTGCCTGTGAGCAGTGGATCAGTCTGGAAAGTTTCTCGGGGGGGGGGAAATAGAATGTGCCAGGATGTGAACCATTGCCAAAGGGTTAAACTATCTATAAATGCAGCAATGCTTCTTTCTCCAAATGCCCACCTCACTAACCCTCTTTCCCCTTCTCTATCCTTACTACACTGAAAGCAAAGCTTAGATTGTGAGCAGTCCCCATTTATACTGTGCCTTGCTGCCCCTATAGTTCTCCTCTTCCTCCTAACTACAGGGAGTTGGATTTAATCATTCCTGGTCTCAGGTCACTAGGTCTTTTCCTTAAGAGGTGCTGACAAGAACTCAAATTAAATCAAATACTCAGGTGACATTAATTAGAGAGAGATTCTTGACACTAAGACCCAGCCTACCTTAGAAAGCATGGCTATGACACAGACCATCAGTATGTGTTAATGATGGGAAGAGCACACACTCTGACATGAATATGGAAAGGCTTTAATATTAACATAACAAGCAGGGCATGTTCTAATTGACTCTGTCTTGTGCTCTGCACACTGAGATGGAAATGTGGATTTTGCTCCTGGACACCTGAAACTGTGCTAAATTTTAATCAAACTTTCCAACAGATTTCTACTAGTGGCGTGGGACATAGCCTGGGCTTAGCCCAGTGCTCAGGAACACCACAAATGAGATAGCAATTAGAAATGGATGTGCACACTTAAGAACATCGGGGCACCATCCCAGAGGGGGTGATGGGCTAGTATTCTACTTTCATAAGGTAATTCACACTGAATTATGTAAAAAGAAAAGGAGTACTTGTGGCACCTTAGAGACTAACCAATTTATTTGAGCATGAGCTTTCGTGAGCTACAGCTCACTTCATCGGATGCATGTAGTGGAAAATACAGTGGGAGATTTTATATACTTATGTATCACTTTTAGAAAATGCACTCTTACGTGTCCTGGGCTTGGAGCCCTTTGTGCGGCAACGGGCTTTTGGGGCTGAGGGGCTCATCTCGTGAGCTGCTAATCTGTTCATGGGAGAGATTCCTCTGATTTCTCCTTTATTTGTTTAACATATTGAATGAATTACTGTGGTAACTGCAGCCACACTTACTGTGAAGGAGCAGGCTCTAGAGACACATTCTGTCAAACGCTTGATGGTCATGAGTTCTGTCCTGGGCTTATAGTAGTTAATGCAGAGGAGGAAAATGTACGTAAACACTCTCCTAACCGAGCAGGGTGATGGTAACACTAAGCGCTGCGTGCGCCTGTTTTTCTGTTGAGGGACACGCTTGTCCCACAAGTCATATTGGCAACTTACTGGCCTCATCAGCTCATTATCTAAATTGTTGTTGGGTAACTGGTGTGAAACACATTCTCTTCCCAAGTTGCTGATTGGATTTTTGAGCAGCCAGTCAGACTTGACACAGCACAGAGCATTGGAGCTGTTAATTCACTGTGTGAGTAATTGCAGATGTTGCTTACTCACTAATAAATCTACAGCAAATAATGGCCCAAATCCCTACTTACCCATGGACTTGGGCTGGGACAAAAACCTCTTTAAATATGGATTTTTTTTTTCACTTCTCTGGTATGACATGTTCACTTTATTTGCGGGGCAGGGGAATCTGGTGGTTCCCCCTACTCTCTATTGGCCATTGAAACCCCATCACCCCACACTGGTGATGGAGATTCTGCCCTCTACAGGAATCAATCTGTGGTAAAATAAGCATGCTCAGTGAAAAGAACAGGAGTACTTGTGGCACCTTAGAGACTAACAAATTTATTAGAGCATAAGTGTTTGTGGGCTAAAACCCATTTCATCGGATGCATACATTAGGTCTCACCCTTTCATGAGTGTGGAATGTGGGGTGGAGCATAAGTAACTAACCTAATCCTTGCTTGAAAGGTGCCGTTAGGATTGAGGCCATGCAATGTCTGGGCAGGAGTGGTGGGAGCTTTAGTTTTCTTTAATGTTATGCTCTGTGCAGGTTGTGTACACGACTGTGTCAACAGGCACGGTGTAGTACCCGCTGGGCTGTAATCCTGTAGAATCAGCCGTCCAGCGGAGCGTGAGAGGGTCTTGTGTTCCCCATTGCCACTCACTGAACAGTGGCTCTAACAGCAGGACTCTGCTTGACCACTCATCTCCTTTAGAAGAGCGAATGACTCGTCCTGCTGATGGTTAGCTTTCCAAATACACACCACCTTCCTGCCCTGGAGAAGGGCTGTGTAACTGTCTAGTGTTTTGTTGATCCCTGAAGCTAATCGTTTGCCCCATTGTCTTTTTCAAGTGTGTGCTGGGGTGTCTTTGCCTATATCTAGTGTGTTGCTTTCCTATTTTGCTCTTCCTACAGCCCCCTGTTAAGTTAGATTAATACCATCCTACAGGAAATTCTAATAACCCAGTAAACAGGAGCTTCCCCTTGCTGACCATGTCCCAGTCAATGTTCATGAAATTATTACCTTTTAGCATTCTTAGATGGTTACGTAGCAATTCCAAGACCATCACACACACAGGCAGAAGTGACATTCAGGAACTTCTAACTTGTTCCAGTCTAATGCAAAAGCACCTTTAGAAACAGCGGGAAACAAGGAGAGTCAGCACCACTTGACCAGCCATCTCTCCAAACCCACCAGCAAGTTCCCTGTGGGCGCTCTGTCCTGTGTTGCAGTTACTTTTGAATAACTGTTCATCTTCTGACTTGCTGCGTCAATGGCAAAGGCCCCTGGTCAAGTGTGAACTCAGCAGAGGGAATAGTCAAGGTTCAGTCAGAAAAGTTTATTTTGAAATGTTGATAGAAAAATAAAATGTGCAAATGAGAATCCTAGGAAAGGCCTTTTCCCTGATCCTGAAGTTGGAGATACAGCCATGGTCAATGACCAGTAGCCTTACACTGCACCTCGGAGTGATGAACTTCTGTTGAGCTCAGCTCTTCCTAGCCGCATTAGACGTTTGGAAAAGGGGAGTCTGTGTGACAGGCTCCATCTCATGCCCTGTGTGCCATCCCTCTGTGAGCAAACTGTACTTCTGCAGGAAGTCAAGATGCTCCCAACGACCCTGCTGTTTCTCCAGGTGTCTCCTGCCTCTTCCATTCCTTCTAGTCTTGCCCAAGCAGCTTCTGCCATGAGACTGTGATAGAAAGAGAGCTGATGTTGGGAGGGTGTAGTAATGGACAAAATGAGTCTGACAAGGGACAGCCAAGCAAAACTTCTGCAGAGCCGAATGTTTGTTGCCAGGCTTGGGACTCTGTGCCCAAACCCCTACAAATGTCGCACTGGTCACTAGGTTTGAGTCCCCATAGACAAGTCACCTAGCCCCAAACTCTCCCCCATTCTCCCACCAAGACACCTGGGTCAGCCGCTCTTCTATGTCCCCGCTCGTATTGCAAATGTGATGCTTCTCCCCCCTGTCCCTTCTCAGAAACATTCCAACTAGTTTAAAAGGAGCCGGAGGAGGAGGGAAGGGAATGCGGTGGAGCTAGTGGGGTTGCTGATGCAGAACTTTCAGCAGTTGTGTAGATTTTTGCAGCATACACAAGTTTTTCCTAAATTCTGTAGATGGGAAATGAAAGCTGTGCCCCATGTTGGGGGAGGATTCTGGGCAGTCAGATCACTCTCTCTTGCATTCCTATCAGCTTGGAGCTGTTTGGCATGTTTGTTTATGTGGGGATTGCTGTATTGGCCAGAGTCTATGGGACTGAAGGTAAAGTCATTAGCTGTTCTGGAGTTAGGAGGCTGCTTTTCCACCTGAGAGGCTCCCAGCAATGCTGCTGGGTGCTCTGGGGATGGGATTAGCAAATGGGATAATTAACAACCTGCAGATATGGTGTGCGCCTTTGGAAGGCTTCCTCACTGGCTGAAAGGGGCCCTGTATTTTGCAATGTGTTTTTAATTAGTAACAGTACTGTTCCCTTTCTAGCACCTTCCACCTGAAGGGTTCCAAGGACTTTACAACCACTAACTCAGCTACCGTTAGTTATTTTGTTCGTCTCTAAAATGCCACAAGTACTCCTCGTTTTTTCAGCTAGCGTTGTTAGCGCTTCCCGATGAGAGACAAGGCCCACGTCGATCGTCATTCCAGTTACAAGTAAACGGTCCCGGAGAATGGTAGGTGCCACTGGCACTTGCTTAGAGCTGTGCAATGGGGACAAACAGCTTTGTGCTTGGTTATGCAGTGGGATTCCGCAGTGGGCGGCATTGTACCTCTGCTGTGTGATTAGGCCAGAGCATGTTATTAATAGCTTGAATTGGCTGTTGAATCTAACCGAGTGCACAGTATAATTATGTTCTCTGACAGCATGTAATTGTTGTTGGTAATGATGAGACAAGATTTACGATGGCAAAGCCTGGCTTGTTATCGGGGCTCCTCACCCATTCTTTACGTACTCAGAACACTGAACATCCAGAGACACAAGGTGGGGGAGGGAATAGCTTTTACTGGACCAACTTCTGTTTGGTGAGAGAGACAAACTTGCGAGCTACACAGAGATTGCCTTCAGGACCTGAAGAAGAGCTCGGTATAAAGCTCAAAATCATTTCTCTCACCAACAGAAGTTGGTCCGATAAAAGCTATTCCCCCACCCACCTTGTCTCTCTATTAGCCTGGCAGCAACACTGCCCTGTACCTCTAGACTACTGCCCGAGAGTGCAAATGCAGCATGGAAACCTTCAGTCTGCCTGTGCTCTGGGTGTTTTTCTCTTCCTTTGGCAGTTGTTAATGGTCCAGCTATTGCTCAGATGCCGCCAATCTGCCTCAACCTTTGGGGAAATGCCTCTTGCTGAGCAGCCACCATCTCTGCCCAGTGACCATCCCTTTGTCAAACGCAAGGACTTTGATTTGCAAATACCTCCCCACCTTTCCCCACTGTAATTCACCCAGCTAAGGTCCTGCTGCAGCACAGGCTCGGAACTGTGGTCTGCAAAGGACAATTAAATTGGGCCACGGCCTTTCTTGCGCTGATATATAAAGAAGGCCTGAAGTATCTAGTTTGGTTTTTACTGCAGAAATCTCAGGGCAGAAGTCTTTTCTTTCCTGTATTTGGCTTCTTGAGCCCTTTAGCTGAAGGGTTGGTGCGCAGAGCCCTTAACAAAAAGCTTCCCTCTGTAGGCTTCTCTACCATTCAAATTGGTTATGGGTCAACTTGAATCTTTGTGTTAAAAGGCCACACAGTGTGTTGCAAATCTGGCTTTTTAGCGCACGTGATCAGTCAAAGCGTGAGCATATAGCTGCAGAACAAGTTATCCTGCAGCAGCAAGAAAATAGCTTTAGCTAAACAGGGAAACAAATCTTCTTCACGGTGTCTAATCAGGCCTCATTTACATACAGAGCTGGTTGGAATTTTTTACCACAATTTTTTTCCTGTCAAAAAGGGGATTTGTTGAACTGTAACAAGAAAATCTCACTTTGGATTAAATTGTTAGATTTTTTTTTTTTTTGAAGGAAAATTTTGAAATGAAATTAAAATTTTGTTTCATTTTAGTTTTTGAAAACAAATAATTGGTGTGTCCCCATCTTTCTTCCCTCTTTGCCTCCTCTCCCCCTTTTGACACTGAGTGCAATATAATGTATCATGTCCAGGGCATGTGTGGGGGTTTTGTTTTATTTTATCATTTTGTAACTTTTCAATTCTTTCCCAACTTTGGAAGAATTGCAGCGTGGCAAAGTTAGTGTTTCAGTTTTCCTTTTGCTTCTCTCTAACTTGTCCAAAGCTGGGGAAGTTACAGAATGTTAATGGGGAAAGAAAGAATGGGAGAAAACCCAACCTCTACCTCGGGCTCTGTCCACACTACGCAGTTTTTAGCAACGTGGCTGTGCCATTAGAGCCGTGCAGCTGAAAGGTGCACAGTGTAGCCGCTGTTTGTCAGCAGAAGAGAGCTCTCCTGCTGACAGAAAACTTCCACCCCCAACGAGCGGCATTAGCGTTATCAGCAGGACAAAGCACTGTTCACACCAGTGCTGGTCATCGACAAAACTTTTGTCTTTTGGGGGGGGGGGGTTATTTTAACACCTCAGAAGGACAAAAGTTTTGTTTTCCGCTTGCCAGTGTAGACATAGCCTCATTCATTGTTACAGTCCATGCCAAAAAGAGAAGACAAGTCCAAAATTGATTTTTTTTTCTGTTTTAGAATACTGATATGAAACAGCAAAATTGATTTGACTCAAAATGAAATCTTCCTGCAAAAAAGTCAGATTTTGAATGAAATTTTCATTTTGAAATCTTCACAGGGGGATGGGGAGAGAAATTGGGTTTTCAACCAGCGTTACATGCAGGAGTTGTCCAGTATCTTAACCTTGCTAATTTTCTGGTCATCTATAGAGACTTCTAAGACAGGTTGAACAAGACCTGAATGTCTGTTACTCTTAAAAAAGCAGCGATGTCCCCACTGTATTTGAAAGGGGGAGATTAAACCTTTCAGGCCCTTTCTACCCATCATAGAGAAGCAAATAAAGACACAGTGTTTTCCTGCCATGGACCCTAAGATGCGGACTCAGCAAAAATGGAAGAGGTTGGCACAGCTGCAGGAACTGAGTTGAGCATCAGTGCTTGCTTGACATGTGAGAGGCTTGACACAGAGAGCTCCTCACTGAGAGGTTAGTGGGTGCTATAATCGCTTACTCCCAGAGGCCAGATGAGGATGAGGGAGCAGCAAGTAAATCCGAATGCCTCCCCTCCAGTGCCTTAAACTCAGGACTTGATTTAGTGTCTTCTGCCAGAAGCTGGCAGTGAAGTTTCTTCATACAGAGGAAATGCAAACATCAGCTTTATAAAAGGCAGTTGCTGGCACTGAGTGAGTTATTGGCAATGTCTTTCCCGTATTGGCACTCAAATGCGTACTGCGCTTTTGTCCTTGTAAATCCTAAGCGTTATTTGTTTGCATTGCACATCAGCCCTTCTCTCGCTGTCCTCAGTATTCATCCTGTACTTGAACGTCAGAATTACTGGAATGTGGAACAAATAAGACTGTACTAGAACTAAGATGAGAGGGGCAGATGTGGGGATTCAGGAGCTGCAGAAATAGAATATATTTATTTCTATAAAATGTGTAGGTTTTAAACACAGGTGTTTAAAGAAAGACTCCATCTTCGCTAAATAGGGACAGTGCTTTTGTGGCATCTTTCCACGTGGCTGGGACGGTGTGTCTGAATAGTACTTGTTTAGATGGGAAGTCTGGTGCAACATCTGTCTCTTTGTTCTGTTTGTACAGTGTCTAGCATAGCAGGGTCCTGGTCCATGTGTGGGTTCCTTGGCACTATGATAATACAAATAACTAACAATAATAATACCTAAATCCTGGAGTGCTCCATGCCATGTTAGGAACAGATACACTTACATTAGCCAGGTAAGAAAGCAGAATTCAAAAAGGTTGAAGACCGTCTGAGCCTTGAGATTTGATGGGGGCCACACACACTTTCTCCTGTGCCTTTCCTTGTGAGAGATGTTTCTGCTGTAAATTTCTTTTTGGAGTGCTTATCAAGCTTGGGGATATTTTATTGTCCTGTAAATACTATTGCTATCTTATGGTGTGTCTGACATAATTAGGGCCCTGGAAATCATGGCAGAGCTAGACACAAATTACCCAATGACTCTTAATTTTAGCATAAAATACTCAGAAAATTACAAGAATCACAACTTGTTTGCATAATTCCTGTCAAGCTTAAGGTTATAGATGCTGGGCTCCTAAATGGACATACTGATTGTTCTGCTGAAAGGCAAGGCAGGCGATAAACATTGCACTCTCAGCCAGGGGAACTCTGGAAGGCAGGTAGGTTCCAGGTTGTTATCTGGGGTAGGCTGGGGATATTCCTGTGTAATGTACGGACTGACCTGTAACTTGGTGAATTACGTTACGAAATTGAAACCGACAACCGTAAACTACAGTTGGCTTCTGTTGATGTTTCTGCTTTTATGTGGCCTTGGGGAGAGCTCTGCATAAATAGAAATGTTTATAAGGGTTTTTGTTCAGTACTGGT
This sequence comes from Chelonia mydas, assembly GCF_015237465.2. Lineage (NCBI taxonomy): Eukaryota > Metazoa > Chordata > Testudines > Cheloniidae > Chelonia > Chelonia mydas. Next base: position 1,143,389 of record NC_051259.2, read on the forward strand.
GATTGCACTGAATTCAAGTGAATATTTTTGTGGACTTCACATAGTGGGATATTTCAGCGCTGCCTTACTGAATACAGTTGGGGTATTTAATTTTCCTTTAGATAAAATCACTGAATTTAATTTCTCCTAGTAAGAGCTTATTAATATTTCAAGACATGCTCAAAATTCTGGCATCTGGACATAGTTTATTTCACTTGTGTTCTTAAAATTATTTAAGAAGGGCAAAAAACATACTGTAGTGTTGTCCTAAGGATTTCAAAGATACTGAGAACACATTAGACTGTAGACTTTGAAAAGTATTGTTGAAAACCAGTTCTCTGGCAGAAGAAAAACCACGTTTTGATTTCCCTCCTGTTCCAAAGTGGCCCAGTCTGAAAGATCCATTTTAACAGTAAGGTACCAAGATAACAGGAGTTTAAAAGGGAAGAGCATAATTGTCCCTTGAAGAACTGATCCACGGCTAGTATTGATCTCTTTCATACTGACTTTGTCCCTCTTCCACAGGCATGGAGATTGTACAAGATGTCCTTTTCTTCCTCACAGTGGGGCTCTGTTCCAGTATTGCTCACCGCCTGCAAAATATTGATGACACTTTTTGCAATAAGACAAGGCAAGATTGCAAACCCAGCATGTATGGGGAAGACAGGAGAGCTCCTCTGTTAGACAATGACAGTTGTTGACTAGGCTTTTTCCCCAGCTCAGGAGCTGTACCACTGTAATGATGCTGGTTCTGGCAGGACCCAACTGAGAGTGCCAAGTATCAGAGGGGTAGCCGTGTTAGTCTGGATCTGTAAGAGTGGCAAAGAGTCCTGTGGCACCTTATAGACTAACAGACGTATTGGAGCATAAGCTTTCATGGGTGAATACCCACTTCGTCGGACGCGTTTAACTACATGCATCCGACGAGGTGGGTATTCACCCACGAAAGCTCCTGCTCCAGTACGTCTTCTAGTCTATAAGGTGCCCCAGGACTCCAAGTCAGGACAAATTGCTTCAAGCAGGGCAGTTACCGCCCAAGGCTGGGGTTTTTTTCACCTCTAAGGCAAACCAAACCAGCCAGACAGAGAGGACTTTGGTTTTACCCCACTGGCTAACCACAAGTCACACAAGCAATTCCTTTAGACACTCCAGTTTCCCAGTATCACCACCAGTGCCACTCATTATGGGGATGAATGGTTATGAAAACTAATACCCCAGTAAAAGAAAAAAGGTTCTCTCGATCCCAAAGGACCAAGCCCCAGACCCAGGTCAATATACAGATCAGATCTTACCCACAAATCACGCTGTTGCCAGTCCTTTAGAATCTAAAATCTAAAGGGTTATTTATAAAAGGAAAAAGATAGAGATGAGAGCTGGAATTGGTTAAATGGAATCAATGACATACAGTCATGACAGAGTTCTTGGTTCAGGCTTGGTTCAGGTTCAGTGATGGAATAAACTGCAGGTTCAAATCAAGCCTCTGGAATACATCCACAGCTGGGATAGGTCATCAGTCCTTTGTGTAGAGCTTCTGTTTGTAGCAAGGTTCTTCCAGAAGTAAGAAGCAGGACTGAAGACAAGATGGAGATGAGGCATTGGCCTTTTATATTCTCTTTCCATGTGGTCTTTCTTTCTTTGTTCCAAAGACAAGCATTCCATCACACGGCATGAAAAAACCTGAGAGTTCTGTCCATAGGCATGTCCCTGCACACCTTGGTGAGTCGCAAGGCGTCTGCCTTCTCTCTATGGGTCAGTTGTATGGCTGATGGTCTTTAATGGGGCATCAAGCAGGCTAGGCAGAGCTGACACCAACTTGTCTGGGGTGTCATCCAGAAGCATAGCACAAGTTTGAACTACAGACAGTATAAAGCCAATATTTATAACTTTAAATACAAAAATGATACATGCATATAGATAGCATAATCATAACCAGCAAACTATAACCTTGTCTTAGACACCTTATTTGATCCCCTTTATACAAGATTTGGTGCCACTACAGGACTTTGGTTGCAACAATGTTCTATATGGTCCCAATTCATGTCAATAACGTCACAACCACTTACACTTTATTATAGATTCCAAGGCCAGAAGGGATCGTTGTGATAATCTAGTCTGACCTCTTGTATGGGGGATGTGGAGAAGCCTGTAGAATTCTCCCTCCCGCCCTGCCCAGCCTCCTCGAGGGGGTTCCCGCAGTAGGTGCTGGAGCAGCATATAAATAAGACATTCAATAACATGCCTATATGAGTGGAAGAAATTGCTCTGTAGAGATTGGTGTGTCCTTAACTAATTGAGCCTTCCTGCCGCTGCCTGTCTCTCCTCCTCTTCCTTGCAGATGCCAGGTGTCGATTGCTTAGTTACAAGAGGGCTGGTGGTGATTCCTGAGAGGTGCCCATAGTAATGAACGGCAGCTCAGCTTTGATCTGTGGTGCAGGGGCAAAAGTCTGGACAGGAAACGTGAAGATGATTTTTCCCAAGAGCCCTGAGTTTTCTTCTCGAACAGGCCATGTGGCCATTGTTCGATTTAAAAGGTGCTCTTCAACAGAGCTGACCCTTATTTTAAAGTAAGACCTGCTGCATTAAGTCACTGATCGAGTGCAACAGTTTTAAGGAACAAACACCCGATGGTTTTTTCAGAAATATCAGGGAGGGGCAATTTCAAGTGGGGTAAACTCCAATTAGCTCCATCAGTGCAAGCTACACGTATGGGTCAGCACCGGGCTAGCTGTCCCAGGGGCTGGGCATTGATTGCTGAACAAGAGCTATTCCCTAGCGTAGACCAGGCCTGGGATGAGGAGCTGGGAAGGTAGTGAGATCTGTCAGACTTCTGAATGAGTCTGCGTAGAGAGCAATGACACAAAGGCTTCTCTTCCAATTTTCCTCCAAGTATATTTCCAGTAATGATAGCAGATGTGACACATTGGTATCAGCTGCATCTCCATCCGGATAAGTGTCCTGCCCACTCTGCTGGTATTTCTCATCTTGATGTAATTGGTGTGTGTAGCCCAGGAGTAAAACACAAGAGATCGCAGCCCTAATGAAAACGCACTTGAGCAATCTATCTCACCTGAAATTACTTCTATCTGAAGAATAATTTTTTTCTCTTCCTAGGTAGGTCTAGAGAGTTGAACAGTTTGTTCTCTTGTGGTCAGGGGCTGGGCCAGTTTGTGTCTTGAGCAGCCAGATGGTATGCTAAGCAGCAGGCTTGTGTTCTGCTGTATTTAAGCTTTTTCTTGCAGTACCAGAAAATAAAAGATATTTGCAAGAGCAGACCAGTATGCTGCCCAGAAATCTGCCCCATAGCTGGGCATACCCAGGGGCAGCTACCTCTGCTGCCTGGTGTTGTGAATTACTGTCTGAGTGCTATGACCCAAATCTGTACGTCACCAGGTGTGTAGTGGAGGGAATGGCCCTTCTGCACGCTGCCTGGCAGGGTTTGGAACTGCGTAGGACTCTGTCTGTACTTGCTATTTGGGAGAGGCAGGGGTCGCTGCTGTTGCCCTCCACCCGAGGGTTTCTTCGCATGACTGTCAAAATGCTGCCAAATTAACCTGATGGCAGTCTCGGCTTCCAAGCAGCTGTCTGTCTATGAGTGTGGTCCTTATTTCGGTCGCTCTCTTTATTCACTGTGGGAGGAGGATGGAATGGAGCCTGTGCTACCTGCTGCTAATTTGGATTTGTCATGGTGAGCCTCAGAGAGCCCAAGCAGGGAGCAGTCAGGGCTCTGTAAGGATGACACCTCTTTCCATTCTGACTGCAAACTTGTTCACAAACCCACCCAAAGCGTTAGGATGAAGCTGATGCTGTCTGCAGAGTTACTGTTTGTTGATTAATCCTCCTGCTGGAGTTCACTGTCCACAGTGCGAGGCCAGGTGCCGTTACTTCTAGGGTGACCAGACAGCAAATGTGAGAAATCAGGCTGGGGGTGGAGGGTAATAGAATTCTATATAAGAAAAAGACCCCAAAATCAGGAATGTCCCTATAAAATCGGGACATCTGGTTACCCTAGTTACTTCCAATTCAGAAACAAGCCCAGGACCTTCTGGGGGGAGGATCCACAGGAACCTGCTTCCTTGTGGGCAATAAAATAAATGTCTTTAGACTCCTCTGCTTTCTGCTGCATCCCAAGAGTGAGCACTAGCGGGGCTCTGTCTCCAGAGCGCTGACTGGGCCCCTGCCTGCGGGCACAGCCACATTCTCCCTTGATGGCCCTCTGCTGAGGGAGATTTCCAGGGCTTCCTGGGATTGGTCAAGGCAGGCTCAATGGGGGCTGGACGCTATCTCCATCCCAGAACCATAGACTGGCCTGCACGTTCTCTGCTTAATGCTGGCAAGAAATTCGGCTGTTCCAGTTCATTAGACTGGGCTTCTCCTTTCCTTGAGCTCCTCGGCACTGCAGCTAATTGCCAGATACCTGGGGTGGAAGGATTCAAACAGTCAGTATAATGGGGGCGGGGGGACTAGACGGTTCAGATGAAAGGTAATGGGACTTGTGAGGAGGGCCAGCACACACGTGGCAATAGCATTTTACAAGTCAGCTGGCAAAACTTCCCCCCGGGGCCAGGCGAATGAAGAGAAGCTGCAGCTCGCCTTTGTCAGTAACTGATGCGTCTCGGTAGTAATGGAGGGAAACCCAAATGATGGACAACTTCAGTGCGATGATCTGATGCTCACAGGGGTCATGGCTGTCATGGCTCACAGGGGTCATTGTCCCTCAGAGCTGTGAATCGAACACTCCCATCCTGGCAGCAAGCCGGCAAACTCCAGGCTCAGCATTCAGTGTGTACAGTTATCCGACTGGCTGAGCTTTGCTCGACCTATAGGTTGTGTGTTCCATGGGCTACCTTGGCTCTCGGGTGCCGGTAATGGGTGTGTGTGAGAGAGATGCTTCCTTCCCCCCAGTTGGAAATAGAAGGGAAATGAACGCTGCTACCCCTCCAACAGCTTCTATGGGAAGGAGAGGGGTATGTGGCCAGCTCCCATCCCCCACCCCCATCCTCCAAGCATCTCTTTGGGGGTATCAGGGCTGTTCTGCCCCTATTTGGGGTGAGGAGCAGTGCATGATGCTTATTTGGGAGACTGACTGGCCCGTTGTGAGCATCACCACTTTGCACTCCAGATAAGCCTTGATTGGAAATTAGTTGGCCTGTTTCTACATCAGAGCCAGGTTTGCTGCCCAGGGCCAAGCCACTGTGCTTCTAGCCCAGACTTCCTTAATGATATTTAAATGAAATCTTTAGAGTGTGAAACTTAATTACATGAACTCTGCAGCACCTTGTAGCTCCTGTCGGTGCTGGAGGAGCATAATAAAACCTCTGCTGTGCTCACAGGACAGAGGAAGGACCTTGGTGCTTTGTCTGGGGATTAGTTCCTTGAAGATCTTGGGCTTAAATTTGAGACAGCAAGGGGCAGATTTCCAGAGGTGCTGTGCGTTAACAGCCCAAGTGCTCAGCCTACTAAAAACGAGACCTTTCATATCTCAAGGTGGGAACCCGAAGTTAGAGACCACTTTGGAACATGTGGGTCTTGGCTCGAATGTGTAGTGAGTGCCAAAAATGGGGAAATTTTCCCAGATCCAGGTGATCACCCAGTGGGAATGTCTCTGATCTACCTGGCATGAGATTGCGGGTGAATTTCTCCCAAGTTTTAGTACTTTGATATTCTGATCCATCTCCCACCGCTCCCCGCCTGCCATGGGGCTTGAGGAATCTATGCCGTGCCTACACAGAGCACTTGCAGCTCTTCCTTGACAAAGGTTCTCTTTTCATCCCCGTGTGTTAAGAAGCACACGTCCCCCCTGATAGTCTGATACAAAGTTTGAAATATAACAGTGAGTTAAGCTTAATAATGGCAATCAGATGGATGAGAGGCCAGGAGTCAGCCTGGCACAGGGGGCATCAGTGGTAGCTAAAATCCATGGGAAGAACTCCGGAGAGAAATTGCAGTGAGAGCAGGTTTGTAGTTCGTACCGCTGAAGGCGACACAAATCGCAGGTGCAGCGACAAGGGAGACTGATGTTTATACAGTACTTCGAGTGTCCAGTTTGCTGTAGACTGGTGTAGTTAGGACCCTTTTCTGCACTGACATTAGGAAGGGGGGTGGCGTGCAGCTGAAACTGTGCTTTCATGTTACTTCTGTCACACAGCAGGACACATGGAAGTAGCATCTGTGTAGTCCACACGCAGGGCTCCACCTAGGGACCTGCAGTTTCCAGTATGTGTAAAATGCATAAGACAACCTGTGAAGAGCTGTTCAGTCCTTTGTAATGAAAAGTCACTAACAATGTGTGCGGTGATTGTGCCATAGTTCGGAGTGACCACTTCATTTGCCTTGCACTGGAGGAGAAGGTACTGGCTAGGCAAAGACTGAAAGGGGATTTGTGGAATCACTGGAAGAATGTGCTAGGTTTTTCAGATGACTAGACACCTGAAGGCCAAGAATGCTACTGGGAGAAATGAGAGAGAACAGGATCATCACTAAGAAAAATGAAGACTGATTCTTTTATAGGGAAAAGGGGCTATTTTAACGGCTGCCCTTCTATCTGTGATTCATCTCTTATCCTTGCCCTTTGTCGGGGAATAGATTATTCAGTTAATCCTTGGCTCACTGCGGGGGCCTGTTGCTCACACCCCTCCCTCTCCTACCTGCTGATGTACTAGACCAAATCCAGTTCAATGGTTCATCCACCTTTCTCTCTTATAAAAGGTTTCATCCTGGCATTTCATTTAGTGACAGCAAAATCTGTGATCTTATACAATGGGCACCAGAGAATTTGCCCTTGTCTCCAGGATTGTTTTTCCTTTTTTTTTTTTCCCCCCGGGTGGATGAAGTGAGTGAGTGCTTATGAGACCCCTTGGCTCCTCAGTGGAGCAGAGGCTGGAAGTCCAGTAGTACAGGAATGATTTCTCTGCAGCTAGGGAGAACAAGGCCCACTTACCGAAAGATCTTTGTCTGTTGGTCTGTGAAAACCCAGTTTGACCCAGTCTAGGTAGGCCTCCCCAGGGGGAGGCGTTTACAACCTGAATGATATATCTTAATTCCCCCTCCGCACCCCCGCCCCGTGTTTGGTTCCTGGAGGAGTTGTGGGAACCCTCCCCTCTGGAGTTGCATACAATCTCTGGCCCACGGTGATACATAAACGTAATTCAATGTGGTTCCCAAAGATATTGCATGATATAGCTGTTACAGCTGAGACGGGGGCAAGGCACCAAAGAGGATCCCATGAAATGCTGGGTAAAATCCAATTTGCTACCTGGCCGACAGAAGTTTCTGCTCTTCCCTTCCGGTGTCTCCTGTGTCTGAGGGCTTGTCTACACGCAGATGTTTGTGTTGCCTTATCCGTTTCTCAGCTGATACTGTTTACAGTTAAAGCAGGATGACCTCCCAGTGTGGATGCAGTTCTAGCAGCATAAAGGGGTTCAGGGACCAGGCCACTTTAACTCTTTGTCTAAATCAATATAGTTACAGTGAAGCAAAAGCTGTGCGTGGAACAGCCCGAACACAGCAAAAGCCACTGCAGAGTTTCTTTAACACAGAACAGCATTTGTGTTCTAGACATATACCCCTCTGCTCTGTCTCGTCTTCCCCAACCTGGCACCTGAGAAGCTATAGGCAGAGTTGGAACTCCTCTTCCCAAAGGAGTGGGACTAAATGTGGGTCCTGCAGCCTTCTGCTCGACTTCTGTTTTCCCCGTAGGCAGCGCCAGCAGCTTGTTGGACTCTGACCCTACTCGGGGAGGTGGTGCTGAGTTTCCAGCACATTAGCGAATGCTCTGTCGCCTCCCGCTCGGGGGCTTTGCTTTGAGGCTTCCCTGTTGGGACACACCAAGTTTAGTCTGACATGGACTCGCCCACAAAGGTAACTACCATCTTGAAATGTGGTAGTTGAAGATTTTGGAGAGGGGAGACAAATCTTAGCTATCATACAGTGCCAGCTGGTTCTGCCCGTGTCTCCCCTCTCCTAGGAACCTGAATGACGAGGCTTGGGCATTCTAATCTCTCGTGGACGGTGATGGAAAAGAAGCCCTACAGGCAGAGGCAGAGTTGACAAAGTGAGACTCGCGGAAGGGAATGCACTAAAGCTGCAATCCCTCTCTCTGAGCTCAGCAATCCCACTGCAGGTGGGGCTAAATGAGGGGTGGGAAGAGGGGTTTTATGGTAGAGCGCCAGTGTCCATACTCTGCCTGTTTGCTTCTCTCACAACAGTGTCTGTATTTTCTTCCATCCCAGTCTTATGCCCTTTCTGAGCTGGTCTGTCCAGCCTTCTTGGCATTCAAATCCTTCCTGAAAGCTCCTTCTACCTCCACCCCCACAAGCGCCCTGCCAGGCGTCCTTGGCTCGGTAGCAGAGCAGCAGGTGCTCTAGTATACGTGCACAATTAAAGTGGGGAACTAAGACATGTACCACGTGCCCCCCTGCCCCCTCTCCTCCCCCTGCTTTCTCTTTCTCTTTGGAATCTCTGCAGGGCAGGGGTTTTAACCTCCTCCTTCTGCCCCAAGTCCAGCATGCTTTGGGTGCCACTGCACTGCATCTGCCTGATGCAACTTGAACCCTGTCAGAAGAGAGACAGGTTCACTTGGTTCAAGACGGGGAGGTAGAACAGCAGACGGGGTGACTGCCCCTGGGAATTCTTCAAGGCGGGGATGATGGCTCCCATTCTCCTTAGTGGTCTCCAGAGCAGTCCCCTGGTTTTCCATTGTCCCTTCACTCTCATTAGTCTTGCCTCACCCGATCAGACATGTTCCATGGCCTGCCTCCCAGGAGCGGCCAGCGACTTCTGATTCAGAGGGAGGAGGCTGTCTCGAGAAAGTGCCTGGCAAATTGTGCAGTGCCGAATGTGCCACCTGGACTTGTCCCAGAGGTGGTGTGATGTGGGTTCTTCCCGCTTGAACTTGTGTGCTGCCCTGATTCTGACCACCCCTCAGTTACGTTTGCACAGTGATGGTAGGTGAGTGCTAATTGGGTGGAGGGTCAGGGCCAGAGCCCTGATGTCTGTTCATCCTGGATCATTGGCACCCAATGCCACAGAGCAGACTGGAGCGCTACAAAGTAGCTGACTATGGAACTTTACAAACGTCATTGTGGGGAGCCACACACAGATAAATATTGATTTTTATTTCTCCTCTTTGGCGAAGAGCAAATTAATTCCAGCTCACGTTGTTTGTGGCTATTGGATTAATAGGCGGCAGCGCTGCTCCAGCTGGGACAGTGGCATTTCTCTTTATATGAATAGATGTCAGCTTGAAACATCATTTTATCTATACAACAGAGTTGAAATTTGCAGCAAATGCTCTTGCCTTAGGGGAAATGATGTAACTGTTTTACCGCCATGTGACAGGAGCTGGCTTTGGAATAGGGACTTTGAAGGCGCTCAGCGTGTGTGATTCATCACAAGGCCTCGACACAGCAGCACAATTATCCTCTGTGAAAGCCAGTTCCCCTCCCTTCTAAACCTCCATCCTATGCAACTGATGGAGTCTAAGGAGAAAATTTGTTTAGTGCTATGTTCTGCCCTGTCCTTCACCCACGGGGAAACAAAGAACTTTCTCCTGCAGTGCTGTGTGCTGGTGTTTGTTGCCACTGTGCTTCAAAGGGGGTCTTTCTACAGTATCTCGATACCTACCCCGTAGTGTGTTAATTTGTGTATAATACCTAGAGCTTTGGGTGAGCCCTGTTACATGAGCAGAGAGTTGAAGGGGCTAGTTTCTGAGCAGAGGTTAAGGGGAACCTAGAATGTACAACAATCCACTCCTCTTTTGCCCCTGCCCTTCAATGTTTTCCCTGCAAGAAACACCCACCACTAAGTCAGCCATGTTCTGCTGGGAACAGATTATCAACAAGCCTTGGAATGACCTTGTAACCGGCCCCCCACCTCCGAATGCAGTAATGGGGTGTATGATGAGCATGTGTAGCACTTGGAGTGGATAGAACAAGTTAATCCAAATCAGCTTGCATTCCCTCTCCAGCTAAATAGCTCCTCTGGCTCCATGTCAGGGACCTGTTTGAAGGAGGGTGGGCTGGTGGCTCTGTGGCTGGGAGGATGTGAGGGGATTGAAGGTTCCACGTTTAACTCGTGAGGACGTGTACATGTGACCAGTAACGGTCCATAAACATACTGGTCTGAATCACTAGGTTTGGCATGTTTGTCCTGTCATCTCTCCTTTATGGCCTTTTCATGAAGGCATGCTATTAAACATCTCGGCACAGAAAATTAACACACGTTAAAAGTGTACAAACTTAGTCAAATACAATTTCTCCCCAAAAAATGAAAGGAATCGATTTTAGAAGACTACTGAGCTGTAGTGTTAATTATAAATGATTGTATGGGCGTTTGTAGGAGAAACTGCAGGCACTATTGATTCGTGCTGGCCAGCATACAACACTTCCACTATAGCTATGAATTAAACAACATGAACAAGTTCAATAGTGCTAATGCATACTGTGTCCTTCAGGTTTTTTGCCTCTCTGCTTTAGAGATGTCTGTAGGGTTTGTGGGTGAACAGAGTAAGTTGAGACAATGAGAAGAATACAGATCTGTCAAAAACGTTCAAAAAGTAAATGCTTAAGAGGTATATAAAAAAACAAAGGTAAAAATGACCGTATTGAACAGCAGAAGAGCCATTGTTAAGGGAAGAGAAGAATTGCAGAAAGGGGGAGTCTGATTTCACAAAGACAACTATCTAGAAGAAACAAACTCATGACCAAAATTTGGCTGCAAAGCCACAGTGAATGTGGGAAAATCCCAAGGAGGAGAGAGGTTTTTTATAGGAGTTCAAGTAGAAGGTGAAAAGCCAGTGTGGCAACTGCTCCAGAAATTGTTTTACTGGTCTGAGGATTGGGACAGCGCCCTCAGGCTGTTATGGAAATGTGATGAGGAAAAAAGCAATCTGTTTCCTCCTACACTTACTGTTAAACAAACTCTCTAGATTTAATACATCTGAGCTCACACAAGAGCGAAAAGGGGAGAGTAGAAAGGATAGAAGAAAACGTGTTTAATTAGAAACTCCGCTTCTGTTAGGGTGTTAGAACTGTGAAGCTCTACCCTTTGATCTGAACCACTGTACATCAGCGGGCAGCTTTCTACCGTCTCTGAATGTGCCGCTGCCATGTGATGCAGCAGGCATCCCTAGCTTTGGTTAGAAAAAGTGAGTTGGATTTGAGGGTTTTTCTGTTCAAGACTCCAAGGGACCAAGTGGTCTAGCTCTAGCGTAACTTCCCCACCAGAGCTGGAAAGCAGACACTTTCAGGCCAGGCTCAGGGTACAGTGGTACCCCCTGCTGTCCTGTCCTGTGAGCAACGTGCGAATGGAAATCCCATGAACTTCAGTGGGATTCCCACTTGCAGATCAGGCCCCAAAGCCACAAAAATAGTGTTTGTGGGAGACCAGTCAAAGCCAGTTTGAGTTGCATTTTGCAGAGAAATGTGTGTATTTGTCCCATAATGATGCTCTCTCCTCTGTGGGGGCTGCTGCTTGGCTTTGTGGAAAAACATTTTTATGTGGCTCTGGGGCATCTCCTGCTGCTCTGATTTGTTTGTGGAGGAGCTAGAACAGGAGGGAATAACATACTTTCTGCCTCAGAGTTGGGGAAATCTCTTGTAGGTACCTTTGCAGAGAGGGGTCTTGAGAAGAGGAACGTGGCTTTCTGCACCGGTTCGGGGTTAGCATTCCATGTGCAGGGCTCAGAGGTGAAGATGGCCCAGTGCCACTGGTTGAGAAACAGACAAAGAGAGGCGGATGAAGGGCTGGGGGCGTGGCCCAGAGAAGATGTCTTGATAAGCGACTAGGGGAGGTAAATAAGAAGGCGCAAGAGCAGAGGTGTAAAAGTGAGGACCGTAAGCTTGGATTTTGGGTGATATGAGGAAGGGGAGCCAGTGGAGAGATTGTGAAGGGGTGAGGTGGTTGGGGGAGAGAGGCACTAGCTGGAACAGTGGCCTGTTCTTGTGTTCACCATTCAGATGTTGGCATGTCAAGACTTCCCACCACATGAATGCTTAGGAAGCGTGTACGCGAGCAGTCCCTGCAGTCTGAGTCCGCTATAGTCACACTGGGGCCTCCCAATTATCTCCCTCCCATTCCTCTAAACAACGTAATTTTGCCACTTTAATAATCTGAAACTCAAGCTGGGTTCTCCCTAACTGCAGCAAATCAGAGCCCCAAGTCCCTGTCTGTCTGCCCCTCCCACCCGTGCTTGTGATGTCACAGTAGTGTTAGATGCAGATCTAGCAGGGAGGTGAATTTGGCAGGGGTCAGAGTTCGTTTAAAAGCCATTCTCTGAATGCTAGGTGAAGATGTTTGCAACTTCTGAGAGTGCCTCCTTCCAAATCTGTGAGGTTTCTCTCTCCCACTGGAGCCCTGCTAATGCAGTGGGGGAGGCAGGGGGGAATACCCCAACACTCTTGCTCCGACAGCTTCCTGGGGGGTGCGGAAGGCTGGCAGCTGCACTGAAATTTGGAACTTCACAAATAATTTGACATCCTGTGAGCTAAAGTAGCTAAACTTCCTTTCAGTCAGATCCCTCCTGCCTTCACCATGCTGCTCTCCCTCCTGCGGAGGTCTCCTAAGAACTTCTGTGACATGAATCTTGTGGCTCCTGCCACATGAAATGCAAGCTGCCCCCTCCAGGCTGGGGTGTGTCCTGAGAGTTTGCGCAGCACGGTCAGTTATTTTTTGATGAGGGCAGAGCGTGTTTCACTGTTATTACTGATGGGAGAGATTGACATAACTGACTTCATTTCTCAGGTCTTCTCTTATTATTCTGGATTGACCTTGCCATGAAATCGGTGCTTTCCGTTTCCACAGAGAATGTCTCTACTGTCCGAGGGTTGGAATGGCTGCATGATGCTGTTTTGTAAGGTTCTGAGCCCTGACAGTATCCACAACCATTTAGCCTTTTACAAATGTTTTAAAGTGTTGCTAGAGCATCGGCCTTGCAAGGAGACGGAGCTCCCCTCACAAAGGCCACCTCAGTGTGATTACATCTGAAAACGGCTCCATGGAGGAAATGTTCACAACATCCTCCTTTATCCTGCGGCTTGGAAAGATGAAGCTCATATTCAATATGGGGAGTTCCAGATTTTGACTAGACAACACACAAGGCAGCACGGCATCCTGGGCTGGGGGTAGTGGCCAGAGGCTTCGCTCCCAGTTTCAAGGAAAGAGCTACTAACACAAGCCACAGGAGAAGCTCTTGGTTTTTATAAGCAGTGGCATCATGCAGGTGGGCTAAGAAATCCAACCCCGCCCCCCGGGCAGCAGACAGTTGTGATCTTCAAAGTGCTTGTCCTGAAATTCACGCAGAAGGGGAGCCCTCTCCCAGCCCTGCTGCCTGCTGGAGCAATTCCTGATTTTCATTTGCAGGTCCCTCACCTTTTCTCTACAGTATCAACCTACCCCTTTTGAAGGAAGGTATGGAGGAGGAGACATGTACCACGGCTGTCGGGGCGGAGAGGAAGCACATAGAAGAGTTTGTTCTCGTTTTAGTATTAGCATTAGGCTTCATTCCTACATCCAGAACAGGAAGTGGCTTCCGCCTTGTATTTAATCTCCCCTTTGTGCTCATCCTCTTTATTTTATGCTAAGATGCAATATTTACTCAGGTCTCTGCCCCAATCCTCTTTGCAAAACGATAAGCATATTTCAGTTAGGTGAATGATAAGGCCACAGAGAATGGATTATTGATTTTCACTGGACTCTACTGATTTGCTGGGTCAGTTTTAGTGGGTTTTAACATGCTCATGCTTACATTTGTCTGATTAAATACCATTGCATAATTTACAAAGCACTTTGCAGCTGCTGCTTCTGCATTATGAAGAGCCAGCCAGACACTCAGTGTGAACCTGGGAGAGGAGGGGAGGTGTATGGCTCCACTCCAGCTAGCCAAGCCCCATCAAGGAAGGGTTCTGACTTTACCAGTGTAATAAAGCTGCAAACATTTAAATGTGACCGCTGTAACAAGCAAGTGGCTGTGGAATCCGAGCAGAACAGGAGGATTTCTGACCAGGACCCCTCTATGCAAATAAAATTTACTTCCACAACAGACCTTTGTGTACAATTTAACTCAGTGAACCCAACAGCACAGTGGTTCTCAACCTGCGGCCCAGTCAGCACAAAGCTGCAGCCCATGTGACATCCTCAGGGCCATACGGGTAGTACTGGATGCAGCCCCCATAACACGTTGTGGTCCACTTTTGCGGTCCCTGATGGTAAACAGGTTGAGAACCACTGCAGCAGCAGGATCACAGCCTCTGCTATTACTTACTCCTGGTGAGTTTCTACTTATTTAGACCTAGCCGTGTCTCCATGGTTCTTATAGCAAGATGGCAACAGAAAACTGGCTGTAGATTTTGCCCCTTAGTGAGAGTGGCTGCGATTGAATCTCTTTAAACTCTTGGCCGAGTTATAAGATGCCACTAGCACTATCCCAGCCCGGCCTCCCGTTCTTGTAGACAACTATCTTTCCCCTAGGAGCTATGTTACTGCCAATACAATTCCATTCTGAGAGGAGCTGCTCTACGCTGACGTCTGTCCCGATCGGATTGTGAGCTGCAGACGGGAATGTGGGCGGGAGACACTGACAGTAGCTGAGAACTGCACTTGCATTGTTAGCCATTAGGCTGCAGGACACTTACAATTTCCATCTCAGATGCTATGTTGACATCAAATTAAATCCCTCTGCCAACTGGACTCCATCACTCAGCCAGGTCATGATGGGACACAGTGCAGAGCCTTGGCCTTCGCGTGTGTCTGTGTCCCCCTGGAGACCTGGGGGGAGGGTGGTTCTCATGCTGCCGGTCCCAGAGCCCCAGTTACCATAGGTACCACTGCAGAGCAGTCTTCACTTGCCCGGCCTAAGGGCTATAGGGTGTAGCTTTGTGTGCACTGGCAATGGCTTCGTGTTGCTTGGGTCTAAGTCACTATCTCACACTACAGTACTTGCGTGGAAGAGCTGGAATCCCATCTGTGGGTCTAGATCAGTCTCTGTTCTAGGGGCCTGGTCTTGTTGTGCAGACACGGGAGTGGGACTCAAGACCTGGGTTCAATTCCTGGTTCTGCCATTCTTCCTGTGTGACCTTCAGCCAGTCATATGATCTGTACCTCCATTTCCCTATCTTTAAAACGTGGTTAATACTTTCCTACCTTACAAGGAAACGGAGGATAAATTAATTTGTTTGAGGCTCTCAGTTACTACAGTGTGCTGTGAAACAGAGAGGATGTGGCAGTTCTGTTGGGCAGGGGAAGACACAGATGTCCTACCATAATCTGAGCAGCTTTGCCTTGTGCATCTGAATGCTGCATCCCTACTAGCACCTGCTCTCCTTCCAGAAAAGGTCAGGCATGAAAGTTGATGTCACTTTCTTCCTTCGATAGAACCATCTCCACTCCTCCCTCCACTGAAATGCAGCAGCTGTGTATGTAAGAGCGAACCTTCCCACGGGTGCATCTGCCAGGTTATCTATCTGCCAACCTACAGCACAAATCAATGATGCTTGTTTTGCTACTATTTTGAGCGCACACAGTGTTTTAACAAGATGGGAACAAGTGCACTTGCTGTAAAGAATGCATGGTAAGCAAGGTCGCTTGCATGAGCATCAGTGATGGGACTAGGAGGGAGGCAGGCAGTTTAGTGTGCTTGGCACCACAAGTTTGGTCATAGAATGCTACATTATTGGGTCATTACCATTATTTAACATTTATATTGTGGAAGCACCTGGAGGCCCAGGAGTGGGGTGCAGACGACAATAAAAATTGGGGTGCCATTATGTAAATCAGTGGTGTGTCCTCATGTGAAATACTTTGTGCATCATTGGTCTCCCCCCTTTCCGAAAGGATAGGGCAGAATTTGGGGCATGGGAGAAGATTGGAGAAGCATTCCAGAAATGGTTAGGAGGCCTGGAAAAATTCTTCTAGAAAGAGACATTGAAAAGTTTGGGGTTGTTTTCCTTAGAAAGGAGACAAGAGGGGATGTGAGAAAAGTCTATGGCATATCGAATGGTCTGGAGTAGATAGGAGACTGGGGGATTTTGTTCTCCCTAACACAACAAGGGGACATTCAAGGAAATTCTTCATCATCATGGCAAATCCCACAGGAACGTTGCCTCCTTGCAAATCGAGCACCATTCTCTTGCAGCAAGAAGTGAACAAACAGGAAGGGACAAATCTGGTAGAGGGGAAAACGCTGGGCTTGAGCTTTTTGCAAGGTTTGCTTAAAACAAAGACTGCCAAAAATATACACTATTGTGCTCTCTTAAATGGACTCAAGCTAAGAGAATAAGAGCAGGATCCAAAGGCCACTAATGTTCGTATTCTCTGAGTCCTAGTTTGGCTTCCTCACCATGATTAAGGGCCTCTGGTTTGTTATGACTTGGGCAAGGCATGGAGATCTGGGGAGGCAGTTGTAGGCAACTGCATGCTGCAGACCCTGGTTCCCTATTTCAGTGCATCATCCTGCAGCTTCCCCAGCATTCTGGTGAGTGCCAGGAAGGCCAACAAGGAGAGAACAGCTGCTTCAGTGACAAGATGTCTCCAGATCGCTCTATTTTTGCTTCCAAGAATTCTGACCTGACCAGGCTTAGGAGACTTGGCTTGCATCCCATACAGAAGTAGTGTTGACAACGGCCAGGCAGTTGTTAGTTTTTTGCATGGCTGTAACGTTGTGCAAGAATCCTATTTAATTTGGGTTTTCAGAGAGAAGAGCGGATTCACTGTCCTTTTACAAATAGGGAAACAATCCTCGTTTTAAGGTTGAATGCTGCACAAGATGCTATCGATACCCACTGCAGCAAAGCTCCTCTGCTGTACAGCGCTGAGAACGGGCAGCAGCTCATTGCAGCGCCTGCAATACTGACTGTAAGCAATGCTTCCGTTTCTGCCGGCAGCTTAAGAGAAGATGTCTCTTACCGCGCGAAAAAGAAGAGTTACAGACCTCTGGGAACGTGGCACATTAGTCTTGGAAAAGCGCAGAGCTGGAAGTCTCTCCCGTGCCGAGCGGGACTTGCAGTCTAAGCTGTGGCAGCATTTTGTTGTTGTTACTGGACACATTTGGGGAAGCTTGTTGGCAAAGTCTGCTCCATTCTTTCCCCTGATGCTCTTGGTTTGCTGGCTGGTATTGGGTAAAGCACTCTTGGAGGAGGTCTCACGGACACGTGCTCTGATTCGACACTGAAAGTCTATGGCTACTGAGCATGCTTCTCCTCTTCCCTGAGTGCACATGTACCTAGAACTGAGACAGGACATTGCAGGGATCAGGACTTAAAAATGTGGGTTTGGGGCAATTCCCGAAAGGCCGTTTATGTAACATTTAAAAAAGAAAAATTTCTCTCAGTTGCATGTTAGACCACAACTCTGCCAGCCAGCAATCCATACCTGTGCCAGACTCCAGGCAGCACAGAGAATGGTCAGCTGAACTTTGCTCTCAAGGAAGAGGAAGGATTAATAAGATGCTTCATGCCCCACTTTGATTTGACTTCCAGGGCAATGTGAATTCCAAAAAGACTTTGCAATAGATGAAAATCTGCCTTTCACTTTATGTGTTGCCTGAGCATTCCATTGCCCTATGAATAAATGTCATCCACAGCTGATGCTGTATCTCTGGTACTTTGTCCTAAGATCACAATTGTAGCTGCCAGTATTCTATCACAGTAAAAAATTAATGAACTCCACGGAGTGCCCTGGAATAATCTCTTGTAAAAGGAACAGTCTCAGCAGTGACCTCCTTAACAACGATAAGATAGGGGTGTTTTGTGGGACTGTGCAGCTAGGAAGTTTAAAAGTGATTAAGTTTAAATATTCAGGAAGCTGATTAAGTTTAAATATTCAGGAAGCTGATGCAGGCATAGCAGACAGCAGCACCTCCCAAATGAGAGGAAGGAGAAGCCAAGCAAAGCGTGGTGCCGAAAGTTCTGTTCTGCTCACATGTTCGGCTTGAACTCCAGCTGAGTCAATCTCATTGCAGCCCCTATTGGCTCTGTTGTGGGAGCTACCTCCAGCTGACACAGGAGCTGCCCAACATAGCAAAGGGGTCCCGATTGGAGCTCCTGCTCCATAAGCAGCGCAGGAAAGCGCATAGATCCAAGTCTGTCTGGCTGATCCCTCCATGACTCTCTCACATTTGTTTTCAGGCTTCTCTCGTCCCAAATGCTTTCAGGGTCACCCCTGAAACTACTTCCTTGTTTAGTTGAACCTCAAAGGTAATTTACAGAGAATACATGGGAACCAAAAGTTGTTTGTAAAGTTTATTAGGTGATAAGTTTATATTCTTATCATTCAGTATCGATGACTATATTATACTACCTAACCACCCACAATCCATCTCCTGTGTTGATAAAGCCATACTCCTCCTATTTGCCCAGGCATGCAGCTTTGTGGCTTGATTCTCATTTACAATGAGTCTCTTTACACCACTCTGGCAGTGTGAAGGGGCCTTAGTGTAAATCCTCTTGTTGTCATTGTTGGCTCTTCCCTTTTTCAGTACCTCCCTCCCATTCAGACTGTCACTAAATCCTACTGCTGTGTCTGTGTCATCCCTGGAACTTTCCCTGTCCCTCCTGACTCGTAAAACCCTGGGCCATGCATTATTCATTGCCTGCCTCATCCTGCAGCCCCCTCCTCCTTGTCCTTGCTGAGAGCCCCCTTCCTGCCCCCCCATTGCTCTCCTCATGCCTCTCCAACCTGCTGTCGCTAAAATCTGGCAATTGCCCAACTCTTTCCTTGATTCTGCGGATAGATTTCTGAACACTGAGACCCAAAGCAAAGGGGGCCTCAGGAACTGGGAAAGGCTGGTCTCTAACAACCGCTCTGTTTGCTTGTGCTGCCAGAACTCGGCTTGCCATAACAGTCTGTCTGTCTCTTCACAGCTTGCCCTACTGGATTTTATAAGCTATCCCCCCGACTCCCTCTCTGCTCTCCTTGCCCTGAGCACAGCTTCACACATCGAGAAGCCTCCACGTTCTGCACGTGTCAGAAGAACTACTCCCGGTCCCCATCAGACCCGCCATCTGCCTCCTGCACCCGTACGTCTCTCTCAAGCAACATCCGTGGTTCGGTAACTGGAAGGGAGAGAGAGGAGCCAGCCAGATCGGCCGCATGTGCATGCGTGCGGCCAGTGCCCTGGGGCTGGCCAGGCCCATGGCAGGCCAAGGAGCTGCCCCCCACCCCGGTGGCTAGGCCACCAGCACCCAGGCAGAGCCGCTTGCCCTCGGTAGCCGTGTCCCAGGGCATTAGCATCACCGGGCATTATTCTGGGTATTTCAGTAGCACCCACAAGGAGCTAGGTGCTTTCCAAATAGATAGGAAAAGCCAGGCCCTACCGCAGGGAGCTCACAGTCAGAGGTTACAAGGCCTGAAATCTGAGGCTATAAACATGCCAGTAAGGACTGCAGGCATTACCCCAATAAAACTAGGGCAAGCTTGTATAGACACAGTCTAGCCTGGCACACGTTTTTAATTAAATGGCATCAAGTTAATTAAATTTGATTAATAGATACTATGGTGATGGGCACTTTAGAATTGCTTATATAATAAGAAGCAGACTTCGTGGTTTGACTGACAGCTAGCATGAGTGAGATGTGTCTTATTCTTGGCCTCTCTGCAGAGCCAGATGGCTTGGCTCTAAGCTATTTCACAGTGGGAACCCAGCAAATAGGAGCAGTGTGAGTAGCTGGCATGTGTAAAGTGTCGGCAGGTATCAGACACTAAGGGTATGTGGGCACTGCAAGAACGGGTGTGCCCTTAATCGGGGTTAAAATAGCAAAGTTACGGCGTCTTGGCTTTTAACTCCAGTTAGCAGCTGAGTTAAGAGCACACCTTCCTCTGCAGTGTAGACATACACTCAGACTGCAGGGAGACTGATCATTAATCCCGTGCTGCCTTGCTCATCGCTTTCTTTACAACGTTGCTTCAGTGTGGACACTCTCCGTGCTGCACCTCCAGCACATATTGCACGTGGGCGAGGTTGCGGGACCCCTTGTGTGACTGGATGGCATTACGATTGCCAGGCTCTCTTGGATCCAGCTTTGCCTCTGCCATTCTGTATTTCCCCTGCATTCCAGTGGCAGTGCCAGTGTGGTGGTATCTGTGATGGCCCTGCACTGGTGCTGCTGGTGGCTGCACCCAGTGCCCATGCCGTGAAACGCTCACTCTTCTGCTTGCAGGTCCCCCCTCTGCTCCAAGGAATCTCGTCTACAGCCTGAAGCAGTCCACGCTGGTTCTGGAATGGAGCGCACCAGCAGACTTGGGCGGCCGGACCGACGTCACCTATAACCTCCTTTGTGACCGCTGCTCGGTGGCTCTCCGGCGGCAATGCGAGCAGTGTGGCAGCAGCGTTGGCTTTGTGCCCCAGCAGACGGGATTGGTGGACAGGACCGTTACCCTGGTGAACTTGCTACCACATGTTAACTACACTATCCGGGTGGCAGCTGTCAATGGCGTCTCTGATTTCAGTGACTTGTCAAAGCCGCAGTACGTGGAAGTGAACATCTCCACCAGTTTCACAGGTACGGGCCACCCCTGGCTGCACTTGCTGCTTTACTCCCCCTCTGCTCCTTCCTGTGAGCTTCTGAAACGTGCACTTTGTGATGCAAGAATCCTGAAGGGGTAAAAAGGGAGTGCTGTAGGGAGCGCCCCCCGCCCAAGTCCAGTGAATGAACCTCCCCCAGCCCACTTGCACTACGAATAAGGTTCCAATCTTAGCCCTTGGTTGCAAAGCCCACAGCCACTGGCTTTAACTCCCCTCTGTTTCTATGAGCTGCACCCAACAGCTGGTGGGATGGCTGGACACGCAGAGCTGGAAATAAAGTATAAAGCCGGGCAGGGCTCTGTAGGCAGCTGTTCTTTAATACAAGTAACTAGTGAAACCAGCAATGCCTTGCCCCTTTAAGGGCTAAGCAAAACAGAGCCCACCTAAAGGGGTTACAGGAAGGGGACGGCTCAGCCTGCTAGACAGCGCTAGGACTGTCTCCCGTCCGCTTCAGTGACTCCCCCAGCTTTCTGCTGACTCCAATGGGAGCTGCCTGGCTACATGCAGTGCCAGTCTGGCCAGCGAGGCGTGCAGCTGACTGTGGAGTATTGTCCAGCATGGCAGTGGCCTAGAATGAAGTTAGTTGGCTTGGAGTTCCTACCATTTTTGTTAATGTAGTGCTCTCCTGGAGAGCCCAAGGTTTTCTGAGCAACTCTGCAGCTCTGAGCCCCGGGACCCCCGGGGAGGAACAGTCAGGTTAGCATACTGCAGCGCCCATCTTTACAGAAGGGGCGTGGGTCACTTTCACTGCTGGGCCAATATGCTCCTCTTGAAGCAAGTGACATATACAGGAACCACTGGGCCTGATATGCAGGTGTGTGATGGAGAGCAGCTGTTTCTGGAATCCCAGACATGCTCTGAGGTCATAGTGCTGGGACGTGACGTTCCTTGGCAGAGCTCCTGGGAATGCCTGGTTGGATGTTGTCTCCCCAGTAACATGAGACCATTTGCCCCTGGAACTGGCCTGTCCAGCACCGCAGCCCGTGCTCTGTGCCAAGCCGTCAGGGTCTGGGCTGGTGCTAGCTGAGGGAGCAGCAGTTTCCATAGTCTCTGAAAGAACTGCTGACCCGTAAGCACTCACTGAGAGCGCTGGGCTGGGGGATACAGTGCGCAGGGCTGAATAGTCACTTCACAGGTCCCTGCATTCCCAAATGTGCTGGCCATGTTCCTGTCCTAGTCCATTTCCTGGCACCTTTACCAGGAAGCCAGAGATCCTCTCATTTGTCTACCTGCTCTCATGATCTGCTAGGAGTTTTTCAAAGATGGCTGAGCGAGCCGGAGGGGTTGACACGCCTGAGCTGGTTTTAACATAGCTTTGGCTGCTGGGAGGATGTGATTGCCATGGTGATTGCTCACGTACAGCTCGGCCAGTGGATTTCCCCAGCGTGAGGACTTGACAGTGCCGGTCCCCACCTCCTCCCGGGGCCTCTCGCCTTCACCCCGTCTGCTGGATACTCAGGGTCACACAGATACTACAGCAGTGATGAGGACCGTACCAGCGCCTAGGCAGATAGATGGGAAGAGACGAGGGCAGCTCTGTGACACTCGGGCTGGGTTTTCATTGCTAGAATACAGAGAACAGAAGCTTGCTGGGTTTAGAAAAGCCCATTGCTCAGCAGTGAAGATGGCCAGTCATTCCTCTGCTACAGACAGGGCTGGACTAATGCAGGGGCTTTAGGGGCTGCAGCCCTGGGCCACAGGCTAAGGGGGCCCTGGCGCAGCAGGGCTCAGGCAGGCTGCCTGCATGCCGTGAGCTCACGCTGCTCCTGGAAACAGCCGGCTGCTGGCACATCTCTGTGGCCCCTGGTTGGGGCAGGAAGGCAGCTCCACGTGCTGCCCCTGCTCCCAGGGAACCCGCCAGTGGGAGCTGTGGGGGAGGCACTTGTGGGCTCAGGCAGCTCACGGAGACACGCTGTCCCCCTCCCACGGGGGGCACGCCACCCGGCCGCTTCCGGGAGCGGTGGTAGCAGCCAGCCTGCCTGAGCCATGCTGTGCTGCCGGTCGGGAGCCACCTGTGATAAGACCCCACACCTTCTCCTGCACCCCAAGCCTCTGCCCCAGATCCAAACTCCCTCCGGACCCCGCACCCCCTCCTGCACCCCAACCCCCTGCACCAGGTCAGAATCCCTCCTGCACCAAACTCCCTCCCAAAAAGAAACTAATATAACAGCTGTTCTAAGGTAAGACGTAGGCTATTTTGCATTAACTTAACTATATTCTACATGTTTTAAGACTGAAATATAACCACAGAACGGCTTTATGTTAATTAAAAGGCAAGTTTAGTATAGCGTTAATAGCCTCAATGCCATAATTGTGATCATTTTGTTGTAAATTCGGAAAAAGACTTGTAGACAGGGGCCCCACATAATCTAATAGCCCTGGGCCCACAGGAGAGTTAATCCAGCCCTGTCTGCAGAGCCCTCAGCTCTCCTTGTACTGTGCTATTTCAAAGCTACAGAAGACTATTCTGACGGTGAGGTTCTGAGCTCCATGGAGCTGAGTCCATTGCATGATTAAGTTACAGTCTGAATTTATGGATCACAAAAGTGTCTTCAGGGAATCAGTTCTTGCAACCCAGCCACGTGAAACTCCTTAACAGAGAGTGATTCAGCAGCTGGCTGTCCCATAGGACTAGGAGAGCGTTAGAATTATTGGTTACATTGTTTTCTCCAGGCCAGGTTTCAGGGCACAATTTCCCATTGTAAATTTCTTCCTTCTCCCTAGGGGCTCACACCTTTAATTTCCTGACCTGAGCAGAACTGAGGAGCCTTTCTGTCTGCATGCCAGAGCCCTTCCCTGGTGGAGGGGGGCTTGTTCTCATTGCTCCAATCCAATTATATTTCTGCAGGTCCCTCTCCATGATTTAAACCTCCTCAAGGCAAGCTGGCGATGGCTTGTTGTGTCCTTGTCTCTCCCTCTGTTGTTGTTAATTTGCATGAAAATCCATTCCCCAGCCACAGTTAATGGAGATGAGCCATCTCCATGTCCTTCTCCATAGGAATTGGCCAACAATTTAATCTTGAGAGATTAAACTTTGATCTTGTTATGAATAATTTCCCCACTGTTTGATCAAATGTTTTTGCTCACGTAGCTGCTTTTCCTTTCCTCACTCAGTCATTTCTGTGACTGTGCAAGGCCAACATGGACCCATCCTTCCGTACAGGAGACCTCTTCTGGCCAGCGGAGGGTCCTAGCTTGGTAAAAAGCTTTTAGCGCCTGAGGTCATGTTAACCCCGTAGGTCCATGTCAGCCAGTCAGATGGCTTGATTCAAAAGTAGAAAAAGTCAGATTAGCCCCCAGGGAAATGCTGTGGCTGCAGGAGAGCTTGTTAGGGGAGCTCTCGGAGAGGCGAGGGTGGGAGGAAGGTGTGTTTGAGCCACTCACAGGTCACTGACTGACAGATTCTTGCTGCCATTGGAAAAAGACTCTTTCCTAGCTTGGCAGCAAGCAGGCAGAATGTGTTTCCGTGTTGCTTTGACTTATCCACAGGTGGGAAGCCAACACTGGTCACAGCTGACAAGTGGGGAAGGACAAAAGGGCTGATTTGCAAGTTTCCAGAACCAGAGTGTATTAGACACAGGGACTGGGTGAATCTGTTGGCTGAGAGGGATGAGAAACAGAGAAGTTTCTCTAAAGCAGGGGCTCTCAACCTTTCCAGACGACTGTACCCCTTTCAGGGTCTGATTTGTCTTGTGCACCCCCAAGTTTCACCTCACTTAAAAGCAACTTGCTTACAAAATCAGACATAAAAATACAAAAGTGTCACAGCGCGCTCGTACTGAACAACGGCTGACTTTCTCATGTTTACCATGTCATTATACAATAAATCAACTGGAGTATAAATCTTGTACTTTTCAGCATACAGTATATGGAGCAGTATAAACGTCATTGTCTGTAGGAAACTTTAGTTTGTACTGACTTCGCTAGTGCTTATTATGTGCTAGTGCTAGTGCTGACTTCGCTAGTGCTTATTATGTGGCCTGTTGTAAAGTGAGGCAAATATCTGGATGAGTTGATGTACCCCCTAGAAGACCTCTTTGTACCCCCAGGGGTATGTGTCCCCCTGGCTGAGAACCACTGCGCTAGAGGAGTTCCCACAAAGGTCTCCCAGCAGAGGGCGGTGGGGAGACAGGTGCTCTCAGAATCTGTATCCTGAGCTATTATGTCCTACAGGATGAGACTAAGACAAAGCTAGGACAGCAACTATTCTGCAAGATCCATCCTCCTCTAGTGAGAGAGAAGCAAGTGGCAACACAAGTCAGATTATCATACGCCCCAGGTGTGTGTATGTAACATGTCCCTTCTCCTTGGTTAATGGGAATCCTGGGTGGTTCTCGCAAACTGCTTAACAAATACATGACTCCTAAAGAAACTGAAATCCAGACAAAGAATATGGTAGAAGTAATCTTGTAAACTATCCCAAATCCATGTCTCTTGTCAAGCTGCTGAGATTCCAGGTGCAGATGGCAATACAGAAATTAGCTAACCAGCTGAGACTCCTGCACCATTTGTGCTGAAACGGACTTTTATCTAGGTGGTGAGAATCCATGGAATTGCTAGATTGGAATGGCTGATTTTGTTCTTTTTGTGTTTGGTCTTTTGGGGGTTGTGCTGAATTGCAGGAGACCCAATTTCTCTGTTTTGATATGTTGTGTAAAAAATGACTGTGATAATTAACTTGTGCCCACCAACCAAGAAGGAAAGGAGGGCACCTTCCCACACCAAGGTGGCTTACAAGTCTGACTTGCCTGCAACATTCCTGCAAGATAAAAGACCAACCTTCCTTGGTGAAATCCCTGCACCTGTGTGCGCGCTCTGCTCTGGGGTGGTCAGACGGGAAGGGCAGCAAAACTCATTTTGAATGTGCAATCCAAACCCTGGGCATTGCAGTCACAGTGCTCTGGGCCTCCGCTTTGGTTAACAAGCTGTCACTTGCAATTTTCTGTGAGCCTTGATGTTCCTGCAGGAGAGCAGCTCTGTGCCCCCAGTTAAAGTGGGCTATTAATGCACTGCAGAGCATGAGCCCATTCTGCGAACTCTGTCCTGGTGATATAGGTAGGGCTGAAGTTCACACCTGGGGTTCTCTGCAAACATGCATCTTCCAAGCAGCTCCCTTTGTGGGGAGGGATGTGCTTCCCTGTGCTGCCAGTGGAACATCCCGTACATAAGGGAAAGACAGTGACCAGAGGAGAGCTCCGGGGCTGTTTATATTCGCTCCTGCCTGCCGGGGGAGAACTGTTTCTTTTACAAGGGCTTTTAAACTACTGGTCGGATCCTGAATGTGCACTGGTCTTGGTCGAGGTGCAATAGAAAAGAGCAGTAACCAGGGTTTTGGGACTATAGTTCGTCGCTCTGAGCTGTTCTTAAGAAAATGGGTCCGAGAATCGCTGAACTCCCGCTATTTCAGAGCAGCAGAGACTTCGGAGACGTGTGTTGGACTGAGCCAGGCACAGGGAGGCTGTAAGGGGGTGGGGGAGGGAATGAGCTAGTGTCCTTTAAGTCCAGCTTCCCCTCTGGCCTCCCACCTGCCTCCTTTCTGGGTGTTCTGCCTTAGAGCCTGGGTACCTGTGCGGCACACTCTGGCTCTGAGTCTGGAGACAGTGAGAGGCAGGAGGCCTTTCAAGGCAGCATGCTTAGCACATGTGAGGAATCCACCGTATGGCTGGGGACCCTCGGGTACAAAACCAGCAGCAGTGGCGGCCGCACTGGGGTCACAGAGTTGTCGGTGGCGGCAGCGCTGAGAAGCTCTTTCATGTCTCAGTTGCTGCAGAGTTATGAGACCCTTCTAGGTTCCTGGAGCACCTGTGAGAAGGTTGAGCCTGAGCATCCCCATCTCTTGTTCCCTTGTCGGGTGCCTCAGCAAGCCCAGAGCTTTCGGACCATTCCAGGCCTCAGCTAGTCTGCTTCACAGGTGAAGAGCATCCTGACTGTGGGCCTGGAAAGAAGCAAAGGGCCTCAGGCTTCCTACATTGCTGAAGTGAGCTGTAGCTCACGAAAGCTTATGCTCAAATAAATTTCTTAGTCTCTAAGGTGCCACAAGTCCTCCTCTACATTGCTTCAGTTACTATCCGAGCACAGATGCACGTGTAGGAGGCTCACTGAGCTAAGGAAGGTGCTGTTTTTTGGCATGAGCCCTGTAAGTTCGGGTTGTCAAGGACTCGTCAGAACAGGCGTATCTCCAGCTGTGTCCTGAACTGCCAGAGCTGCTCTGATTTCCCATGATAGCGCAGTGTGGACCTGCTCTGTGGGAGCAGGGAAGTGTGGAAAGAGAGACGCCAGGACCAACTGGAAGATGCAGAAGCAGAGGAGACCTTGTTCATGGCTGGGACGTGGCAGCTTCAGGGGAGGAGATCTGCAGCAGCAAAGCTCCAGCTGCGGATATACAGATTCAGAGGAAAACTTAAAAAAAGAAACCAGGTCTTATTTAGCTGCCAGGTCCCTGTTCCTGTAAATATAGCTTTGACTAAAGCTTTCAGCTCTAACCACTTCCCTCCCCTTCAGTGTTCACAAGAGGTTTCATTAACACGTCTCCATTGTGTCTGCAGATGCAATTTAGTCCACAGGAGGCAAAATTAATACTGTGTTTTTTCTAATCTGGCCCAGCATGGGGCTAAGTAAAAGTGTTTAAAGAGAGAATGGAGCCGCTTACCTGCGGGGAGGAGTGCATTAACCATGCAAATGTACACTGTAGGACAAGGTCCTTTACATTCCCGGCAGGGACTGGGTTCTGTCTTTTTTAAATTTGTTGCAAATTAATAGTGCGGCCATTGCTGAAATACACTCTAATTTCTGTGTCTGTGGGGATGTGATTTGTGCCCAATTAGGGCCTGGCAGGGAAGCTTTATGTGGCCACACGTGGCTGGCATGCTCCTGACCACCCTGCCTGGACAGGGTGGTAACCGGGTAACCAGACTTCTCCTGGCCTATTGCACAAGTGTGAGGAGATACCAGGTCAGTCTCCTGCAGAAACACCCCTGGGGCTCTTTCCTATCTGCTCAGAGGAGAGAGGACCTTGGCTTTTAGTGTCTATTTTGAAAGAGCCTCCAATGAAATGCATGGAGCTTCATTTACAGCTTAGATGGCAAGTTCCTTGTGGCACGAACTGTCCTGTGCAGTGCTCAGTTGGCCGAGGGAACAGTTCATTACCCCAGACAGGCTGTTCTGTGGAATGTGTGAATTTTGCTCGGTTCCCTGACCTTCTCCCCACTTATCTCTAGTCTCCAGCAGGAAAGTGCTGGCATCTCCAAGTGCTCGCACCAGTCCTAGTGCACGCTCCCTCGGCGTTTCCTCACTGATTTCAGACTCCCTTGGAACCGGCACGGGGGCTGGCCACAGGCTCCCCTTTGTCACGGTTCATCTGGATGTGCCAACAGTGGCAGGAGATGCAGCTGGACTGTATTAATGAGGGAAACTCTCTCCTGGATTTGAGTAAACCTGAGGTTTTGAACTATAATTACAGTGCTCTATCTTCTCCAGCCAATAACTACTCAAAGTGACACTTATGAACAAGGAAATTCAAATGTCCTCGTTCTTACCAGTACAGGGAGAACCATTAGGTACCAAGCAGGAGCTGGGCACAGCCCGCGTTACAGCAGCAGCTCAGCAGATAAAGGGGAGACGCTGTTACCTGCAGAATTCCCAACAGGCCTTGGCTTCTAGCCAGCTGACTCAGCTGAGCTGCCCTGCCCAAAGCTGCAGTTCAGTCCTGGCTCCCAGATGCTCCTCACATACCTGCACTGGTCATTGCTGCTGGGTACGTGGATCCCGTTGCTGCTGCGTTTAATGGGCAGCTTTTCTAAATACATTAAAACAAATTCAAGGGCTTTGTTTGTACTAGTCCAGCACAAGCCATGCCTTTGAGCGGAAGCGTCACTCTCTGGATCTTCTGGAGGGAATGCTGTCTCCTGCGGTGGGAAAAGAAGTCAGGACTCCTGGGTTCTATTTCTGGCTCTGCCACAGGTTTCCTGTGTGAATTCCCCTGTCTGTGCCTCACCATCCCCATCTGTAAAATTGGTCAGCATGATTACCCCAATCTCCCAAGGTGCTTGCGTCTGTCAAGCGCTTGTTTGCTGAGCGCTCAGTTCTCACTGAAGTCAGTCCCCCTGCTCCCAGGCTCTGTGTTTGATTTTCAAATACCCTATGGAGTGAGAAGTGGGGTTATTCCTGGTAAATCCACTTCTTCTGCCCCGATATCTGGTCTGCGTGCATAACTGGGCAAACTACCAGGGCAGGAGAGTCAGTGCAGTGCCTTTCAGGGACACTAAGCACTGGATTTATGGCTCTTTTCAGAGTTCATTTAATGTCACAGCCTGGAGTTCTCTGCAGCCAATTCACACAAATTAACAGGTGTGAATTAGTGTTTGTGGCTTAAACTTCTGCTGTGTGTCCCTGTTGTCATTCAGGCTTTGTCTTGCCTCTCTTATGGCTGCTGAACACAATCGGACCTCAGGTATAGAGTGTGCAATGGCTGAATGCTGATTTTTGTAAAGCAGTTCACAAGACAGGAGTGAATAGTTCCCAGCATCACACATCCCCAAGCCGTCTTTTCTTTGGCATGTCTCTGTGGCTGTTGGGCTCTGTCCAAGTTCAGAGAGATCAGCTGCCTTTCCACAATGTTAGCTCCAGCATTCGTTCTCTTCCCTTCCTGCCTTCGCTTTGGAACCCTCACGCTAATTTCTTTGGATGGTTTTGGAGTGTGACTTTGGTAGCAGGCTGGATGTGGTTTGCTTCGTAGCTTTGACTCCTGCGGGTCCTGAGCTCTGCCCCTTTGGGCTAGGGCTCTGTCCCGTACTTCTCCCCTCCCTCCCCGCAGTGTGATAACTTGGAGTGTGTAGCTTGACTTGTGCTTATTACACGTGTTCTCCCTGCATGCCAAATGGCAACAGAGACAGACAGAAAATGTCTGTGGAGAATAATATTATCCTCTAAAGATTTCCTGAAGGGCCCCTCTCAATTCCTTATCCATTAAATCACACGTTAAAAGTTCTTTTGCACAGATACCGTAAACACCATTAATTTCCCGGCTGTGCTTTCCTGGGAAGCTCCCCTGAGAGTCCAACAATAACTGTTCGTGTGCTTTCCCGGTCTGAAAATTCTTCCTTTTGTTTCTGGGATTTTTGATACTGACCCAAACGGGGCAGGATTTTCAGGGACTACTTGCTGAACTTCTCTAATAACACGTTTCAGAGTAGCAGCCGTGTTAGACTGTATTCGCAAAAAGAAAAGGAGGACTAGTGGCACCTTAGAGACTAACCAATTTATTTGAACATAAGCTTTCGTGAGCTACAGCATCCAATGAAGTGAGCTGTAGCTCACGAAAGCTTATGCTCTAATAACACGATGGCTCATGCCCTGTTACACCCAAATCCTTGCCAACTCTGTGTATAAACTGGGATGCCTGATCTCATATCTACTGCCAGCATGCTGTGCGAGGAAGCTGGCCCGAGGTGGAGAGGAGTTTAGGCACTGAGGTTTATTATCCATCTCTGGCCATTAAACCTCAGGAATAGCTGCACATAAGTAGTTAGGTTTAAAATGAAGAGTGCGTCTACGCTGCAATTAACCACCCACGGCTGGTCCATGTTAGCTGACTTGGGCTGTGGGGTGGTAAAATTGTGGTTTACACGTGCAGGACCCTGTGATGGGGGAGGGTCCCAGAGGCCAGACTCCAGCCTGAGCCCGAGCCTGAACGTCTACACTGCCATTTTACAGCCGTGCACCCCGAGCTGACGTCCGCTGACATGGGCCAGCCCAGCCACAGATGTTTAATTGCAGTATAGACATAGACCACGTGAAACGGAATTACCCAGAAAAACGGAATCCTCCTGGCTCTGGATTTTTTCAGTTTCAAGAGAATTAATGTCTTGCACATTAGCCACTTAGGCTATGTCAGCCTTTCCCAACATCTCATTGAATTTATAATGATAAATACCTTGGGGGGAAGGAGAGTAGGGAGGAGGGAATCTCTTTTACTGCCCTGTTAAAGCAATGTGTCCTGTCTCTGCCCCCCGGAATTCTTGGAATTATAAATTGGGCAGCCCCAGACAGAGCTGCTTTCTCCTATAGATGTTATGTTAGTGCCACTTTAAGTCTGCTGACATGATGCCCTCTTGGTGGGTGGGTGGGAGCATTTAAAGCAGCAGTGGTTTAGACCTCATGTTACTAACTGATTTCAACTTTGTTTCCTTGGGGTTGCCCTGGGCAGTCTCTGGCTGCATCTGCCTCAAGTCACATTACAAACCTTTGCAAGCATGTTCATCTTGGAGTTGTTTGGCTTAGACCTTTGTTCCATGCAGAATAGAAAACCTGATATTTCCCTGCTCTGGGGGACTTGCATGATGCCCACAGTTTACAGGGAAAGATGCTAAACTAATGCCGCATTAAAGGACATAGGATACCTATGGGAAGAAATTGAGCTGGAAAATGAAAGCTTCTCTCTCAGAATAAAGATGACTTGGTGAACTTGGAAGAGAGATCCCAAAGCTCGCTCTTCTGTCATGTGGCACCTTCCCCAGGATGCAGACTAGTTTGCCTCTCTGATTATGATGGAGAGAGGGGGATTTGTCTGGTGTCCCCACAGATCTCCTCTGTTTCCCTATTCTCTCCTTTCTGAGCCTCCGCTTCCACTCCCAGTAACACCACAAGAGTTGCCCATATGCATGGAGAGGAGACTTAATGTCTTTGCAAAGCCTCCCTCTCCCATCCCCCTGGGGAATGGATTGGAGAGACACATTTCAATGAGTGTGGATCCCACCCTCCCGCAGGTCTCCTGGGCGGACAGGAGGCAGGAGCCCTTCCCTGGTATTTAGGACATCGCTAGACATCTCCTGCTAGAATCCATATTTCAGATGCAGTTGTTTTCTCAGCAGATGGCTGCAGTGAATACACCTATTTTTATGCCTTTTCTGCTGGCTGGTTTGTTAATTAAGAGGAACAAAGCCACGCACAGTGAGATGGAGTTTATAAAATCAGGCAGAATGGTGAATAATTTAATGTTTGCTTTTCAGAATAGAGGCAATGTTAGGGAGTTTAAAATATTAATAAGAAACATTTTATTCACAACATGAATTACTCTATAGCTGTATGATTTTTTAATTCCTTTTTAATGCATCTGGGGCTTTACTTTGTAGCTGGTATCTAGCATATGGCACGAACGAAGAAGTCCTGCACACAGGTCTGCAGCAGATCATGGAGTTACCAGAAAAAAACCTAAGTATGATTAGCAATGAATAGGGTTTGTGAGCCGCAGCAATGATTGGAGGCGATACAGAGGTGGAATTGTGTGGGTGGCTCTGATCGTTAACAAAAACAATCTGACTTTCCCCAGCTTGTTGGGAAGCAGAAGGCCCAGGAGCAGAACTGCTGTTGGTCACTGGTAGGAATATGTCCTAAGTTCAAGATGTGGAGGGTCTTTATTTAAATTACGCAAAGCTAAAAAGGCCCAGGCCCTAGGCCCCCTGCACAAGTTAGGAGAGCAACACTGAGGATCAAAGAGCAGGCTGCTCTCCAGAAGCCAACAAAACTTGACCTCTTACAAAGCACAAAGATATTTGTCCTGTGACTATAGGTTAACGGGCCGTTTGACAGTGATGGTCCCTTACAATCTGTGCTAACTTCTTATGCTAAAGTATCTGTTTGACCTTGTATTTAGCTGTGAGTACCTTTCCCAGACCTGAAGGAGAGCTCTGTGTAGGTGTAAAGCTTGTCTCTCTCATCAACAGAAGTTGGGCCAATAAAAGTGATTACCTCACCCTCCTTGTCGCTCTAAAAATACTACAGGCATGCAGTAGCCACTAAACATGGTTGAGGCGGGCATTTTTCCAGCTGTTCCAGTTACTACAGCTGAAACTGTGTGTGTGTGTCTTTGTCTTTGCAAGGCTGGCAAAAAACTATCATGGTTTCACCTAGAATATTTCTGTTTTTTCTCTCTTGTTGAAAGATTCTTTGCAGGTAAAAATAGTTTCTCCCTCCCACCCTCATCCCTTAGCAAATATTGCACTTGAATTTTTGCCATCACAGAAAATGGCTCTGAGGGAAATGGTAGCCAGGTGTAATTTGCAAGATGCGGTAAAAGGAAGTGCAGAACCGGCAGTAATCCTGTCATATTAACTATTGTTCTCTGAACTACCACACGGGGGCAGCAGGCTTCGTGCCATTCCTGTTGTTCCTGTAACCCTAGCTTTTAGTGTCTTTGGTGGGATGGGACCCTTTAATTGCTGACACCTGAAGTTTTCAAATACAGCTCCACACCAGAGACTCTGGTGCAAAGGCAACGCCAGCAAGACGCACGTTGCAGGAATTAGACGGAATCTAAGAGTTGTCCTCTGCCTGTTGCTGCGACTGCCGGACAGACCGTACAGGATGCGGAGTTAACAGCAATGGCAAATGCAGGCACACCGGCAAATGCAGCTTCAGACCACACCTGGACATCCACCTCCAGAGCTGTCACAGGTCTGCTTCTCCGGCTTCATGCTGTCATTGGGTCTTTCGCAAAAAGAAAAGGAGGACTTGTGGCACCTTAGAGACTAACACATTTATTTGAGCATAAGCTTTCATGAGCTACAGCTCACTTCATTGGATGGCATCATCACTTGGCATCCGATGAAGTGAGCTGTAGCTCACGAAAGCTTATGCTCAAATAAATTGGTTAGTCTAAGGTGCCACAAGTACTCCTTTTCTTTTTGCCGATACAGACTAACATGGCTGCTACTCTGAAATTGGGTCATTAATTTCAAACACAGCAGAATCCTCCCCCTCCCTCCCCGGCACTACACAGGGGCTATCATCTCGGAAAAAGAGTTGCCAGAACTTGAGGGCTCAGGATGAGCCAGATGTTTGGCTTCAGTAATAGGTCATCCTCTGTTTCAGGTCTCCGTTGAGCTGTGGGAATGATGAAGCTGACCCTGGTGTCTATGAAAGTCCCAAATGGTCCCTTTTCATTGTGGGCCTTGAGAAGGATTCCAACCTCTGCATTCATTCATGCTGCTCCCACCCAGGGAACTAGGCCTCTTCTGCATGGTCTGTCACTATGTTCTGAAACATTAATAACCTTTGTTATCCTCTTTCCCCATTGCTGGAGTGAATTTGCTCCACCCTCTTTACATATGGAGAATTCAATATCCTCCTAAAGGTCAGTGCGCAGACCTTGTGTATTTACTTGGAGAATTTGTTCTTAAAATGTCAAATAACAACGTCTAGTCAGATTAGAAGCAAATGACAAGTGACCTGTGCAAAGAGAGTGCGCGCGCGCGTACAGACAGCAGCTCCCTGGCTTGCTTTTGCTGGTGGCATATGTTGAGGCTGATCTGGCCTGTGCCAGCTATTTAAATAGAGGCTGAAAGGACCAGGAGCCAGTCAACATGAATAATTCATCAGCAGGACTTTTCTCAGCAGAGATTAATGAGCTACATAATAAATCCAACATTTCACAGCTACTTAAGTTTGCTTTCCAGGGACTTGTTCCTCTCACCGGAATTCCCTGTAGGATAGTCAGGCTCTAGCAAGCTCCCAAAATCTGGGGAGAAGGAAGACAACATAGAACTAGCTAATTTCCCAGACAGCTTTCCTCAACAAGCTTCCTTTCAGGCTGTCAGCTCAGCCCTGCCGTCCCCTGGGCCAGCTAATGGAGGGGCTGTGAGAGCCTCTTGCTCTGATTAACAAAAAGTAAAATCTGTCTGGGCTTTAATGATTGGGGATTTGTGTTTGAATGACCTGGCAGGATATAAATGAGGAAGCCAAAACTGACCTAGGAAGACAGACAGAATCCATGAGAACAGGGCACCCTTTCGCATCTTTTTCTGACCTGCCCCAGGCCCCCATTTCATGTCAATGAGCCGTGTGTGTGTGTGTGCGGGGGGGATGGAGGCCTCTGGAGCCGGAGACATCCTAGGTATGCTCATGTATATAAGAATGCTGGGAGCTCCCCAGAGGAAGGATGCTACAGAAGGGCAAAATAAAGTGCCAGTCCAGTGATTAAAATTCACAGCGCTCCTGCTGTGAGACAGGAGGATTCTGGTCTCAGCTTTCCAGAGGAGGACACTGGGGAACAAAGATGAAGCGTCTTGCCAAAGGCCACCCACAGTGTTGGTGGTCGAGTTGGTGTAGAACCCAGGAGGCCTGACTCCCAATCCCTTGCTCCAGCCTCCCAGATACGGATGCTCCCTCTGACTGTGAGGGAGGGAATGTAAACGCCCAGCTCAATGGGTGTGGTGGAAAATGGGAGCAAACCAGAACTAGGGAAACGGCGAACTCCACTCCTTTGGGGTCTGACCGCTGAGACGGATTATCGCTGCTGTTCTCTGGTGACTACTGAGGATGGGGGAAAAGGAACATCAAAGAGTTTGTGTCCCTGATTTGGGGCCATGGTTCGGCCTCTTTGTTGCTCCAGCAGCAGAAAGGGAACAGGTGCAAGCAGTGTCCCCAGTGGAGACTTTGTTGTGAACAGCCACCTGCAGACCAAAAGTTCCCTCAAAGAAGCTCATTTCAGAGGATAAATCAGTGTAAACTCTCTTCTCTGCTCTTGCCTTGCAGCTTAAAGGGGTGGAATGCGATGGTCTGCTCCTTAGGCATTTCCAGGACCCAGATCTTAGAATGAACAGGGGAAGGTGGGAGGTGTTGGCAGCCCAACAAGCTGCAGCCAACCGCGAAAGAGACTTTATATCAGGAGGAACAGGCCAAGGACGGAAAACATTTCCCCTCTCCTGTCAGAGTGATCGGTGCTGCCTCAGGCGAGAGTTGGGTTTCTCATTAATCTGGGACAAAAAGAAACTTCAATGGACATTTGTATCCAATGTACTAGAGATGGATTTTCAGTGCTGAACTATTTAGCAAAGTGGTTGGCATCTCCCTGGGCTTCTCCAGCCCAATCAGCCCATTGCCCAGTTCCTGATAAATCAGCAAAAAGTACATCAGTGGGGAGGCGAGGCTTGGAGTCTGACGCCTCTATCCCACAGCTGGTGCCCCGTCCCTGACCCCGCTCCCTGTGTAAGTGTAGCCAGGCCCGCAGAGTCAGGCTGTCACACGGGACTATCTGGCCAAATAAAGAGCCGGATTTTCACGTCCCGTGAGCAGGAGCTGTACTCCTGGGTGGCGACTGGGGAGACGCTGTCTGCGTGTCAAACTCTGCCCCGTGTCTGATGCTCGGTGAATGCCAGGCCATGCTATGCTGAGTTATGTCCAGGCAGAGATTTGATCTCTCTTTATTATCTAACGGGCTGGAAGGGCCTGACCTGGGCTCTGCTCAGATTTCCTCTTCTAGTGTGAAGCTGACTAATGGGAGTGTTGGTATTTAGTCGTACTTCCCATGGAGTCTGAAGCATTCCAATTGTCTGCCCAGGGGGCCAGTTACTGCCTATTAACAGCACAACAGGAGGCTAATGGGGCAATAAACAGCTGAACTCTGGTCTCCTTCATCTACTCCACGTTCACAAAGCATCCCTCAGAGCCTAAGCAAAAGGCTTGCAGTGAAGAGATGCCCGTGGGCTGCAGCTGAAAATACCTTCCTGCTCTGGTAGCTTGCCAGAGAGTTTGCTCTAAGGTTAGCAGCAACCTGTAGCAGCTGATGGTCTGTGCATGGGTGAGTTTTGTTCATATTTCCCAAATGACTGGAGCTTTCTCTTGATAAGCCTTGAAATCCAGCTAGTCATTCATCCTGGTCAGTGGCAAGACACCTGCTCTTGCCTGCATCCCCATGGCAATAATATAGCCCTGTCTGTTGCCCCAATGAAGGGGGTGCATCTTTCCAGTAAATACTGCTAGCACAGACGGTTCCAGGAAATCCCAGTAGCAGTCATGTTCCCTTCAATTCATGGGCGATTGCAAGGCATATGCTTTTGGAAAAGAACCCCAGGCCTCCAAGTGGAGACAGCCTTGTTAGTTTGTTCTCAGATCTCAGCTCTGCTAACACCCTGCTTCTGGTGGAGCTTTATAATTCCTCTGGCCATAACAGTCACTTCAAGGAAACCGAGGTATGAGTTAATTTATACTGTCTGTATTTTGTGGGCCAGATTTCCAAAGGGAAAATGAAAAGGTCTAAAAAACCTCACTACCGGAGATGAAAACCAGGAGCTGTGACCCTGTGGGGCTGAACTGCGGTACAAGTATCTAGGGAAACAAAATACTTCCAGGGGGTTGTGCAAATGGACCTTTGTGTCCATTGGTATCTGTTTTGAACGCATGAATATGGGCTCCTGACTCTGGGATGCACCTTGCTCCTGGACGTGCTGCACTGTACCCCATGTTATTCCAGTGCTGGAAGTTGCCAGTTGTGGAGTGATTTTCTGATAGACCAGTGTCCTCTGGGGACCCCAGGAGACTCATTTGTACCTGTGACCATGCAGCCCTATACTACTGTCTGACTGTAGTGAGAGTCACAAACTCTGACCGGCACAAGGTTCCAGGAAGTTGTGTGCTATAAACCCCAGTCCCACTCAGTCTCCCTCCTAAACAGCCCAGCATAGACTGACTAGCCACTAATTTATCTGCTGGCAAAAAACGGTGCTCACTTAACCCAATGGGCTCAGGGAAAATTCCCCTCCCAGCTCTGCACTGCAGAACGCTACTCCAATACCCTGCTTTCCACACACTTGCAGAATTCCTGGTGACAGTCAATGCGGGGATGTGTGTGTAGCAAGAAGGGAATGCTGGAGCTAAAATACAGAGCTGGAAGGAGAACCGCTCCCAGTATGGATGTTCAATGCAAGTCCACAGAGCTAAGCTGGCTGGCTAGAGACCCCCTTTGGGCGATTCGGGGGATCTGGCTCAGGGTGCTTGAGTTCCACACTTAATAAGGTCCTTTTTTAGCAAAGAGCCTGTTTGTGTTGCCTGGACTAATTGACCAGACAGATCCCTGTGTGTTAAGCTACAAAACAATTATGCAGCAGCAAAGAGGGTCCCAGAGTCCTGTAGTTTTTGCTGTCGCCAAAAAGTTAAAGCAGCTTCCTTCTGTTTTAATGCAAAAGATTTTGGCTGTAACAAAGCCACTTTTTTTTAGAAACGTTACCCTTTGAACGTGCCTTCGGATGACCTTTCCTGGGCTCTGCCAGGCCACCCCAACAGGGTCAGTACTTTTAACCAAAACGGCACAGCCTAATGAAATTAACAAAACAACTAAGGTTACAAATTCAGCTGCGTTTTCCACCCCCCAAATGTATTTCTGCCTGTTTCATCAGTTCTTGACCTGTCCGGTTGTAAATGCAGGCAGCCAGGCCAGGATCTAAGCAAGCCCCAGGGAATGTGAGCAGCTGACTGAATAATATATCAGGAAGAGCTGATTTCCTCTGCTCCAAGTTTATACTCTGAATCCTGAGAGTTCCTGCACCTTTAGTGCAGGACAGAGCCCCAGGGTTTGTAAAATTGCAGACAGGGCACAGCTGGAAGGCCACTAAAGGCAGATGCAATTGAGTTTATTTCATGCCTTTTAAGTGCCCTGTGGAAACTTCTTGCCTTCTAAAGGAGCTAGCTCAGGGCCTATTTTATCAGCACAGGATTACGGTGCAGTGGAATTACCTGGGCAGCAGCAACTAGTTGGTGTCTTGTGACTAACCTTGGGCCTCTGTTTCCTCATGGCTGGTCAGTAGTCCTAGGGAGGGACTTGTACTCCAGGGTCTTATTGCTCAAATAAAACCCAGGCCTCCTCTGCCGTCTCACTTCTCGGCCACAAAGCAGGTGCTTGCGAGCTGGGCAGCAGGGTCTTGCTGCGCTCAATACCCCGGTTTTATAGAATCATAGAATATCAGGGTTGGAAGGGACCTCAGGAGATCATCTAGTCCAACCCCCTGCTCAATCCCCTATTTTTGCCCCAGATCCCTAAATGGCCCCCTCAAGGATTGAACTCACAATCCTGGGTTTAGCAGGCCAATGCTCAAACCACTGAGCTATCCCTTTATGGTAAAGAGGGAGATTTTCTCTCTGCCCTTCCAGCCTCTTGTCTCAGCAGAGAGAGAAAACAAAGGCGGTTTTGTGCACGGTGTGTGTGTCAGGCAGATGCCGACTGTCCCTTTATTACAACACAACTTAGGCTAACGTGGAGGGACACCTATTGTGTCAAAGGGTTTGTCTGTGAAACTCTGTCTGCCCAGAAGCTGACGCCCTTTGTGCTGCATTCACAAGTGATCTGTCACTGGGGCACATTTGTATTTTACTACCCTGACCAGGCACAGAAATGGGTTGTTGATACTGTTCCTCAAGGGCCCAATTCTGCCACAGCTCTGCGCATGGAAGTCTCCCTGAGATGTCTCTGCATGGCATGGCTGCACGGTCAGACTCTATAATCAGGGTGCTGTTTTTCTAGGGAGAGTGGTGGGGGAGCCCAGCCTTCTGGGGCGATGGTGTTAGTGATCTGCTTGTTTCTTCTCTCTGCTTTTTCAGCACCAGCTCTTGTCACTGACATCCACACAGATAAAATTGAACAGAAGAGCATTTCCTTGTCATGGCAGGAGCCGGGCTTCCCAAGTGCCAGTAACACTGAATACGAAATCAAGTACTATGAAAAGGTAGATCCTTGTTTCCCATCTTTTCAGTGACATGCCAAAAACTCCAAATGAGAGGTTCCCCTGCTTCCCAGCCAGATTTGTGATACATAGAGCTGTCCTTACCGATGCTGTCTGCATGATGTTTGCTGTGACCCACTTGCTTTGTAAATCCTCAGTAATGGAAAATGTACAAGGGTGTGTGTGTGTGTGTGTGTGGTGCATGGCATTGTTAAGACTTTACTGGCATGAGTTTGGGATGCTCCTGCTACTTACAAGTTCCACGTTCCCCAAATCACCACCATGCTATTTGGTTATACTTTAAATTATTTTAGCTATTTTTAGAGTTTATTTTAATTGTTTTTTTTCTGTCTCCACCTGTGAAGCCAGGTTGCATCAGCACTGCATGTCCTAATATATAAACCTCCAGGGAGAAAGAGTAGAACTAATCATTTTTAGAGGTTTTTAACAGCTTTTCCTTAAGTGCATTAGAATTCTGAGACGTGGGAGCTTGCAACCAGCTAAGTTCAATACAAGTGCTTAGTCCCTTTGGATGAGGGGCATTCCCAGAACTGCAGCAGGATGAGGCTAATATTTTTGGCACTGACGGGTCACAAAATACTGAACCTTAAAACTTCAGTGAGTTCAGGACTGATTATTACCAGTCCTGGATTTTAGAGCAATGATTCGTGAGTGAAATTCACACTGGAGGGGAATGAAGCAAACATTTTTGTGATTGTATTTTAAATTTAAAAATGGCCACTGTTTGATAACTGTTGTGAGGTTTGAGAATGTTAGAAGTAAAACTAGTGAGCAGAGAGCAGGGGAATATGTAGTAGTGGTAATGAGAGTGATCCATTTCAAACAGTTGACAAAAAGCTGTGAGTAACAGTAGGGGGAAATTAGTATGGGGGAAATTAGGTTTAGTTTTTGTAATGACCCAGCCACTCCCAGTCTTTATTCAGGCCTAATTTGACGGTGTCCAGTTTGCAAATTAATTCTAGTTCTGCAGTTTCACGTTGGAGTCTGTTTTTGAAGTTTTTTTGTTGAAGAATTGGTATATGCCACTGTGATCTCTGCCATCATGTGCCAGCAATGCCCCTCTGCCATGTACATTGGCCAAACTGGACACTCTCTACGCAAAAGAATAAATGGACACAAATCTGACATCAGGAATTAAAACATTTAAAAACCGGTAGGAGAACACTGCAATCTCCCTGGTCACTCAATAACAGACCTAAAAGCGGCAATTCTTCAACAAAAAAACTTCAAAAACAGACTCCAATGTGAAACTGCAGAACTGGAATTAATTTGCAGACTTTTTTTAAAAGGTACAGTGACATGCTGAAATTCTTTCCCTTGAAACAGATGAGTCTGAAATAGATTCACATTAACTTGCTCTTTAATATCGATAGTTTCCAAGAGAGGAATTTGTTGTGAGGTCAGGAGCTGAAATATAATATGATAATTTCTTAGCAAAAATAGTATCGTCACGAGATTTGGAGCGTATGTGAAATAACAATCCATTGCCTCTGAATTTGGTAAGTAAGTTTAACTCTACAGTTTAGCAATTGCTCACATGTAAACAAATCAATATTTGAGCTGACTCCAGAAAACTGGCTTAGTACCTGGTCCTTGTATTTGAGGACTCAGTTTTTTCCTGATTCTCTACACAAAGGGCTCTGAGAAAAAAACCCCTCAAATAGATAGCATGTTACACAACAACATATACAGACCCTGGAGAAATGTAATTAACTATATCCAGGCTGTGGCATTAATGCTAGAAACTAGGGTTTGAGAAATTTGTTACGGTTAGTTACTCAGCATATATAGTGTGTGAGAAGCCCAGGCTTGAGCTCTGCTAAGCCTTTGACACAAAGTACAGCTGTATTAATTCTGGAACCCACAGACCGCAGTAAAACCTGGCTTCAAATAACTTCTACCTGAGCTTTGGGTGAAAAGAGACTAATCTGTTTGCCAAGCAGTTTGTTCCAAAATGTCATTGTTACCTCCCATAACAGCAGTAATCCATTAATCATCAGCATCTAATGTCCCAGCTTTAACAGTGCGTTTCCCCACATCTCACTCATGCCTGCACACGCAGCCCCAGCTGGCTGGGAATGCCTCCTTCCTGCCTTGAAATAGCGAACAAGGCAGTGAAAATCCTTCACTTGCTACCTACTATTGCTATTACTTACTTTACAACACCCAAAAACGTATGAGGCACCTCACAGAAAACCCTTAAATTTAGTCCCTGCTCCAGGGTGCTCCAGCCTAATTGATGGGAATGTAGCAAACACACCCTAACGGGGCGGGGCAAGGAAAGACGTAGGTTCTGGACAGGGGCGTTGGAACAATTTGTGTAGTGGGGGTGCTGAGCGCCATTGAACCAGACTAAACCTGTATATGAGTTGGGGCGGGAACCGGCCAATGGGAGCTGTGGGGGCGGTGCCTGCGGGTGAGAGCAGCGTGTGGAGCCTCCTGCCCCCCCCCCCCGCCCCGCCCCGCCTAGGAACCAGACCTGCTGGCCGATTCCGGGGCGCAGAACGGTGCCAGGACAGGCTGGGGGCCTGCCTTAGACCCTCTGTGCCGCTGACTGGGAGCTGCCCAAGATAAGCCCGAGCCCCAACCCCCTGCTCCAGCCCTGAGGCCCCCCCTCCCCCGCCAAACCTGGAGCCTCCTCTTGCTCCCCAAGCCTGTCATCCCTGATCCCAGCCCAGAGCCCACTTTCACTCCCTGAACCCCTCATCCCTGGTCCCAGCCCAGAGCCCTTACCCCCTTCTGCACCCCAACCCTCTGCCTCAACCTGCAGCCCCCTCCCGCACTCTGAATCCCTCGGCCCCACCTCCCCAGCCTGGAGCCCCCTCCTGCACCCCAAACCCCTCATCCCTGGCCCCAAC
This sequence comes from Chelonia mydas, assembly GCF_015237465.2. Lineage (NCBI taxonomy): Eukaryota > Metazoa > Chordata > Testudines > Cheloniidae > Chelonia > Chelonia mydas. The sequence goes on from NC_051259.2 coordinate 1,185,247, forward strand.
CCAGAGCCCGCACCCCTACCCCAGCCCAGTGAAAGTGAGTGAGGGTGGGAGAAGCAAACCACCAAGGGAGGGGGAATGTAGTGAGTGGGGGCGGGGCCTCGGGGAAGGGGGTGGGGCCTTGGGAGAAGGGGTGGGGCGAGGGTGTTCGGTTTTGTGTGATTAGAAAGTTGGCAACCCTATAGATGATGGAAATCACTTCAAGCCGGGGGGTGCAGCACCTCTGGGATGCTACGCATGTCTAGATGCTTTGAGTGGTTTGTTAAGCATAAGCTCCCTCTCGGGCGATGCTGTGCGAGTGATTGGATTGAGGAGGTGGAGGCTCTGGGAGGAGCTTTCCTAACCTGAGGTGCTGCCTGGGAGAAGCATGAATATACCCAGGGGCCTGAGACTTCGAGATTCCCAATGGAGAACGTCATCTGCCTGCGGCAACATGTGCCTGCTGTAGGGGCTGCATCTCTGGAGCCCACGGAAAGTGTGTCTAAGTACAAGGAATACAGCAAAGCCCTCAGAACTGCCATTCTGGCACACTGCGACCCATTGCCTTAGCCAGTGCTGCAGCCGGGCTCCTCTGTTCAGGGCTGCCATGCAGACACAGCTTCCCCCTCCCACTCTGACATCCGTCAGCCGCTGCTTGAAAGGTTCTGGCCGTCCCTGTCATAACAAGGCAGAAATCCGGAGCTAGCTGGGTAGGTGGATCACATTCGTGGGACTGGAATCGCTAGAGAATGGGTCTGCCAGCTTTGATTACTCCAAGCGTGCTAATACGTGTTTATTTAGTCTTGAGGCACAGCACACTGCTGCTGCCAAGAGCAGCCTGCATCCGCGAAGAGCTCTGCCCTCTGCACTCCAGGCTGTTCAGAGCTCTCCAGCAGGGCTGCCCCAGTCAAACATGCCTGGGAAGCGCCGGTGGGTTTAATACCATCCCCCTGTCACGGCACTGGTTAGTAACAAAGAAATCAAGTTAGACTGTTTGCAAAGATCCAATGTGCTGCCTTTGCATTAGCCATAATGAGAACAATTAACTCTCCAAACTGCTTTCCCTCTGGCCAAGAGCAGAGCACGCAGCACCAGGGAGAGGGTGCAGAACTCTTTATGCTGGCGCTGTCTGACTTCCATCCTGGGCAGGAGAGGCTGGGTGAGTGAGGCATTGCAGGGCCACGGCCGCTCCAGACCAGCTCAGCTAAAGCGTTTCTAAGTGGCCGTGTCTTTGCTGTAGTTGGTGCCGTGGCCGAGAGATTCCCCCGATGCTGTTTGCTGGAGCAGTTTAAAATGCTGTGTTCTGTCTAGGAAACCTGGTTTGTGTGCCAGGCTCTAGTCCACTCTGTAGAGTCGGGAGGAAGGGCTTAGATCTACCCGTCCGGCGGCTTTCCACTGGCTGTCAGCTGATGGCCCAGCTGGAGTGTGGTGGGATTCTGGCATGGAGATGGTGATCTGGTGCACAGAGGCCTTGTTGGTCTGGGTAACCCAGGTCTCCCTAGACCACCTGCGTGTGGAACAGCATTCAGAGCTGGCTCCAGTTTGTGGAGAGGGCCCTCTCCAGATGGCCTGGTGGCGGCAGGTGTTCAGATTCCAAACGGTGGACGTGTCGTCCTCCTGAGTAGTGCAGTGAGTAAAGCGCTCCTCTGGGGCGGATTCTGTTGGGCACCGTCTCCTCTGCCTCTCACACCTCCACCCTGCTCATTGCTTTTCAGGGTTCTCCTGGGCTCTGGCCCAGCTGCAGCCAGAGCCCTCTTTGGGGCTGTGGCCCCCATTTGGTGCCTTTCACTGAGAACCTGCTCATTGCTCAGCCTCAGCCTCTCCCCTCTGCCTCTCGCCAGAGGCTGAAGGTCCCTTCTCCTCTCCTTGGAAATGGCTTGTAGCAACCCCCCAGGGCCAGGGACGTGCAGCAGCTCCTGTTTAATTTAAATCAACCCCTCTCTGCAGACCCAACTGCAAATTCTCACCCATTGTCCCAGCCTGAAAGTCCCCTTTGTTACAGAGGGAGCTTAAGGAGATGGCCATGCTGCTGCCAGGATGCACCAACTTGCCTCTGTCCTAACCTGCCTCTGCTCTCGCTCAGCCTGCCCTTTCCCCTTCCCCTGATTCCTCCAAGGGCCTCTCTGTTCGAGCCTCCCCCCCATCCAGGGTACTGAGCATGGGACTCTTGGCCCCTCAGGCGACTCATCCCCCCAACCTGCCCTGATGCATTTAGGGGTCATTTAGCACCTTCCAGCCTGTCCCTCCCTTCGGACTCTTCTCCTCTGATATCCCTTTGGGACGCCGGCATCTTCGGCCAGTGACTTCCCAGGGCTGCTTTCAGGCAGTGTCGTTGCGCACCCGTGTCCCCTCGATGAGCTGGGCCCGGTCACTGGCTTGATTGTGTACTCAGTGCTTCCCCCAGGACATGCCACGCAACTCCTCCGAATGTCCTTCCATATCAGGGCTGCCCAAGGTACATCCACAACCACCCTCTGCCCGTCCTCTGGGGTTCTTTGGAGATGGTAACTCGGGCTGGGGTGGGGGACAGGAGTGCGCTGGCTGGTGTCTGAGTGCATGCGGTGTGTGAATGCACCCAGTGCCCTTTGCTGGCTGGAATGCCAGGCCTGGTTAGCTGTTTATTTTCAGCCCTACCTGGTGGAACTACTTTTTGCTATATGGTGATTTAATATTAATCATGTCGTGTAAGCAGTGCCATGCTCAGGACCTCCTTGGAGGCGGAAGGGGAAGGGGCTTGGCGTGCACTCTCCCAGCATGCAAGGTGGTGTGAAAGAAAATGTAAAGACGTGAATGGGAGAGGACAGCCCACAAAGCTGGTGTCGCCCCTTTTATAACCACCCGTTCCCCAGCCTCTCACCAGTCACATCCTCTAGTCCTCGCTGCGTTTGATTTGCCCTTCTTTTAACTTGTAATTTCTATTAATGAGGCATCTAGAAAACATTTCATTTTCGTTGATGGTCTAACGTTTGGCTAGTCAGCCCTGCTGGGACCCAGAGACACAGCAATAAGACAGCTGCTCCACAGATCAGCTAGAGGACAGCTGTCCATCTCCTTAAATCTCCCGTGTTTCATTATTTCATAGGATCAAAGAGATCAAAGTTACTCGACCGTGAAAACCACATCGACAGCCGTGACAGTCAGTAACCTCAGGCCTGGCACGCTCTACGTCTTCCAGGTCCGGACGGCGTCAGCCAATGGTTATGGAAACTATAGTCCTGCCATCGAAGTGGAGACCTTGGGGGAACGTAAGTGCAGGCAGGCCGGTGGGGTGCGTATCGAACACAGAGCACACGTCAGGTGCGTTACTTTGAGCTGGAGCAGCTCTACGGCTCACGGTTCGTGCTGGAGACTCAACTGAGTCTGTTCTGGGTGTGGGCCTGTCCCCTAAGGAGGGAGTGGGCCCTTCTGTTGAACGAGGGCCTGTTCCTTCCTAGGCCCTCGTTTTCTTCCAATGTCAGAGATCGATGTAGTGCCAATGAGGGCTGCTGGCTTGACAGCCTTGCAGGCTGACGCCCTCGGATTGTCCACAGAGCACGTGCAGCATTGACAAGGGCACCCACCTGCCCTGCCCTAGAGGGAGCCCCCTCGGCAGTAGGAGGGGAGAAATTAACTGGACATCTCTGAGATTTCTACTGAGGCTGCCAAGGAGAATGCCCACTAGGGCCAATTGTGACTTGGTTTTTGTGACATTGACATCTGGATGGATCCCCCCGGTTCCATTCACAGGGGCCACCAAACAGCTGTCAGATGGGAATGGCTGTCGGTTGCTGCCTGCTGAACTGTGAAGGGCACTTTACCTGTCTTTCTATCCTCTGAGCCACAAGTAATGCCGCAGAAAAGAGGGGCTGAGTGCACGATCGTCCAGTGAAAACAAAACCAGGGTCCCTCAGATCATTTCACATGGAGGCAGAGCTGGTCTTGAGCCTGTGTCCAGATCAGAGATGGTTGCTCTACCCAGCTGGGGCCCTGGTCCATGGAGCACTTAGGGTTTTTGTCACTTTGCTGACTAGCTGAATCGGCTTCACTGGATTTTGTTGGGGTTTTTACCTTTTACAGCTTCCATTCAAACCTGTTGTCAAGAACATCTTATTTCACTGTCTAAAGGAGGGGGTCAGGGAGACGGTAGGTTTCAGTTTAATACGCCGCCTTGGCTGGAAATGAATGTCCAGAGATTGTGTCTAACAGGGCTTTAAATTGCATCCATTTACCACACGGAAATATTTTCAGAATTAATTGAATCCAGTAAAAGTTGTCTATCGAATGTCCTATCTCAGACCTCTGTTCGCCAACGCAGGAGAGGAAAGTATTGAACTAGTGAGAGAGACCATTTGTAAGCTATACATTTTAATGTGTCTCCCCCATAAACAGGACTGTTTCCTAAACACCAGCTAATAGAATGAGGAGTCCGCCAAGGCTGAGAGCTAGAGGTTCCTCTGCTCACCCTGTCAACACTGGCCTTCATGCTGCTTGCGCTGGCTCTGGCTGCCAGAATGGCCTCAGCTCGTGAGCTGGAGAAATAACAATAAAAAGCAGCTTGGCGCCTGCAGAGAAAGTTTCTCAAGGTCTGTGCTAGAGGAACCTGAGCTCGTTTAGCAGGAGGAGGGGCCGAGCTCTGGGACAGGGAGATGCTCCAAGGGATCATGGCAAGATTTGAGACTCAAGTGTGTTTACAGCCTTACCAAGGTGTGGCAAATCCTCTAGCTTTTGTCTAGCTGCTTTTGCTTTGGAAAGAAGCTACCAGTCTCCTTGTGAAATTAGAGTTAAAAACCAGCCCTAGTGCTGCAGACCCTACGAAAATAGCATGTGGAGCTCCCTCTGCTGCCTTTACACGAGCAGCTACCGTGACACCTTGCTCTCAGGTCTGGCCTGACATCAGACAGGTCGTGTGCTGCTAACAAGGGGTCAGCATGAAAGTCACTTCCTGCCTTTCAAATGCATCCTAGTGGAAATAAGAAAAAGAGGACCTGTGGCACCTTAGAGACTAACCAATTTATTTGAGCAGAAGCATAAGTAAGCTACAGCTCACTTCATCTTATGCTCAAATAAATTGGTTAGTCTCTAAGGTGCCACAAGTACTCCTTTTCTTTTTGCGAATACAGACTAACACGGCTGCTACTCTGAGACCTGGTAGAAATGTTTTCTCAGCTTCAGCCATCAGGGCAAGGTTGTGGCTTAGGCAAAGTTTTCAGACCATGTAACATCTGCAAACTGCCGACTTAGTCTAGTGCACTGGGCTCTCAACTTTGTCATACTACTGTACCCCTTTCAGGAGTCTGATTTCTCTTGTGTACCCCCAAATTTCATCTCACTTAAAACCCACTTGCTTACAAATTCAGACATAAAAATAGAGAAGTATCATAGCACACTGTTACTGAAGAATGGGTGACTTTCTCATTTTGTTTGTATAAAATTTTAGTTTGTACTAACTTTGCTAGTGCTTTTTATGTAGCCTGTTGTAAAAGTAGGCAAATATCTAGATGAGTTGCTGTACCCCCTGGAAGACCTTTGCATACCCCCGGAGCTACGCGTCCCCCTGGTTGAGAACCACTGGCTTAGGGCAAATGTGCAAGGGGAGGCTGTTAAAAGTGACCTGCTTTGTCCCCTTTCTTGGTGCTTTATGATGCAGAAAAGCCTGCAAGATTTTTCACCCTACCTCAGTCTCTCTCTCTCGCTTTTGTTTTGCCCTAGAAACACCCAGAGTTTCGTCCCCTTTTCCGGTCGTGTTTAAACACGAGGGGCCTATCAGACACTGCCAGTGATGCAGGAAGTGCTGTCTGGTGCAGAAGCGCCCTGGAGCTTGGCGCTTTGGCGGGCTGGGAGTGGACACACACCATGACCTTGCCAGGGCTCTGCACTTGGTGCTGGGTATTCCGGGCGCCGTTGGTACAGGAATGCAGCACAAGCCGAGGCAGGCTGATCTGGAGTTGTAACCCTGGTGCCGGGTACGTGCAGAGGGGAATACAGACCTAACCCCTGTTTCGCTTCCCTCCTTGGCAGTGACTGTGGCTCCCAGTGAGCAGAACCCTATCATCGTCATCGTCGTGGTTGCGATCGCTGGGCTGATCGTGCTGGTTTCCATGGTGATTGGTGTGATGATCTGGAGGAGGTGAGCAGACTTCACACCTCTTCCATTGTGCATATGGCTATAGACCAAGGATTTCTGGGGGCGGCTTGCTGGCTTGGTGTAGCTAATACTCCTAATGCTGCAGCCGGGGTTCGGGGGACACTGGGAAAGAGACACGTCTCTGTAGCAGCCAAGTTCTGCCCTGTGGACTGCGTGTTTGGCTGCCTTAGGGTCAAATCTGCTCATAGACAGGGCCAACACAAGGCCTAGAGCTGGCCCTCTGCACAGAGGTGAATGTCACCTTCCTGTTCCAGGCTTGGAATAGCCGGTGTTTGTGCCAGGGGATCAAGTGGGCTTCCAGGGTTCGGTAGCTGAAAAATGCTTTGGCAAATCAAGTGTGAATCTGCCCGTGGCCGGGAGCGGCTGGTGGCATTCAGAGCTCCCCCAGGCTCTGGCTAGAACAGTGTTCCGAGTGGTCCACAGTCTGCCAAGGCCCAGGCTGGGCTGTTGTCACACACGTGAGTCACTTTCCCGAGGTCAGAGGCTTTTGGGGAACGGGCAGTGGGGAAAGCTTACCCAGAGCCGTGTGTCTGCAGCCACAGTGGTGCTCAGTGGACTAGCGATGTGACTGTGACAATGGGCCTGGGTGGGAAGCGGGGGGGATATCTAGGAGACTTTGTTGGCTCCAGTGGATAACAACTAAACCCCCAGGATTCTCTGCACTGTTTGCAATGTGGCCACCATGCTGGCCAACTGGAGACCTTCAGAGAGAGCACGAGAGTCTCTGCACTCCTGGCCGTATCTTGGAACTGTAACAGACTTGCATCCTCTGTGGTTCGGGTCATGTGTCACCAGTGGGTCACACTGGGACATCTCCAAACAGTGTGAAACTTTTCCAACTGGATAGAAAGGATAGAAATTCCCTTAAGTTACCTTAGCATTTTTAAAATCTATATTTCTGTTAATCTTCCTAATCTGGGACTTTTCTAAGGCTCAGGTGTTTGCTTTGGCTGGGTCTAGCTCTGGAGTTGAAGGATGAGTGAAACCCAGACAGCTGGAGTTCCAAACTGCATTGGGAAGTATACGAAGCAGATAATTGTGCTATCTTCAGAGCCACTCACTCCGATCTCCATTCCTCCTGCCAGGGCTGCTAGAACAAGGGAAATGGTTCAGAGAGGCATCTGTATTCATCTGACAGATGGTTCAGTGTAACGATCTGTAATTTTTTACTTAAAAGATTAAATTGAGCCCCAAATGAGACTAATTTAAGTAAATAGAATAATAAATTACGAGTGAAGACTAGCGTGTTGTGTAACGACAGGGCTGGGGTGAGAGTAGGCCACTGTCACTCGCTTCACCTCGGGAATCCCAGGTCCCTAGGCCCCTTGTTGGAGCAGCGGGGTGGGGTGGGGCTCCAGAGTGGCAGGCCGAGCTCCGGTGCACAGAATGCCTGAGCTCCAAGAGCCAGGCTCACACAGGCATCAAGAATTCACTTGGCCCCCCCCAGCGGCCGTTTCCCCTGAACGCCTTGGGGTGGCAGAGGAGCAGCTCCAAGGGAGGGGAGGCTTGTTTCCTTTGTTTAGAGTTGCACAGTTTGCAGGTGCAGGCAGCCCTGGTGCAAGGCTCTGGGCCCCTGCTTTGGAGCTGGGGAAGTTCCTTCCTCCCTCCGGCGTGGTGTCAATGGGGGTGCTGAGGTGGGAAGTTGCCAGAGGAACAGCAGGGTGTGGTGTTGGCTTTGCTTTTAGTTTATGAACCAAATGGTCCTCTCCAAGACAGAGGCCACCCAGCATCGGGGGCAGCCTCACGCTCCAGCTTGGTCCTCACTGGGGCCCTGCTCCCTTGGATGCCAGCAGGACTTTTGCCACTGCCTGCAGCCAGTGCGGCATCAGCCCAGGGAGGGTTTAGGCTGCTGACTGGTGGTCCATAGGAGCTCAGCAGAGCTGGCTTCGTGTCTATGCTAACAGGAGTCCCTGAAGGTCAGAGCAGGGATCTGACGGTCACACTACGAGTGCCATGTCTGAAATCCTGGTGACTTCGTTGCTTGCGGCACTGGGGCGAGTCCGTCCAGCCCAGGGCATTTGACTAGCATCTTTTCTAAAAAAAAAAAAAAAAAAAAAGCGTGGTGTCAGGCTGAGATTACAGGGGTGTGGACACATGGGCAAATATCCTGCCTGCTGCAGGCCTTAGCTGCACCTGTCAGAGGATGTGGACAGCTGAGTTATCCACATGACCGAGCTAGCAAATGCTCTGTGTGTCAGAATACCCGGTGTCTGGTACCCATCGGCTTAAGGAGACCAGAGTGCTCTTCATGTGGGCTGGAAATGACCTGGAGACGCTGCTCCGTCATTATCCCTGGGAGTTCAGAACTTGCCTTCATGTTGCTGCTCCAGATTTGACCTGCCCTTTCTTGGCTTCTACCCCAGCCCCGGATCAGCCTGGGCCCACTCTGCGCGGTTTGCCCCCAGCCATTTACTTGTCTGCTGTGCTGCAGAGTAACCCCTAGGCTCTTCCACTCCCACAGCGGAAGATGCAACTCCACATCCAGTCCCTGCCACAGCAATTCTCTCCTGCTGGGGTTGGGATCACAGAGACCACAGTGGTTAAGTGTACAGGTTTGCTTGGCCCTGACCTCTGGCTCCTTGTGCTGGTGTATTTTGGGGGTTGGACAGCACTCTCAGGCACTGGCATTTGGGGCTTTGTATCCAGTGGGAGATTCACACCCAAGGCCTAACATGAATATTGCTTCTCATTGCAGACAGTGTGGGTACAGCAAAGCCAGCCAGGACGGAGACGAGGAGCTGTACTTCCATTGTAAGTGATGTCTGGCCGCTGTGCTGTCTGATTGCATGGGGAGCTCTGCATTTACTGTTATTAACAAACCTGCTCTCTGCAGAGCAGCCTGGAATCCTTCCTTTTGAAGTGCTGTCATCCCGTGTTAGCCCAGAGAAGGCCAGCTCAGCACAGCAAGGCTCCCCGGAGACAGCTGGCTTGACAGCTTCATAAGCCAGTGGCCGTCCTTCCTGCGCGCAGAGCGCTGGCTGCTCAGGGAGGTCACTGGCAAGCCACAGGAAACGGAGGTGCTTTCAGCTTTCTCGAGGGCGTATGAATTATTCTGTCAGCTTTTCACATCCAGCTATGGGAGGGCGGGGGTTTGTTTTCTGGGGCATCTCTTGATTACCAAGCAGTGATAATTTTACAGACAACAGTTGTCAAAGGAAATGCAAATGTCAGAACTGACGAGTGTATTTGATTCCTGGCATATGCCAGTTAAGCACAGACCTCCTCTTCTGCTCCCTGAAGCATCTGAGAGGCAGCAGAATCCGTACGCTTTCAGACAAGCCTTTGCTGCCGTCATCCGCTTTTCAGGATCCTTGATTATTGCTGAGAGTTTTCCATACAAAGCAGGGAGAGATGAAGTGCAGCAGCTGGGGTTTCTTAGGCTACCTGTTAGTGATCTGGGTAGGGAGAGGGTTGCTCCTGGTGTCCTGATCCCAACCTCCGGTGCCATCACACACAGGCAGGACACCAGAGGAACCACATGCGTTATATTTGCTCTTTGGACTTTGTGCTCGGTAGACGTGGGATTGGCCTTCGCTGCTGGTTTGGTTCCCCAATAGGAGCAGCATGCACAGCCCCCTGCCTGTTTGGAATGTGCAGAAACTCAGTCAGTCTTTGCCCCCCTCGGTTGAGCAAGGCAAACCCCTGAGGTCAGGGCACCCAGTGCTGTTGTGTTGGGAGCAGAGGCCCCAGGAGCAGCAGAGCCAACATGCTCCTGTCTTTGTTATTTGTTCTGGGAATTTAAAATGAAGGTTTACAGGAAACCTGTGAGTGGCAGCAACAGTCCCCACCCGCGTTGTGCAATGTTCTTTGTAACTGTTTTCAGAGTAGCAGCCGTGTTAATCTGTATTCGCAAAAAGAAAAGGAGGACTTGTGGCACTTTAGAGACTAACCAATTTATTTGAGCATAAGCTTTCATGAGTTACAGCTCACTTCATCTGAAGTGAGCTGTAGCTCACGAAAACTTATGCTCAGATAAATTGGTTAGTCTCTAAGGTGCCACAAGTACTCCTTTTCTTTGTAACTGGGTTGCTGTCACTGCACTTCGCTCTCCTGGGCGCAGGCCAGGCAGCGTCAGTTACCATTTAGCAGATGGTAGTGGCCTGCGGGGAAGGCTTTGCAATCCATGCTGCTGATCATCGGGGCCTGGAACAGTTCGTGGTTATAATTGTCCCTGCTGGAGGGCTTGGATTGTTCAGGTAGGCGAGGATTAACCTGGGAGGCGGATCTGCTCAGACTCCGAGAGGCGGCTCCTTGAGTTCAAGGGCTGTCATCTCTGTTTGAGCTGGGCGGAGTGAGAATGAGCAGAGGGAACGGTTCCCTTTTCTCCCTGTAGGAACTTGGTAGCAAACTGATAGAGCCAAGTTTCTCATAAGTTTTAGCTAGTGCAGTGTCGGTCCCAAAAGGCAGGAGGTTCCTGCTGAGGCCGATCCGGGGAGAGGCAGCACGTCTGTCCATCAGTCCTGATGCTGGAAGCAGAGCTCCTGCGTTCGGACCCAGAGAAGCGCTCCCAACAATGCTCCCCGGCTTGTCCTAATGGCAGTTCTGACCAGCCCTGCAGCCCACACAGAGCAAACCTGACCTTGGCCGGAGCTGGCTGTATCTCTAGAGGTGGTCTGGGGCTAAAGCCATGAGGAGAGGAGCTCTGTGTGTTGGCGCCGCGATATCGCTGGTGGTTCAGAATGGTGCTGTGTCAACATGGCTGTAGCCTGAATGGATAGCGCGTCCTGGGGAATGGAAGCCCGGTCCCCTGGCCTTAGTGATTGTTTCCATAGACGACCCTAACAGCTGCCTGCCTCACTTCATTTCGTTTCGTTAACAGTGTACAGAGAGGAGAGGACCGTCTATTAGCCAAATGTAGTTTGGGGCTGTGAGATAAAGAGCAGAGCCTTGCAAAGATCTCCCCAGTGCGGGAGGGGCTGGGAGCCGCGGAGCATATTGTAGGTTGCAGAGCTGCGTGTTCTTTTCCAAATCCCTGCTACGCAGACAGGAGAGGGCCTCCACAAGGGGCCCAAGCAGCACAGCCGGAGGACACAGGTTTGTAGGGTCCTAGGGAAGTTATTGTCGGGCTTCGTTAAGCTGAAGAGCTAATTACCTGTTTAAACAGCAGTGTTTTGTAGTTAAATTAAATCCAGATAGATGCTGTTGCTCCCATCCTCTGCAGAGGCCTGCGTCCTGGCGCTCTGGGCGCTACAGAATACTTGGGTTTTCTGCATTGACGTGGAGCACTGTGCTCAGCCGATATGTGGACGCTGCTCTGGTGTGACTGTGACTGGCTTTCTCCGAGCTGCATTCACAGATCCTGAAAGGGGACACGGTGTCCGAAAGGAAAGCTGTGGGCGTGGATTAGCTGCTGCAGTGTCCCTCGGTGGGCCCAGTTCAGGTCCTGAGCCCCAAAGCGCAGCTGAAGGCCAGGGAGCAAAGAGCAGCAGGAGGAGTACTGGAGACAGCGAGGGGACTGCAGCCTGGAGGGGGGTTTGCAGTGCTGGCAGGTAAAGAGAGGGCAGAGCTCCTGCCGGTTCGCTCTCTGCTCCCTCTCTCTCAGTGGGGCCCGGCTGGGCAGAGCTTTGCGGAGGTGACACAGGGTTTTCTTCTCACACATACTCTGTTTATTCCCCCTCTTTGCTGTAGTTAAGATACCAACCAGGAGGACATATATTGACCCTGACACCTGTGAAGACCCCATGCAGGCCGTGCACCTCTTTGCCAAAGAGCTCGACAACTCGAGTATCAAAATCGAGCGGATCATTGGAACAGGCAAGTACTCTGGTTCGAGACGCTGCAGCGTGGCTCCCGGTGCGCTCTGCAGAGGGGCATTCCTGCTGGGCCGAGGACGCGTGTGCCACGGGGACACGGCGATCAGTCTGAAGAGGAGAGCGTGTCCTCAGCCCATTGGATGGACACTGGGTGTGGATTTACAGCCTCACGGGGAGGGAGGGTTTCTAGCTCCTCTTTCACCCCAAGGGGCTAATTCCCAGCAGGGTTCCCAGGGCTCCAGGCTGCAATCCCAGGCTGAGGCAGGATTTCCAGGTGGAGCAGGTCACAGCTTATCTCCCAGCTCCGTTCTTCTCCAGCCTCTGCCATGTAGCCCAGCAAATGCTGCTGGCGCCTGTCTGCAGCCTGACCCCCAGCTAGGAGCCAGGGCGAGTGCAGTGAGAGCTCACTACCCCTCTGGCAGGTGCTGGCCGGCCTGCGTTCCGAGTGACATTGCTCACCCCCCAAAAACCCTTCTGCACTCCCAGGTGATGAATCTCTCAGAGGTGAGGGAGTGTGGCCCAGTTCTGTGTAATCCCCAGCCTCTGTCTGGCCTCAGGGTTTGCCAGGCACAGAGCCCTGGTGCCGCTCTTGCCATTAGTTGGGACTTAAGCAAAACCGTAAATCCATTTTGTGAGCAATACGTTGAGTCAGCAGCCAAGAGTTTTCTGTTTTAAAAAGCAGAGCTGTGTGTCTGACTGGCTGAACTGTCAGGCTGCTGTCTGGCCCCCTCCTAGGGAGCCAGAGAGTATGAAACAGACACAGAAACTCGGCAGTATCTGAGACCCTGCCTTTTTCACCCTGGGACTAGAGTTCCTCCTGCTGACTGCAAGGGACAAGAGACAGAGAGTTATTAATATTTTGGCTTGCACACACTTCAGAGGTGCTCAGACGCTACAGGCATGGGGCCGTATAAGCACCTGAATAGAGAGATCAAATGTCACTCGAGCCTTTTCTAGATGACAAAATGATCTTCCAAAACATTGTCCCCTGCAGGGACTCGGGGAGGCTGTGGATGTTACTGGGGTGTGCAGAGAAGGCTGGCTGAGGTGTGGATCTGACTAGCTGGGTTCAGGGTCACAAGTCTGACACTTTGCATTCAGGGTTGCATCGGGTCATTGTTCCGTGCAGCTGTAAGGAGCTGGTTCCAGAAGTGCTACTTCTCCATCTAACGCAGCTTGTGAGATTTAGACAAGTCACTTGGGAATAGGCTCCTGTCAGAAATCAGCAGTGTTGCTCTCTGGGGCACGGGGACCCACTTGAACAAGCTTTTAACCGAGACCTTTTCCCTGCAAATGTGTTCCAAGGTGCTCTTCCCCCGCCCAGGAGACTGAGGCATATCAACTTGTTCACAGCAGCTACTTAGCTGAAATCAATGCAGCTCCTGACTCCCTGGCTCTGTAAGGTGTTGGAGCGCTCCAAGAAATGACTCCTTGCATTATTGCCAGTGTATAAATACAACCCTCGGTTTTCTTTCCATGGTGAGGTTTCTGTGGGAGCTGCCATGTGCTAGGAAACAGATACCTACAGAAACAGAAACAGATACATTGAGCTAATGTACTCAATGCTTTTTTTGCCTCTGTTTTCACTAACAAGGTCAGCTCCCAGACTGCTGCGCTGGGCATCACAAAATGGGGAAGAGATGGCCAGCCCTCTGTGGAGATAGAGGTGGTTAGGGACTATTTAGAAAAGCTGGACGTGCACAAGTCCATGGGGCCGGACGAGTTGCATCCGAGAGTGCTGAAGGAATTGGCTGCTGTGATTGCAGAGCCCTTGGCCATTATCTTTGAAAACTCGTGGCGAACAGGGGAAGTCCCGGACGACTGGAAAAAGGCTAATGTAGTGCCAATCTTTAAAAAAGGGAAGGAGGAGGATCCTGGGAACTACAGGCCAGTCAGCCTCACCTCAGTCCCTGGAAAAATCATGGAGCAGGTCCTCAAAGAATCAATCCTGAAGCACTTACATGAGAGGAAAGTGATCAGGAACAGTCAGCATGGATTCACCAAGGGAAGGTCATGCCTGACTAATCTAATCGCCTTTTATGATGAGATCACTGGTTCTGTGGATGAAGGGAAAGCAGTGGATGTATTGTTTCTTGACTTTAGCAAAGCTTTTGACACGGTCTCCCACAGTATTCTTGTCAGCAAGTTAAGGAAGTATGGGCTGGATGAATGCACTATAAGGTGGGTAGAAAGCTGGCTAGATTGTCGGGCTCAACGGGTAGTGATCAATGGCTCCATGTCTAGTTGGCAGCCGGTGTCAAGTGGAGTGCCCCAGGGGTCGGTCCTGGGGCCGGTTTTGTTCAATATCTTCATAAATGATCTGGAGGATGGTGTGGATTGCACTCTCAGCAAATTTGCGGATGATACTAAACTGGGAGGAGTGGTAGATACGCTGGAGGGGAGGGATAGGATACAGAAGGACCTAGACAAATTGGAGGTTTGGGCCAAAAGAAATCTGATGAGGTTCAATAAGGATAAGTGCAGGGTCCTGCACTTAGGATGGAAGAATCCAATGCACCGCTACAGACTAGGGACCGAATGGCTAGGCAGCAGTTCTGCGGAAAAGGACCTAGGGGTGACAGTGGACGAGAAGCTGGATATGAGTCAGCAGTGTGCCCTTGTTGCCAAGAAGGCCAATGGCATTTTGGGATGTATAAGTAGGGGCATAGCGAGCAGATCGAGGGACGTGATCGTTCCCCTCTATTCGACACTGGTGAGGCCTCATCTGGAGTACTGTGTCCAGTTTTGGGCCCCACACTACAAGAAGGATGTGGATAAATTGGAGAGAGTCCAGCGAAGGGCAACAAAAATGATTAGGGGTCTAGAGCACATGACTTATGAGGAGAGGCTGAGGGAGCTGGGATTGTTTAGTCTGCAGAAGAGAAGAATGAGGGGGGATTTGATAGCTGCTTTCAACTACCTGAAAGGGGGTTCCAAAGAGGATGGCTCTAGACTGTTCTCAATGGTAGCAGATGACAGAACGAGGAGTAATGGTCTCAAGTTGCAATGGGGGAGGTTTAGATTGGATATTAGGAAAAACTTTTTCACTAAGAGGGTGGTGAAACACTGGAATGCGTTACCTAGGGAGGTGGTAGAATCTCCTTCCTTAGAGGTTTTTAAGGTCAGGCTTGACAAAGCCCTGGCTGGGATGATTTAACTGGGACTTGGTCCTGCTTCGAGCAGGGGGTTGGACTAGATGACCTTCTGGGGTCCCTTCCAACCCTGATATTCTATGATTCTATGATTCTATACCTGGTACTGACTGGGGTGGAGAGAGTTGAACTGTGCCATGCACTTGGATGGTGGTCCTGGCAGGACCTCGCCAGCTGTAACGCAGGTGTAAACACCTTACTTCCCCCATAGCCCTCGCGGCCTTGTCTCGCGTGACCCCTCGCTGAGTTCTGGGGAATGAGGAGAAATGGAAGAACTCGCAGTGCATCCCACTTGGGCTCTGGATGTGTTCAACTCCGCTCCTTCTGCTGGAGGGGAGGGTCTCACCTGAGACAGGCCTTGGAGGAAGGTGGAGAGTGGCGCCCTCGGAGGAGAAGTGAGTCCCAGTCTGCAGCATCAGTCAAACACGTCAGAGATCGTAAAGGAAGGAGGCACCGCTGGGGGGAGGCACAAGATCCCTGGGAATGACTGAAAGGATTGTGATTTTCACCTGCTCCCTTGAAGCCGGGAGGACAAGGGCCATGGCGCCCGTGAATTGCTGCTGTGTGCACTGAGGGGATTGTGGCAGGTTCCAGTGGAGGAACGAATCTCAGCAGCCCATTGGTACCTGCTTGGCTCTTTGTAGGATTCTGGGAGCCTCGTCAGGGTTCTTAAAGCCATTTACATATTTCCTGTTAGGGATTTTCAGTCTCACTGTGATGCTGGCCGGTTTTGTATGCTCGTAGCAGGGAGAAGCAGAGTGCAGTTGGTTAGTACTTTGTACATGAGCTTGATTTAGTGTCCCTGTGTATTTCCTCAGGCAGCGCATACAGTGACATGAGCAGCATCTCATAGAGAACATCGGCAATTATCTGCTTCTTAGCAGGTTGACAGCGGTGTAAAAACTTTTTATGAGTATGTTAACTCTCAATGATTGATTGATTTTCATCAACTTTACGGCCTAAAACGTCAAAGCAAATTAAAATCCCTGCAGCTTTAATTGCTAATACAAGCCAGATCTGTGGAGGCCTTGGTATGCTGGGTGTCATTTTCCCAAAGAGAAGTTGCAGGGGAGTAGCTTAACTAGCAGCTTAAATATGAACATGGAAATAGAAGGTGATTGTCAGACAGTGGAGGGCAGAGGAATCTTAGCAGCCTTCAGGGCAGAGAAACTGGCCCAGTGATTCTGAACTTTTAGCAATAGATAATTAATGAGAAGGAAATCCAAGTAGAATAGGTCTTTTAAATGGGAGGAACGTAGAATGGTTTGTATTAGTCTCCCGGGTGACCTAGCCGGTTACCTGTCTCTCAGATCAATAAAGCTCTTCATATCCATTGGCTTTTCCCTGTAAAACCAAAGTTGGCCTTTTCTTATTAGAATTTGTCACTTTGTGCTGCCCTGATTGTGGCTGCGACTGAGCAGAAAGTTCTGTCGCAAGTGCTGATGAACAGTGCATGGCCCTGACTATCCTTCATGTGGGCAGGAGGGAGTCACCAGAGAGCTGACGTTTGGGATGGTTTGGGAGTGGAGAGAGTCAGACCCCAGCGAGGACTCTCTTGATCTCTAGGAGATAATCTTCCATTCATGGAAAGCACTTCAAAAGTGCAGTGTGCACTCGGCTGGTGCATTAGGGGAATGGCCTAAGCCGCCAAAGAGAGGAATTTGCATCATGTGTTGTTGTAACTGCTAGTTGGCACTAAAGAGTTTCACGGTCTGTGTGTTCACAGCAAGTCATGATGCCCCCCAGAAGTGGGGGAAGATGGTAAACTGAGGCTAGGGTGAGAATTTTTAAAGGGACCTTAATCCACCTTCCTGTGTTGTGGGTGGATTTTTCCCCTGAGAGTTTCTGGCTGTACAGATCCCTGCTATGTGAAAGCAGAGCCCATCTGCCCGACTAGCCAGGTACTCACACACCGGCTGCCCACACCCCTGGACCAGCTTCTGTGCTCCCAGGTCACAGTGTTTGCAGGTCCAGAGGCAGAGGTCCTGTTATGGGATGTGGGGCACAAGGAAACGCTACCAGAAGGGGAGCTGATTTTCTAGAAGAGCAGCGCTGCCCCTTGTTCTGTGTCAGAAATTCCAGCGCTGCGACCCATTGCGCAGCAGCAGATCTGTGCAGCGCTGTTTTGCGCAGTGATATTCAAAGATTTGAGAAAGCCATAAATAAAATCGGCTGTAGTAATAGCTCCCATTTTCATAGCCTGTGAGTGACCAAGAGAGCAGCCAGCTCAGCTCCTAGAATGACAGTATGAAAACAGTCCCATGCCGCATTCTTTTGGGATGTTCGCAAAAAGACAAGGAGGACTTGTGGCACCCTAGAGACTAACAAATTTATTTGAGCATAAGCTTTCGTGAGCTACAGCTCACTTCATCGGATGCATTCAGTGGAAAATACTGATGTTAACACTCTCAAATGTCTAACCACAGGGACGCTAAATGTCCGTGCTCCTTCAGCTGGAGACACTCTAATTCCCGTATCTCTAATGGCACAGGAGAGTATGGAGAAGTCTGCCGGGGATGCTTGAAACTTCCCAGTAAGAGAGAGCTCCTGGTTGCCATCCAGACCCTTCGAGCTGGCTGCTCAGACAAGCAGAAGCACGCCTTCCTGGCAGAGGCTAGCACCATGGGCCAGTTCGATCACTCCAACATCATCCGCCTGGAGGGCGTCATCACCAGAGGTAAGGCTTATTAACTCTGCACGTCATGGTATGCAAACTCATTGCGTTCCAAACAGACCAAGCTTTCCCTGTCTTGTGCTATGCCTAGTGCTCCTGGCATGGATGGCGCCCACAGCATTGGTTTGAGCTAATCTGGGTTCAGGCAAGGCATTTGTCTGA
The DNA here is from genome assembly GCF_015237465.2 of Chelonia mydas. Lineage (NCBI taxonomy): Eukaryota > Metazoa > Chordata > Testudines > Cheloniidae > Chelonia > Chelonia mydas. Next base: position 1,203,088 of record NC_051259.2, read on the forward strand.
GCCTTCCCCTTCTTTACAGTTGCTCTGCCCCTCACTTCAACCCCAAATGGCACCACCATCTGCTGATTTGGTCCTATGTTTCTGTGGCACAATCCCACATGACTTCCTTTCTGTTCCAAATTTTGTATTGTTTGGGGTTTTTTAAATGACAGGGCCAATTAATCTAGGACGACACTTGCCAAACCCATTGTGACTAGATCGTAGAGGTAGATTTGAATCCAGTCCTCATGCATGGAAAGCCTAACGTACTAGGTTCACTGACCCCTGCATCCACCCCCTCACTTTCAGCTTGAAAAGTTTTGGATTCCTGTTCCCTCTCTCTGAGAGAGGGCCGAATCCCAGAATACTGGCAGCTTTGTGCTGTGTTGTGGTGAGAGAATCCCGTGCTTCACTCACTATCCTTGCAGTTTTAACACTGTGTGATTCTCAGAGTGAAGGCAAGAAAATACAGAGAATGGTCACACAGCCCCCTTCATCCAGGGCACCCGAAGCCCTCCACAAAGACAGGTGTGTATTGTCAACCCTGCCTGATGGGGAAACTGAGGCCTGGGGAGGGGCGAGGACTTAAAAACACAGACTGTGCCTACACTGGACTGTTTGGCGAGCTATTTCCAAACACACTAGCACCGGCTGTGGTACCAATGCTGGGAGCGCTTGGCTGTTGACTTTTGTATCCCCTGCTTAGAGTAGGCCTGCATGACGTGGTGGTGAGAATGCCGGTGGCTGCCGGTGCTTTGGCTACAGGGAATGTTGAGGACAAAACAGAACCACAGACCAGGAGCCTGTCAGAGCTACAATGGAGGCCAAGTGCCCAGGCACCTGCTCACCGTCTGCGGAATCACTACGTGGAGATATTCAGGACCAGAGAGATGTGCGTTACATGAGACTTTGTGCTCAACACACGTATGGGACCGCTGTAAAAACATCCTGTCCACACACAGCAGTAATGACATGTTTGCTTCCGGTTACGACACAATTCCAAGCCCTGTGTAACTCCCAGCGTTTGTGGGCTGATAATTGTGCAAGTCGGGCAGCGTAAGGGAGATGTGCACAGGCAGTCGTGCTGCGATTGCATGGCACTTACTCTGATCAGTAGATAAAAAGTGATTGTGGTATTGTTACACGGTTATGAGTGCCCAGCAAAATGAAGCGATACGCTCCCTGATCTGATTTTTGTGGCAACAATGCGGCCTCGTTTACTTGGTAATTTAAAAGCAATAGAAAGTGATTGTCCTGTGGAAAAGCAGGAAGAATGCTGATTGTTTTCTTAATTACCCACCATGGAGTTTGGGTCATTAATGCAGGAGTCTCGCCTCTGAACTAATCCGGTAATATGCTCGAGCAGTTGTTTAGCTATGTGATTATCTGGTGGTGGAGAAGCTGTACAGTTGCCCTCTGGAAGCCAAACGTTTGCTTGTGTTGGTTTTTATTATTTTATGGTTCTGATGTTGTTTAATAGAATTTTTACAGCTAGATTAATAAAGCCAGGGAGCCAAACTGGGTTAGCAGCAAAACCCAACTCTTATCATAAAAGCAAATTAAAAGGAGGGTTTTGTCAGCAAACAGATGAGTGTCTGTCTGTCTGTCTGTCCCTGTGGGAGTGTGTGTTCTCTGTGAATCTGAGGAAGGTGTAGTTAAATAGAGATCCACATAAATACAGAGAAACATGAACACGCATGTTGTGAACCGTGCTATTTATAACACAGGGGATCAGCTTCTGTTTTAACATAGGGCCCGATCCAGCTACCCTCCCTCACATTGAGTAATACGTTTCTCCTCAACGGTGCTACTCAAAGTGTTCCAAGCAATAGTATTTAATATTCCTCCCCAAATCAAGAGCAGGGCCCCTTATGCTGACTGCATTCCTCAGGGTGAGATCCACGTCTCCCTGAGACACCGGACCTGCGCTTGGATCCATGGAGGCAGAGCAAACTGCAGGGTTGGTGTCGAAGGAACAAGAGAATCAGGCCCTTAGAGTTTAAGCCGCTTGCGTGCAATACAGATGTACAGAAATCCATCGTTTGATGGTCAAGTGCTTAAGTACCCCTAATTATATCCATTCCATTTCCTACCTTTTACTAATTTCTTCTTCAAAATACGACGTGTATGCTTGCTTTGTGGGTGTGTGAATTACGCCATTTAGATGAACAGCTCCACCATTAATAGTAGATAGTCAGAAATGCTAATTAGTTGCTTTCATTATACGTTTGTGATAGAGAATTGCAAGTCTCTCGCCCTGAGCAAACGCACCCTTCTCACTGTTAATGGCCCTTTTTCTGTGTAGTTCCCTCCTTTTCTGTTTGGCAGATGTGATCTTGTTTCAAAATAAATGAATCATCTAGCTGTGACTCTGGAGACATATCAGGGTCTGATAGCCTCAAAAACCCACACAAGCTTTGTGTTCCCATCATTCCCACAGCTACTTGATATTCATGAAGCATTTCACCATATAGGAATTGTATAGTGAGCCATACTTTTGAAAGCCCTAATTCACTGTTCTCATAGCAGAAAGTTGAAGTCTGTGAATGTAAAATCTGAATGATGGCTGGGAGCTTGTTGAAAAGGAGAAAAAAAATGTGTCTGTGCCTTTTTCAGCCGTCTGATGATACGGGAAGGAGGCCTGGATTATTGCTATTTATTTATTATAAGGTTTCTTTTTCTGCTTTTTTACCTGAGAAATATCAGGAGTATTAAGTCATGTCTGTCTTGTTTTTTGGAGGTCCCACTGCAGCAGTGGGTCTCAACCAGGGGTACATATACCCTTGGGGGGTAAGCAGAAGTCTTCCAGGGGTACATCAGCTCGTCTAGATATTTGCCTCGTTTTACAATAGGCTACATAAAAAGCACTAGCGAAGTCAGTACAAACGAAAATTTCATACAGTCAATGACTTGTTTATACTGCTCCATATACTCTACACTGACATGTAAATGTGATATTTATATTCCAGTCAACTTATTTTATAATTATTTGGTAAAATGAGAGAGCCAGCAATTGTTCAGTAATAGTGTGCTGGGACACTTTATATTTTTATGTCTGATTTTGTAAGTAGTTTTTATGTGAAACTTGGGGTACGCAAGACAAATCAGACCCTGCAAAGGGTACAGTTGTCTGGAAAGATTGAGAGCCCCTGCACTGGAGGATCTAGAGACCTGAAGCAGGACCTTTCATAAATTCGTAGAGTTTATAGCCAAAAGGGACCATTCCATCATCTAGTCTGACATCCTATATATCACAGGCTAGTAAATTTCACCCAGTTGCCCCTGTACTGATCTGGATAACTTCCAGAATGGCATCTCCCTCTCTGATCTTCAAATCAAGACTAGAAGCCACCACTTCTCTTGGTAGTTGGTTCCTAAGGTTAATCACCCTCACTGTTAAAAATGTGTCTGATTTCTAATGTGAATTAATCAGCCATTGTGTCTTGTTCTGCCTTCCTCCACTAGATGAAAGACTCCTTCAGGGCCTGCTATTTTCTCCCCAGAAGGTCCTTGTAACAGAAATCAAGTCTCTTCTCAGTCATTGTGTGGATAAGCTGAGGAGATTGAGTTCTTTTAGTCTCTAACTCTCAGGCATTTTCTCCAGCCCATAAATAATTTTGTGGCTTTTTTTTTGCATTCTCTCCACTTTTTCAACGTCCTTTTAAAAATGTGGACAGCAGAAGTGGACACACTATTCCAGTACAGGTCTCACCGATGCCATATACAGAGGTAAAATCACCTCCCTGCTCCTTCTCCCGCTTCAGCCAAGGATTTCATTAACCCTTTTTGCCCCAGCATTGCACTAGGAACTCTTATTGAGTTTCTTGTCCACTGTGACCCCCAAATCCTCTTCAGAGTCACTGCTTTCCAGGATTCCAAACCCCATTCTATAGGGATAGCCTGCATGCCTGGTTCCTAGAGGGATAACTTTACATTTGGCTGTATTAAAACACTGTCTTTAGCTACCAATGGACTGGAAAGTACTTCATCGTCCTCATGTAATATGAGCACATGATCCTGCTTCTTTCAAAATATAGAACAGGGAAATTCATTGGACACTTCTCCCTTTTATGAATCACTATTTATGGTTTTATCCTCTACTTTTAGTAACAGGCCTATAGGATTGCTAACTCCTCCTAACTGTCCTGAGCCTTGCCTGCCCTGGATTCTCCTCTGATGTCTTTAGCTTTTCTTATCAATTTCCTACACTCCTTCACTTCTAATTCACATTGGTTGCTTTCTGTTTTCCTCCTTTTTCCTTGCGATACATTGTTGCTAATTTATTTCTAATTGCTGCCTTCATTTAAACTCCTGAACCAGGGTGGGCTTTTACCCAGAGGTCTCCTCTCTCTTCATTGTGGAATTGTGGCTTTTACGCCACGTAATAAACTCTTCTCAAAGAACTCCCCCATGTTTCTGTATTCCTGGTTGGGACTGTCCTCTCTTTGCCCATATTGAATGAAATGGAGTCATTATCACTGGTCCCTAGGCAAGCACTAACTTCCAGTAACTTCCATCATAGTAAGGTCCAAATCAGAGATGCCTAGCGCAGGGTGAAACCCTTTAGTGGTACGTTTTACTGGTGGCTGCTTGAGACCTCAGCACGTGACTCCCAGTAACGATGCGTACTCCCTGCCAGCATGCCCACTTGTCTCCGGGTGCAGTGCTGCAGGGGTTTCCTCTCCGGTGCCCCCGCAGTCTGTCGGCCTTTGTGCCGGTCAGCCCTCTGGCTGAGAAGCGGCTGGTCCAAACTCATTCCGGATAACACAACGGCCAGGTGCAGTCCAAATCCCAAAGAATCAGCCTGCCCTCTGGGCCCTGGGGTTCCACTGCCTTTCCCTGGCTCTAGTATCAAGTCCTGTCCTGCCCAGCCTACCTCCTCCTGAGGCTGCTAGCCTCCAGGGTCGCTGGCCCTTTGGCCTGTCGCAAGGGCCAGCCAGCTCCCTGTGGCTTCTCTCCCTTGGCTACAGGCTCTCAGATTATATAGAGGGCCCAGGTGACTGTTATCACCTCTGGCTGAGGAGTAACTACCTAATTACCACCCAGGTGAGGTGGCTGTGACTGACTGGGCTTTTAACCCTTTCTTGCCTGGATTGGGGGTTGAAGTCATGTCCCCCCCATAACACCACAATTTCTCTTTCCACACATTGTTGACAGGTGCTTCAGGAGTAGCTCATCCTGCTCTCTGGTTTGAGTTGGTGTCTAACTCACCTGTACCCCCTCCTGGACTTCGTTACTTAACACATTGAGTCATACGCATTCATGGTCCTGAGACCGAGTCATTAGTAACTCTACAACAGGTCCTGTCTCTCATCTAGAGTGCTGGCCCACTCCACCCTTCCTGAATAGAGTGTAACCAGTGATGTTAACATTCCCCTCATGGACGGTCCAACCATTCGGGAATACCAATTTTACCAAGTTTCTTCTCATCAAGGAGAATTTCCAGTTCCTCCTTTTTGTTACCCAGATTCCCAGTATCGGTTTTTAAGCCACTGAAAATTTTCTTCTCTTCACTTTCTTTGTCATATTGGTTCAAACTTTTTGCGACAAGCTAAGTTTGTGTTTGTTCCGCATTTGTCTTCTGAGACCCTCCCCTCTGTTGCTCTGACTGCTCCAGTTAGTCTCCAGCTGAGAAGATTAGCCCCCTCCCTAATGTAGGGATGTAGACCGTCGCCTGGTACAGCCCCGTCTCCCACTGGACTGTGGCCCAGTGTTCCACAAGACCAAAACCTTCAGCTTCATGCCTGGTGTGCAGCCAGCAGCTCACCTCCAGGAGTTCTCCACTTTGGCGGCAGGAGGTGGGGTTGCTGAATCTTTGAGAGAGATTTTCTCCCCACTATTTATCAGGCATTTGAGTTTGAGGCTTTTAAAAAGCCGGTTCTAAAGGGTGAGTAGAAATCCCTTCCCTTCCCCAGCTCCCCTCCTTCGCTCAGGAGTCCCTTCCTTTGAATGTAGACTAACTCTCTAGTTATGCACAGAGATTCCCATGACAGACAGAGCTAACAAGACCCAAATCTCTTGTGTGAAAAGCAAGCAGAAAACAATCTTTAAAGGACTGGAGTGTTGAGGGCTGGGCTGGGCACCTTTGGGTCTGCAGGCTTTGCTGGGTGTATGTATTTATATCTGCGCAGAACTGTGCTTGATAAAAACCAAGGTTAGCTAAATACTCCTTTTCTGTCTGTGCACCCAGGAAATACCATGATGACTGTGATGGAATACATGGGGAACGGAGTGCTGGATTCGTTTCTCAGGGTGAGTGTACCTGGGTGTCGGTTACCTCCTTGAACTTTGCCGAGCAGTGCTGCCATTTTCCTAACTGAAGAGTCACAGCACGAGCTGTTTGTGCGACTTGAGCCCAAGCTGAACCTTCCCTACTCCTGCCTTGCAGAAACACGAGGGCCAGTTCACAGCCACGCAGCTGACTGGTATGTTACATGGGATTGCCTCCGGCATGAAGTACCTGACCGAGATGGGTTACGTACATAAAAGCCTTGCTGCCCACAAAGTCCTTGTGAATAGCAACCTGGTTTGCAAAATATCAGGCTTCAGACAGTCCCAGGAAGATAAAATGGAGACCATCTTCACCACCATGGTAAGCTGCGGGGGACTAGCAAGGACGGGGAGCTGTTCTCAGTGCAGTACCTGTGCTGTGACAGAGCTGGATACTCACTAACTTTGTGGGGTCGTTGGAGGGGGGAAGTGGAGGGGCAGGGTTGGTTTTGAAGGTGCATGAGATGGGATATCAGGGACAGTCACTGAGGAACACAAAGATGAGCTCCCTGGGTAACGTGGTTATTAGACCATCTCTTGTGCTTGGAAATAGACTGATATGTTTGTGCAGTGTAGAGTTTGAGAAGGAAAACTTTCCAACCTAGGTTCAGAAGGCAGGAGGAATTTCCTTGTACAAAGTACAAATCATGGAGGTCCTGGAAATGTAAGAATAGAGAAGCCTCCCTTCTATGGACCTGGCGGGTGACAGAACCACATTCCCTGCAAAAACCTGATAGAGAAAAGAACAAGTCCAGATCCCTCTGAGATGCTGAAAGCCCCTTTCACGATGGAGCCAAGGGTCTGAGGCTATTTGTGCAGATGCTGCTGCCATCCATCAGAACAGGAACATAGTTCTGTCATGGCAGGGACTCAAGGAGTGTCTTCTTGCACCATCCTGCCCCTGAGAGAGAGATCTAACAGTCTTCTCCCAGCAGCTGAGGTTACTGCTGTCGCCATAAACCAATCTGGTTCCACTTCACAGGGTTTGTGAGAAAGTTTCCTTTAGCTTTGGCATCTGGTTCCAATGCTTCCCAAAGCAAAATGCAAACCTTGGGCAGAATGGCCACGTTCTCATGCTGAATCTTTGCAAAACTGGATCTCTCCTTGTTTCGATGCAAAGCCACAATCAGGATAACCTAAAACTAGGCCCAGCATCGCCCAAGAGGTTTGCAGGCCTGATTTGAATGTTGAGTAGGGATCAAAATCTGAAGCCAGCTGAGTTTCACGGCTCTGCTTAATACCAGATGCAGCAAACCTGCCGCAGAAGCAGTATGTTTCCTGGTTGCCTGGTCTCTTCCTGCTACATGAATCCAGTATTTGCATGTAAACAGTTTTCTTTTCAGTTGGAGATTAAAGTAAACGGCAGTGAAATGCTAAGGCTTTCTGCTTAAACTACCTATGAATCTGAATCAGTGCAACACAAATTCTTCCCCTCTCCTCGCCTCTGTGTGTGTGTGTGTGTGTGTGTATACATACACATGCACGCACTGGGAGCTGTAAGCAGCTCACGCAGCCTGAGGGTTCGTTGTGTGTGTGTTTTATCACTTGTAATGAAATTCGTGGTTTTCAGTTAAGAATTTAAGATCTGTCTGATTCACATACGTACCTATTCAGCGTTCCCAGCCAATACACTTCCTGAACGAACACACACACACACACACACACACACACACACACACACGGCTTGAGATCCCATTACAATCCCCCAGAAACACACCCGCACCCCAAACATGGCACTTGGAGGGGGGATCTGTCCTGCAGACTCCGTTAGGGAGGCAAATTGCAGGTTCGGGGGAATGACGCACACTTCCCCAAGAGCACACCTTTAGCATGGCAGTATAACACTGCTCGCACTAATTCACTCACAGTCCAATTTAGACCATTTCACTTGCCAGTGAAGAAATCAATGTACGGTATAAAAGATGGTTTCATCTGATGCCCCACTGCCCGCGTACGTGAGCCAGCACCATTGTGTCATCACAGTAACCACGGCATTCGTCCTTAAAAACGACAGTGGATTCTTCACTCCAAAGAACACGTACTGTCACAGGCAGTATTCTGGTAGCGCAAAGAACTAGCGGCCGCTGACACCCTGCCTTCAGCCAGCCCTTGGGACTGAGGGTGTGACCCTCCCTGCCTTGCTGGCTTGCACGGGGAGCTGCTGACGCTTACCAGCTCTGGCAAGCCTGGCACTTAAAGATCTGGGTTAGTCTGAGTGTCTGATGCTGGTGGAGTGTTCCGCACGTCCCCCCAGCCCAATCGAGTGTCCGGCCAGGGGAGAGCCTGACTTGGAGGCTCTGTGGAACTGGAGAGGAAAGCATGTTGCTCGGAGCTATACCTGAGACTCCGAGTCCCAAATGTCATGGATGGAAACCTCGTTGGTGTTAACGAGAGACTGGAGGCCAGATATGTCCCAGTTGAGGAAAGGCTGGAGAGACCTGTGGAAGCACCAGGTCTCCCTCTCTCTAACAAGCAGGGTGTGTGACTGCCGGAGTCTGTCTCTGTCCCTAGCAGTTAATTTTATTAAAGTTAATGTTTAAAATCAAATTTACACAAGTTAAGAGGGAAGGTGCTGTACCTCTGGGGTCGGGCTTCGGTTATGGGGGATTGCAAGTCTCGGTTACAAGGTTCACGAGATACATACATATCACATAACCAGCATAGATCCAGATGGGGGTGTGGGAGTTTTTTAAAGCGTCAGTGGCTAAGTGGGCTCAGATGCGCCACCCATGGAATGTATCCAGAGTCCAAGTCAGTGTCGGCGTAGTGCGTAAGCACATGGGTGTTAGTATTAGCTGAGAGGAGCCCAGTGCCGGCTGTCCCACGTGCAGCCAGAAGGGTTCTGCAGACGCTAAATACAAGAGAGGTGAGGTGGGAGGGAGTGGCAGTGTGTTTTCGTTCAATATTAATGGATTAAATGCCATCAGCTCCTTCAGGAGACGGAACCTCCCACGTTAACGTTTCAGGTCTCGCCCTGCCCTTCAGACTAGCATTGGTGCTTGTTCCGTTGTTAAAGAATTTGGTGCAAAGTTTTCCCCTCGCGTTAAAACTGTACGTGGTGCCAAGGTCTGTGGTCACTAAGCGCTCCACGATCCAGGTGGGCCGCATGCTGATCGGAGGCGTTAGTGAGCCTGTGTGAACGCCTCCCTTGTCCTGCTGCTGCTGAGAACCTCCTGTTTCCTTTTTTCTGCCTGGCCAGGGCGGGAAGAGCCTGGTGCTGTGGTCAGCCCCCGAAGCCATCCAGTACCATCGCTTCAGTTCTGCCAGTGCCGTGTGGAGCTTTGGCATCGTGATGTGGGAAGTGATGTCTTACGGGGAGAGACCCTACTGGGACATGTCCAACCAGGACGTGAGTCGCTTTGCAGCCACTGTACTCTGACCCCACGGAGAGAGCGGCACTTGATACGTGACCATGTTTCAATGCCGGGCATTCGTGGATAGCGGGAATTACAAGCCATGCATGTCGCTCGAGTGGCTCCGTATTTCCATCTTGGGTTAACGTGGTGCAGGGGGACGTTTGTATATTTTTGGCCTAGAAGAGAAGAGCTATGCAAATAACCCAAAACATTTAAAAACAATTGTTTCGGGTTAAACAAGATGGTCTCTTCAGCCTGAAACAAAACTTTTCATTTACTTTTTGACTGTTTTTACCCTTTTAAAATTTTTTAATGACACTGAAAGAAAATTTGAAACAAAATAAATAATTTTGAATTGATACATTTTGTTTTAACATTTTCAGAACAAAACGTTTTGTTTTTTTTTCAGGGTTTTTTCCCCAACCAAAACAAACAATTTGGCAATTTCAACACGAATTCACTAAATGTTTCAGTTGACGCAAATCGGCAATTTGTGGTGAAAAATGTTTCCTCTGAATAATGCGAATGTCGTACTCCAGTAGTGCTGACAGACAGGGACTGCTCTGCTGCTCTTCAATGACTCCTTTGTATAACTCTCTTCTCTTCCTGCCCCGTGTGGGATTTCAGGTGATAAAGGCCATCGAGGATGGGTTCCGGCTGCCTCCCCCGATGAATTGCCAGCCCCCGCTTCACCAGCTCATGCTGGATTGTTGGCAGAAGGATCGCAATGAGAGGCCCAAGTTCTCACACATCCACAATATCCTAAGCAAGATGCTTCAAAACCCAGAGCCACTAAAATGTACCACCTCCACTTGCACCAGGTGAAAATCTGCCTATATCACTGCTCTTTCTCTTTAATTCTCGAATGCTGCAGCGTTCACCTCTGTATGTATCCCATAGGCCACCCCACACAGCTCGCTCCAGGGTGACACCGGTGCTGAACTCAGTTACGCTGAAGAAAATCCAGAGCCACTCCATCTAAATCATTGCAGTAATTCCCAGACTCGCGCTACGGTAACTTTTTTCAGAGTAACAGCCGTGTTACTCTGTATTCGCAAAAAGAAAAGGAGGACTTGTGGCACCTTAGAGACTAACCAATTTATTTGAGCATGAGCTTTCGTGAGCTACGTGAGCTGTAGCTCACGTAGCTCATGCTCAAATAAATTTCACATAGCTCACGAAAGCTCATGCTCAAATAAATTGGTTAGTCTCTAAGGTGCCACAAGTACTCCTTTTCTTACTGCGGTAACTGAGATCAGGATTGGGCCATCGTGGAATCTGGCTGGATTGCAGGATTCCTGGTCAGCTGAAGCTGGGTTCACAGCGTGCTGTGTGGATCTCACTGGGCTGACACCAGTGATATGAACCTGGCAAGCCTTGGCTCCAGCGAGTTGCCGTAGGGGAATGGCCCCAGTTCTACCCTCCCACTCCTCTGGGAACACAGGGCCCTGGATGCAGCAGGACCAATGCAACCTCATTGCACGGGGTGGGTGGCAGGATTCCCAGAGGGCCCCCAAGGAGTCTGTCTCCCCTGCCCCCCATCGATCCGTGTGGCACCCTGCATGCCAGCGCAGAGACAGGTATCGTGGGAAGTGGGATCCAGCGAATGCACTATTGTGAGGGTCCCCTGGCCACACCCACGTTGTCTGATGATTTCTCCCACGCTGCCTCTACTGCAGAGCCAAACTTCTCCCCTCCTCCAGCTAATGCCGACGGGTCAGAGACACACTCTCCTCAGCCCCAGCGGGTGGGTCTGGGAGCTCTGGCTGGAGGAGGATTCTGTAACTGAAGTTGACTAAAAGCAGAACCCTTCAGATGAAGAACCAGGGGTTAAGAGCAGCTCCTCTCCTGACTGGTCAGCAGAGACGCTGCACGTTGGGGGGTGTCTGTGTCAGGCTGTGTTATGTGACTGAATGTCTTCATAAGCAAAGGATGGCCGTGCTGCACGGCATCTGGGACTTTCAGGTGCCCTGCTCTGCTCCGGTTCTTGGTGGAGGGGTGAGACCTGCTCCAGGCAGACTGAGCCTTCTCTATTGTTGGATCACTTGGGAGGAAGGTGAAGTGCCAGTAACCCAGGATCACAGCCAGAGACAGCTCCTGATGGAACCTGCAGAACATTCTGTGATCCCAGATCCCCACAGAGTGGGTAGGATTAGGGAACCAAATAGCCACCATCCCTCAGTTCTCCCCTTCCTTACATGGCCAGTGCTCAGGTTAAATTTCCATGTGCCTTGCCTCAATTGTTCCCTGAAAACTTGCATGGGCCAAGCCCACTTTCATGCCTGCTAGAGAGGTAGCTGCCAGGTTCAGCCCTATGGATGCGAGCTTAACCTTCTTCTGGTGTGATCTGCTCATGTCCTGTTTGAGTTGGCAGGCCTCACAATCCGTCCATCCCCCTGGCCGAACGCACTTTCTCAGCCTTCCCGTCCTTCAGCTCCGTGGGTGAGTGGCTGGAAGCCATAGAGATGGGCAGGTACAAAGATAACTTCACCGCTGCGGGGTACTGCTACCTGGAGTCTGTGGCAAGGATGATGGTCCAGTAAGTGAAGAGTGTCCTAGGAATAAACCAAGAGAATAGATGCGGCTTGAAAAAGCCTGCTCTGAAATACCAGGCAGCTGCTATTACATGTGAGCAAGAGATATGCATGGAGCGTCTGACCCCCTGGGAGAACGTGCTCCAGGAGAGATTGGAGCTGCATGTGTTTGTGTGTGTATCTGTCCTTTGTTTGACCTGTAGATTTTAAAGCTGGAAAACCGGAGGCCACTTATAGTATTTATGGGAGAGTGGCTGGCCGGCTACCTCTCCCAGCACAGCTCAGATCTTACCTGAAGTTTATAAAGCTGGAAATAAATAGTCTTATTTCCAGATAATGCAGATAGCACAGCGCCCAAGTGAGCTCCTGATCTCACTGTAACCCTTTTCCTCCAGCCTGCTTCCTTTGGGTTTGGCTTCTCTTGTCGTGACTCCTGTCACTGTTCCAGTCTTTCTCTTGTATAGTGGAGATTACAGTGTGGGACCCCATCCAAAGTCTGCAGGGCAGAGAGCATCGGTTGTCTGTGAAATGCCCAGCATGCTGCGGGCATCCATGGTCATTGAACAGTCTCTGTCCCTGAGCTGCTGTCTCCTTTGGCTGGGACTCCTTGTGTGGGCTGCTCCAAAGAGAATTGCATGGGGCTTCGCATCCACACGAGCTGTAACCCTGAGTCCACAGTTGCCTTTTAGTCTAAAATCTCTATTTCCACCATTTGCTGGTGGCCTTGGGGTCTGATGCTGCGAACTCACCTCTGCTGTGGGGCTTGTTTTCCAGAGATGTCCTGAGTCTGGGAATCACCTCAGTGGAACATCAGAAAACCATCCTGAGTGGGATCCAGACCCTGCGAGCCCAGGTGATACAGATGCACGGTCGAGGCGTGCAGGTGTGAGCCCAGCAGGGACGGACGCTTTCAGAGCACTGACTTAAAACTCCCTGGGGACAATGATGCAGCAGGGCCGGGAGCTGGCCCCTAAACTGGACCAAATCTCTGAGACTTTACCAAGAGCAGCTGTGTGAGTGGGAGGTAGGAAGTACAGGTCTGCTGCAAACTAGTCATTCCAGAGTAGCGAGGGAGTCTAGGAATTGGTGTTTCCTTCCTGGGGGTCTCCCTACAGCAGCTTTAGTGCAGTGTGCTTGGTTGGTTGTGTTTTTCCCCAGCAATGTTTTGTAGGATGAGAGTCAAGCTACAATGCTGCTGTTTCACATGGTACCTAGGTTAACAGGGTGGACTGGACACTTGTGTACTGGATTTGACCGTGTTTTAGTATCTAGTGTTCTACTGATAAATCCATAGGTATTTTTTATACAAGCTGATGTATTTTACTGACCCCACGAGTACCTTCTGTTGTATAGAGTCCAGAGCACAGCACACTCTAATGGCCTAGCTTTGAAAGATGACTTGGCCCATCCATTCCTGTCCCTCCAGAGCAGATTCTGAATTCCCACTCTTCCCCAGCGTGATCCATTCCATTCCAAGGGTTCCCTCTTTAAGTCACAAAAAGTGTGTGAAAAGTAACTAATTCAAACCAAACTGGCAGGCAAAAGTCCCCAAATTCCATCAGAAATGGGACAGATAAAATTAGGGAGTCAGTAATAATTCTTCCAGCCTGTATTATTGAGAAGAACACAGCGTGTATCTGTTCTTCTTCGACTGGACTCTGTCCATTCTCACTCTTGGGACGTGCCCACAGCCACTCACAGAACAACTCTGGTTACAGGTGAGTAGCCTCCGTTTCTCCCCCATAGACTGTCCCAACTAACTCCCTAAAACCGTTCTCTGGAGCAGGACTAGAAATGGCTTCTCAGAATCACCCTGTTAAAGCATAGCACGATGTTGACGTTTCACATCACGGATCAGTATCCCACTATGTCAGAGCCAGAGGGTGCATCCCAAAGCGGGTCACTGGGTGTGAGAGGCCTGGTGCTGTAGCACCAGGAAGGGTTGGGCTGTGTGCGCTATCTGGGATGAGAACGCTCTACGCTGTTTGGGAGTTGGTTTGATTAGCCACAGCTGGGGTGTCAGTTTGAGGTAATTTCAATGGTGGTGTTGCCAGATTAGATCCCAAGACAGGAAATTCTGGCCAAATGGTGGAATTGGGTATCCGAACGGAATCAATGAACCAATGGGATCTCTGAAACTGTCATGAAATCCAGACAAGGCAGGCAGCATCAGCACCTTGTTTTGTTGTAAATAACAGGCCCAGTCCTGCATTCCTTGCACATCAGACACACCCACTGTCCTCAGTCAGGGATCAGACCCTACATCACCAATGGCATTTGCTTAGCAGTACAAGTTTCCTTTAAGTTAGTTAATTAAATGGATTTTTGCAGCCTGGATTCAGTTGGATGTACAGAGTTTTGTAGGCCTTTGATTATCATCTATAAGCATTACAAGAGAATTATCGATGATGAAAGACAAAGATTTACAAAGGGAATTAATGCAGTGGAAAGTATTCAAAGCACATTTTAGAAATCTGTTTGCATTGTGATTCAGATGTGCCTACTAGACTGCACCATAGGGATAGAAAACTAAATTGAAACTAAATACAGGACCTTAACTCCTCCTATCCCCAGTAGCGTTGGCACAGTATTTACCCACTGCCTGGGCATCCTTCCTTCTGCTCTCGATGAAACAAAGAGGCAATCGTATGTTTTAATTTCTCTCACTGGCGTGGTGACGCTGCAGAGCCTGTTGCGTTGGGGATCTAACACTTTTGTTCAGAAACAGATACTCTAAGGCGGGCTTTTTAAATTGTCCATACTTGAGTAAAATTCTGTTTCGGCTCAGGTGCTGTGATCTGTTCAGATTCCGGAGACCAATGGTTTTGTTAGCAGGATTTAGTTTTATTCAGATTTACGTTGGTTTTGTTGCATTTCAAAGCAAAAGAGAACGTTCTTCTCGAGAGGGGATTTTCTCAGATAACATTTCACAAACACTGCCTATAAGGTGGGGAATGATGTGTACATGTTTTGTGACTCTCTGTTGACAGTTACGTGGGACTTGGCTGGCTTGCTTTCTTGGTTATTCTGTATTGCCTCCTTGCCCCATCAGGCTGGATTTATATCTGTTTAGTTCCACAGAGGGACAGCATGGCCCTGGGGATGGATGTACAGAGAGTGTTCATCATGTCACTACATTAGATCCTCTAGACGTGGCACCAAGAGGGTGTGTATTTTAAGTATAACAGAGGTCGCAGCTAAAGCTCTTTGTAATGTTCCTGCCCATATAGAGGCTTTCGGGCAATGTCACATCCGAACTCTCCTGTCAAAGGGTCCTGAATCCAGGCAGCTCAGACTGCGTGAGCTGAACTTGAGGAAGTTGCCTCCTTTCTTTGCAGGCTTCTGAAACAAATTTTAAGCAATTCCTGCTAGTAAAGGAAAGGAACAATGGAGTAACCAGAGCACAAATTGTGTGCAAAGCAAGAGATAAGAAATATTGCCCTGTAGAGAACTGGAGCGGTCATTTGTGCTACAAATCTACGGAGCATGCGGAAATCAACATGCCTTTCAACACACCATTTCTTGGGGGAATTGCTGGGGTCGGGAACTCTCCCTGAGGTAGACAAACTCTCTTCTCCTTGTCACTTCTTCTGTTAAGAAAAATACACCTGCCCCAATGTCACCTGGTTAACGTTTAATGGAAAGAATTTGTCTTCAGGGTTCATCTAATTCCAGCCCACGTAGTCAACATCCTGTTGTTTCCTACCCAGACAAATAATAATTGTGAACTGAAACCTTCATTTGGTAGAAATGCCAGATCCTAAGGATCAAGTGCAATTTGTATGCTCTTTATGTTTACATTTTATCTATAGAGAAAGTGTACTGTAGTCCTCTAGGTAAGAAATTGAACCAACTTGATTCCTGATCATTTCATTGCATTTGAAATCTTCCCTTGGGTTCCCAGTATCTGTAACCTCTTGGCTGTGATCATTTCTAAGGGTCGTGTGCACTCTGGATGGTGTGCAGAGAGGCTGTGGTGACCATTTCTGGAATAACTGGGTCCAGCTCTGGGGTCTACTCTTTAAATAGGTGTTGAAAAATTGGAAAGGGCCCAGAGTACGGTGAGACAAATGAATTAAGGCCTGGAAAACATGCCATACAACAGGAGTCTAAAGGAGCTCAATCTATTTAGCGTATTGAAGACAATGTTAACAAGTGATTTGTTCATGATCTGTAAGTACCTGCAGAGGGAAAAGCTACCTGAGGACTCGAATCTAGCAGACAAAGGCATAGCAAGATCTCATGGCTAGAAACTGAAGTCAGCAAAGTTCAAAGTGGAAATCAATTGCAGATTTTTAGCAGTGACTCTAATCAGCCATAGGAACAGATTGCCAAGAGATGTGGTAAATTCTTCATCACTTGGAGTCTTTAAATCAAAACTAGATCTCATTCCAAAAGATGGGGTTGAACTGGAGCATAAATTGTTGGGTTAGATGGAGGAATCGCTGAGTGAGGTTCTCTGGCCTGTGTCGGGCAGGAGGCCAGACTAGGTGAGCGTAATGTTCCCTTTGGCCTTAAAATCTACCATGCTAGCAGAGGAAGGCCTAACACGAGCCCAAGGGCTGGAAGTTGAAGCTAATCAAATTCAGACTGGAACTAAAGTGTGAATATTGACCCATGAGAGTAATTCACCATTGGAACATGGCATTGAGGGTTGTGGTGGATTCTCCGGCACTGGCCACTTTTAAACTGATTGGATGTTTGTCTAAAAGATTCGCTGTTGGGATTATTTTGGGCAGTTCTCTGGCCTGGGCTAGACAGGAGGTCAGACTAGGTGATTACTGTGGTCCCTTCTGGCCTTGGAATCTGTCTCTATAATTGGCAGCTCTTGGAGCCAGATGACTTGTATTCTGGAACATGTAATCAGTCCACTGTCTAACCACGGAGCAGCGTTTACAGGGATATGGCTCCCCTGAGCTAGATGTGTCCTGTGTTTATATCCAGTAGAATACTATGCTGCCAGCTGGGTGGACTGACCGACCAACTGGCAGACTACCTAGAGGCTTGGCAGTGGAGGATAAAAGGCTGGGAAGTCCCAGTAGTGTTTCAGCAGCAATGCTGCGGCTTGCGGGATGGTCAAGTTTCTTGAGTCCTCAGAGAACCGAGACTGAAATGGGAGGTTCCCTTCCCAGAAGATTAAGCATCATTCCCTGTTGCCTAGGAATGATTCAGGTTCCTATTTTTAGAGAAGCCCTGCACACCTAAAAATGGCAACCTTACTAACCTCAGATCTACTTTCTCTTCAATCAGTGCAGAGGCTCCAGGAACTCATTAGCCAATAGGTAGGTGACAGTAGGCTGATTAAGGAAGGATCTGATTAATTCAGAGCGGCAGGAGGGGGACAGTCAGCGCACAGCTGCCCTCTTAGCCCCAACTTCTTAAAGGGCCTCCTGTCTCATCAGTTAGCTGTGTACTGAGGGGCAAGTCACAGCTCCATTGACTTCACCAGAGTGACGACCATTTATGGCAGCTGAGGATCTGCTCCTACGTTCTGAAACACCTGGTTTAACGTAGTTGAAAAAAGTTCTGTCCCTTCTTCTCAATTATAATCAGAATTGCAAACTGCCTTGTCTCATGTTAGGTGGACTCTACCTGTTTCCAGAGTGAACCTGGGAGTTTAATTACTTTGCTAACTAACTCTTTTGAGGGGCTCAGGCTTGGTCATTGGAAGGGCCTCTCTGTTAGTCCCATCCAAAAGCTCTGTACTGTGTCTGTCAACAGAAACAAGACATAACATTGCCCAGGTCAGAGAACACTTTCCTTGATCTGAACAATAAACTTCTTTAACTGGGCTCCCTCATCAACAGTGCAGCCACTAAACAAGATGAATGGAAGACGACATTGATAGGGCCCTACCAAAGTCATGGTCCATTTTGATGAATTTCATGGTCATAGGATTTAAAAAATTATAAATTTCATGATTTCAGCTATTTAAATCTGAAATTTCACAGTGTTGTAATTGTAGGGTCCTGACCCAAAAAGGAGTTTGGGGGGGGGGGTTGTGGTACTGCTACCCTTACGTCTGCAATGCTGCTGGCGGGGTGCTGCCTTTGGAACTGGGTGCCCGGCCGACATCCACCGCTCTCCAGCCACCCAGCTGTGAAGGCAGCACAGAAGTAAGGGTGGCAATACTGTGACCCCCACCCCAAATAACCATGTGAAACCCCTGCAACTCCCTTTTGGGTCAGGCCCCCCCAGTTTGAGAAATGCTGGTCTCCCCCTTGAAATCTGTATAGTATAGGGTCAAAGCACACGGAAGTCCAGATTTCACAGTCCGTGATGCGTTTTTCATGGGCATGAATTTAGTAGGGCCCTCGTTATAGATGATTGTTATATTTTTAATATTAACTTCTATCCCATTAGTAGCTAATCTTTAGGGCTGTGTTCATTGCCTTATAATTAAATGAATTAGCAACACTGTTTTTCAGCTGCTCGACCAAGGGGATTTATTCTCTTTCCCATCCAATCTTGGACACAGTGAGAACCGGCTTCCCTCCTCTGTTAGTCACAGGGATGCCCTGATCACTTGGGCTGTAAGGAAGGTTTAATGCTTCTGCCCCAGTACTCCCTCTCTTTCCCATGGGGCATCAGTGTAATCTGACCTATGGCAAGAAGAATAAAGAACACTTTTTGGTCATCAGCAGGCTTTACTAGAGCTAATAAATGCAATTACAACAGGATTAGATTGTGGACGTTAATGCGGCCAAGGCACCGAGTGTCTGTGTGTGTGGCAGAAACCACTCCCAAGTAGGATTGTGCTCTGGTCTCCCTTCCCCTCCCCTGCTCCAGGAGTGGAAAAAACCACTGAACCCAAATCGGAGTTCCTTAGCTTGTCCCATTGGCCAAAGGCGCCTCACTGCCATAAGCCAGGCCGCAGTTCTGTACCTCTGTAGGTATGGGGCCGTTACCTTGTATGTAAACAGCTGAGCTCCCAGTGGTCACATGCTGGGTGCGTTTCCTCAGCCAGGGCTCTGGCTGCAAGCATGAAACAAACAGAACAGCCGTTCGATCCCAGATGTCCTTCCACAGAGCAAAGTGACCCAAAGAACTTAACACGCAAAGGCTCTGTGACCTCCTCAGGCGCAAAGACTTTGTCAGCGTCTGCATTGGCAAGTGACGTGGTGGCCAGTGAGAACCAGCATTTCCCTGCAGGAGGGTGCTGAAAACCCCCAGGTTGTCTGGGTAAGTGAGGAGGACTTGTCAGGCTGGTAGGGGGTGTCCTGGTTCAGCACATGCCTGTGTGGCCAGCAGGCCATGCTCCCAGGGACGGATTTTCTGCACCCATCATGCCTGCAGAAGCTGCGTTTTCTTATGCAAGAGGTGCTCTTGGAAAGACACTGTAATCTGAGTAACCAAAAATTACTCCGGGCTCACAGGTCAATTATATTTTTAGTGCAAACAATTGGCCCTGAGTAGCAGCTTCAATCCTCCCTTCAAAGAGGCTTATCAGCAATTGCTTCCTCTGTCCCTGCACGCTCCAGTGAAACAATCTCTCCTCTGGAGGGGGAGCGGTGTCCATCTGCCCACCTTCCAGGCTGCCTGTTCAAATTCGCGCAAAGTTCCTTTGGGTGCCTCTGCATTAACCTGCTAACAACGCTGTGACAAAGGGTTTTCTTTGGATGATGACGATCGGAACAAAAGTACCGGTGCAAAAAGCACTCGACAGGCAAAGCTGCTCTTGGCATGCTGCTAATGCAGGGCGATGCTAGCGGGAGGACTTAATTCTGTTAATTTACAAAGGATAAACTTTGATTCAGGTCTTGGCTGAGGGCTTGACATGAGGCTGTTATTCTCACACTTCGGCTTTTCCTTTTGTCACTTAGTCTCCGGCTCCCTTCTGGCGAGGATTCTGTGCCTCGTGTGGCTGCCAGGGCCAGGGGCTCCTGGTACTTCTCAGGAAGAGTATGGAGCACACCCGAGCATGTCATCCCCATCTCCTGCTAGGTGTCTGAGCCTATTATTGGCTTCCTGAGACTCATTTTTCCACTCCTTGCTCCGGTAGCATAACTGCCAGCTCAACCCATGAACAGGGAGCAACGTTTAAGGGCTTTTCCACGTAATCCCTAACTAATACCTCTCCATTGGAAATGCAACTCTGCCCGGGTACAGGTCATTTGCCTGCAGCAATCTGACTGTCCCGCGGCGGCAGGGGGGAATAATTGTACAGTGTCTCTGCTGTTCAGCTCCACCCGCATTAGCTGCGTTAGGAGCCCGTGTGTGGCCAGGCTGCCATCTGGCACCGGGGTCGGAGCTGGACTCCTCAACTTCTCTCCCATTGTTTGTTAAACCCGCTTCTTGCATCTTGTCTTCAGGCGGACAGGCCCTGTCCTGAAGGATTTACCTGTGTGGGCCATGCCCTGCACAATGTGGCCCTAATCTGATCCGGGTCTCTGGACACTACCACAATTCCCATAATCCCATACCAAAGTGGGGCTGGGCAAGTGGGGTCAGGCAAACTGGTGTCTCTCTGCTGGGGGATGCTGAAGGGAGGTTTTAAAGTAGGAAAACTAGCATCATATTCGATAGCGTTGGTACCCACGAGACCTGAGGGAAGGGACAGCCTGAAATGAGGATGGTCCAAAGTGCTGAGCTTAAAAGCACTCAGCACAAATTAGCTCCATTCTTTAATTTAACAAGAGTTCGTGTGTTCAGACTAGCGAGGTATTAAATACTGCGTTCTCCCCCCCCCCCCCCCAAACCAAAATTGGAATCAAGTTGGTTCAGCAGTTTAGGTTTTTTGATATTCATTAACCACATGTGATATAGTGTAAATACATACTGGAAAAGTCAATATATATTTTTATAAGTTTCAAACAAATGTAATATAAGAACACAAGGGACACTGAACATTTCACTATTTGAATTCTAGTCAGGTGTCTCCAGGAATCACTATTGTTTTGGAATAATAATGTAATTAATAAAGCTATATTGACATTTTTGTTAATTTTGTATGTATTGACTCATGTTTGAAGGTTGCAATAAAGAGATACTATATGCATAAGTGAAACCCAATGCCAGCTGCGCCAGGACTTGTCCGTGTGGGTTTATTTCAGGTTTTCCAGCGAAATGCACCAATTAGCACAGATGGCAATTATCAGCCAATTAGTAGTTTAAGCTCTGGCAAGGTGTGACATAATATGTCAATGGTTTATTAAGCAGTGTGCATGCTGAAAGGGAAACATCCCCTCCTGCGGCAGAGATGGTGGGTAAGGCGGAAGCCCGTCCAGTGATATTTTTTTGCCTGGTGTTCTACCTCAACAATCCACCCCAGGTACTTTCTCGGGTGAAGAGCTGTCTCCATCTGCCTGTTTCCAGGAGCAAAGGATCCCTCAACATTATTCCAAAGAGCGGGTGACCTTGGAGCTATCAGCCGTGCAGTCTCGCTGTCAATATAGATGCAAACTGTCAGTCTATTATGCATGTTGCTGCAGGGAGGGGAGGGGGAAGGATGCTTGGGATAGAGGGAAAACCACTGTAGATACTGTGCGTAAAGCCGGTAATTGTTTTATTGAGTAAATGAAAGCAGCGTACAGCCAGCAGGTTAAATGCAAACGCAGCACAGAAATAGGCCTTTAGAAATAACCAGTTCAGTGCGACTCTTCGTCAGCCCCAATTTCTTCTCTCAAGGGGCTTGAATATTAATGCTAATCTACATAAACAAAAGCCCCTTTTCAGCATCCTGACAGTAGCAACAGCTGCTAGAAGGAAGCTGAATGGAAGCTAAAATGGGTGAACTCCTCTGTGATCCCTGCAGTCTACCAATTAATTCAGCCAGCCTCCACCAGGAGCTGTCTCAGCAAATCACACGGGCACTAAAGAAATCATCAGAGGCTTTAGCAAGTCAAGGGGATAGTGCACTCAACTCTCCAGCTGGGAAATAAGGCCCCGGTTCTACCAGCACGTAAGCACCTCCTTAGTCCTGCTGAAGTCAGGAGTAAAGTCACATGCATGCTTGTTTGCAGGAGTAGGGGCCTATCTCTCGTCTCACTAGCAAAGAAGCATTGGCTCCATCAGTTCTCCTCTCCTCTGGGCCAGGGGACTCACTGGTCTACTCTCTAGGATCCTGCAGAGAGCACGAGTCCAGGTGCAGCTGGGAGGGGTGAGTGAGTACAGACCACGGATCCAGGATCTTTGCCGAAGCCAGTGGTTCTCAGCTTGCGGGCCACTTGCGCTCAGCGGTGGCCCGTGTGACATCCTCAGGTAGAATGTACATTGTGTGGATGCTGGCCACATTACACTTACAGAGCTGCATATGCAGCCCACAATGGTAAATAGATTGAGACCCACTGTCCTAGGGGCTGCCCTCTTCTGGAAGGGGCGATATTTGCTACTACCACCAAGATCTGCACCTGCGGCGGCTCCACCCAGGCCCGCGCCCTAGGCTGCAAGGCGCACCGCAGCGGAGGCTGGACAGGTGGGGCCTGACTCCTTTAAACATGGACCAAGGAGCTTAGGTTCATCCCTGTCCTGCACAGGTGGGTGTGGGGCTCATCCATCACTGGCTGAGGATGCGCTTTTGCTACACCCCAGCCTCTCCGAGGGAGCTTGCCAGCCGTGTGGTGAAGACGCTGCCTTTGTAAATCAAGCCATTTATAACTGAAACCTTCTCATACTGAGACAAACCCTCCACTGGCTGCATGCGGCGGCACGCAGAAAGAACTGAAATCGTTAGCGGCTGCCTCCCTGCACGTGGGGGAAAGGTTAGCCTGAAAGGCAGGGTTAGCAGCTGGGGCTAATTGGAGACAAAACCAAGGTTTAAAAAAAATTGTTCGGGTGACAAGACAACCGCCCCCTGCCCCGAAATACAAACCAGCCCTGACCTTCACCGTCCTCAGGGGCTCTGACGGGGAAGGCTCAGCAGGAGGAGCAGCCTAAACACTGAACATCTGCCGGTTTGCCTCCCCTTGGCACTGGGCCTGGGGTTTAATTGCACTCGGCTGAGCGGCTCTGGTGTGGTTTCTGCGCCAGCACCGGGTAGTTGAATTTGGGGACCGCGGTAAAGCTCATGCTCCTGAGCATAAAGAAGTTGAACAAAATTTAAATCCATTAAAATGACAGTAATTAGAGGTGGGCTTTGGGGGATCTGGGGTAGATAAGGTCAGATGAATAGTTTTTAATACAAATGTTTAACTTTTTTAACTGATGGAAATGTAATTATTTGATTGAAGCAACTAGGGGCACGAGATTATATAAACATTGCTAATCAGACGATTCAACAATGGTTTTCTAAAATGATGTACTTAAAACTGTAAAACAGATTTTAACTCTAGAAATAAATATAAAAACATCAGGCCCTTCCATTGGTACAATGACTACGGGAAGGCGGGAGCCCTTGACCATTGCTCTTGTCCCCACTCGGCATCCCAAGCCTGGGGCCTCGGCTCGAGCGCTGCGAGGATGGTCGTCTTAGCCTGCTTGAGTTAGGTTGAAACTCACTGTTGAACAAGTATTTCCACCCCAAGGTGCTCTAAAATCCTCACGCTTAGGCAGATCGTCTTGAAAATCGCGGTGCCTCATGGGCATCTGGGGTAGGGTACGTGATCCAAGTTTGGGGGTGGGGGGGGCAGAGGCGCCCAAGATATAGCCCTCCTAAAAGATCATGTGACACTTTCAACATCACAAACGCCTAGTTTGGACCTCCCAACACCCCCGGCCACGCAGTGGGAAGTACCATTGCGCCCATTCCACGCAGGGCGAGCCGAGGCCCAGGGAGATTAAGAGTCTTGCCCACGGTCACCCAGAGAGTCTGTGGCAGAGCTGGGATTTGAACTCAGATCCCGGGGCGGAGTCTGGAGCTGTAAACCCACAAGACCAGCCCGCATCGTTTGCCTGACAAACCTTGTCTCTACCTTAGTGTTTCATGTGGAGAAAGGAAAATTGCCAAGAGCTGAGCTGTTACAGCCCCACCACCTGTCTAATTAGCTGGCATTAATTAATGGTAGGAAACGGGCTCCTTCACCTCTGCAGTTCAGGAAACAGTTCCACTGCTGTTGGATCTCCATCTCACTGAGCCACACCTGAGCAATCCCCTGAATTGGCCACAGCGGAGGCCGGGTTTCTGGCTTATTGGATTAAGCTGTTGTATTGAACAGTGTCAATGTCTCTCCGCTCTCCTCATGTTGGACGCTTTCTCCTTATAGCTGTTCGGTGTTAGAACTGGCCCCATTGCTGGGACTGGTTCCAAACGCTGACATTGACTTTGGGGCTCTTCCCTCCCACCCCCCAGGCTGATGCAGGTGACTGGTCTGCAGATATTTTCTGTACAACACACCAACCCCCCCCGTCTCGACTCACTTCTCCTAGAACAGATCCTGCAGTGCAGCAGAGGAAAACATTACAGCCCCATCCATTGCCATGTGTATGCCTTGCATAGTCAACAACATTCTTAGCATGGTACCAACCTCTCCCAGGAGGAAATTACCCTCTGAAAAATGTCTGCCACAAACACGGCAAGCATCCTGGCTAATTGTAGCTGTCCCGCCCACCCAAGGAAAGCCCCTGGCTGCCAGAGCTACAACTGCTATGTTAGTGTTTGCCTTCGGTAGCCTGGCTGGATCCTCCCAGAAAGATCTATCCCAGGGTTCTCAAACTTCATTGCACCTCAACCCCCTTCTGACAACAAAAATTGCTACACGACCCCAGGAAGGTGGACCAAAGCCTGAGCCCCCGCTGTCCCGGGTGTGGGGGCTAAAGCAAAAGCCTGAGGGCTTCAGCCCCAGGCAGGAGGCCTGTAACCTGACCCCCACTGCCCAGGGCTGAAGCCTTCAGGCTTTGGTCCCAGATGGTAGGGCTTGGGCTTGGGCTTCAGCTGCTGGCCCTAGCAAGTCTAAGCCAGCCCTGGCGACCACATTAAAATTAGGTCACGACCCACTTTGAGGTCCTGACGGACAGTTTGAGAACCGCTGGTCTACCCAGTACGTTGCTGAAATTGCTGCTGTCCACGTCTCCTCTGTTTACAAAATTCCAAAGTTTCGTCTCTCTCCAAGCCTACTCTGCCACAGCCCTGCCTGCATCTAGAAAGGAAGCCATCTGATGCATGGATAGGAAACAATTCAGGGAATCCCTGCCCCCATGGGGCTAACAATGGAGGGAGTAAAGAAGCCGTACCCTGGTCTGTGATAGAGGCAGGACAAATGGGAGGGGAATACAGTGCAATCAATCAATCACTAAGCAGGTGTATCAATTGCCCTTCGGTGTAATCTGTTGTCTGGTTTATCTCCACTTCCTAACTGGTCTCAGGTTGAAAGTTTGATCAGAGTATCCCCCCAATCCCATCGCATTCGTGGAGCTGTGCCAGCATCCATGTGTGTAGGTCCATGCTCCAGACTGGGTGGGTGTGACATCTTGGGAGTTGACCTTGGCATATTCCTTCACCAGAGTGTGTTTACCTGCCATGGGAAGTAACGAGACAAGGTGGGGGAGGTATAATCAGAGACATATACAAGGAGCACATCATGGGACACCGCCAGTACCAGGTCGAATAATCGAGACCGCCGGCCAGGGAAATAACCCACTTCCTTCCTTGATGAATCAAGGGACGCACCCCACCCATGTGCTACACCAATGCACTACACCAATACTGACTTGGATTCTAAATACATCAGATGGCGTACTCAAGCCCACTTAGCCACTGACATTTTAAAAACTCCTACACCCCAATCTGGGTCTATGCTGGTTATGTGCTATGTATGTATCTCGCAAACCTTGTAACCGATACTTGTAGTCCCTCATAACCCAAGCCTGACCTCAGAGGTACAGTACCTTCCCTCTTGTGTAACTTTGACTTTAAACATTAACTTCAATAAAAATGGTAAATCTTTTACTGGACCAACTTCCGTTGGTGGCAGAGACAAACTTTGCCGCTGTTCAGAGCTCTGCTTCAGGTCTAGGAGAGGTAATCAGAGTGACACAGCCCTATACAAGGTGGAGCACACTGTTTTGCGTTAAGGTTGCAGGAGACCAGTTAAACGAAGTGGGCAGTTGACACCTCTGCCCTCACAGGCCAAAGGAGGGTTAGTAGGTTACAAATTGTCCTAATGAGCCATAAAACTAGTGTCTCTGCTGTGGCCAGGCTTTTTGGTGTCTAGCACAGTTAGGAAAGTGAATTCCCGGGCTCCTCTGTGGAAGGTGTTGTGCAGGTTTCCTTTGAGGAGGAGGAGGATTGAGAGAGTCACTGTGGAGTGTTAAACTGCCACTAGAACAGAGGGAGCCCTTTGGACTGGGCAACGGCAACGATTAACCCAAGCGAACTGGGAAAGCGGATGCAGCAAAGCAGCCGACTGGCTGGGGAGCAGAGCTGGTCAGCCAGGTGGGGGCTCTTGGAGAGGTGCGTCGCCTGCCTGGTCTGGGGCACAGCGGACACTAGACCTCTGCCACCAGCTCCTGATGGGCCTGGCTGCCTTTCTGGAAGATGCGTTAGTCAGAGATGAGTCACTGGGCTCAGCACAGGGGTGACTGGGTCGCTATGCAGGAGATCAGAGTAGCTGGTCTATGGGTCCCTCCTGCCTTAAACGCCAGGAAGTGCCCCTAGGGCAGGGTGAAGGGCCTTCTGACTTGCCCTCTGCTCACTCCTTCATGGAGTTGGCTCGCACAGGGGGATGAGGGCCCAAGACGCTCAGCAAGGACTGCTGACCAGGGTATCCAGGTGAAACTGCCAGGAGCTCTCCAGTGTCTCGAAGGGCACTGACCCTCTGCCTTGCTCTGCATGGAGCGCTGTGAATGCCTCTCACTCAGTGAATGCTGAAACTGTGGCCAAGGAGGCAGAGAGAGGAGCCAGGCCAGCCTCTCCCTTGTCATAACTTCCTCACTATGGGAAACCCTCAGCGCCAGCTCCTAATCAGCACTCACCGTAAGTTCCTAGCAATTACCTGAGCCATTATAACGGGCTTTATGGCCTCATTCATAATCACTGTCCAGAAGGCGCTGTGATATTTTCCCAATGAGAATCTATTAACCCATTAGCTGGAGGTGAACTGCCCTGTCTTTGAAGTTCCAGCTTGTTAATTGGCCAATTGTAACAAACAGGGACATTGGCCTAAGGCTCTGAACTTGCTTGGCCCATCCCATGACCGGCATTTGACCTGTTCCAAGGCATGCTGCGTTAGTACAAACCTGTAATGAACCATGGGCAATTATATGGGTAAGTCGTACTTCCCCTGCCACTTCTGCAAATGGACCGTACAGTCTGATCACCCTAACAAGCAGAGTAATTTGCTGGGATGGCGGTTCCGTGCACGCTCACGTGCGGGGCTTCACTGAATGGTCTGTGTGCTCTCCGGCATGCAGAGAAAGGCAGGAAGAGGAGGCCTCTCTCCGTCAGAGTGGGCTGTGCCGCAGGAGCAGAAATGGGGGTTTGTCACAGACGTCTGTCACCTCTTCCACCTGCAGCAAAGGCTGGAAAAACTGTCCTTGTGGGCATGTGGTTTGGCTGTGGAAGGACAAGTTCCAGCCCAAACAGAGAGATGCAGGCTGGTCTTGTGCCCTGGATTAGGGTTCTGGTAAAGTGGGTTCAAGTCCCAGTTCTGCCACAGACTCCCTGTGTGACCTTGGGCAAGTTCCTTAACCTCCTTGTGCCTCAGTTCCGCCCCGTACAGACTCTGATGCACCTGCTCCTTGGTTTGTGTGGAGGAGTTAACCAGGCTGCAATTGTTTCATTGCCACACACAGCAGCTTGACTAAATCGCATTCTGGTATCCGGAAAAAGGTGTCTTCATTTTCCAGGTGAGGGAGAGCTCCTTAGCTAGGGAAGCCAGCGTTGCTGCATTGACCTCATGACAGCAGCAGAGCACGCGCTGAGGAACTGGACTCTTGTTCGCAGGGACAGTCTGTTTGACACCTGGCAACAGAAGAGAGTTTGGAATTTCACTTCCCAACGATGGAATTATTATTGTTGCTCTTATTAAATAATGAGTCTTATGTGTGGTACAATGGAGCCTAGAGGCCCCAGCGGAGCTCAGGGCCCTATACTGGGGGGAGGGGCCCGGACAGACCCTGTCCCACAGACAGGTAGAGGGTGAAGGGGAAGGACCTTGCCCCAGGTCACTTTGCATGTGACTAGAATATTGTAAAAGTGTGTTCCGTGGCTCTTCCTTCTGCGACAGTTTTATTTATTCCAGATGCATCATTGTTTTCCTAACTCGGTTTCCCTGTCAAGTCCTGGAATTCACAGGAAACCGGGACAAAAACCAAGTTACTTGAAAATGTTAAAGATACAGTGGAAACGTCCTCAGAACAATGATCAACAACGGGGAAGAGCAATGCTGCTGTTGCAGCCTCTGAGGTCCCTGATCAGCCTAGATTAAATTCCCAGGCAAATGCAAATGCTTCGCGCATGAGACTACAGCAGCCAGGACGAAGAGCTGCAAGGCTGAGGAAGGGCAAACCACGGGGTTTCTGTTGCACCGTCCCGATGTATCGTGTGCACGGCCATAGCCTCTGGAGGCCCAGCTCCGTTGCTCTCGGGTGGCACACACAGGTCCCGTGCTCTGCCCAGGCTGGACGTGGTCTGTCGGCTGGACTGTCCCGGGCGCTCGGCTGCTGTCACTGCTCGTTGCTCTGTACCAGGCGGTGTGGCTAAGTTACCGCGGCTGGGGAACAGTCACTTTTAAACACGAGCAGGGCACAGAGCTTGCCTGCCAGCTGCCCAGAGCCGTGGGAGGTTTTTCTGGGGGAGGCGGGAATGGCCTCAGAACACAGGCCAAGCTCTTCCACCATGCTGAGGAAAAGAGTGTGTGTGTTGGGGGGGGAGGGAATACACCTGCTCCCGAAGAAGGAACTCGACTAGTCTCCCTGGTGGAACACCCCCCCCCCCCCCCCCCAGGAAGTACAGGAAATGGGCTTTTTCCTCCTAACCTTGCTGCAACACCACACGCCTAGGG
This sequence comes from Chelonia mydas, assembly GCF_015237465.2. Classification (NCBI taxonomy): domain Eukaryota; kingdom Metazoa; phylum Chordata; order Testudines; family Cheloniidae; genus Chelonia; species Chelonia mydas. The sequence goes on from NC_051259.2 coordinate 1,232,104, forward strand.
CATGCAGAGCCCTTGGCCTGGCTGAGTAGCAGAGACCCTTGGAAATGTGCAGTGCTGAGTGTGGACAGACTAGCCACAGGCTCCCAGAAGGCAGGGATGGGGGCCGGCCAGATGACCCCGCCTGTCTCCCTGGGGCCACGGCAGGACAGCGCAGTGAGTGCAGGCCGTGGTTTACAAGGCACTGGAGCAGGGTGGGCTTGCCATCTCTGGAAGAGCTGTTGCCGCGGCCCCTTGGTTGGTTTGGGGCTCGCTCGGTCGCTGTGGGGGCAAGGAAGAGTTCCACACAGAGGTCACTCGAGTTGGCTCCTGGGAAGCACCCCCATAAGGGGACAGGATAGAAGGAGACGTGATTCTGGGGACTATTAATGAGCGCCCAGGTCTGGAGGGAGTGTAACATTTAAATATGAACAATTGCTAATTATCACAAAGAGCCTGCACCATCCATCATCCTAATCAGCGATTTGTCAATGCGAGTGTCATGGAAATGGCTGTGTCTTTCCTATTCGTATTAATCTCCCAGCATCTCCATGCTAACGAAGCGAGCGCTTCACTTGCTGGATCCTAGCCAGCTGCTTTCCAGCCCCCCGACCCGTCACCCCTGCTCTGTGGCTCTGGGGATGGAGGCAGGAGCTAATACTTCAGTGCTTTCTTTACGTCCAGCTTTCAAGCTGCTAACTACATTTGGCTAATGAATGAAGCTTTGTGCTCTCTGCTTCCATTGTGACACTGCAAAGAGGGACCAGGCTGTCTGCACTGACAACACACACCTGGTCCATGCCCAGGCCTACAGCATGGCGGGCTCCCAGGCCAGTGATCAAACCCCTGGCATGAAGGGAAGCAGGGAGTAAGTTTAAAAAAATAAATTACCCCTGCAGCACTCACTGCAGATGGATCGTCTCTGAGCGAATAAAGCAACGTCCCTGAAGAAGGGTCATTTGGGAGCCACTGCAGACGTGTCGATTAGCAGGTGGTGACTCCCCCGGAAGCTCCATGGTGTTAGCACCAGGGCCAGGCGGCTGCTCCTCCCTGCCCTGCAGGCAGTGTGCACAGCCTGGATCTCTGCCAGCGGATGAAGCAGCCAGTGGAGGCCAAGTCTGAAGTGACTCTTTGGGGCTCGTGGTGTCTGCAATGTCCATCCCAGGGCCGATAACCTTTGCAGCAGAGCTGGTGCACAGGGCATCTGCGCTATCAACCCTTCCAGGGCAGAGGTAGCCTTGGGTATCTTGCCATTTCCTACTGATGGCTGACAATAAATCTGGCTGCCCGGCAGCGGGAGATGCCCTTCAAGCACAGGAGCTGTTTAACTGCACAATTAGAAATGAGGTTTTATCACAATGAGCTTGACAAGCACCTTCCACATCCAACAAAGGGAGGCCTTTATCACTGCCACACACAGCTGCCAGGGCAGGGCAGCGGAGCGGATGTGAATGGATGTAAACAAAAGCTAGCCGCAGAATGGTAATGAGGGTGCGTTCGATGGCACCGGGGAAGGGATGGGTCATGCAGCTGGCGGGCGTGGTGGCATGGGCTCTGTTACACCGACGGAGCTTGAGGACCTTTTTTCTGTTTGTTCCAGGCCTTATTTTTTGTTGAATTACAACAATCTGCTGCATAATGAGCCCAATGTTGCCACTGGGCGCACAGGATCCCTGGGGTGGTGCGGGGCGGTGGGGGTGAAGCAGAATGCACCCAGCTCTCCAGACGGCTGGCGCACTGAGCTGTAATGAAGACGCGTGTGGAAGCCAGCAATATATCTCCGGTGACAAGGGGAGCAGAGGAGAGGCACAGTGGGTTATTTATAGGCTTTAATAAAAGCAGAGATAAGACAGCTCGTCGGTCCAAATTTTTTAAAAGCAGCATCTAATTTACAGGACATAATTAAAAATGACCTTTATGAGCCCCTGATTTATTAACAGGCCCAGAATTTTAGGGCTCAGTCCTGCCAGAAGCGCAGTGCAACGCTGCAGAACCAGCACCGGAGACGTAAACAGCAGCGCCGACAGCCGGGGCCTGGCCCACCTGGGCACATCACAGGAGCACGGTCACCTGGGGAGATATGAGCCCTAGACCCCCAGGAAACTGACCCAGCCTCTCCCTTGGATTAAAGCTTTTGGGGGAAGCAGCAGCTTTCCTTAGCGTGGCAAAGATGCTGGCTTTGCAGGCTTTACTGTCTGCTGCTCTCTCTGGGTCTGGGTCTGGGTCTGCATTTCAGCCCCTTCTCTCTGCCGGCTGAGCTGGGCCATTTCCCCAGCTCACCATGTCCCACCCCCACTTGGCTGGTTTGTTTTCAGGCTCAGACGTTTTTAACAAAGGCAAAAAGAGGCCCTGTGCCCCCTGGCTCCATGCTGGCTGGGCGAGCAGAGAGGCAGAGGTCGCTAATGCTGCGGTAGGCTTGGAGTCTGTGTTCATGCCAGTGGGCTATGTAGCAGCCTTCTCCACCTCCTCTCCACCCTCTCGCCCCCGTCGCACACTTGGTCCCTACCCTGAAGACTGGGGCCCTTGCCCAGGAGACTGTGGCTTTGACACAGCAACTCATTCCCAGCACCACTGGGAGAAGAGGAAGTCCAATTTCTAGCCATCCCGTGCGCTCTAGAATAAAACCCAGCGACATATGGCATATTGAATCACAAGCCAAAGCAACTGCCCGCTGGAGGAGGAGCAGTGGAGACATTACATCAGCGAGCTCCTTCCCTCTGCAGCCCAGCTCACAGAACGCGAGGGCCCAGAGTTTTAAAGGGACTGAGGTGTTTGTTTTCGGGCTTGCCTGATCATTCAGTGCGGCGAGAAGGGAGTGGTAGCCCGTGCGTAGTGGAGTGCAGCCCTGACCCAGCATTGGGCTGGCTGGGTAGTCATCCTGCTCAGCATGCTCCGAAGATAAACCTCATCTTCCAGTGGTTTTATGGCCAGACAGCACACAGCCAAATGCGATTACAGTCCCTGTATGGAGCGCAGTTCACTGCTTTATGTACAATCATAAACGTCTCCATTAAGTTGCACAGTATTTAAATTCCGTAATGGACTTGAACTAAACCAGCCGTCTCGTATCTGAGTTAGAATCGCAGCTCATACGTTACGGAGTCACCGCTGCGCCACCCTGCACATTTCCAGCATGAATTTACAACCAGGCGATTCAGGTTTTGCTTGGAAGAATCCTTTGCTTTAATGATGCCCACTCGTGCTGCTGCGTCCCCCATTGCAGCAGGGTGCCTGTGCTGGCTGGCGTTTGATAGACCCTGCCACCCCCCGTGGGGTGGGGACCGGACAGACTCGTGGGACTGCGTGACGCTCAGGGACTGCCGGGCAACTGGCTCCTTGATACCGTGTCACTCGCCGCCGCTTGGCAGAACCTCAGACAGCAAAGTTCTGCCTGGCCGGGAGCTCGGGTCCTCCCCCTTCCCCAGCAGCGGTTGCTCAGGAGGGGTGATGAGCCTCCAAGGATTCCCCTGAACACCGGGCTCTGTATGAGGCAGCCCTGCAGCACACACCCATGGTATCATCCCCCAGCCCAGGGCATGCATGTCCCCAGTGCAGCGCTCAGGCCAGTGCGCAAGGAGCATGCGCTGCACTCTGGCAGTGTCTCTGAGAGGGTCAAAGCCAGAGCTAAGCCAAGCGTGGAGGTAAAGAGTGGCACAGAGGCAGCCATTTGCATCAGCAGCTGCTTTTACTGGGACCTACAAAACCCAGCTGCTGTTACCTGATCTATCAGCTATTCGGCTCCAGAGCAGTTCTGCAGCAGCCAGCATCTGCCCTTGAGTGCCAGCCCCTCACTCAGGCATTGGGCCCAGCCTCTGCCAGACATGCCCTGGTTATCCAGAGAACCCTCCCCTTTGCAACCAGATGTTCAGCTCAGACCCACCCATGAGTAGAGCTTATTGTGCACGGCAAGGGTGGGGAGGGATGAGCCCCTGACAGGTGCAGAGCCCTTGCATTCACTGCTGGAGGAGAAGCGGGGCAGGTGATTGGCATCACCAGGACAGCTGGGCAGTAATTAAAATGAGAGACTCTCACGTATTTCGAGGTAATGACTTCCAAAGACCCAGGGCCAACAGGGCCAGAGGTTGCCGTTTGCTTTGCGTAGTTAGCGCCGGAGCTGCGGGCCCAGTGCTGAGATACGCTCACAATTCATATTTCAAGGCAGTGCAGGGAATGATATTCAGTCATGGCGTTTTTATTCTGTTAAATATTTTTAAGTGAATCCTATTAAAGCTCAGGAAGAGGCGAGATTGATGGGGCAATGAAAATGCTTTTTGTGAGATTTAGGTGCTCTGGAAGCATGGCAATTGCACCTCTGAATAAATAGCCATTGGAGGCTGTAAATATAAACTTCCCAGGGTAAGTGGTATGTAAATTGGCAATATTGTACATCTCCTGAGAAGAATAGACTCTGGGACCCAGATTGCATTCATTGCGCCTCTTTCTGGACAAAGTTAAATTAAGTGAAGATATAATGCAGTTTCTGCTGGGAGAAGGAGAATTTATTACAATGGCTCATGTGAGCAAGAGCAACAGATTTATTCCCTCTGCACAAGCTCATAACCAGGAGCTCCGAAACAATGTCTTTCTGTGTGTGTGTGTGTGTGTGTGTGTGTGTGTGTGTGTGTGTGTGTGTGTGTGTGTTGCACAGGCTATGATGCAGCTGCCTTTGTTATCTCATTCAGAAGTCGATATGCCTGTATAGTACAGTCTGAACTCGAATGTTGGCTCTTCCAGGCTATAGTCCGTCACCCAGCAGGTATGTGGGGCCCCGACCTACCAGCTACCCTGACTGCATGGAGTGTGGGTCAGGAGTTTGTTCTCACACTTAAAAGTTCCTGTTGGGGTGGAGCGCCGGCCCTAGGGCGGAAGCGCTCTCCCCAAAGGGCAGGTGCTGAATGGCAGTAGCCGGGCTCCACTGATGGGCTGGGCCGAGGCTTTTCATCGGCGTTTCTAATCACACGAGATTTTAAAGCAATGGTACCAGCTGAGTGTGTGTGTGTAATACAGTGAGTGTGAAACTGACTCTGGACAGCTGTCACGTTGTGCCTGCTATTGGTTTAGTTGTGTTAATTAATTTATTGCTGCTCTAACCTTGCCTTGCAGATGTGAGGCTCAGGCTGGCAACCAGGATGGGAAAACTCTCCCCTTTCAGTCGAAAGGTCACTGGGGTTTGTGCGGCACAGCAGGGTCACACACTCGCCCAGTTCCTACTGGCACACACACGTTTGCTCACTCCCTCTCCAGTAACTGTGCAATGGCACCATTCCAAGTACACCAGCAAAACAAGATGCTGGGCCGATGAATTTGGGTAGTAAAAGCCCATGAGCTGCAGTCTAAAGTCGTCAGGTTGCAAACGCACGTGTAGGTGAAGAAGGTCGTTAACTTGACAAGTTACAAGAACTCTGATGGTCTTCCAGCTGTGGCTCAAGGGACTGGTAACGAAGACATCAGATCTGCTGAAGTCCTAGTCCTGCCAGAATAATTCCATGTTCAATTTCCCACCATATCCTACGGCCAGGCAACGACAGCATCTCGAATCCGGGAAGCCCCTCCAACGCAGCACTGTCAGCTGTAGTCGTTTCGAACAGCAGCTGTGGTTTTGGCATCCCCTAGCACTCTCCATGAACGAAAACATCGCAGGACTGATTCAGCATGAGCCCTGCTGCGAGAGGAAATCGCATGGGCCAGATCAGACATGGCCTTTTCGGGAGGCGGAAGCATGTTATGCAACTCCCCAGCTCTCCTCGGCCACACAAGGCACAGCCTGAGCCCTTCTCATTGGTAGCCTTGGCAGTCTCAATCCCGACATTACCGGGGAGGGATGTTGGTGCAGGAATTGACCGGAATGCAGAACAGCCTTTGCAGCAGTGTAGTCCATACACGTCACTCATCGCATTAGAAACACATGGCAAAATGTCGCGCCTAAGTGGGAGGGACTCGCCTAGTACCTGCTGTTTGGGAAGATCCCTTGGATCTCCACTGTCCATCGGTCAGGGTCAGGAAATGCAGTTGCTCGCACTTCAGGTCTCCCGAGTCCAGTCCAGTGCTTGGCCACTGGTCCACCCTACCACCTTCCAGCTGGGCGGAATTTGGCCCTTTGTATTTGTTAGCCTAGCCAGGGGTGCCCTGAGGATGGCAGTCTCAGTGGGGCAGACCATTTGATACAGAGCAGTTTTACAGCTTCCTGAACGTTTTCCATTTTCTGTTAAAATGTGTGATGGGATGTTTAATGTCTGCAGTTGGGCCAGGTGCTCAGGTTTATGTCTAAATTGGTGATTTCTGAATCTTGTTTTCTAAAACGCTATGTGAACTGCGGCATTTGTCTGCAAAGAAGAAAGAAGGTTTTCCAAGGGCCTGTTACATTTTCATCTTTAGGATGTATTAATTGTGTTGCTTGGTAAGGTCGGGGTGGATCTCAGCTCTTTAATTTATTTTCAGAGGCTGATACATTGTGTTGCTGTATAAAGCAGAGTTATACATTAAATCGTTACCTCGTCTTGCATGGAAATGTGATGTGTCAAATGTCACATCACACACTGTCAAAATGTGATGTGGCCATAATGAATCAAACTTCCGAAAATAAACTTTCTTCTCTGAACAGACCCATCACTGTCAGTTACTGTCTGCCACACAATGGCCATTTAATGCAAATTACTTTTGCCCGAAACTTGCAGAAGTGGGTGTTTTTAATGACTATTTATAACATGGGTGGGGCTGCAGAAGGGGGGGAAAGACATGGCTACTCAAGTACATGTTACAGACACAGTGGAAAACCTCCAACCCAATCCATACACACCGCGCTGCCCTTGCCGGGGTGCCTGCCAGAACACGAGCTGTGCCATACTGGGTGCGCTGCATGAATACGGCATCGCTTAAAATAACAAACAGTCAGTATTGTACATGAAAGTATAACGAGGAAAAGGACTAGAAAATTTACCAGGTCCTTAGCTGGTGAAAATCAATGCAGCTCCATTCACTTCAATGGAGGTATGCCAATTTACAGCAGCTGAGAATCTGGCCCTACATATAAGAAATATGGCTGAATAAAGGTTGCAAGAGAAATTATGGGTCTGGTTTTTGTAAGTCAACAGGAGGGGAGGGTGCTCAGTACCTGGGGACGTCTGGTCTCGTGTGTTCAATCATGAGGCACGCTTTCCTCCTGGCTTCAAGACCCCTCCTCACTTTAGCTTGCTGGATTCCTCAGCATTAGCATTGTGCAGGGACACAGACTCTGGCATTTCATGTCCCAGGGGATTTAGTTTGTTTTTATACATTTCATTTTAGTCACAAAAAGGGGCAATGCAAGGAGAAGGGGGTGAATTAGAGACAGACGTGGAAAGATAATTCTTTGCACTTGCACATGAGTATCACAGTACAGCTACCGGGTAAAGTCCCTGCATTTTATAAAACGTTGTTTAAGTGGGAGAGTAAATTGTTCAAGGTATTTTAACCATGAACGAAGAACTAAATTAGGCTTTAGTGCATCCTGCTGTTATTGTCTCCTGTAAAACAGGACAATTAACAAGGGGAGAGTTGATGAACAATTTAACAGTCAGCATGTAAAAACAGGGCATTTTTGAATGGCAATTTATTTTTAAACACTCCCCACCCGAACCAGCAAGCATGAAGTCACCCTAAAAAAAAATTGCCTGTTTTATAATCTTTGCACTAAGGGTACAGCTGCACTGTGATACCAGACTCGCCGCGCAGCTGAGGCTGGCCCAGGCTTGTGGGGCAGTGGAGATGTTCAGGCTCATGCTGGAGCCAGGGCTCTGGGACCATCCCACCTCGGGGGGGGCCCTGCTAGCCTGAGTCAGCTAACCTGGGCCAGCCAAGGGGCTTTTATTGCAGTGTAGCCATACCCTAGCCCAGAAAGGACCCCCTGCACCCAGAGAGTTACTTAGTAATTTCCAAGCTGGAACAAATTGCTGGCTATGTTTGCACAGAGCGTGATCAGAACTTGCATTTCCCAGATTGCTATGGAGAAAGGGACAGGAGGGCAAAGTTTCTTCATTTTCGGTGGGGCTGCTGGGCCAGCAGCATCAAAGGGCTTTGAACACAGGCGGCCTCCATTGAAGGAAGTTTTCATGGAGTCAAGGTGGGGAAAGGACAATTTCTAGTTGGGGGATGGGGAGGCTGGAATATATTTGTAGACGCTGACAGGAGTTTGAGCAGACTCAGGGGCAGAACTTTCTTGGGGGCTCTCTGAGACCGGAACAAATGCCTGCGGGAATGCAGGATGATCCCAAACCTCCTGCTGCAAGTGCCAGGCATGTTCCTCCAACCATCTGTCTTTACTGAACACCGAGCACCGGGTTTTAAAAACCCCACACAAATAAACCACGCTGCAGCACACACAGCTCTTCCCACGGGAGACGGACGGCGCCAGCGGTGACAGACATTAGTCACAATGCTTCATGAACAATATTGCGGGGTGACGGAGGGATACGAACCTGAACCGAACGGCCCAGACTAGCCAGGCTGGGTTTTCTTGGCATTAACCTTGATTTACACCGGGCGAGTGACGCTGCTCAGTATCGGGGGAAACGCTTCCCGTGGCACTTGCTGGAGTATCTAGGAATGCTCAGCTGGGGTCTGGCCCTCAGCCAGCCCTGCCATTGCTGCCGGTTGCCCTTGGCTAGCTGCAGCTCCCTTCCCCCACTCACCGAGTCCCTCACAGCTCAGACACATTTCCTAGCCATGCTGGGTTGACACAGGCCTCGCCCAACATGCAAGAGCTTGAGGGGGTGGCGGGGCTTGGAGCTGGAGCTCAGGGCCCATTGTGAGAGAGGATCTTTGCAACTGCTGAACGCCTTGAGTCTGCCAAGTGGGCAGCTGAATTCAGCTGGATGTCACCCTCCAAAGGAGTGACGCAGCAACCCTGCCAGGGAGGGCGACTGGAAGGGAGAGCAGGCCGTGGAAGGCAGCTTGGCCTTCTGGAGGCGGCACTGGCTGGTGGCTCCAGAGAACTGGCATCTAGTCCCAGCTCTGCCACGGACTCCCCGGGCGACCACAGCCTTGTCTCTTTCCCCTCCATGAAATGGGGTGGACTATTTTCTCCCACCCTTGTCTGCCCTGCCCCTTAGCCTGTCCGCTCTTTGGGGCAGGGGCTGGCTCTGATTAGGTGTCTGCGCAGGGCGCAGTGCAACGGGGTCTCTAGCGCCAGCATACTGAAAAGACTAAATCCTAGCAAAGGAGCTGAGGAGGTACCTGGCTTTGCCTCTGCAAGGGTGAGGCTGCAGGGAGAGCCGGATGGAGGGATTAAGACAAGACAGCAGATGGCCTCTCCCTGTTCTTATGTGGCAGGGCAACAGCTCTTGGCAGAAGGTCTTTTCCTGCTCCGAACAGGCAGGACCTGCCAGGCTGGGTGCTGGGTAACAGCCTCAGGCATTGCCCAGAATCCCTGCAGGGCAGACCAGCCCTGGAGCTCTCCCCGCTCACCGAGCAGCAGGCCCGGCTTGGCACACCTGCTCCAGGACCCTCTGCCAGGCCTGGCAGATGGATCTGAGCTGCTTCCTCGGCAGGCAGCTTCTGCTGCCCCTCCCCGGACAGACGCCCTCTCGGCATTTGCTGGGGGCTGGATTGCCAGGCACGGTCCATGGTGATGCTTTTTCAGCCCTGTCAGTGGGGGATGTAATCAACTATCTTTGGTGAACTTCGTTTCAGCTGCGCGCGTGGGGCCCGGGGCTGAGCTGGCTCACGGGGACTGGGAGTGAGCTGCAGTCCTCTCTGGACATTTGAACTCAGGGAAGCCCTGGCCGTGGCGTGTGTGGAAAGGGGGTTCGAACACGGGGCCAGCTTTGCAGCTGGCGTACGCTGACCGAGCGGTCGTGGCCGGGACAGGGTTTCTGGTTTGTACCCGCTGAGAACATGTGGGGCAGAAATTTCTCACCTCCTGTAGCCTCTGCTTCGCATCCTACTTCCTGCTGCCTCACAACGGCAGAGGGCCCACACACAGGGTCTGGGGTGTGGGGAAGGCGCAGAGCCCACCTCAGAGAGATTGGAGCCGACCCCGCAGGGCCTGCAGGAACTTCACTGCTCTCAGGTTAGGTTGGGACGCAATTGCAACTTCACCAGTCTCCTGCACAAGTCCAGGGGAAGGCAGCAGGCCACCCTCACTACGGCCATCCTTGTTTACAGCCAGGCAGCAGCCAGAGACCTCAGCCAAAGCAGAGCCCCACTGGGCCAGATTCATACAGATACACACATGTAATCAATGGCAGTCGCTGGCCCAGACAGCTCAGTGTCTTAGCAGCCACTGTGGTGAGGCTGGGTGGGTCGGGAGGGCGGTTTATGTTCCCCCTCCAGTCCGCTGCACAAGGCCCAGTTACTCAAGTTCTGTGAGGGAGCATGAGGGTTTCACCCCAACACTCTCACACTGAGCAACCTGAGCGTCAGCATGAGGCGTCCGACAGCCCCGCAATGATCAGCAGCCCAGCGATGCCGGGGCGCATCCCCCATTCCCGCCTCACAGCCACACAGAGGCCACCAGGCAGATTTCATTCCGAGGGGGTAGTTTATAAATATAGACTGCAAAGGGTGGGTTACCATATCCCCTCCTTTCCCCACTGCTACGTCCATAACATCGCCCCAAACAGCCAACACTTGTTTCAAGGAACCTAATCTTCAGAGCACACACAGTAATTATACACCTCCTCCCTCCGTGTGAACGTGCACAGATCTCACGGCTGTGAGGTCTCCTCACGGTTCATGATGGTAACAAACTATCTGCAAAAAGAACAGGAGGACTTGTGGCACCTTAGAGACTAAACCAATTTATTTGAGCATAAGCTTTCATGAGCTACAGCGCCAAAACTCAGCAACCTTATTCCTTCAGCAAAATAGGCCCTGGGAGACACTCCCCTGATCCAGACTCACTCAGCGGGAACTACAGCCTGATGCCCCTTCCTCCGCCTCCAGCATCACGGTACCCCATCAAGCACTGAAATGGGAGCCGGCCTGCCTTTCAGCGCGACACACTTCAGCTCCGCGTCTTCAGTGATTCCTCCCATTGCCAGAGGCCCAGAACGGCCGTGCTTCATGGAAACCAAGCAACCTCTCAGCCCCTCTGGGGAGGGTTCCCACTTCCTTCCCCAGGATGTGCGGAAGTAGGCTGCTGATGATTTCCAAAGGGAAACACGGAAAATCCCTGCCGCCGCCCCCATTTTCCCATCAGAGCCCTGGAAGGCCTGCGGCCGAGAGGCGGTGGAATAGTTCTGTGCAGTGCTTGGTCATGCCAAACTTTTGACCCACTTTGCCAGCACTTCAGCCCTTATTCACTGGCCCGGTGAATCCCCTCTGGACAGATGCACAAGGCTTGGGCACCACGTAATCTCCAAAACACGGGTGGAATGGGACAGCATGGAGAGCTGGTTTCATGCTGGCTCCTCGGAAGGGGGAATAGTTGGGCACCCTCCTGACCATAGTGTCTGAGCACCTCACAACCATCCACAGGTTTCATCCTCCTCCCCTCCGCCCCTTGGAGGTAGGACGCGTTCAGCCTGTCACCGGCAGAGGTCTGCAGCAGCGGCAGGGACAGAACCCAGATCTCCCCCGTCTCAGCCCAGCTGCTCCCACCCTATGGTCACCCTGTTTGTATGTTAGTCGTGATAACTGCGTAAGGGGATGTTGTCAGGAGCAGGCTTGCAGCCGTGTCCCCATTTCCCCAGGTATCAGGCCTGATGCCATGCCCTGGCACACGAGTCCCGTCCATCCTGTGTGAGCAGGGGAGGCAGGCTCGGTGGTGGGGTGGAGTCCTGGGGTAGCCCCAGGCTGGGAACACAGCCCACCTCATTCAGTCCAGTCTGTCAGGGACTGAACCAGGCTTTGCTCAGCCGTGGGGGCACAGGAGGGATCCCTTCTCTCTCCAGCTAGTGGCAGATTGGGCTGTTGGGAGTGACGCATCAGCCAGGACTTTAGCCCACCCAGGATGACCCTCTCAGCACAATTACAAGGCAAACGTTGCTGTGTGGGCGAGCTCAGCTAGGAAGTGGGGAAGAGGGGGCAGAGGAAGGGAAGACCGCTGGGCAGGTGGTAGCAGGGACAGAGCTCTGTGCAAACCTCCCTGTTCTTCTATTTTATTGTTACCTTCCATATTCATTTCCAAACAGCTGTTCAGCTATTCTGAGCCATCCCAAGCCCTCTGCTGTATAAATCACAAAATGCAGCTGGTCAAAGTGACTGTCATTAGAAGTAGGTGTCTGAGGACTGGGGAGAAGTGGGGGCAGCTTAGGCGCCGTTATTGATGGGAGGAACATTTCAAACTGATCATTTATTTTCATTAGGCTTCTGTAGACGTCTTCATTGAAGTGCCCCCTACATAGGACGACATCTGTCCTCAGGAATGCGTTAATTGCATTTTCCTTGCTTTACGCAGCGCGTAGCTAATGCAATCTGGCTTCATTAGATTAGCCACCCCTTGTCCTGAGGATGTTGTCATGTTTTCAAATGGCTTCAGTCAGAACCTTCCAGGCACTGGCTAGTTCAGGAGATAATAAAACTGAAATCTCCTTCAGCCTGGGTGAGTGATGGAGGTGCAGTCCCACCCCCATGCATCCTGGCTTTAAAGCTGACACAGCTGATATGCCCCGGGATATTGACAGAACACAATTAGCTCCCATGTCTTGGAGGCATTGGCCGTGTGTGGTTACACACTGCTTAGCAAGAAGAGCTTTGCCACGTAAAGTTAGTTTTCAGTGATACTGCCATAGCGAACAGTGCGGCAAGATTCAGTGACCGGCCAGGGAAATAGTCAAAATCAAAGCTTTGATTGCCAGGTGCCTGGAGAAAGCAGCAGCACCAGGGAGCTGGTCTCAGCAGCCACAGCAGGAACTTGGAGAGTCCCCCGAGCAAGCCAAGGGCCAACTCCGCTAGGCAGCCAGTGAATCCGGTTTATGCCTGTCCCTCCCGCTCCCTGGGGAAAGAGCTCAGCACTCTGTAAATCTGCCTGCAGCCCCATATAAATGCCAAACAGAGCGCTCTCCCCAAGGCACAAAGGGACAAGGAAGGTTTCCAGTGCCCTAGGCCTGCAGCTCCCTCACATGCTCCCCACCCTCCTCGGAGGAGAGCCACTGCCCAGGGCTCCTGCTTAATCAGAGTTACAACACCCAGTCAGGGAACAGAGGCCATAACATGTGACCTGGGTGACCAGTCACACCACCTGGATATGTAACAGCCAAGGCAGCATGGTGCACCCGCCTGCCTGCAATCATTCCCTGCAGCAAACAGGGTCAGGGAAAGCACCACCCCGTTTGCAGTGAGAAAAGAGAGGGATGAGTGGTCCACCGCTAGTAGTTAGATCAGGTCTAGTAGAAAGCTGGAGGGGACGACATTTCTGAAGTGTGACTCTTATTAACATGCAGTGAATTTTTGAAGGATAGGGATTATATATTGCATTTAAAAGAACCCCGAGGGGGCTAGCTAGTACCTGGGGAATGCACGTCTTAACCACACCCCAGAGGGCTGTTATTTAGTCTTCAGGGCAAAGGCTGTCTTCTACTCTGTTTGCACAATGCCCAGTGCATTGGGGCCCCATTCTTGGTTGGTCCTTAGCCACTACCTTACTAACGCACATTAAATAATAATCCGCATATCCCTGGGCCCCATCAGCTGCTTCCAGAGTGGGACAAAGAATGAAAGTCCAGCAAAATGTCGGACAGAAAGATCTGTGAGGGGAAAGGCTATTGCAGTAAATCTAGGTTCCCTGTCAGGTTATGATAAAGGAAATGGCCATTCAAATGTAAGGGTGAGAAAGGGGACCAAATCCAGAGAGAGCCCCCAGAATGTGGCCCTTATTTCATAGAATCATAGAATCATAGAATATCAGGGTTGGAAGGGACCCCAGAAGGTCATCTAGTCCAACCCCCTGCTCAAAGCAGGACCAAGTCCCAGTTAAATCATCCCAGCCAGGGCTTTGTCAAGCCTGACCTTAAAAACCTCTAAGGAAGGAGATTCTACCACCTCCCTAGGTAACGCATTCCAGTGTTTCACCACCCTCTTAGTGAAAAAGTTTGCCTAATATCCAATCTAAACCTCCCCCATTGCAACTTGAGACCATTACTCCTCGTTCTGTCATCTGCTACCATTGAGAACAGTCTAGAGCCATCCTCTTTGGAACCCCCTTTCAGGTAGTTGAAAGCAGCTATCAAATCCCCCCTCATTCTTCTCTTCTGCAGACTAAACAATCCCAGCTCCCTCAGCCTCTCCTCATAAGTCATGTGCTCTAGACCCCTAATCATTTTTGTTGCCCTTCGCTGGACTCTTTCCAATTTATCCACATCCTTCTTGTAGTGTGGGGCCCAAAACTGGACACAGTACTCCAGATGAGGCCTCACCAGTGTCGAATAGAGGGGAACGATCACGTCCCTCGATCTGCTCGCTATGCCCCTACTTATACATCCCAAAATGCCATTGGCCTTCTTGGCAACAAGGGCACACTGCTGACTCATATCCAGCTTCTCGTCCACTGTCACCCCTAGGTCCTTTTCCGCAGAACTGCTGCCTAGCCATTCGGTCCCTAGTCTGTAGCGGTGCATTGGATTCTTCCATCCTAAGTGCAGGACCCTGCACTTATCCTTATTGAACCTCATCAGATTTCTTTTGGCCCAATCCTCCAATTTGTCTAGGTCCTTCTGTATCCTATCCCTCCCCTCCAGCGTATCTACCACTCCTCCCAGTTTAGTATCATCCGCAAATTTGCTCAGAGTGCAATCCACACCATCCTCCAGATCATTTATGAAGATATTGAACAAAACCGGCCCCAGGACCGACCCCTGGGGCACTCCACTTGACACCGGCTGCCAACTAGACATGGAGCCATTGATCACTACCCGTTGTGCCCGACAATCTAGCCAGCTTTCTACCCACCTTATAGTGCATTCATCCAGCCCATACGTCCTTAACTTGCTGACAAGAATGCTGTGGGAGACCGTGTCAAAAGCTTTGCTAAAGTCAAGAAACAATACATCCACTGCTTTCCCTTCATCCACAGAACCAGTAATCTCATCATAAAAGGCGATTAGATTAGTCAGGCATGACCTTCCCTTGGTGAATCCATGCTGACTGTTCCTGATCACTTTCCTCTCCTCTAAGTGCTTCAGAATTGATTCTTTGAGGACCTGCTCCATGATTTTTCCAGGGACTGAGGTGAGGCTGACTGGCCTGTAGTTCCCAGGATCCTCCTTCTTCCCTTTTTTAAAGATGGGCACTACATTAGCCTTTTTCCAGTCATCCGGGACTTCCCCCGTTCGCCACGAGTTTTCAAAGATAATGGCCAAGGGCTCTGCAATCACAGCCGCCAATTCCTTCAGCACTCTCGGATGCAATTCGTCCGGCCCCATGGACTTGTGCACGTCCAGCTTTTCTAAATAGTCCCTAACCACCTCTATCTCTACAGAGGGCTGGCCATCTCTTCCCCATTTTGTGATGCCCAGCACAGCAGTCTGGGAGCTGACCTTGTTAGTGAAAACAGAGGCAAAAAAAGCATTGAGTACATTAGCTTTTTCCACATCCTCTGTCACTAGGTTGCCTCCCTCATTCAGTAAGGGGCCCACACTTTCCTTGGCTTTCTTCTTGTTGCCAACATACCTGAAGAAACCCTTCTTGTTACTCTTGACATCTCTTGCTAGCTGCAGCTCCAGGTGCGATTTGGCCCTCCTGATATCTTTCCTACATGCCCGAGCAATATTTTTATACTCTTCCCTGGTCATATGTCCAACCTTCCACTCCTTGTAAGCTTCTTTTTTATGTTTAAGATCCGCTAGGATTTCACCATTAAGCCAAGCTGGTCGCCTGCCATATTTACTATTCTTTCGACTCATCGGGATGGTTTGTCCCTGTAACCTCAACAGGGATTCCTTGAAATACAGCCACTTAGAGGAGAGGAAAGTGATCAGGAACAGTCAGCATGGATTCACCAAGGGAAGGTCATGCCTGACTAATCTAATCGCCTTTTATGATGAGATTACTGGTTCTGTGGATGAAGGGAAAGCAGTGGATGTTCTGAATAACATATGTTTTAACCACATACTTCGGTTACCAGGAAAAGAAACAGAAGATGGAGCCTTGTTCATAGCACAGAGCTCGACAGCAATTCGATTACTAGTCAGCACAAACGGCCCCTCTCAAAGAGCCTAGGCCCGGCATAGCAGCGGGTGCCAAGGCAGTGCTGTGGGGCACCTGTGTTGAGCACTGTACTGGGAGCACAGGTCAGGAATGAGGGGCACCGGCAGAGCCGTGAGTGGGAAGTGTAGACAGCCCCTCCCTGCGATCTGCCTAGCGCTAATCAGCACTATCCGTCCCTCTTTGTATGGACACTAACCAGTTACAAGAAACTCGCTCCCTATACGTGCCCTGGTTTCAGCTGCCTGCTGAAGAGGGAAGAGCTGATCCTTCGCGGCTGCATTCTCAGCTCACCAAGCCGTGCATGGATTCCGCAGCCTGGGAGACAGACTGTGGCTTTCCTGAACTCAGCCCTGGATACAGGAGCATCTGCTGCCCTACACCAGGCAGCTCCTCTCCATGACTCCTGCTGCCCCGTTACCTTCTGCCGGTCGGGCCAGTGGGAGCGTGACCAAGTGTCTAATGTGAACGGACCCGAGCCCAGCATTATTCCTGCCGGTCCACCCAGCACAACCCTAATTGAGACCAAGTGCGACACGGCAGGGGTTTGTGTGTGTGTTCTTTTTCCACAACATAACAATAGATAATTAGTTTCCTCTGTTTACCTACGGCGGGAATCTGCTAGCATAATTTAGTGTATATTCCACAAGGCATATTGGCCATCATTAAAAGAAAAACTAGTTTGATCTAATGAAAGAGAATAAAATATAAAGAGGCAGTAGCAAAGATCATCAATTTTCAATGGGGCTTGGGGATTCTTTCCTTGATAACGCAGGATAAAAGTAAAACTTAGACCCTGTTCTGAGAAAACTAGTTTGCCCCCTAAAGAAATCCGAGAGTGCATTTATTAGTGCTTACTACATCTAATGGCTTCATCACACAGAGACAAACTGCTCAGAGATACAGGAAATGAACTGAGGTAAAATGAGACAACAGGTGCGTTTGGCTTCAGGGACTTCAGCAAAGCAGCTGCTGGATGGCACATCCAGCTCCTGCTTCAGGGCATTTAACACAAAGCCGTTTGTCTGGGTCAGAATTGGAACCTGGGTGCAGATAGGGCTTTGAATTGGATTCTGGGGAGCAGCTGATGCTGGGTGACCTGCCCCATTTTATTCAAGAAGGGAACTGGAGCGTCCAACTCCCTCTCTCCAGAGCTGCAAAAAACTCCTGCCAAAAACGGAGCTTGGAAAAGAGCAAAGAATCCAGCTGCCTGAGATTGATTCCTTTGGTTCCCACTGATCCGCTCCTGAAACCAGCGATTTACTTTGTATGTTCCAGAGCAGGCCAGTCTGCATCTCTGGGGAGACAGTGTGTCGCCGAAGGGCGGGTCGTGGAGCTGGCTGCGATACTTTGATACTCTGTGTTGGCCTGGCTCTGGCCTCCTTTCCATATACAAGTGTTTAGTGAAGCATCTGGAGTGGTCCTGGCAGGAAAGAGAGTTCAGTGGTGACCTATCAGGCCCCTTCAGAGTGTAGAGGGACAATGCCAGAACTACTAGCTCTGAGGCCTCCTGGAAGGACAAAGCCAGTCAACCCTGGAGGGTTTAAAGGAGCTGGGTCAGGGTACGAGCCAGGTGGGTGGCTGTGGGGAGCCACGGACGCTCCACATGCCCTGGGCAGGGGGCCCAGAGGACGGGGATGCGGGCTGGGGGCTGCTCTCAGGCCCCCGTCAACCCCAGGCAGGTGGAGGAGCCTGGGCGGCCCGGCTCTGGCTTGGCCAGGGGCGGGACCTCAGGGGGAAGAGGAGGGGCAGGGGCATGGCCACAGAGGGGGCAGGGCCTCCCCCCACTTTTAGAAAGAATCCATTGCCCCTGCCTCCAGCCACTGGTCACAGGGCTCAACATGGCCTGTCCCAACCCATGGCAGTTCTGGCTCAGTTTCCCGTTTAACCAGAAAGCAGCCTGCGCTCAGCTGCCTTTGTGCAATATTGGAATCCACCTGCCAGGCTTAAACAAGGGCTCCGTTGCCATTGTCCCTGCAGAGCGCCAGCCCCAGCCTGATCTCAGACCCGGTCACACCCATCTCTCTGCTTTTCACCCCAAAACACAGCGGTTTCATTTCTAGTGCTTGCCCTAACTTCCAGGGGATTCTAAATAGATCCGTGACAATTTCCTCTCCTCGTTTTTAATAAGCTGCTCTCAGTCTTAAATTAGGTTTTGGACGTCTGTTTTGGAGATAGGCTTTTCATCATGGTGCGCAGACAATATTCATCACCCCAGTGTCTTAATCCCCACAGCACACGCACATTCACTACATTATCCCTGCATTCATTATAACAACATTGAATTCATTACAACTCTATTTATTACTGTGTGCACACCGTCCCCATAATAACCTTGCATGCTATTTATCATCCAGTTCATTACAATGAACTGAAGTTATTATACGCACCTATGCCGAGTCCAGCATCCACATGCTCCCGACTCAGTGTGTGCTCATTTCAAAGCTCAGCCCATCAATTACGACGGCTGCTACTCTGAGACCCCTCAGGATTCATTCCCACTTCCATACGCTATCAGGACTAACAGATACAGTTACCACACCCACAGCTTCATTTCAAGCACTGATGGATTTAAGCTCTGGCTCCTGTATTACTTACAACGTCATACTGTATCTTCTGGGAGAGGAATGCTGCCATTGGCTTAAGCTACTTCCCAGGGCTTCAGAAGATCTGGGTTCTAGTCCCAGATCTGCAAAAACCTCACTCTGTGCCCCTGGACTCACTCTCTGTGCCTCAATTCCCCTTCTGTAAAATGTGGAGAATCACCCTTTGCCTATTTAAATTAGAATGACTAAAGACCTGGAAAAATTCTCATTTGAAGAGAGACTGAAAAGACTGGGATAGTTACCTGAGAAAGGAGATGGAGCCATGATAAAAGTCTATCAAATAATGGCTGGTCTAGAGATGAGAGATCAGGAGCTTCTGTTGTCCCTGTCCCGTAGCACAAGAACAAGGGGACAGCCATGAGACTGAAAAATGGCAAATTCAGAACCAATGAAAGGAAATAGTTTTTCACACAACTCGTAACTGGACTGCAGAACTCATTGCCACATGAAGCTGCTGAGACCAAGACCTTAGTAAGATTCAAAGAGAGCGAACATCCCTGTGGCTAAGAGTATCCAGTTAGAATACTGAGTGCCGATAGGGAGTTTTGGAACGGAGAGAAAACCTCATGCTTCCGGGCATAAGCCAATCTCTAAATATTAGGGGTTGGGAGGAAACTTCCCTGGGGCAGATTATCCCACAACTGCAGCTTTTCTGCCCCTTTCTCTAAAGCAGCTGGTGCCAGTCACCGGTAGAGATGGGACCCCAGGAGCAATTCAGCCAGCCAGTTGCTATGTTCCTATGTAAGCTCTTCAGGTCAGGCGCGATTATATGCATGTGCCACCCCAATGCTGTAGGGTCCCAATCCTCGTTGGCGCCTTTAGATGCTACTGTAATACTAACAAACTCACTACGGGCCCTTCCCAGCAGGAAGGCAGATGGCTGGGCTCTGGCAGTGGGAGAACGGATGAGTGGGGAAGGAGGTGGAGGGCAAACAGGGAGGTGCTGTTACTAGAAGTCTTCAGACATGCAGTCAGGCTCTTGTCTGAGGGCCTCTGCAGCACCCAAGAGTACCTGGAAAGCTCTGTCTGAAGGCTAGTTGACTAACGCATGGACCGTGGGAGCCTTCTGCACCAAACCCCTCTCTTCCACAAAGCTTTGAGCTCCTCCAAGGGAAGGGAACCCACTCTAAGCCAGGTGGGTGGGTGGGTTCTGCCACCCTGCCAGCCGTACAGGCTTTTGAAATGCTGTAGGTCTGTGTATACAATTCTGCACACACACATACACACACTCTCTCTCTCTCGCTTCTGTTCTTGGGTGAACGGTAGAAGACTTCATTTATTCGCACTTTTATGAAGTCAGCCATATAAGCACTATGCTTCAGTGCTCTATCGACTGACGCCCTGAACTCCACCTCACTGCATCTCCGCATTCCAGTCAGGCCAGGAAGAATGGTTATACCTGTCTGATGAGGTTAGCAGCTTGCCAAGGGAGAGCCAAATGTTTTCTGGAATCTAACTGATCCAGGAACAAGGAAGCATTTAACCCCGGGGCAGAGTTTATACAAGGCACCAATTTACGAAGAGTCAATACATCAAAAATATCACCGATTTGCAGACAGCGGTGCTTGTCGCCAGCCGCTCAGCTTGCACCGTCCCCCCAGAAAGGAAAAGGTGACCATGTTCTGGGAAAGGGGAGGAGAGGAAATAGCTACCATGACACAACAGCCGTTCTGCAGTGAGAGGTGCACGTCCTCTGCTGTGGTGCAGCTGAGCACGTTTTGTTCCCGGAAGGCACTAAACCCGCTGAGAATGGAAAGTCTCTGCAAACCAGGGAGAGAAGAGGAGCCCTCACTGGTAGTGTTATGCTCAGTACATTAGCCACAGGACATCACATCAGTGCACAAGCATCCACCCCACCCTCCTCACATGCCCCGACAGAATGACAAGGCAGCGCTTCCCTGAAGCCACCTCTTCTCTTCCTCCGCCGGAGGCAACACCAGAATCCCAGACCCTTTATTCCCCTCCCATGTCTCACTGGCCCACCTAATGTCTCTGCACGTACGAGTTCAGCATCTCTTTTGGCCCATGCTCGGCCTGTTGTCTGCTTTGGGCTCTTACTCCCAGCACTGCTTCCCCGTGAAGACCATTAGTTCTCCTCTCAGGCTGCCTGAACCCAGCAAACACTGAGGGGTAGGTCTCCTCTGGCTACATTTCCAGGCCGGGGATGGCGCAATATTAGACGCTGTTCAGAATCAGATACAATGGGCTCTTCCCAGCCAGCGCCCTGTGCTCTGCTACATCACTCACTTTGCTATGGAAATCAAATGACACTTGCAGATCAGTAAACTGAACTCCTCCACAGTTGTGCTTCCTTGCTACAAAGATAATAGGGCCTTTCTTTTCTATTCAGTCGTACCAGCTGCAAGAAAGGACAGACAGACAGACAGACACAGGTGGAGTTCTCCATACAGACAAGTGGCAAAGCTACACAAAGTTACCAGCACTCACTGTGCACAATGTTTGCTAGTTAAGAGACCTTCATCCTGACCCTGCTGACAATATCTGCATCCCCCTGCATGGTAAAGGGAATAATGCAGCTCAGGTGTCTCTGCATCACACGAGAATGTCTACATTCATTTTGCCTGGCAAAGCCAGATCAATTATTTCACAAACATCAAGTGTCCACTGAGAACATTCATCTCACAAGGTTTGGGCATTCCACCCGTCCCTGTGGAAGCTGCAATCTGTCTCTGCAAGAAGGGAAGTAAAGGAATTGCAGCTTGGGGTCCTGCCTGAAGAATGATGGCAAGACAGGTGATGTTCGGTGTGCAGGCTGAAGAAATGGATACAAACAATGGGCAGGGTTCTGCAAGACACTAAGTCACATGCAAGAGACCATGGGCAGGCACCATCTTCCCACCTGCATGGCAAGTCATGATTAGGGCAAACAGAGGGGCTAATCTTCCTACATCCCGCCTGGCAGGGTGCTCCCTCTGTAGGTGGTACAGCACAGGTCTGAAGCGACACACATTGGCCCTAGAGATGCATCATGTACAAAGCGGTTCTGTGGGTCTAGCATTCAGGAGCAACTACACCAGAAGGAATGCCCCTGGAGCTGTTCCAGGGACTGGTTTTGTTTAACATCTTCATTAATGATCTGGAGGATGGGAAGGATTGCACCCTCAGCAAGTTCTCAGATGACACTAAGCTGTGGGGAGAGGTAGATACGCTGGAGGATAGGGATAGGATACAGAGGGACCTAGACAAATTGGAGGATTGAGCTGAAAGAAATCTGATGAGGTTCAACAAGGACAAGTGCAGAGTCCTGCACTTAGGACGGAAAAATCCCATGCACCGCTACAGACTAGGGACCGAACTGGCTAAGCAGCAGTTCTGCAGAAAAGGACCTGGGGATTACAGTGGACAAGAAGCTGGATATGAGTCAACAGTGTGCCCTTGTTGCCAAGAAGGCTAACGGCATATTGGGCTGTATTAGTAGGATCATTGCCAATGGATCAAGGGAAGTGATTGTTCCCCTCTATTTGACACCGGTGAGACTACATCTGGAGTACTGCATCCAGTTTTGGGCCCCCCACTACAGAAAGGATGTGGAGAGAGTCCAGTGGAAGGCAATGAAAATGATCAGGGGGTTGGGGCACATGACTTACGAGGAGAGGCTGAGGGAACTGGGGATGTTTAGTCTGCGGAAGAGAAGAATGAGGGGGGATTTGATAGCAGCCTTCAACTACCTGAAGGGGGGTTCTAAAGAGGATGGAGCCAGGCTGTTCTCAGTGGTGGCAGATGACAGAACAAGGAACAATAGTCTCAAGTTGCAGGGGGTGGGGGGGAGGGGGAAGTCTAGGTTGAATATTAGGAAACACTATTTCACAAGGAGGGTGAAGCACTGGAATGGGTTACCTAGGGAGCTGGTGGAATCTCCATCCTTAGAGGTCTTTAAGGTCAGGCTTGACAAAGCCCTGACTGGGATGATCTAATTGGGGATTGGTCCTGCTTTGAGCAGGGGGTTGGACTAGATGATCTCCTGAGGTCCCTTCCAACCCTGAGATTCTATGATTTTATGACCCAGCTCCCACAGCGAACTGCTCCCACTCCAGGCATGCTCCCTCAAATGCCTTTCCCTGTAGGGAGTTTCCCCTCCAAGGCAGGGGTTCTCAAACTTTTTTTGCTGGACCCCTCTTTGAAAATATTTCAGGTTATGACACAAACACCCCCCCCTCAGCGGTTACCATATTTCAAGCTCCCAATAGAGGACACTGCCGGAGGGAAGGAGAGTTGGAGGGGGAGGGAGGTACAGCTCTCAAGCCACCCAGCTCTGAAGGCAGTGCTGCCATGAGCAGCAGCGCAGAAGTGCGGGTGTCAATACCATACCATTAAAAACAACGATGAGTCCTTGTGGCACCTTAGAGACTAACGAATTTATCTGGGCATAAGCTTTCGTGGGCTATAACACACTTCATCAGATGCATGGAGTGGAAAATACAGTAAGCAGGTATAAATATACAGCACATGAAAAGATGGGAGTTGCCTTACCAAGTGGGGGGTCAGTGCTAACGAGGCCAATTCAATTAGGGTGGATGTGGCCCATTCCCAACAGTTGACAAGAAGGTGTGTGTATCAATAGAGGGAAAATAATTTTTTGTAGTGACCCAGCCACTCCCAGTCTTAATTCAGGCCTAATTTACCTTCTTGACAACTGGTTGGGAATGGCCACATCCACCCTAATTGAAATGGCCTCGTTAGCACTGACCCCCCACTTGGTAAGGCAACTCCCATCTTTTCATGTGCTGTATATTTATACCTGCTTACTGTATTTTCCACTCCATGCCTCTGATGAAGTGGGTTATAGCCCACGAAAGCTCATGCCCAGATAAATTTGTTAGTCTCTAAGATGCCAGAAGGACTCCTCGTTTTTACTGACACAGACTAACACGGCTGCCCCTCTGAACCCTAATACCAAACCATGGCACCCCGACTTCTGCCCGGCTGCTGGCGGCGGCGCTGCCTTCAGGGCTTGGTGCCCAGCCAGCAGCCGCCGCTTTCACAACCGCCGACACTAGCCTTTAGATCCCCGTTTGGGTTGGGACCCCCAGCTTGAGAAATGCTGCTGAAAGGCATAAGCTAAATGAAGACCAGGGGGCCGATGCAATCCTCCTGGCACCCTGTAAAAGGTAGTCAAGAGTCAGTGAATTATTCACTCAACAGCCATTCCAGTTTCCCCTTGTCTGGGAGAGGCAGAGCTATCCCTCCCAATCCCCTTGTCTCCCACGGTTTGGCTTCATTCTGCAGGTCACCAGACCACAGATGAAGATCCCTGTTTTTGCATGTTTTCAATGCAAGTTTCCCTTCCCTAGAAGGAATCAGGGTTCCTCTCTGATCCACACTTCGTTCTAATGCTTCTCCTCGCCTATTGGCCAGCGTTGCTAGCACTTAGAGTAGCAAGTAAAATAAGCCCTGGGCTATATGTCAGGAATGCAGAAAAGGGTCTCACAAGATCCCCAAGAGTGGGTTACATTCGACTATAAGAAATGAGAGCAAAAGCCCATTTTTACCTCGCAGTTTCTTTTAGCTCAGCCCAGCGTTTTCAGACCCCTCAGGAGATGGAATTGTTGGCAGAGCTCATTACATTAGAACTGTTGCTTCAAAAGCTATTTTGTTTTGGCAAAGCCAAGTTTACACAAATCTCTGCATAAACTGGGGCCTGTACGTTAAGGCAGACGACGTGCCACCAAACCCTTTTTGTGCCAAAGCTTGTAGAGGAAGGAAGAAGTGGCTTAATCTGGAGGCTCATGATGAAATTGGAAGTTGCTGAAGCCGAAGGAGCTTGGCAAGTTGTGTGAGTGAGAGAACTGCAGACATGGTGGAGTCTGCAACATCTGTCGGTCCCAGGAGCTCTCCGCTGTCGCTGCATGGAGCTATCTGCTTGGCAAAAAAATCAAATAAATCTAGCAGGGGCAGCCTTTAGAGACCAAGGACAAAGAGACACAGAGCCCAGACTCCCGTGTCAGCTGTTTTTATCCCACACATTGCCCCTATCATTAGCCTGCACATAAAGGAGTGAGAGCAGGGATTTATATGCTACAGAATACATTCTGGGAGGTTTATGGCGCCGTAAAATGACTGGGTTCTAAACAAACAGAGCTAAACAATTCTGTATGGCTCTGTGGGCTTTTTTTAAACTGTTTTACGATTCTGCTTTAACATGACTGATTTCCTTTTACTGCACCAGCTGACGAAAACTCTCACAGGGAGCTCTGCCATTCACTTCCGTTTCTGTGGGATGGAGGTGTCATTTCATTCCACACGGTGCAAGCACTGAACCGAGTCGTTACAGGGAGCAAGTACGTTTGGAACACAGAAGGGGTGAGTATTCGGCAGGGCAGTGGGACAACCAGTGGGTCTTTCAAGATCTTCCTGGCAGTTCAGAACTCGGTTGGTTGCAGACTTGTTCAATGCTGCATTTCGTTATTGCATTTCAATGCATATTTCACTAGGCCGGGGTGAACAGTGCAAAAATGTCCCCAAATATTCACCTGGATTCTGATTGACTTCACTCACACCCTGTCCACAGACACCAGTGTTTGCAGATGGCAGATCTCATAGTCACATGCATGGGAATTATTGCCAGACAGGCTTGTGCTGACATCCAAACAGGGAAGAAACGCTCTACCATGTGACTTAGCTGACCAAAAGAACACAAATATTGAATTCTTACAGGCAAAAGAGTGACCCTTAGAGAATTTTTTTAAAGTTTAAAATGTCTCAAATAATTTCTGATACTGACTGGCAGGGAGGAGACAGCAGTCTGCATGAGGAGAGTCCAGAAAGCAGGAAAACAGGCAAATCTCACCAGATAAATTATTTGCTGGGAATTATGCACTCCTCTCTATATTTAACGTATTGATTTGCTTTAATTAAACCAGAACTATTGATTTTAAAGACATTAATGGACTGACACATTGGAAGGAGCTGGATCGCAGCTCCAGGAATCAGCCTGGAACAGACCAGAAATAAAATCTCTCTAAACCCAGGCACTGGAGAACATGCCTCAGTGGATTAGCAGGACAGGGCTGGTCTGAAGCCCAGCAAAAATGACCTGACTCCAAAGCCTACTTAGCCCTGGCTGATAAGTTGATTTAGGTGCAATTAAACGTCAGTGTTCATGGTATGTGCGTTTGGGCCACAATAACCGCCCCTGCCTCTGGGGGCAGATTGGGAAACAAAGGGTGATAAGCGCTTCCACATTCACAATATGATCGTGCCGCTCTCTGGGCTCAGCTACCCATGGTCTCTGCAAGCTGCTCCTGGCTGAGGCCCCTCAGGGCTTCTGGAGCTTGGATCCCCTTTGAGGGGCTCAGATACCCGGCTGGCTCTGGGTGGCTCCTTGGTTTTGGCTCCCTCTTGATTGGGGGAGTGCTGGTATCCCCCACGCCCACTCGCTCATGGTGCCAGTGACTGTCACTCACAGGAGATCGTGCACCATCTTCCCCATCCTTTCTCACATGCTTTAAACCTCACCACTTATCTCTGGGTGTCTGTCACCCCCCGAGCTGCCCGGGGCAGGCCCCCCCTCAGCGCTGGTGCTTCGGGGCCTGCAAACACAGGCACACAGCTCCGCGTCAGGACAAGGAGCGCTCAGCGTCTGGTGAGCGAGAGGCAGTGCGAGAGGGGTGCCCATCGGCTGCACTGACACAGGCCGGGTGAAGCCGAGCCCGGCCTGCCTGCTGCAGACCCAGGCCAGGCCAAGCAGCTACAGCCCAGCTCCTATCAAAGGGGAGAGGGACAGGGTTGTGGTGTTGGAGTCTGAAAAGCAAGTCTGGCGGTTTTTTCTGAGAGACACTCTAGCTGCATTGTGGGTTATTGGACTCCGTGCAGGAACTGCAGGGTGAGGTTCTCTGGCCTTTTATACAGGAGGTCAGGCTACATGATCCCAGCAATGCCCTCTGCTCAGCGCCTGGGAGCCTGTCTTCTCATGGGCACAGAGAAATTCTGACAGGGGCTGTGACTGCAGATTCTTCCCGAGCCTTTTGGAGCCCTGAGCTCCTCCTCCATGGATGGACAGAACACCTCTATATGGCTGGCCCTGCTCGGTGAGCATGATATCGACAACGGATGGTCACTGCACCTGTCCTGCGGAGAACGCTGCAGGGAGCGGCCTCTTGCAGCACCCCTGGCACATTCCAGTCTGCTGCCTAAGAGGGTTCGGGAGACATGCCAGCGCTCTGGTTAACTGGAGTCTGGCCAAATGGGATGGTCTGGATGTGGTTTTATATGTGGTGTTCGGGGCTGGAACAGGGATAGAGGAAACAGCTCCCTTGGAAACTGGGTAAGGAAAGGAGAGGGCCATTGCTGGGCTATGCTTTAGTGGATTTGGTACTGGTTGCCAAGCCAGCAGCCACCCAGCACAGGAATGCACTGGGCATGAAACAAATCTAGTGCACAGTGCAACTGGTGGATTCCCCATGACAGAGCTACCTCTGGGGTGGAACAGGACAGCAAGGAACCAGGAGGGGATATTTGGAGGCAAACTCCCACTCTTAAGAACATGGCTGTAGAAGATGCAGGATTTAATCTGCCGGGGACGGGTGTGAAATGCCACAGAGCAGGGGAAGGACCAGGGGGAGGGAGGGCTGGCTGGCCTGGCAGAGGCAATGTACACACCATGCTGCTTGGGTGATGCTGCTAGATACCCAGCACAATTTCCCTGCTCCCCCTTGGGCTGACTGTAAGTGACCCCTCCCCCACTGATTTCAGCAGCTGGGCCAGGAGCAGAGGGGGAGATGAGTACCTGGAGGATGGGGCACTACACACTCTGGGGGAAGGGATCTCCCTAAGGAGGCTGCCTTCAGCTTCCCCCCACAGCTGCTGTTACCCTGGATTTGAGGGGTGTGCATACCCTAGAATGTGACCAAGCCAATTGCAACCATATTATGTGCATTCAGCCACCATGAATTAATAAAATGGAACATCACATAGTTAAGGGTTAATTTGGAGACAGGCTTTTAGATGCAAGGTTAAAACTAGCCAGCAGTTTCTGCTAATCAGAACCGGAGGAGGGAAGAGAAAAATAAATAACTGAGAATGAAAGAAGACAAGTGGATGGAAACCTTGAGTCTAAATGCCTCTGATATTAGAAGTTTATTGAAAGTTAGGAAGAGTGATGATTTTGTAGGGGTCAGGATTACCTATGTGTTTTGTAGGAGTTCGTTATAAAAGACTAGCTAGTAGAATGCACTTTGGAGCAGTCTTCTGAAGCCATCTTGAGGGATGTTTTTCCTGACACCTTTTCTCCC
This sequence comes from Chelonia mydas, assembly GCF_015237465.2. NCBI lineage: Eukaryota > Metazoa > Chordata > Testudines > Cheloniidae > Chelonia > Chelonia mydas. The sequence continues at coordinate 1,260,056 of NC_051259.2, forward strand.
TGGTGGGTGAGAAACTGGCCACTGAGACCCTGCTGTTAATTACTCAATACTGTCCAGATTTTAGGTAAATATTTGGGATGTTCTAAACTTATTGCTTATGTGTGTTTGTGCTTAAATCTAATAAACTGCAGTGTTAGATAGACACGCTTACTTGCATTAATCTTTTATCAGACGGAATTGCTGTGTTCCTATTGATTTATTCCTGACACCACCTGGAGTGACATGGTTATGTTACCTCTGTTGGGGATTCTGAAAACCCTGGGTACCACCACCAGGTCTCTCCCTGGGCAAGGGAGCAATGGATGGGACCCCAGCTCCAGCCTTTATCTGAGGACAAGCCAGTGGCTTTCCCCATGAGGCAACCATTCCTATCCCCACCACTCAGTCACCAGCTGTTATCTAGTCTCTGCCCTTCCCCTGGTGCCAGCCTGCCTAGATCCCAGTCAGCTGGGTCCTGGGAAGGGAGAGTTTGGGAGCCACTGCTCTAAGCCACCCATGAGCCTGGCTGCTCCCATCACTGCTCTCAGGGGAGTTGTCTGCAACGATCTAAAGCCATGGTTGGGTTTGTAAAGAGTTTATGTAGAGACATTTCCCCCCAACCCCCAGCCTTTCTGGCTTAGCAGCTGGCCTAGAGTGCCTGTCCATGCAATATCCACATGGGATCATCATGGCCTATTTAAGTGCATGTTAGATCATTGCAGGGGGCAGGTGCTGTTGATTGATTTGGTTTGTTTTGTACTGGGGCAGCAGAGGCTTCTGGGTCTGAGCATAGAATCATAGAAGATCAGGGTTGGAAGGGACCTCAGGAGGTCATCTAGTCCAACCCCCTGCTCAAAGCAGGACCAATCCCCACCTAAATCATCCCAGCCAGGGCTTTGTCAAGCCTGACCTTAAAAACCTCTAAGGAAGGAGATTCCACCAGCTCCCTAGGTAACCCATTCCAGTGTTTCACCACCCTCCTAGTGAAAAAGTTTTTCCTAATATCCAACCTAAACCTCCCCCACTGCAACTTAAGACCATTACTCCTCATTCTGTCATCTGCTACCACTGAGAACAGTCTAGAGCCATCCTCTTTGGAACCCCCTTTCTGGTAATTGAAAGCAGCTATCAAATCCCCCCTCATTCTTCTCTTCCGCAGACTAAACAATCCCAGCTCCCTCAGCCTCTCCTCATAAGTCATGCATTCCAGTCTCCTAATCATTTAAGCACCTGCAGGTAAGGGCCATTCAGACCCAGGAAGGGCTGGCCAGGCCCCTTGAGCAGAGCCAGGGTGTGCTCTGCACCCTGCAGACATGGTAACAGCTGAGAGCAGGACACACCCCTCCCCCCCCATGAGCAATCAGGTGTCTGCTGCTAACGATCCCATCTGCAATCCTGGGGGAGGCACCTACTAATGCCTCAGCCTCATCAGCTTAGCTGGCCTTTACCCCTTTCCTCAGCTCTGTGACCATCTCCCCATACGCACCTTGGGGCTCATGCCCCCAGCCCTGATTCCCCACAGCCCCCAGGAATCAGAGCACTCAGCCTATTCAACTAGCACACGCGAGCCAGCCCCAGCCCCAGCCCCCTCTTCCCTCCTGCATTTCCTGGGAAAGTCCGTTCGCTGATCGTCTCTGACCCTGGCTCCCGCTCTCATGCTGTTATTAGTGACCCTGCCTGGCTGCAGAGGCGACACAGGGTGGGGGGCACACAGGGTCACATGCCCCCCCCCCCATTTCTCCCAGGGTTTATATGCCCTGCCCTGAACCCTGCTGGATCCCACCAGAACCTTTAAATGGTGCCCCCCACTATCAACAGCCACACAACGGCCCTGACTGACGTGCGCGAGAGAGGTTCCTTGTGCGTGCTGTGAATGTGCACGGAAAGCCAGCCCTGAGCTACGCGATAAGAGGACCACACACAGCCCCTGCTCCTGCAGCAGCCAGGCTGGACCTAAGGGAGCCAGCCCCAGCAGCCACACCCCTTTATACGGGAAGTAGTTTCCCAGAATCCCTCTCACAGAGCCCATCGGCCTGACCACAGGGTTTGAGCTATTGGCTGCCCACACATACCGGGTACACCTGCCCGCGGTGCGCGGGATGCCGAGGAGACGCACCCACGCTCGTTTGGGCAGAGCTAGTGCACTGAAAATAGTGTCCCCGTGGAATTGGGAGGGGCAGCCCACCCCGAGTCCATCCCCGTCCGAGATGCTAGGCTGGTATTCGGGGCGGCTAGCCCCTCCTACCGCTCACACTGCCATGGCAATGCTCCATTTTCAGCACACTAGCTCAGGGATGAAGTGAGCTACACAATGGCACACCGGGACTCTGGCAGAGCCAGGCAGCTAACCTGGGTCTCCTGAGTCCCAGCCATGCACAGTGAGACACCTAAAAACCCGGGGGGGAAAATCACATGGTGAGAACTCGGATTTTCCTCTGGCTGGGACCCTGCTGTCTGTCACGCGCTCCATCCCCCAGGCTCCTCCTGCCCCAACCAACAAGTCAAACGGACTCTCCAGGCAGAGTGGAGCCAGGGGTCTTGCCCTGCATTGCAGGAGTCCTTGGCTCGGGCATGCCTGGCAGGTGGGTCATTGTAAAACATGCAAAACTCATTCACCGCCCCCTTCCCAAGGGTTGCCAACCATGCAGGATTGTCCTGGAGTCTCCAGGAATTAAGGGTTAATCTTTAATTAAAGATTATGTCATGTGATGAAATCTCCAGGAATACATCCAACCAAAAGTGGTAACCCTCCCCTGCCTCTCAGTGGGAGCATGACACAGAGGGTCCCTGTCGTGTCTGAGCTCTCCGATCCCTAGCGCTCCAGCCCAGGGGTTGCAAGCGGAGGCTGTAACAGGGCATCTAACAGATCCCAACTGAAGGCCAAGAACGCCCTCCCTCTGGCAGTGGTGAGCTCACTGGGAAGAAGTGCACCATTCCATAGTTTTGGAACTGCTGGCTCAGCACCGACTCCTGCCAGTGACATACTCCTGCCTGGCTTGTGCAGATAAATCCTGCACTCTCCGCTCGAGGGGAAACACGCATTCTCTCCTCTCGCAGGACAAGGTGTTGCTGAAAGGATTGGCTTTGCTGACAATAAACAGGGCAAGGAACATAAACAGCGACTGGCTGCAGAACCAGTTTGTTCTAGTCCCAGACGCCAGTGACTCCATGAGCGCATATGGTGTGTGAAGGTTACGGTTATCTGGGTCATTTGAAGTCTAGGAAGACCCCATAGCAGGAGGCTGTGTCTCCAGTGGAGACATTAATAGCTTCTTCAGGACGGGAAGTGACCTGGGTGTCTCTCTATAATTAACTGTAGAGCAGATGACACATGCATAAGGTTACTGGTTTCCTGGCCAGCTGTGATGCAGCCCCACTGACGCGCAGGCCTCTCCCTGCGTCAGGGGTAAATCAGATCACTGCAAATGTCCCAGCCTAAAAAATCACACTGAAAAGTGGCCTCTGAGGTTCTGAATAAACAGGAACAGATGTGCTGATGTGGCCAAAACCCTGGCCAGGAAAAGCTAGGGTCTCATTGAAGCTGGGGTCTTTTCATACCTCCTCGGGGACGACAGACAAAGGTCCGTCTGAGCCAGGAATCGGAAGCTTTGGGGATGTGCAGAAGGCTGAGGGTCAGTGTCTAGTTTGGCGGACCTGTGGCATTCAGCCAGCTGGGCTCTGTGCAGCCAGGACAAATGCCATCCCCATGGCATCACGGCTGCCAGGATAAGAAGGTCAAGTTGTTCCCTAATTCAGTTCTGACTCCAGATTCCCACACAGGGACAGGCCCGGCCCCCTCGGCACCTCTCACGCCTCTGGCCCTTCACATCTAGGTGGGGACATGCAGCTGCTGGGGAGCCTCTCACTGGTTCACCTTCCTGGCCGAAAGGTTCTGCTTTGCCCCTTTCTCGTCTCCCGGAGGCATTTCTGCACGGGCTGGGCTGGCCCAGGGAAGATCTGGTCTGAGGAGGCTCCAGGGCCGTGCGCTCCATGAAGGGAGCCGGTGGCTTGTCCCCTGTTCATTGCGCTGCTGTTTGCTTCCCGGCATCCCTAACGCTCATTGACCCATGATCCTATTCTGGTGCCACCTGGCTGCTTGGCAGCCAGCTCAAGCACCCCTCACGGAGGCTTTTCTCGGCGTTGCTGCCTCTGGGAGGAGACCTCCTCCCCTTGCTCATGGCTCCAACAGCAGCTGGGAAATCTCTTCAGGCCCATCCACTGGCCTCAGACACACACCCAGCAGGGAGCTGTCTCCTTCCCGAGTGTGTCCAGTGCCCGCACAGTGCCAGGGCTTGAATGGGATGGCTCAGTGACCAGCCATGTTCCAACCCCGCCAGCCCGTGGCCCTGCGCCTGGGCGCCATTCTGCTGCCGTCAGCTCCTCTGCCAGCCTGGCCAGGCCAGATTCTCCCCCAAGCACCTGCAGCTGCGGCACCCATACACGAGTAGTCGGGGGGTTTCCCCTGCCATTTCTGAGAGGAGTGTCGCGAGGCAGAGCCCACCCTCGTGGCCTCCGGCAAGTCACTTAGGCCCAGAGCCTCAGAGGTATTGAGGTGCCTAAAGCCCACTGACATCCGTGGGAGTTAGGAGCTGGGCCTGAGGCTCTGTGGGCCTGAGATCCCATCTGTACAATGTGGGGAATAGCTCTGCCCTGCTTGACCCAATACCATGGTGAGGGGTGGAATGGTACGGGACGCGACAGAGACACACCGGTCCACTCAGAAGCTGCACTGTGCTGAGTGTAGGGCTAGGCAGGCTTCCCTGCCCCCCTGCCGGGTCGTCCCACCCAATGACACCTTGGCCTGGTGTGAGCACGTGGCCGGGCATTTCCTGCTGCAGCCCGAGGCCCTGTCAGTTCAACACTTGCCCTGGCTGGCACCTGGCTACATGCAGAAAAATCTCTTTCCTTCCAGCTTTGGCGCAGAACGGCTGCCAGCCCCATCAATCACCCAATTGCTTCGGACAAAAGTGCCCTGATTAAACAGAGCGCCTCTGCCATTCCCCAGCGCTCGCCTGAGTCTGCTCTTGTTTATTTTCTGCTGATGTATATTTAGTTGTGTCAAAACATCTGTTAAACTGAGCAATACAAACAGCAGCTGAGAAAGGAGTGGAAACCCCAGGAGACGGGGGAGAGGGTTTGTCGATGCATCAACAGACTCCATTAACTCACTCAGGCCCCACCAGGGAGCTGGCAGAGCCAGTCCTGCTGTGTGCGCTGGGGTGTTTAATCGGACATGAAGAATGGGCTCCTCAAGGGGCAAGCACAGATAAGCAGCTATGCCAGAGCTGCAGCCTTGTATCTAATCCCATGTTCTCAGGCATGGCTGCTTTCAGGTTTTACACAACAGCTTCCTTCGCCCCTTCAAGGGGCAGCAGACCCAGGGAGCGGGTGAGCCAGGCGCACCCAGGACTGGCCAGTCCTGAGCCCTAGCTAATGACTCTGTCTCCAGCAGTTCTGTGGCTCTCTCAGCTCCCCAGCCCTGCTTGTAGACGGCCTCCCGAGCAGAGCCGGGTGGGAGCTGGGCATGCAGCCAGGCAGGCAGCGCCTAGTGGGCTCCTGTCCCACGATTCTGTATCGAATGGTCCCATTCTCCTTCTCCTTTGTTTTCCCCACTTTATCACTGGTTTAGGGAAGCCTCCGCTCAGCTGAACCCGTCCCTGCTGCCAGGCCCTAGCGACTCAGCAGGAACCCACTGGTGAACGCATGCTGGGAGTCATTGTTTAGCCCCACCTCACCAAGTGGGCGGGGGGGGCAGGGGCCACTCAGCGGCTTCTGCCCAAGGGGAGCCGATAGGAGACCAAACGAGGGAGGATTTTGGAGCACGTCCCATTAGCCAGGAGCTTTTCCGGTCACAATGCAAAATTCCCTTGCCCTCCACGAAGTCTCCTGTACTGTCCATGTTATCAAGAGCAGCAAGGAGGCTTATGCAGAGCCAGGCAGGGACTTAAATGTCTCTTGACCTGTGAAATATCTTCTGAGTTTGGGACTGTCATTAAGGGGCTTTATTTCCTCCCTGGCTCTGTCTTTGCTATTAAGCTTGCCAGCTCTTTGGGGCGGGGACTGTCTCTCAATATACATATGTACAGCCCCGAGCACAGTGGGGCTCCTCTGGACACTGCAACTCATTCCTCACTAGTCGATTGTGTTTGCTAGCGGGTTGCATGCAGAGACGATGTCGCTGCTATAGCATGGGCTTTTCAGTGGTGTTTTGGGCTCTGCAGGTTTGTTGCTTTAACACTGTGGCTGGGAGGGTGTCAGGTCTCGCAGAAAGCAAGGCTGAGCTCTGTCTTGGTGCAGGGGCAGAGATCAAAGCAATAGAACGAGAGCGCATGTTCCGATCATTCATTGTTCCCTAGGGATGGAATCTGCTGTCTGAGCTCTGATGTTCCAGGCTTGTTCACCCTCCCTGTCCGGACGAGTGCACCTAACCTTTTGGGCAAGCATCTGAGGAGTCCAGTTTAGATATCAGCCAGGTTAGAACTCAGAGCGTTTGACCCTCTGTTGTTTGAGAGAACCCTTGAGCTGGCAGCGGTAGTAGGCTTTTATCCTGTCATGCGAGCCAGCCACTAGAAAGAGCCACAGACCAACACTGGGCTAGTGTGGGTTACCAGATCACCCGCTGGACACAGCGCCCCTATATTCCTGGGTCAGTGCCCCTGAGATGACTGCACTAGCCTGCCATTCCTCTTAGCTGATGATTCTCAGGCTCTTAGCAGACATGCAGGGGGTTTGAGACCCTTCCAGACTGCCCTGGAACACCCCTGGTCGGTGCAAGTACACCTGTGGGTGGGAGGTGCTGTGCTGACACCAGGCCCTGCCCCAGTCCAGAGCCCAGCTGGGTTCGGCAGGATGTGGGATCAGTGCCATGGAGCTGCACCATGCCCACTGTAATCACGGGACATCTGCCAAGCTGGAGCATTCACTACGACCTGGTGCTGAAGTCACCTTAGCTCCTGGGTTGGGCACAGCGAGGCCAGCCTGGCTGGAGAGCAGCTGATGCCACGTTCAGGGCTCTTGTCCCGAGCGAATCTGCACGGGGAAGGCTTTTATTGCAGCTCATAAATAAAGGAAGGGAAACGCTGTGCAGAACAGATGGCAGGTGCCAGATGGATAGTGTCTGAGGAGCGACGTGCTATTATACAGAGAGAGCCTCCAACGAGCCCCACTCCAAACAATCAGGAATTAACTCGGGCCATTAGTGCCAAACTTTGCCTCTGAAGTTTCCCCCCTTCGCAACCAGGCCACTTCATTTCTAGGGTGAGCTGGGTATTCGATGAGAAAACGATTCCGTAATTCATTCGCAACAAGACGCCCGGCTTCCAACCCAGTGAAAAACCACCGGATGGTATCGTCCAGCGCAGGCCCCAGGGAAGGAGGGAAACTGGTTCCGTCTTGCAAGGGCTTGTATTTCTAGTGAGCAGGTGGAGCCCTCTGGTGCTGGTGTTGGCTTGGGACTCATCCCGTAGGGGTGGGAAGGAAAGGGGGCTGCGCAGGTGACGTTTCCCAGCATCAGGGTGTGCAGAAGTGAGCTGGTGTCTCTTCACATACATTGCCCAGTGCTCTGCTCCCACCCCAGAACACTAGGCAAACCACACGCTCCCCCAGCCGCATGGTTACCCTCCCTTGCCTGCCCGTGTCACCTTGATCTCAGAGCGTGCTCCTTGCAGGCCATGGGTTCAAGTCTAGGCCAGGCCGGCAGCTTTTACTGGCTGGCTGGGCTCCTCACTGGCCAGGTAAGCTCTGGGGGGAGCTATGGATAACTGAGGGGCTGCTTGTGCTCAGTGCCTCCCTGGAGCAGGGCTCGCTGGCCCATCACACTGCCGAGAGCGAGTCCAGGATGGCCCGGGAATGCAGGAGCGGAACGGCTGGCAACTTTGCCAGGCCCAGCCCAGGCTCTCTCCTCTTCTCATTATTCTGCACATTAAAGGGTCGCTGTTTGAGTGCCCAGGATAGGGAGGAGCCTGAGTCAGAGTGGCCAGGTACTGGGCCAGTTCCCCCTCCACCCCACAGGTCCTCCGACTTCCCCAGACCTGGACGCCGACGCTGCCCTAGGGTGAAACTGGGAGACAGATGTGGGCCCCACTTGCTAGTTGAGGGAAAACTTGCCCCATGTTGGCAGCGAGCTCTAGGGAACCCTGGAACCCCCAAGTCAGAGGTGAGATAGGGAAAACTCCCTGGATGTTGGGTGAGGCACGGAGCCCAGTGAGTGCCCAGTCTGCCCCCTACCTTCTCCCCCTCAGAGCTATGCAGCCTGTGGGGGACAAAGGGAAGGAAGCTCCTGGTGGGAGCGTTACCAGTGGCTCAGCAGGGGGGGCTGGGAATCAGGACTCCTGGGTTCTATCCTGACTGCCCCCTTGTCTCCCTCTAGCCTAGGAATAACACCAGAGGACTGAGCCACCCCACGGGGCTGGGGGCTGATGATCGTCTCTTCCCTTTTTGGATGTGGCATTCCCAGGGCTTGGGATCAGCAGACCAGCCAGCTCCAAACTGCGCCCTCCCTCCCCAGGGATGTCTGCTCGGCGTGCCGTGGGCAGTGACTGTCCATTTGTTCATTGGCTTGGTGGGGGCCTGCTTGCAGCGGCTGTGATCGGGGAAATGCCCAGCAGGATTCAGCTCACCCTCCTCGGGTCCTTTCCCCACTGGCCAGGCTCTCCCTGTTTTTCCTGCTCTCTGTCATTCACGGCTAGTCTGCCAATTGCCCCTGCCATCCCCTAACTCGCCTGCCCTCGGGCAGGGTGGCTCTAGGGCCATGCTGGGCAGCAGCTGTGCAGCCACTTGTGGGGAGAACTGACCCCCTGCCTGACCAGTTCTGAACAGCAGCTGCCCCATCCTGCCTCCTGCATGACGCGAAGAGCCCAAGGCTGCTCTGTGGGGTGATGCACATGGGGCATCTTCTTGCTGCACTCTTTGGAACTGGATCCCAACTACTCCTGGGTAATCGTTTCTAATGACATTCAACAGCTGTGATTACCACATCCCGTAATCCCCGTTGCTGCTGTTTACGATTAATCCCGTTACCATGAAGCTTGCAGCTCATCCGGGCAAACAAACCTGAGCATTCATGTACCGTCTGGCTGTTGTCTCTGCTAGCCCCACCTCCCAAGTCCCGTCAGATCGAATGCAGCCCATCCACCCCCTCTCCTCGGCACCGGCAGAGCATCCAGCAGCCTCCACATTGATGGGCAGGGTCCAGGGCCTTTTTCAAATCAGATTCAGCCCCTTGTCCTGTGAGCTCCAATGCCCCTGCAATGATCACCTAGAGGCTTCCAAATGAGTGCAAGAAGTTGTGTGTATATATTGAAAGTCCTGTCCTCAGCCCCTTCCGATGCCAGTGTCGGCTTCAACATGATGCTCAGCTGCAGCGTTTCCTGTCCTGTTCCGTGCCCTGTGCCATCCTTATCTGTTAACGGCTCTACAGAGAGGAGCCATGTCCCCCTTAGACTGGGAGAGTTTCGTTGTATTAAGGCAGAGTGTGATTCTGTCCTGCGAAGGGCTGTCCATCACTGGTAATGAGCCCGCATGACTGGAGAAGCCTCGCTTGTGGCTCCCATTCCATTTAATGCCGCTAATGCCTCTCATGGTATTGATGCTCACTCGGATAGCCTGTTCCGTCATGGTGCTACAGGACATAATGCATCTAAATGCACCCAGGGCCATTCCCTGTAGCAAACTAACGCAGACCTTTAATTTTAACAAATGTTGCCAATACCGTGTTTGAATACTGCCTCCTATGCCATTATTTTCCCCTTGACACATGCTACATGCCAAGCTTTCTCTCTGTCTGAGACACTAAAGAGTGTATGAAATTCCTCTTTAAAGTGTGCCCTGTAAGTGTGAAAGGGGGGTGTGTGTGTGTCAATTTTTATGAATTTGCTGAGATGCTAGTTAGATTTTAAAGCTGAAATCTAACTAACTATGTTTGCCAACATGACAACCCCTTTTTATTGAGTCCAGAGAATGGGAACT